>NC_073698.1:19850000-20475000 GCF_023634085.1 Falco cherrug | reverse complement strand
TAAAGAATGGGTGTCTCCTGAAAACCTTGATGTTCACCCCTTCCTTTTTCAGACAGCTCTTCTCTTACCTTCCCAAACACCTGCAACATCATTTTCTGTGCTCTACCGAACTCCATACATGTCCCTTGTAATCCTCTTTAATCCACCCTCTAGTGAGCGCAGAATTGATTTGCCAAACTCCTCTTTGCAGTTATAATCTTTGAGGCTTTTAGTTATCTTTTCCCGCAGTGATGATTTCAGGTTTCCTCTTTTCTTTCACCTTTGTAATTATTAGGGCCTCATCTTTCTAGGCACTTTCCAACCTTGTCATTCCTCTTCTATTAATGTGAAATTTCATACATCATGTGTCAGGCCTTCAGATACCGTGTCCTTTTTCATTCATTCGTTACAGTGCTGCCTTACCTATTATTTTATCTCATTATCTGCACGTTTTTAAACATTAGTAAAACTAGATGCCAAATATATCTGCAAATTGTCTTAGCAGCAGCCATCTCTGCAGGCTTAGAGAGCACCCTACTGGTGTCATTATTGAAATGCAGCCATGCAAACAAATCTGCACACAGGTAAAATTAAACTACTGACATTTTAAACAATGGTGTCGATAGTATCTGTGATTAAGAGTTAATGTCTACTGCATTTAGTAGCTAAGATAGTAATAGTGATACAGTGATGCAAGTATCAAGTTGGAGAATATCTGTTTACACTTAGGTTCATGGAAAATCTGCAAACAGAAGTCCAAGAAATGGAATTCATAAAGTTTTCAAAGGGTTTGAACGTCATGAGAAAAGAAGATTTTGCAGAATGGTTACTTTACTTCACTGATGAGGAAAACAATGAAATTTACTGGCAGAATGTGAAAGAAAGAATTGAGGCAGGAGAGGTTGGTACATAAAGTATGCTTTGTTTTGCTTCCTGGTTTGAATGTACAGGTTCTCATTTGAATGCGAGTATCTAATAATGTAACTAGTTTCCAAGTGAATTATTGCAGACCTTGAATTTTATGCAAATAAGAACAATAATAATTTGCCTACTGAGAAATACAAATATTGACGATGAGTAAGCCATCACACCTAAACACTAGGTCCCACCACATTTAATGAAATAGATTTCCTGGGGTTTGAACGTATTATTCATTATATATCATCTGAATTCTGTGATACCCTAGAATATCAGTTTGGAAGAATTCAAGACTTTCTGCAAGTTTACAAATAACCTGGAAGACTTTTCTATTGCCATGCAGATGTTTACTGTAGCCAATCGTCCTGTTAAACGGGGTAAGTACTGCACACCTTTCGTGTGTATTTCTTTAAAAAAGAAAAAATGCATTTTGTTACAGAATTAATGTAAATAAGGTTTCTCAAGGTATCCCAGAGTAGCACTGTGAAGTCCAAAAATAGTATACTGCTCTTTGTTCTGAACTAATTGTATTTCATGAAAAGGTAATAATACAAAGTTCCCAAAATGTTTTGCTTTGTAGGTTATAATGTGCTATCATATGCTGGACCACTCACAGCAGACTAAACTATAGAATAATAGAATGGGTTGGGTTGGGTTGGAAGGGACCTTTAAAGATCATCTAGTCCAAACCCTCTGCCATGGGCAGGGAAATCTTCACTGGATCAGACTGCTCAAAGCCCTGTCCAACCTGACCTTGAACAACACTTCCAATGATGGGGCATCCACAGCTTCTCTGAGCAACCTGTGTTCCACCACCCACATCGTAAAAAGTTTCTTTCTTCTGTCCAGACTAAATCTCAGCTAGGAACCATTTTGCCTTGTCCTGTCACTACAGGCCTTGGTAAAAAGTCTCTCTCCATCTTTCTTATAAGCCCCCTTTTTATATTGAAAGGGTGCAGTAAGGTCTGCCCAGAGCCTTCTCTTCTCCAGGCTGAACAACCCCAACTCTCTTGGCCTTTCTTCACAGGAGAGGTGCTGCAGCCCCCTGATCATTTTTGTGGCCCTCCTCTGGACCTGCTCTAACAGGTTCATGTCTGTCTTGTACTGGGGACCCCAGAGTTGGACACAGTACTCCGGGGGGGGGGGGGGGGGGGGGTGGGGCGCATCTCACCAGAGCGGAGTAGAGGAGCAGAATCCCCTCCCTCGACCTGCTGGCCACACTTCATTTGATGCAGCCCAGGACACGGTTGGCTTTCTGGGCTGCAAGCACACATTTCCTGGTCACGTCCAGCTTTTCATCCACCGGTACCCCCAGGTCCTTCTCTGCAGGGCTGCTTTCAGTCCAGTTTAAGTTCTAGGTTAAGAAGGAGTTATTGGAACAATACATGCTTTAGTAGCAGTTAATGATAACAGAGCTTTTTCTTCATAGCGAAGCTAGTGATCTAAGGAAACTAAACAATAGAAACCTCTTCTTTTGCAGGTCTGTAGCATCTTGCTGAGTTTTATTTATTCCTCCATACTGCCTTCTCCATGTGCTTATCTAGTGTTATGCAATTGTGGCTATGAAAAACAAACAATGTAGTAAAATAGGTTTTAAAATAAAGATTTGGAGGGAGGAAGTTGTTTCCTTACCATATGGTAGAAATAGGAGCAATGCAACAAAAGTTTCATGGCATGCAAATGCTTTTTGTTATAATCCTGAGGTTGTTAATTACTTGTTATACTTGAAGGACAGCTCTCATAGGTTCTTTGGAAATAGCAACGTAAGAAGTTCTTACGGAAATTTGATGAGCCATTACATTCATTGAAATAAATATTTGATGGGCTTATATGGAAAAGGTGAGCGAGATGTGAGAAGACAGGAAGAGAACTCAGTATTCTTGAGAGAGAAGTGTTTGGATTTGAACTAAAGAAGGCCAAAACTGGGGGATTTACAGCTTGTGACTTTCAACACTAGTTAGTCCGGCCTTCTGGAAGAGTTTCGTTTCCACAGCCTCTCTGGGGGGGCTGTTCTAGTGCTTAACCACTCTCATCGTGAAGACTTTCTTTTCTGTGTCAAACCCTTGCTCCAGCTTACAATGATTGTGTCTTACCTCCATGCACCTTCGAGAAAAATAGAACGCGCTGTTCTCCGTAACCCCTCTTAGGCAGTTGAAAGCTGCGACAAAATCCCCCCTCACACTTCTGTTCTCCTCAGCTTCTCTTCTTCCATCCTGTGCTCCAGTTCCCAGCTGGATTTGTGGCCCTCCCCTGCGTGGTCTGACATCTTTCTTCTGTGGGGGGAGACAGTTTTTATTTGCACAAGGTGTACAAAGTGTGCAGAGGAAAGAGGATGAATTAATGGTGAAATAATAGTCACAACTGGGATACAAGCGTGTAGCTCACTTAATAGAGAAGTATCCCAATTTAGGTGCCAGAGGATGATGAGGCCAACAGGTGATGTTTCCATGTAAGAACTCATTCCTAACCAACAGGCAGTTGTGACTCTGTTTATGCACTGAACCATGCTGTGGTCAAAAACAGTCGTCTCCTGAGGTAGCTCACAGATGTTACATATGTACATGTCTAATCCTTTCCTGAATCTCACAAAGTTCTTTGTCTTGCTGTTTGCATGTGTGTATGTGTGTGTATTCACACACATATGAATATTTCTCTAAAAAATAAAAGACAGTCCTTTAGTCCTTCCTTTTATTCTAGACTTCTTTTCTTCCGAGTTAGCAGCTCATCTTTTCTCTCTGATAAGGTGCCCTGTCTTGGTTTCAGGATTATTATGCTGTACCATTTTAGATCTTTCTCCTTTTCTTCATGTTCTGTTCAAGAAAGTGCAGTGCCATCTCTGGATTTATATTTAGCTTCAAGAGCTGAAACAGTTAACATCTTTTAAGGACAAAATTAAGACACTACTATAAGCATCCTGTATTTCATGTCTTTTTCAAATTGTGCTATATCCTTTTACAGAAGGATTTTCAACTTAATTATATTTAAACCAACTGTAAATCAATCAACTGCATTTATACAGGAATTGTTCAGAGGCAAAGATGAGAGCTGAGTCAGGAGTGCTCTTTCCTTTAGTAAGCTTCAGAACTAATCATATTTACAGTGCTATTTATAAACAGCACTTGTTTATGAAAGCAGAACCACGTTATTACTGTATTTATTACTTAGTTGGACAACTTTCTGGAATAATCCACAATACTGCTACACTTTAATAACCTCCAGTCCCTCCTTGAAATTCACACTTCCATGATGCCTTCAAAAATGTATCCAATTCATGTGTTGTGATGGTGCTTGCTATAATAAACAATAATCACTTCACTTTTACTACCTGCTGTTTTACGGCAACCCCACACATTCCCTCATTGTCTTTGAGTCAAAACTCCAGATTCTTTACATCACAAGACCAGAAGTGGGAATGGTAGGTATTACTGTAATGCACATGGTAGTATAAAGAGAGAAGGCCAAAGAGCTGAAGAGTAGGGTAGATCTCTTAAAGGTATGACAGCTTTTTCTGTCATAAATCCTCACAAACTCTTCAATCATAATTTAAGAGAAGGTAACCTACTTCTTTAAAAAATAGAACTGTGGGTATATAAAGCTGTGTGCTGTTAACAGTGCGTTGACTGTTAGATAGTCTGTGTTCGTACAGAGCTGCCGAGGGGGTTGTTGGTTGAGGTGGAGCATATTGCACAGTACTGTTCTCTGAGGTGGAGTTTTCTTGCAGAATGAATTGGCATGAGACTGGTTCAAGGTAAAATGGTAGTATTTCTTACGAGACTGGTGAAGCAAATGCTTACCATCCTTACGCACAGTTATCAGCCAAAAGTATGTAAGTTTTCAGCATACAGCTATTTCTAGCAAAAATTACCGCTGTTACTGTTGCTTGAGAAGTCGTGCATTTCAAAAGTTAATTGTACAATTAATAAAGATAGTGTTATGAAAGATGAAGCAAGCTCAAGAATGCTTGAACTGAGGCCTCCTAATAGTTTACTAGTTCACACATCCCAAATTCTCCAGTTAGGATACCCATGAGAGACTGTAAATTGTACAGAATCCTGCTATTTATGTGCTTTCGGATCTTCTTCACAAGTTCACAGTCACCTATGATGTAACATTATATCTTTATTATATCTTTACTAGCTGAGTTCAAGAGAGCAGTGAAGGTGGCAACAGGACAGGAGCTCTCAGATAATGTTTTGGATACCATCTTCAAGATTTTTGATTTAGATGGAGATGACTGCCTCAGCCATGGCGAGTTTCTTGGAGTCCTAAGGAACCGAATTCATCGAGGTTTGAGGGTAACAAGCTGACATTATTGTTTTTAAATACCACAGATGATTGCTACAACTGTCTCGTTAATGCTTGTAGGAACACAAGTAGAGATAGTGAACAGAAAGAAGTTATATTTTAAACTTACAGCTTATGAATCTGGGAAGAGTGCTGCCACCAAGAACTCGTTATTATGCATGTGAACTATGGAAGCAGCAGCACTGCATTATGTATTATATTTACACAGTCTGTGAATAAAGTCTTTCTTTGTGTAAATGCTGAACATACTTTTAACTTTATTAACAGGTACCACAACAGCAAGGCATTCAAGGTTACTGGAAGTGTGTGAAAAGAGAAAGCATTAAAGGAGCCAAAGAAGTGTGGAAGCAAACTGGGAAAAGTCCTTTTTAAAGCACTCCAATGTTCTCTTGCTATAAATGTTGTTGTTTAGGGGAGTTTGTCCTGTTTACATAATAGCTGAAACAAAATTACTCTCTTTTTTTTACTATAGTTAAACTTTAATTAACTGAGTTGCTAATGCAATAATTTTATATCGTTCTAGTGCTTTCAGTTTGGTTTACAGAACTTTTATCACTTTTGACCTTCATAGGGAAGTACTCTTGTTTTGGGGAATAATGTTGTTTACTCCTCTGTGGAGTCTGACCCTGCACTGTAGTGTGCAGGATACACAGGATTTAATAGTGGCCACTGGCAGCAATGTCACAGAATATTACTATCTCCTGTTGAAAGAGAGAACATCATCTCAGTTAGCCTCTAATCCAGCAGTTTTCTTTCTCTGGCAAGGACAGAGGTCCTAAAGGCTAAATCACTTGCACAATCCATGCAGATCAAGTTATCCTAAATCAAAAAGGAAAATTCACATGGTTCATGCCCTCGGTACTGTGAACTGCTCCTGTGCTATTTTGTGGTGGATGATTCCATCAGATCCTGTGTGGATGTCTAGTTTGTCTACCTTCATGATGATGATATTAAACTGGAAATACACAACCATTGATACAGGCTTTAGAAGTTGTACATTGATCTATGAATGTGCATTGAGTCTCTCAGACCTCTTCAACAAAGTATAAATGAGAAGCAAAAATCCTCATTCTATCGTAAATAGTGGCAGCCACAATTTGATTCATAACTATTTTGCTTTAATTGTATTGCAGAAGGTGAATAGTTGCTTTATATTACTAAAGGTTGTGACAGGGAATGCTGCAGTATCTCAGGAATTCAAGGTTCTAATAAGCAAGTGTTGGGGGAATAAGTCCAATGGAAAAGTAGATACAAGTGTTTATTAATCTGAAATGCAATGTTAGACATAAAATCTTGAACAGTAAAACCAGGAACAGATCAAAAATAACGTTAAGCAATTATAGATGAACATTTTTTAGCTGTAACATAGTGTGTGTCAATGTATATGCAGGTGTGCATGTTACGTGTTTTTTCCTTCTTACAGCCTTTGGGGCTGATAGTCCCAGGTCCAGATCAGTCTTCCTGGTTGGCCACTATATATAGGACATAAACTTACCTGTAAAGCTTTCAGGGTTCTTCCTCTTTCCACCTCTCAGCCGTCTGGCTTGTCTTGGCTGGGCTGAAGGCTTAACCTTTCAAGACATGTTTGTGGTAACAGGCTCAAAAGGTGGACTAGGGAGATGTCTCTTTGTAAGGAAGTATCCATCCCCTTTAAGCATGACACTAACTATGTTATTCTCAAAGTTGTATATAGGCTTAACAGAAGATGTTTTGTTGTAATTTCTTTGAGTTTCGGTGGGAGGAGTCTTGAGAAGAGGGGAACCTTCTGTGCTAGATAGACATCAGAGTAGCCCTCACTCAGGAGGGACCGGAGAAACTGCATTAGGAAACCATAAAGATCCCACCTAAGAAGCACTGAGATTACAGAGAAAGTATTTGGTATGTTGGTAGCTGTCAGGCAGGCTTGTGCTGAGGAGGAGTCCTACCGGCCGAGCCTCAGCGTGGTGGTCTCTGCTAGGGGAACAGCGTGAGAAGCTAGCAAAGCAGCTCTTCCCGCCACAGCCTTCACTTGGAGCTTTAATTTAGATTTTGTTAAAAGAGGAGGTGGTTGTATTCTTGTCATCTGTGCACATGCACCCAGTGTCACCCACCAGAACAAGACCATGTCTATGTGGGTGTCCTGAGGCTGTCTGGAAAGATCAGGCACCAGGTGACCACCAAGGACCAACCCCTTTTCCCCAGGAAACAATCCAAATGAAATAACAATGCAGTAGACGCCTCAGCCTCCCTCCTGCCCCAGACTGGACTCATGCACTGCTTTGTAGGCAACAAGAAATTAGCTGGTTTACTTTGAGCGTTCAGAAGTTGCTTGTTTCTTCTGGTGAAGGGGAGCTATGACTAAGAGATAGCTAATGGGAGCAAAGGTGGGGCAGTGGCACTGGCATCGAAGTACCACAGCAAGCTTCACATCACCAAATAATTAAATAAAGGACACAAGCAAGCAAAGCACTGCTGTGTCACAGAAGTGTGTGTGTTCACCCAAAGTGTGCTTTGTTCCAACTCTGGCTTTAATGCAAGGCTGCCTTTTACTCATTGCTGTTAATATTTTGGCAAATTATTTTTACATTGTAATGGAGATTATTCTTTAATATTTTATTCTGTGTAATGTTAATGGATTTTATGATATTCTTTATTGCTTTATTGGTTCCTTTTGTTTACTAATTACTTGCATCCTACAAACTGTTTGGTTTTCTTTTGGAAAAAATTCATTTAGCTTTACTGTATCTGCAAGTTTAATTCTTCATTGCTCATTTGTATCTGGGTTTGTGCAATCAGCAGTATCTGCTTTCGGTAACAAGTTACTAAAAATGGAATTTCAAATTTTATTTTTTAGCAAAAGCTTTGGTGTAAAGTTCAGAGGAAAAAGAAAACATATGCTTATTTTTAAATTAACTTTGTGTCTGTAGTAAAAAAAGAAATCAAATGATTGATTAGGAATTAAAATAGAGTTTCAAAATATTTTCAGAAGAAGTTATCCTAAAAGTACAGCCAGATAGGAACTCCTTTGAACGCTAGGGACTTGTCAGGCTTGAAGAATCAGACTGTATTTAATTTGTAGTCTATTTTTATTTGTCTTAACTAAAAGGCTTTACAAAACAGTCTTAAAATAACTTCTCATTTAATATCTTAGGTTGAAAGAACAGTTTATGTAAGTGTTTACACATACCTTGTCTTTTCAGGAATCCATCATAGTTTTAGCATTAGATGTTTTAGTTCCTTTTAAGTAACTGTATGGTATTTGCAACCTGTCTGTCAGCATTACTTAATGCATTGTAGTTAAAAGTTTATGCCAGCTGCCAATGTATCAGTTAAACGTATCAATTATGACTTTTTTAATGTTAGGAACTCTTCCTCTGAACAGAAATGTATAGAAAAAGTAAATAAAAATAATTTTTTTTTAATCTCCAACATTGCATCTGAATGTTATGTGGAATAAAGATGAACACATTGCATATTGCAGAAGTCTCAAAAATTAGTCTAATGTCTTTCAGAAGGATACGTAAGGGTGAGTACAAGTCATTTAGAGCATATAACTCATTTACAGAATTTTAATTGTATCCCCATAACATAATTGTTTAAGAACAGTTTAAGAACATTTATTCTTCATTTTTAAAAGAAGCAAAGGCAAAAATGCAGTGTAATATACTAGAATTAAGAGAAACTCATTGGTTGTTTCTAGAAGTTAGTTTTGATGTCTCAATATATGCAAGCATCGTTCTAAAAGCAAAACTCCTGGAGTCAAACCAAGTTGGCGGATTTCAACAAAATATGCAACAATGGGGAGTATGTATTCTGCATATAAGAACTGAAAAAAGAGAAGTTTGATCATGATGTTACATGGCTGCATCAAAAGCAAATCTTTGACTTACTCCATCTCCTCCGGTGTGTTGTCTCCTTTCAAAGGTCAGACAGGTTGCCACTGGACGTGCCTGGAAATATGCCAGCACCTGGTCTGAACTCAGGCATCATCAGGATATCTTGGCTTGTATGTTGAACCAGGCATAAGGGTGAACAATATGTTCATTCCTGATTTCAGGCTTTCAGTGGAGAATACATAAGGGTTTTGTAATTCTAGGAATTACAAATGTTTTGTCTCTGGACTCCAAGGTGTCTCATAGCTTGTGGAATTTTGGGTGTAGATATCAGACCATGTCTGAGGAGTTTACAGGTTACACTTGAGTTATATAGTAAGCAGAGATGAGGCAATAAGATAAGCAGGGCAGGCCATGGGTTGTGGTTTCGTGGCACTTAACATCTCCAGTGCATATAGTAAAAAAGGGTCACTGCCCAATAAAGGGCTAGGATGGGAAAAAACTCAGGTATTTAGAGGAAGTATTTTAAAAATCAGGCATATTGACCATACTTTGACTTAAGCGTAGAAATAGATCGATAAATGTACATCAGAATTTAAAAATCCAGTTTTCTTCTTATGCAAGAGTTCTCATGGGAGAGTGCAAGCATGTCTCGTGCCTTCAGATTTAATCTTTCCTATAAAACAGTCACTACCGGGTCAGGTAGTCCAATGCAGAAAAAAAATCTTCAGTCCTTCTGAATAGAAAACACATGTTCAGATGGTGTTGTGGTTATTATTAGTGGGATCCAAGTCAACCAAGCAACAGCTCCTGTAATGCAGCTGGTCACAAGGAAAGTGTGGAGGTGAAAGCGGTGGATGTAGACACACACTGTTAGCCCCCAGCTGACCACAGAAACTCCTCCTGAAGAAACTAAAGGTGTCACCCAACAAGAAGTGGAAAGCCCTGTTGGGGATGGGAAACCTGAGTGGCTTGAGCATGCACAAAATTAATCGGCCGACATGTGCGTGTCTCTTCACTCTCCTGCTATTTGAAGGTTTCCTGCTGGCTTTGTTGATTAAACAATTGATAGTTGGTTCAATAATATAAAAATTAGGCAGCATATGCAGAGACAGATTTCCCATTAGGCTGATATTGGCTTAGTTAATGATGTTTTCAGTTCATTAACCGGAGTGCCCAAGCGCAGAGCTCTGCTTGCTGTCCTTGGGAGCCATGCTGCTGCTCCGGCATGCCCACATCCACATGGAAGCTGCTTAAGAGCACACCCACTGGCGTGGTTTTGGGAAGAACGCCTCATGCCCTGAAAAGCAAAAAGCCGTGGTTTTCCACTGCTGCGTACCCAATGTGAAGCTTGTCCTTTCCTCTTCTGCCCTGGCAGAGGGTATCCCGCCTTTCCACACCGACCAGGCAGTGGAAGTAACGTGGAAGGCAGCAGGCTGTGGGAGCATGGATGCTGCACCTTGAAAAACATTGGGTTTATGTTGGCCCCATTTCAGGCACACAGATTTGAAAAGCTGGGAGGAGGAATATTCTGCAGTTAATGCAGAGAAATAGCAGGGAGGGATGTCTTGTGATTTCAGGTACCAGCTAGCTGCTCTGGAACATCCTCTGGAGGACCCGGCTTTTCTCCATGAGCTGCAAAGAGCACACAGAAGATGAGCTTGTACTTTATGAATGCTGCCTTTCATCATCTGAATACAAGTACTTAACATTTGGACAATTTTTTTTGTTAAATTGATGTGCTATTTTATGTGAAGGGTGAAAATTCTTAGAGAGGAGCTGTTTAAAGCTTTTTATTAATTTGGATCTAAAGGAAGTAGATTCTAAAATCAGAACAATCCAACAAGCAGTTTCCTGGAGAAAGGAAATACTACAGGGGAGTTGTACTGCAACACTCTGTGCCTCAGATCTGCTGCTTTAGGGGAATTTGTCAGTTTAAATATTACCACCTGCAGCAACTAGTAGCTCTAAATTACCCCCAAGAAAAACAATTGGTTTTAAGACTTGTCAGTATTTATTTTTTTTCAGGCTACATTTTGGTTTTTAATTATGTGGCATCCTACTCTGTTTTAACCTACTTTGAAACTTAATATTAGGGTGAGTGAACATTGCTAAAAATGCCATGTTCATTTCACAGAATGAAATAATTCACAGAAGGTAATTACTAGTTTACTAGGGTAGCTGAGTCACAGGGCAGGCGATTATATTCACTGTTGAAAAGGAAGGATACCACAATGTGATGCTGTGCCCCTAATCTTTAGAAAAGGGAGTTTCAAAAGGAGACTAATTATAGGTCCTAAAGTTAAAAGAAACAAAGCTCTTTTAAATGCTATTAGAAGAAATGATAATTTAGGAGACATGAATATCACTGAGCAAAAGGACACTAGGAAAGCAAGGAATACATCAGTATGGCTGAAATTAAATTTTTCGAGATGCTGTTTGAGCAAAAGCATGTTGTCACGATTTAGAAATTTGACCTGACGCAAACAAAGGCAACTAATCACTCACAGTTGGTGTGTACAAGATCACATGTGCTGTACTAGAATGTGAAGAGCAAATGCTTACACAGTCTTGGTTGGGTTTATGTGTATATTGGAAAAATTAAGCCTCCTAAAACCTCATCTGTCTGATATTACCAGGAGCAAATAATAAGATTCCTAATGAGGCAAGTTATCATTTTGCATTAGTCTCCATCTAAGAGGCTGTTGGGATGCTTCTGCCTGGGGATTGCATATTCCTGGAGTTTAACATGAGCTACTCAGAGAGGAAAAAAGTATAGGAGCAAAATGGAGATGAAATTGCTGAGATTATGAGGTATAAATAGTACAGAGAAAAATTCTGAAAAACTGGAGTGTTTGCAGTGTCTTGCTCTAAGACACCTTTCCAAAAGCATAGGAAAAGTTAGTAACTGTATATTTAATGTTAAAGTTGAAAGTAATTTACAGTGCAGTAAATTTTGCCACCTGTTCCTGCCAACCTGTGTGAACTATTTATTGCAAATAGACCAACAAATATCTAGAAGACAGTGAAATACACTAACCGGTGCTGAGGCTTCCCAGGGAAATGTTTCACTTCTCATGCAGTTCTTTCCGTGGCTAAAGCAAGTGGGCAGACAGAAATGGAGGTGTGAAATGTGAAAATGAACAAGGGCAAGAGACACTTTTTTTTTTTTCTCCTTTTCTTTTCATTGTTTGACATTTATAGGATCAGATGTGAGTGAGGTGAGCAGTCATTCCCACAACATGGCATTCTTGGTTGCTGTTTGGCTTCCCAAAGTCTGCCCCAAGTGTCATCACTTGTCCCTCCCCTCAAGCAGCAGGAGTTTGCACAAGCTGCAGCGTGGCCGTTTAAAGCCAAACAGGCACTCAGTGATTTCTAGCAGAGGTTCCTTCCATCCTGCTTGGCTTCTATTCAAGGAGCTGGTTTCTTCTCGGGTCCTTGTACAGATGTCCCTGATGGCTTTGAGAAGTAGAAGGTGTTAGTTCCTGCCAGCTGTGCCAAAGGGCTCCTCATGCAGCATTAACTCCTCAGAGCAGGGGGACTATCAGAGCAGGGATGAATAGTTCCTCTCTGCCACCTCACAACCTTGATGTTTTCCTTGTTTCAATTGCACTTCAGTTCCTGTCAGTATGGAAACATTGCACAGAAATGTTACTGGGCATTAGCTGGTCAAAAAAATCACCCATCCTGTCCTAGGTTTATGCAGCTGTCACTGGCTTTCTGTCCTACCCAAGGCATCCGTCTGACCCACAACAGAAATACTGGCAATGTCACGGCTTCCAGCTTTGCCAGCATCAGACTCCTTTCAAACCGCATGTGGTGGCTGTTCCTGGCAGCTCGGTACTGACACGTGCTAAAAGGGATTGTGTCAACATGCGTGTGGCCCCTCCGATACCCCCATGGATGAAGCTGGAGTCAGCGTCAGCAAGGGAGACTGGGGTAAGGAGGGTCATGATGGATCACCTCATGTCTTCCCTGGCATGGTGAATAATTTGCTAGTTAAGCCTATTTTTATTCATGGCTGTGCTTCTTAGTCTTCATGTTAGGAATTGTGTTTATTGTGAAGGGTCACGGGATTTTGTTAGGAAAGTTGGTGGGAGCGGGGATGAGAGGTGGGTCAGTGCACAGCAACACACAGCATATGCTTGGTAAAAGCTGTTTGTAGTTTTTACTTTCCAGGTCCAACTCCCTTCCCTTTAGATTGCAGGCTTGAGTGTACCATGTTTATTCACTGAATACACTACTAAGAAACTAGCGCAGCAACAAAATGATTAAAAGCATACACAACTATAAAACTAATTATCATTCTTAAAACTTGCAGATTACACCTAATGATGTGGCATTACAATCCTATCCCCCTTGCCTCCCCACTGCTCAGTGTCGGGGTGCAAGCCTACCCCTCCTCACTCTACCCTCCCATGCCAAGTCATTTGGGCAGAGAGCTGATGGGGAGTCCCACTGGGATGTCCAAGGCAGTTCCCTCTGGTGTGTTCAGGTTTGTAGGTCAGTGTTTCTACAGTATGGAGGTATCCATGCTCCTACTATCAGAAATCCCCTTCTGTTGTTCTTACTTCTCCCCATTTTCTCTGTTTCTGGACTCACTTTTTCACTGCCCTTGTACCATCCTTCCTCCACCCAGCTCCTCCCAAATACACACTCTGCTTGTGTTACCCTCCCACACCAGCACTAGCAGTGAGGCAAGATGCATTCAACCCTTGCTATTAATACCACTGGAATTCCCATTCTGCCTCCTTCCCACTGACACATGGTGATACCCACAGAGCTCCACAGGGTTCAGTGGTGTGGACCATACATGCTGTGAAGTTGTTCACTTCCAGCAGTGTCTGCTTAGACTTAAGGTCTTACTATATGCACATGTTCCCCTTGTAAAGCAGGTTCCTACAGCCCCATACCCAAGACTTCCAGTAGACTAATGCAAGCTTTTATATCCTGCTGTCCATACCCCTCCTTCAATATGTCCCCAAGCCAACATCCCGTTGTTGAAGACTCATCCCATTCCCAAGACAAAAATTGGCACCACTCCTCTGGTGGGTGCCCTTCTGACAGAACTGTCTGCTGTACTGCCCATGAGAAAGGAATTAACTCCTTACAAAAAGCACCTAACCACTGGTTTGCTGTTTCAGTTGCCAGGGCTTGTGCTTGGTACAATACAAAGCCAGAGAATTCAGTTGAGCACTTCGGAGGAGCACCTCAGAGGCCCCCTTCCAGTATCTAAAAGGAGCCTACAGGAAAGCTGGAGGGGACATTTTACAAGGGCATGTAGTAATAGGGCAAGGGGGAATGGCTTCAAACTGAAAGAGGGCAGATTCAGACTAGATATTGGGAAGAAATTCTTCACTGTGAGGGTGGTGAGGCCCTGGCACAGGTTGCCCAGAGCAGCTGTGGCTGCCCCATCCCTGGCAGTGCTCAAGGCCAGGCTGGATGGGGCTGTGAGCAGCCTGGTCTGGTGGGAGGTGTCCCTGCCCGTGGCAGGGGGGTGGGACTAGGTGATCTGGAAGGTCCCTTCCAACCCAGACCATTCTGTGATTCTATAATTTTCTGTTAGATTGGCAGTCTCTTTTACCACATGCCACTTTTGGCTGTCCCAGCTAGTTATCACTGCATCAGATAACCATCCCAAGTTTATTACTGAATTACTTTGTATGAGATTCAAAATTCACCCCTCCACCCCCATCTTCCTGCATTTAGCTGAGAGCATTTCAATCTGAAATTAATTTAGGATTGCTAAATGTCAGATGTGCCCATGCCTTCTGTATTGTTTCCATGATGTTTGCCAGGCAGCCAGCATGCCAGGCAAGTTTTGCCAGCCAGGCAGTACAGAAGAGGCACAATCTGAGCGTGTTCCAGAATAACTCATTTCTGACATTCCCTACTTCATTCCATTTATTACAGGATTAATACCAGACTTTGTTTGGATATACTCAGCGTCCCAAACTAACCTGTAGCATATATAGGCTATATAACTGTGTACCTCTAGTACTTGGTTGCAAAGGTACCATGCAGACTCCATGCAGCTTCTGCACCTGCCCCATATTGTGCTCCACTACAAAAAAACCACCCTAATTTCTTTGCTCCATTTTTGCTCATTCCATACCCCTTTAAAAGCAGTTACTTCTAAAAAACTATTAACAAATACTGAATACTTGGACACCAAGTACTGAAATTTGTTCACATTGTCTTGAGGCCAAATGTTAAAACTCCCTTGAGATCTTGAGGGAAAGCACATGCCAGAAGCTGTTGCATGTTTTCACACCTTTAACAGAATGAAGATTAGAGGAGCTGGAATACTTCAACAGCAGCCCAAAATTTTCCTAGTTCACTTTAAATCCAAACCGCTCTACCCTTGTTAGTACTTATCTAGAGCGACTAGTGCCCATAACCAAGATGCCGTTCATGTAAACCAGTCACTCCTCCATTGCCTTCCAGTTCTTTGTTAGGAAGGGGCCAGACCAAGCTGTTCCACCACCTCTCTCCCTCTCCTGTAATCCTTTTCTTTAACAGCCTTGCATCACTATGCACAATTTTGCAACCCCCTTCCTTACCGTCCTGCTCCTGCTCCCACGTTCTAGCATGCCCATACACTATGAGCTGATCCCAAATTGACGTTCTTTCTGTGGTCTCTGGGCACATCTCCCAGCTCCTCAGTTACTCTGTAGGCATCAAGATGAGAGGCCACTGCTTCATTCCTCTGCTCTCACACCCAGGTGAACACACATGCAAACGTACATTCCCCACGCATACGGGCTGCTGCCACATGAACATTTGTCCGGGGTATCTCTGTTAGCTGTTAGAGGCTCACAGCCTTCTGAATTCCTGACCACTCGTCTTAGCATTTTTTCCAACATCTCATCAGCCGGCAAGGCCGTAATAGTTGCCCCCCTGCCTTCTGCCAAGGCAACCCCACCGCCGTCACCTCCGTCTCAGCCTTTCCGTACTTGGAGGCGGCCCCGAAGCCCGGGTGCTGCCCCGCACCCCCCCCCCCCCCCCCCCCCGCCAGCCACCCCCGCCTCTGGTTTGGCCCAGCCTGGACGTTCGGGGTGCCCCGCTCCCGGTGCTGCACTCTCGGGCTGTTACAGCGTTACCCCCCGCACTACGGGCTGTATCCTCCCAGCCGTTCCCGGTGCCGCGGAGCTGCCACCGCCGGAGCGCCCGGCACCGCGGGGCAGCCCCGGCTCAGCCCCGGCGGCACCGCCGGCCCCTCCCGCCGCCGCCAGGTGGCACCGGAGCGCCGCGGGAGCCGCTGGGGCCCGGCACTAGCACCCCGTGATTTCGAAGAGAAACGGGGATCTTGTCATGCCGCGGGTAGTTCCAGCCCCGGGATCCTACCGATAGTAACGCAATAGTAAGGCTGAAAGCGTCAAACGCAGCCAAGGGCAGCGCGCGTTGAGGAGGATCGGCCCCGCTGAGCGGCGCGCGCGGCGGTGTCTGTCAGCAAGGTCGCGGCGCTGCCCGCGGTTGTCAGGCATTAACTGAAGTTCAGAGAACGACACAGCAAGTTATTTATAAATAAATATTCCTCGCAGCATCCAACCAGCTGCTCGAGCCCCGTAAGCGCATGGCCTTGGCGAGCAGAGGGGTAGGAGCCCGGCAGGGCCGCCTGGACGCGCCCGACAGCGTCCGTCCCGCCCGGCTAGGGCCGCGCAAGGGCGACGCTGAGACCCGAGACCCGTTTTCACGGCTGGAGGAGGGTCCCCGCCCAGAAGCGGCCCCGCCAGTGCAAACCCCACGGCCGCCCGCCCTGCGAGAGAGCCGCGGGCTCGCTCACTGCCCGCCCGGCGCAGCGCCAGGGGCGGCCGGCGGCCGGAGGAGGCGCAGGAGGGCGGCGGGACGCTGAGGCGTTTCGGCGCCCGCGGGAAGGAGGCGGTGGCGGACGCCGGGGCCGCCCCTCTCCCGCCCACTGCGGCCCGCCCAGGGCTCTGCCCGCCCGGCCGCCCGGGGCCGGCTCCGCAGCGGCGGCCGTAGCTGCAACCGCCGCCCGTTGCAGCGTCGGCGCTGATGCCTCCTGCGGTGGCCCGGCAGGGAAGATGGCGCCGTCCCACGTCCTCAAGTGTTGCCAGAAGGTGTTGGCCTGGGTGCCCGTGGCCTTCATCGCCCTGGTCGTGGCCTGGTCCTACTACGCCTACGTGGTGGAGCTGTGTGTGTGTGAGTGGACGGGGAGGGTCGCGGACGCCGGGAGCTGTCAGCCGGGCGGGGAGGATCCTTCGCCACCCACCTCCTCTGGGGCCGCCGTCTCCCCTGCGCCCTGGCGGGATCTCCTTTCCCTTCGCCTGCCTCTGGCTTTTCTTCGGGCGAACGAGAGGAGATCCAACCCCCACCTCCCCACCCCCCACCCCCGCCTTTCCCCAACGGCCGGCGCTCCCTCCGGGGCTGGGTTTACCTGTTGTCCCCTCCGCCCCAGGCGCCCTCCCGGGGTCGCGGGCGGGGACGGTGGCAGCCCAACCTCAGGAGCCTCATGGCGGCGGGGTCCCGGCCCGAGGTCGCCCGTGGAGAAGCGAGGGACAGGGACGGGGCAGAGGACGCCCACTGGGGGGTCCGGGTCTCTTCGTTTGGGATCGGGCCCCTCAGGGAAGCGGTGAGGGGCAGGGAGCCGTGAGGGCTAGAGACCCCACAAGGGCTCAGCCCCTCGTGTCTCCTGGCAGAAGTTTCCCCTCTCTATTTTTCTGTTGGTAGTTCGACATCCCGATGTATTAAATAACTCCTTGACCACCTTATGGGTGTATTTATCTTACCGCACCCCCGTTAAGAAGCCCAGTGTCGTCGTTGAAGCATAATGAAGCTGAAAACATCCCGCTTAAGTGGGCAGGGGAAGGATTAGGGCTTATGGGGTTTTGTCAGATCTTGTCAAGCTTTCTGTGGGCTCGGCGTTATATAAATCTGACTTGCTGGCCTTGTCAGTCAGGGTGGTACTGACCCTTTTCTGTCTTCAGGAGGAAACTTCAGGAGGATGTTGGCTTTCTCTGGGCAGGGTAAACGGAGCGGCACGGTGATGCGCAGTATTTGTCAGACTTGGTAAAACTTGGAAACAGTGTAGGAGACCAAAGGAACACATTTCTGAGTGTTTAGCATGTTTAAGTAAGGAAGCTGAAATGAAAAGGAAAAAAACCCAAAAGTACAAAGTACTATTTCAAGCTGCATGTACATCTACCTAGTATCTGGAGGTCCTTGTACTTCTTGCTATTTGTGTAAAATGTATGCTTTGATATCCCTAGCTAGAAATAAAAGGCTTGCACATACTTTATGTCTGGGCAACCTTGTAAAGACATCCTTACATTAGAAAGAGTCACTTTTTTTCTGCAGGACTTTAGTTTTTGGATAACTTTGCTGAATGCCTATGGTATTTCACAGCCTTTTGTGTTAGCTTTACATATGTGGAGTGGAATGTAAACCACAGGTGAAAAGTTGTTTGGACTTAAACCTGTAGAAATATAGTTGTAAAATTATGTTGACAAGAGAGTTGCAAATATGTCAGTGTGTCCAAACTTGCCAGATTACTATGGTTTTGTTGTCTGTCTGTGTGAATAAATAGTACTTGTTTTCTGGGAAGATCATGCTTAAAACTGTTAACACTTGGAACCAAATTTTAGACAATATTTAATACCGGAGGTCTGAGGCATGGGTAGTTGTTACAGTAGTCCAGAGAGGAACCATGTGAGGTTATAGACTCACATTTCACAGGTGTAACATGAAGGTTTTTCCATACCCATTACAGTCTGACCAGTGTGACAAAAGGCAGAATAGGGCTGTGCGTTTCTTCTCTTAGTCTCTGAGGTTTTGTTGGTTGCTTAAGAGGCTTGCCCAGGGCAACACAGGCAGTCTCTGGCTGTATTGGGAACAGAACCTTGACCTCCAAAGTTCCAGCTCTGTGTCTTGATCACAGAGTGGGTCAGGGCTAGGTGCTGGTGAATAATTTCTCCTTCACAGGTGTAGAGAAGCTGTGAAGAGCCCTTCTGAGTTCATTAGGGTTTCATTTGTGTGAAAATTATGGAAGGGATTGGCTCCTGTTTGTGTGAGAACTTTCACATCTACAAATCTGGTTTCTAGACGTTTGGTACTATTTGCTCCAAATCAGCTTTATTCTTAATGTCTGCACATACAGACTATTAAGAAATCATGGTCGTTTAATAAGAAAACTACTTACTGATTTTTCTTGCTGTCATTGGATTTTACAGTTGTTACCTATCTAAATCATACTTGGTGACCAAGTCTTTTATGTTTCTGTGAATTTTTTCAGTTGTGGGTTTTGGTGGGTTTTTTTGTTGGTTTGTGTTGGGGTTTCTTTTGGGGGGTGTTGGGCTTTTTTTTTGGTTTAAACCTGTTGAATTTTGTTTACACTTTTGATAAAAGGTCGTGTCATCAAGGGAGAGAAAAGAGATTTTGTGTTTGGGGGTTTTTTTGGAGGTTTGTGGAGGTGTTTTTTTTCCCTTTGTGTGCTTTTCTTTTAATCTGCAGTTGTGTTCAAACCAGCATAGAGAGCATTTATAGTGAAATACAGGATTTTCTGTTTCTCTTGGCAGGTATGTTTACTTTACCCTAGTGCTCCTTGTGTTTTATTTTGGTTTGAGAACCACCGCACTATGTACTATGAAGAAGAGCTAGGATGTGCCTTTAGCGCACAGATAATGAATGAGGTGATGCTGGTCTCTGCAGATGTTCACATACGGCAGGTGCAGAAACAGGGTTTATGGCTTGCTGCACTTCTGTGGCTTTGGCAAAGAGCTCAATGTGCAGCTGATGAGTGCCTGGGTAAAGGAAAGACTGATGGAGGAAGGGAAGCTTTAGAAAAGAGGAGAGACAGTAGAAAATTCTGAGTAAACACTGAGACTAAGAGGAAATGAAGCCCGACAGATACTAGGGTTTTTTCAAAAGTTATTCTTAAAGATTAGTTAACTGTGAAGATGTGAAATCAATAAGGAAACAGGAAGAGAGAAAGCCTTCATTTCCCCAACTGTTTGTTCCTGTGTTGGCTTTTTTTCTCCTTGTAGTCCCTGCTCATGTATTAAAGGTTAAACATATATATATATATTCAGTGTAGTATCATAAAATATTCCTAATAATCAAAGTCAAAGGTGGTAGAGTAAAGTTGGGGCTGCTTCTTTCATCACATCACCCTTTTTCTTTCGGTTTTGTTTCTCTGTACTGCTTGCCCCACCCTCCTCTGCTGAGGTACTCATATATTGCTCATTGTCTTATTTCTGGTGTCTAATGGGCTCAGTCTTACTCTGTAATTCACTGCTAGTATGTATTTACTTGGTTTTGTCTCTTATATAACCCTAAATTATATTACTTACATACTGGCTATGAACACTGAGGAGGACTGGTGTGAATAAGATGAAAGGAGATTCGTGAGCTTGTCTATTGTCTTCCTCCCATGGAAACTGCCAGCATCATTATATCTCTCTGAAACATTGCTGTTGTATGCTGTTGAACACGGGCTTATTTAGACCACTATTGCTGTGTAGTTGTGATCCGTCAGGTAAATTAGCTATTAAACTAATTGGAAAGGTGAAAACAGCCATTTCTTACCAAACGTGTAGAAGTTGAGGGAATGTCAGCAGAGTGGGGAAAAAAATCTGTGAACACATGTAACTGAAGGAACTGCAAAAGACTCCAGGCAGCATCTCATTCAGATTTTTTTAAATGTTTTGAAGTAGAAAAACTTGAATGAATGCTTTCTTTCTATATTATGTCGTCTTTTCACACATAATTTACCCAGAGCTCAGTTCTCAGTAAAGCACACCTAGAAATACATAAAGGGTGATGTGCAATAGCTTTTCATTATTTTTAAATCATTTATTGTGTTTTCTTGTTATCAAAACGTGTTTTGCTTTTAACATTGCTTTTGTAAACAATGGCTGTATTATGCTGTTAGTGAATTGGACTGGTTGTGTCTGCTTACTGCACCCCTCTGCTTACTGCATCCCTCAGAAGCTCAGAAAGAGTAGAGCTCTTCTCTTGTGGTTTGTTTTTACTTATGGCTGACTTGTACCTTATTACCCATGCCAAATGTTTTTGTAAGTGATGGGCTGTAATACAGACAGGCTAAAGGACGGTCAGAAGACAATGTTTTGACATATGTAGTAGGAGTTCGTGGGTGAAGCCAGCCTGTTTTCTACAGGCAACCCTTTTGCTAGAACACTAGCAGAATTTGGTAGTGCAGTCTGCACTGAGAAAAAGAGAAAGAAGTTGACTTTGGCTGAGTTGTCTGCAGATCGTAACTAAGGTGTATTGGCTGGTTTTGTTAAAAAAAAAATTAAAACCTTGTTCAGGTTAGGGTTTTACTTCTTTAAGCAAGTACTGTATGTTCTGAAAAGCACAGTCCTGGCTCTTCTCCTGGGCCAAGAGTTTTAAGGAGAATGGCTTGTTTTATGAATTTGCAAGTCTTGTAAACGAATGAGTGTTTTCATGCCTCAAACTCTGCAAAGTATGGAAAAATGTGATTTTGAAAGCTACCAGAGTCACTTGTTATGTGTTCTTTTCATAGCATCTGCTTGCAGAAAGGTTAGCTTTTTTTACTACAGTGTAATGTCTAATATGTCTAAAATCCTGGCAAACAAAGCACTTTGTAATTTAGAACACTTTGTTAATGGTACATATTTAACTCCTTACTGTTCCAGGAGACTACAGTAGCTCTTGTCAGTAGGGAGATAGCTCTGATTTCCCCAAAGCACAGTCCGTATAAGAAGCACATGGTGATCTGTTGTAATGCTTCCATTTGAAGAGTCTGTTGCATAAACAGAGAGAAGGTAATTCCATCTGCCTCCTCCAGAAGAAATCTCTACTGAAAATGCTAATGCAGTAGCTATCAAGCAATGGCAAGGTGATATTAACAGCAGTGTGTCAGTGACTTCTGATTTCAAACTACTGAAAAAGCTGAAGTATCAGCACTGAAGTACATTTGCATGCTTAGCATGCAAAAAGCATTCCCATAGGAAGAGCATTACCTTTCAAGAAAAGGAACAGCAAATTAAACAGGTTAGATCATTAGTAACAGTTAACTATGTTTATGCGCCTCTCATTTCAAAGTCAAGAAACTGAACCACTTTGGATGCACTTTTGTGTTGTAGTGTCTCAGCTCAAGTGGGCATATTATAATCTTAAACGAGAACCTTTTCTGTTACGATAAATAAGTAGAATTCCTGTTGAGGCTCAGACTGGATACAAATGTATTGGAAAACTAGATGCCCATCTTGAGTAGAAAGATTATCTGTCGTCTTACATGGTGCTTTGCACTGTACTGGTCATACTAGTTTATAAGGACAGGTGGGCATGTTGCCCTTTATATGGCTTGAAATCTGCTCTCTTGGCAGTTCTCTAATGAAAAAAATGTTCCAAGAGTAACAGAACTAGTCAGCCTGGTTTCTTGAGGAGTTGCCTTGTGTCTGCTCTTCCTTCTCTTGTGCCAGCAGAAGGACTCCATCCCTCTTCTCGCTCCCAGCTCCCTATCTGCAGTGCCTGCCCCAGCCCTCCATTGTCAGCTATTCCCCTGTATCTGTTAAACCATTCCTGACAGCTCGGCAGTAGCTGGCATCTCTCCTTGATCCCTAGTTACCATTTGATCAAAAAGAGGTGTGGTGCAATGGCCAGTTTGGTGTTACTTAGCTTGCCAGGGGGCCAAGCAGAAAATGAGTCCATGAGCATGGAGCAGCTATTTCCTAACAGAGTGTGGCCTTGTCCCTTCTACCTGTCCAGCAGCTTTGGTGAAACTTACTGGCATATGCTTAGTGTGGGACCTTCACCAAGCTTCCAAACTTGGCTGAAACTGGTCCATGGGCAGGATGGCTTTGGAGTAGGGGAGGGAAGGGGCTTAGTGAAAGCAGGGAGCTGAGTAAATCTCTGAGCCAAAGCAGGAACTCTGCCTGTGGTGTTACTCTTTTTTTTTTTTTTTTTTTTTCTTTTGGCTTGGTTTTTTTTGGGTTTTTTGTAGCTGTGATCACTCATTGCTGCAGTCGTCCTTTAGATGTGGAGTATAAAGCTTTTGGGTTTGGTTTGAAAAGGCTTGGATAGTGTGAGCATTTAAGATTATGAAAAATAACTTCTCTCAAATTTTTCTATTCCATTTTTTCTCTAGTAACAACAGTAGGAGCTTTCTGTATGCCTGTAGAGTTAGAACAGTGAACTAAAAAGTCAGTTTCAATTTTAATCAGGGGGTTTTATGTTACTTCATCACTTACTAGTCTCCCAGTTTTCCTACCAGATGCTATGGATAAAAGGACCAGAATTTCAAGTGTATATTTTCAGTAGATATTACTTTGAGGTCGTGGACCCTCTGCAGACTGCAAACTTCAGGTTCTACTGATTCTTGAAATCTAAATAATAAAAACTTTGTTCTTTAGCAGCTCATATTTTTCATGAGTTAATGTAGATATGCTTTCCATAATAAAAGAGTTTATGGTATTACAAAGATGGGTATCTGAGCTGAGTTCTGGTACACCTGTGGCAGGTGAAACACTTGGATGGCACTGTACCTGCTTTTACTTTTGGAACTTGAGTCTGCCTATGATGGAAAATGGAGCAGGAGAAATGGTAGCTGGCTGTCTAAAATTGTGCCTGTAAATGCTAAGGGTTCATGGCATTCATTTTTCACCCGTTCAAGATATCAGTGTTTATCCAACTCTTTTTGTCCAACAGTTTCCTTCAACTGGTAGGAGTTAATGCTGGTTTAACATGTACTTTCCTTACAAGTGTTATAAACTATAAGCTCCTGAGTTTCCTGAAACAGCTTTTATGGAGTTTTCAACTCTCTCATTAACTCTTCTCCACCCGGTGCATATTATTCCTGTAACAGGACAAGAGTATCCTTTTTTTTTTCTCTCATTAGTATGTATGAAATTTAATAGAAACGTTTGAGAAATAACTACAGGCCACTTTTCTGTGTGAGCTGAATCTCCACCAAGGTGAATCAGGTATAAAAAGGATAATGAAACCTTAACAAATACATTTGTTCATTTAGCCACTTCCCCAGTATTACCTCCTCCTGCTGTCACTGAATTGTTTTCTGAGGGATGTGTTTAACTCCTGCTGTCCTAGGTCAAGGGAAAAAAGCACACTTCCCCTCCTCTTCTTCTCCCTCCCCCCCAATCCTCAGTGGAGTGCCTCCTCTGTAACCTTTGAGTGTCTTATCTGTGCTAAATATCAAGTTCCTCCTCTGCAGCACTTCAGGCCTCTGCTTTTCCTTTTTTTTTTTTTTTTTTTTTTTAAAGACCAAATGGCTCATCTGTTTCTTATTCATGTTTCTTTTTGAGTATCAAAATTGTTTTAGGAGGGTGTCAAGAGAACTGGATCACAAGATCATGCTTTGCCTTTGCAGCTTCTGTAGCTGTCTCTCTCATGCCATATATGGTGCAGCATTGTCATAAATATGAAGCACAGAACCATTTTAATCATGTGATTTACAGACAGATCAAGCAAGGGGGTTCTGCAGGGTTGTGGTTTTTTGGTGGTAGTTCAGTTGTGCATCCTGACGTCTGTTTATCTCCAGAGCAGGGAATTCTTATGCATATCTTGTGAAGCACTAAGTAGGGCTAAGATAGAAGATAGCAGTTCTCTCTCTCTCTCTCTCCCCTTCTCCCTCTCCCCTTCTCCCCTCCCCCTCCCCCTTCACACACACACAGAGACACCCGCACACACACCTTTGGGGCAAAAAAAAATTTAAGAGATTGAAGGACTAATTCATCTGGAATTAGGCAAGCTGCTGCTGCAGAGACAACGAAACAAAATTTAGATTAAATTTAAGTAACTCTGAGAGGAACAGACATCATTTGTTTGAAGAGACCTAAATAGACAGTTATTTTATAAACTGGTTTGCAGTTGTATGTGGTAAACTTAAAACTTTATGTTAAGTGCCATGGCTACTGCCTTGTCATAGTGTGAATGCAGAGAACCTGATATTGTTCCATTCTTGACGAGTAGTCATTGCTTTTTGGTTTGTCTAGTTTGGATTAAAAAAACAGAAGTGAAGTGGATTTCCACAATGCTGGGATTGATGCTACCTGAAGACTTTCACGTCTGTGGGTTTGTGACATGTAGATTTATCCAAATATTGCAAAGGAGCCCAAAACAGAGAAAATTTGATTTCTGTTCTGTTCTGAAAAATCCTATGGAACATGCAGGTGTTTTTTTGCAGTATCTGGAAAAAGATTAATGTTGCGCATAGGATTTTTGTGGGGATGTTTCCTGTGTGTATATTTTTATCTGCTTAATCTACTGCTCCCTAAGTTTCATGTGTTTTTTTTAAATAATTGCGTATTTAAAAAATAATGATTTCAGGCTGGTAATTGCATACAGAGATATTACTTGCTGTGTTGCAGGTAGATACCTGCTGAGAGAAAGCTAAAGCAGCAACTGGTGCAGAGTGTAGACTTGAACTTTTTTAAATAATTCATAATTTATACAAATTATGAATTTAGGCAAAGGGAAGCTTAAAGACCATTGAGCACTAGGTTTAGTAATTTTCTCTCTTTTGTGTGGCTTTTTTCTATTGACATTCTCAAACTTGTAAATATCCTGTTTCTCTCTACTGCCCACACTGACTGTGAGGTTTTACTGTTATTTATTTATTGGAAGCAAAATTTACAGAATGAGAGCTATATGGATGATGGGCTATGCTCTTACATATGCTTGCCTCTCTGTTTACTCTGTAGTACTTTCTAAGTTTTAATAAGGATTTTCTGGAGTATCCAAGAATCCCTTTGCAGTGGCTCATACAGTCTTTGTGCTGTCATTTTTTCACATTCTTAAGTGGTCTGGTAGTTAAATGAGACCTGGTGCAACAAAAACATGCCCTTCTGATCTTGTCCTCCAGCCAAAACTTTCTGTCCTGTTTCCCCTTATGTTTTTTCCCCTCTGCAGCACCTGGATTTTTTGTTACATTCCTGAGGACTTGCTGGTTATTTTTTCCTTTTGCAAAAAAACTAGAAGTAGCTTTAGCTACAGGCATGGCTTGTCCCAAGACTTTTCAGTCCAAGTAAGATTTAATGAATGACATTTTGTTTTGCAAGAAGAACAAACAGAAAAGCCTCCAGCATCAAAAGATGGCAGCAATTTTTATCACCCAACTTGATGAGCCATACATATATGGACAGATTCTCTAAATCAGCACGAGAAGTCTTTGAACCTTTATTTATTCCATAAATAGGTTAATGAAATATTTTATTATTATTGTTTAATATTTACAAGTTTGGTATGGTGAAGACATGAATTGCCCATTATTAAACTTTCCCACAACTAATAGGCATGGTTTTAAATGACAAGTTTTTCAAACAAAACTTCCTTAAAGAGCTCTGTTCAATAGCGCAGCTTACTAATGTCTCAATGGGAGTTCATGTAAATCACATTACTCGCTGCTACATTGTTGTGTTGCTGGCAGAAAATTAGCTCTTCTCATCATAGGTAGTTCCGTATTTCATCTCAGGTGGCAAATAGCAATCAAACCTGACCAACGTTACAAAACAAATTGAACCTGAAACTTCATTTGAGGAATCCAGTGACCTAACACGTGAGGGGAGGTTGGCTTGCTGGGCAGTTTGATTTCTCCCATTTGCTGATGAATGTGGCAGCAGTAAAATCCTTCTGGCAAAACAGAGTGCCTAATAACTTTGTAATGAGATTTACTAGATGATTATTATCCATGGAGTTTTGCAAGGAGGTTTTATCCTAATATTTGAGGAAACCACTTGTTGCAAGCAGGGCCAGTAAGTAAGTAAGGAGACAGCTGATTTTGGAGGAGTCTGAAGCCCATGCAAAGAAGGGGGCCTGATTAACAAAGTGGATCCCTACTGTCTGCTGACAGTTCTTGCCACTGGGCAATGGTTCATGTTTGCAGGTCACAGCAGCTGTGTCATTTGTCGCCCATGAACTAACACCTCTGCTCTCCTGCAATCATACCTCACAGATGTATGGAATAGCTAAGTAAAGACTGTTGCTCTATTTTAATCTGTCTAGAGTAGAAATAACTGGATTTACTAGTAGCGTCCTGAACCATAAGACACTCAGCTTTGAGTGACCTTAATGTTCAAGACAGGTATTGACTGGCAGTCACAACCGTGAATTAGAGTGTTCTTTTTTAGGAAATAAATGGTAACTCCCTTATTACCTGAAAAATTCTGTTATGAGGACGAATTGTATGTTGTTTTTTGGTTGGGTGGGGTTTTTTGTTTATTTTGGTTTTTTACTTTAAATATATTGATGGTTTATATATATGTAGTATTACCTGCAGAACACGTAATCTTGTGCAGGGTGTATAAGACCACTCCATACAACATATGATACTGGCACTCTTGTAAACACCAGCTGATTATGCTGTTTATCTCTCCTATTTCTTGAAAGTGTCCTAGTAGTGTCAACTACAGAACCACTGGAGCTACTCCTAACACAAAAAGCCCTTTCATGTATCCAGATACTTGAGTGTAGTGTTACTATGAGCTTGATCTGGACAGCCTGAGCTTAAATACCCCTCCTTCAAATTTAAATGTAATTAATTAGTGGTGTGGACATAAGCTAGCTCCACTCAGATGCTTCCGAGTTTCCATGCCTTTCTGCTGATTCTGTTTTTTTCCTGTACCCCAGTGTGCCAGATGGAGCACAGCTCACTGACTCGTGCAAGTAAGAGCTCTCTTTGTCTTTCAAAAAGAAACCAGGCTTTCTTTTGGCTGTGTCAGATAGCTTAAAGGCAATATTGGAAACAATTTATGTGCAGCACTTCCAAATTGCTGAGCGATAAAGCTGTTATTGTTGTGATAAAGTAGAATTTTGGGGAAAGACCTGAATGAAAAAATCCAATAATTCAAGTAAGCAGCTGAGGGGAGCCTGTAGAAGTAATGCTAAGGTTTAAAATCCATCAAAATGCAAATAGAATGAGTAGATTTTGTGGTTGTTAGTGTGGACACAAGTGTGGGACTGTGAGGTTAAGACCTAGCAACCTTCTGCACGCTAACCAAGTGTAACTCTTGGTTTTGAAATAATTTAAAACACATAGGCACCCTCAGTGAGAAGACCGTTAGGAGACCTTTGGTGTAATTTTCAAGAATATTTTGTAAATGCAGAGGTAAGGAGCCATCTGTAGGATTTTGTGGGTTCCAGAAGTCAGCTGCCTTCATAGCTGTGTTTTTGAACTGTGGCAGTGGTAGCACAGAATTTACTGTTCCCAGAATATATAGCAGAAATCTCTTCAGTTGTCATAGCTTAATTCATTCCTAAATGTTACACAGTACCCAAAGAGTATCTTGCATTGATTATGCTAATTTCTGCTGTCGTCCTGTTTGTAATTATTCATGTACCCTGCACTGAGGCTGAAAAGACTTTGGCTAAATAAAAAGCTCTTTTATTATTGTGATAAGAGAATGTTTTCTGGGCAGCAAGCCTCTGGCTGCTCTAAATTACTTGTTACATGAAAGAGTTGTGTTGATATTGTTTTAAACATACAAAAATCGTAATGATAGCTAGTAACAAGTAACAAAAAAAGATCTGCAGTGTAACTTGAAACACTAATTAATTTTACCTGTGATAATGCTGCTTTGAATCCTGTAGCAATGGGCATGGCAATCATGAACATAGAAAATCTGTGGCCATAAACAACAGAGCATCTGTCTTGCAGCAAGGTATCTCTTCCTTGGCTGCATTTTCTTCCTCCTTTCTCCTCCCACCCTAGATTTCTCCCTCTCCACACACACCCTGCAGTGCTTTTGAAGGCACCCTTTTGTGATCACTTGAAGTCACAAAGTAGCTCACTCGAGTGATGTTGCTGCACACAGCATGTGTGAAGTTTGGGCTGTGTTATGTGCTCATGGAAATAGCGGCACTGCTTTGAGGCATCAGTAGCCCTGGCACGGTTTCTTTTCCTTCTCATGACTGTGCATAACCCAAGACAGCAAGAGGCCTTTCACTGCCATTCACCCTTCATCACTGCAATTCCCTGCTCTTTGTGGTCTCTCAAACTTGCCTTCATCGCTAGCTCACCCCCGACCTGAAGTGTCTGGGAAGGCAAGTGCTTGCTTTTGCTATGTAGGGGAGTGAGTAGATGGCTAAGAGGTGTAGCTTTGTAACACCTCTGCAGCAAGAGTTGTCCACCATGGGTCATGCCTCTGAGACAAGCATTGTGTTAGACCTGGGCAATGGTGCACACATGCTGCAGACCAGCCCCAGACAGTGCTACCACTGGGGCACACAGTGTGGCAATGCATGCTTCTTCATGCCAGTGCAGCATGAAGGCCTGGGGAACCACCAAATAAAACATTGCTTTCTGAATTATCTAGCAGTGCATTGCGGGGGGAAACCTGTATCATGTTCCTGGAGATTTGGAGTGAAAAAACCACAATCAATCAGTCTAGTGTGATATGAAGATAAAACAATTCTAGGTTCATATGGCTCAAATCTATGCAGAGGACATTCATTCCAGCTAGTGGCAAGTCATGTGTGCAATTTCTGGGCCCCCATAGCCTTTCAGCAGGGACCTGGCAGCATCTTCCTGCGTTGGCTTTTGCCTATATGATGCTGTCACGTCAGTTGTCTTGAGTCATTTGTCTAAAAACAACTCCCTGCTGCTTAGGGAGGAAAGCACCTAGTGGGTGCCTGCCAGTCAGGAAATAAGAAATAGCTCATTGTGGAAAGGTCACAGAATTACAGCTTTTAGAGATCACTGGAGAGGTGAATAAGGTCTTCATGCTCCAGTACTACCCTCTAACAGAAGTCAAATGAGTATTTGCTCAAGGAAATTGACTTGTTGTCTGTCCCACTTCTGTCGGTAAGGAATGTTTCTGCCATCTTCTTGTGAGTGATTAAGGTCTGCATTTGCAAATGGGAATTATGTTACCATAAATCTAAGTTATGCTTTCAATTAAATGCCATTCTCTGAAAAAAATTAAAAACTTAGGATAATGTCAGTGGTGCCTGCCTTTGCAGATCGGGTAGTGCCCATGGGAAGTTTCTGTTGAGTTTCAGTGCTGATAACTTCTGGAAATGTATACATGTATATGTGTGTATATATATATTACCCCTTTTCCTTAAAAATGAGAAAAGTTGAGGCTGTACATCTGGTGAAGGGATGCAATTGCACATTTATCACTCTTTCTTCCCACCCATAAGGAATGTCAGCCAAAATGTGAAAGTTAATCTTGAGATTTGTGGAAAGGCTCTAATACCCCAAGTATGACTCCTGCCTAGGAGCCATCGTGGGAGGGAACATAAACATAGCACATCAGTAACAAGATCAGTTCTTTTCCTTTTCTATACTTCTACATTAGTTGCAGTTGAATTTCTTGTTCTACAAGGACCATATCTGGCTTTGATTGGAATATTCCTTTTAGGGGAGTAGGGAGATGTTGTGTGTGGGTTTTGTAGAGCGGTTGGATTTTCTTCCAAGGTTGAAGGCAAATGCGTCATCTTTAGCATGCCTCTGGCAAGGTCTTGGCAGATCATTGCACCTCTGCTTCAGAATAGAGAGATTTGGGTTTTTTTCCTATTATGCAGTGATTTGGAAGGTGCTTGAACACTTCATAGCAATCTTGAAAATAAGCCTGAAACTGAAAGCAAACCAGCTCCCTAAACATACTTGTTCTTCCAAGACATTCTGGGAGGTTTTCTTGAAGCAGCTTAAAAAGTTCTCCAAAGCTTTCTGATAATTTCACCTTGGTCAGTTTTCACTCCAAGAGGAATGCTTCCAACAAATGACATTTCCCCCCCAGCCTCATTTGTTACACAGATAATGATGTCCCTGTGTCTGCAGGATTGTTTCCTGTGATAAGCTATAGGCTTCCGCCTCTTTCATTCTTGTGACATAGGTGAGATGAAAGATAACAGACCACAATGTGACAAAGAGTATCTAGAAAGAGGAGTAACAAACAACTGGGGTCGTGAAGAAGGAGAAAGTGTCTTTGCCAGGGGGGATAATAGATGTCTAAATCAAAACTATGACAACTTTTTCCTCTGTTACAAAGTTGAATCTGGAATTTCTGCTTGTCCTCTAAATGGACCAAGTTAAAAAGTATATTTGAATCCAGCCTAACAAAAGGCTGTATCATGTATTTTGAAGATAGTGTTCTATAGAAACTGAAACCACATACTTGGTGTGCTTCATACTGCAGTGACCCCAAAGAGTTAGGAGGTTTATCGTGTAAGCTTCTCAGTGGTGCAGGACCAGCTACTGGAGTGTATTGGACCTGTATGTCCCTGGACAAGCTGCAGCAGCATGAAGTTCAGTGTGGGCTCTTCACAGGCAGGCTTTGCTGAGCTCCTTCCCTAGTGGAGCTGATTTTGGAAATCCTGAGGTGGCTAAGAGTAAAGCTCTGCACTGCGGTCAGATAGGGCTTGTTCACTTTGACTTGCTTGGTGCTGTAATGCCGAGATGTTGAATGCTTTGAAATTATGAGGCCAAAGTGGAATCTCAGCGTGTGTGTGAGCATGCGAATGCTGCTGCTGAGCCCTTTGCAATGAAGGGAACTGCAGCTTTCACTGTCTAGTCATTTTTTTATCCTTCCCTAGCAATATTTTGCTAGAACTTCGTAAGTCTTCTCAAGAAACCAGAAACTTAATATTAAGAAGCTGATCTTAAGAATCTTTTTGCTCTTAATTTTCCTTTGGTAGCTGAGCAATAGACTGACATGGGGATATATTTTAAAATCCTCCAAAGAACAGCTGTTTTACAATGCTCACGTTTCTGGAATATGAACATGTTTGTCTTGACCACAGTGCTGAAGGCACTACCTTGTGCTGATACATATAATCTAGTGTATAGTGCTGTTGCATTGAGAGCTCATCGTATAAATCATAGGCACTGCTTATTTGTTTGGAAAATACCAATTAGTGAAAAGGCAGCACTGCTTTTTTTTTCCCCCCATACCACACCCCAAACAAGAAACAGTGTTTGAGAAATGTTTGAAGTGGAAATAGAACTGATTTAGCAGAAGCTGATGGCAGTGTCTGAGTAGTTAGAAGCAGTAGAAGAGAAAAGCAATCGTGAGCCAAGCTTGTAACTCAAACTACAGGCCAGGGATGGTGGGCCACAATGGTAATGTCTTGTTCTGTAGGGTTTTTTCCTGAACCAGAGTTCAAAAGCTAGAATTGATTTTTTGATGGTACAAAGCTGCTTGTTACATTGCCAGACTAGCAAATACTAATATTAGCTTATTTGGAAGGCTTTACTTTGTAGTATAAAGATCCAGTAAAACTGTTGATTTGCTGTTTGCTGAGTGAATTTGGACAAGTAGTAGGTCTGCTATTCATTTAACCTGTCTGACAATGGGAATAACAACAGTGCAATGGATAGAAACAGTTAACTTGCATGAACGTCTGAGGCAGAAGAGAACTGGCCATCTTTTATCTTTATTTAATTTGAGGATGATAAGACAGGATGAAAATCACAAGTCTTTCAGTGTTGGCTTTTACCTCAAACTGCAAGAGTTTGCCAAACTAAAATTGTTCTGCACAGTCCAATAACTGCATTCTGACCTAAGAGACCTAGATATGAAAGAGAAAATTATCTTCCTGGTGCTAGAAGTGTTAATTAATTTTTATTAAGTTTATTTAGGGATCTTTTCAATGAAGTCTCACAGGTGATAAAATCTTTAGTTTGTGGGGGGTTTTTTTTCTCATCTAAAGACTGTTCATTATTTTGAGTCTTCAAGCATCAAATTTGGCTCACAATTTTGTTTTGTGCTGAGAGCAGAAATGAAGCTACAGATTATGGATTGATTTAACCAGAATAGTTACAAAAAAAATCCTGTAGTTTTATAGATAACATTGTTCTCCCTCCATTAGAGGATAATTAAGAACTTTTTTATACTTTTTGTCTCAGGAAATATGTGTTTATCCAGCTGTGTGCAAAGGTGTTTACTTAAGATACATGAGGAGCCAAAGACAAAGCTTAATCTAAAGTACTTTTTTAGTATTTTTTCCCAAAGTTGAGCAAACAACTCTACTCAGCAAGCTTGTTTTAATTTTCAGCTTTTTAATGATTTTGTCGTCTTGTGTTGTTGAAAACGTTTTAACTGGAGAAATAACACATTAGTAAAAGTTTCAAGCAAAAACACGCACAGGATTTGCTTTAAAAAATAGTGCCGCTTCTGTAGCATGCAGTGGAGTAGTACTGAGACTGTGTCATGGCACAGCTGAACCTGTTCTTATATTTACATGCATACTTTTCAGGTAATCATGTGCTTCAGGTCTGTTTTTATGTGTGGATTGTGTCCCTGTCTCAGACAGAAACATGGGAGGAGGATGTGGAAGTATGCATAACTAATGTGAAATTAAGCTGTTCTTTAGGATTGACCTCCTTTACTTTGAAGTGAACCTTGTTCTATTCTAAATGGTGATTTCTTCCTCCTTTAGATGGAAGGAACTGGAACCTTTTCCATGAACTTTGTAGAGGCTTCCATACTGGGACACACACACAAAACCACCCAAACCAGCAACCAAAACCACATATCTGAAACAAGAAGGGGTCATCTATATGTTACCACCTCATTATGTTTCTTATTGACTATAAAAAGGAGTAGGGTTGTGTAATACAGTTGCAGACCTTTTTACTATAGGTATCTGCAGTTAAGTGAGACACATGCACCTCTGTGACCAAAGTTAACCCTTCAGAAGGAAGTCTGCAGTGCATTCTGAAGCCCTGCAGAATTAAGACTAGTGTGGATCAGGAAAAAGCTCTTTTGAACTGGTATATGGACTAGTAACTAGAAATGTCAGAGCTGAGAGAGCAGACAACATGGAGTGAGGTAAACTGCAGTAGGCAGAGTGTGTGCTGTTAACCACTTGCTCATGCTAAATAACCAGAAGCTTAAATTTCCTGTATAACATGAAGAGAAAAAGAACTTGTTGGGGAAAAGATCCTTTCTTCATTGAACTTCAGGAATTCAGTTGAAGGAAGAGATCCAGCAAGGGGAGTGCTATCTAACAAAGCAACCCAATAAGTACAGCAGCTCTCAGTTCAGCATCTTACCTGGACTGATGAATGAAGTGTGAAGGTTTTGGAAAAGCCTGATGGCAAGAGGATGTACTACTAGTCAGGCAGTATACAAAGTAGATTTGAACAACAGAATCTGCTGTTGGGGTAAAACAAGTTGAGGAAGTGGGGAGGTTTTAACTATGCCTGAAGAATTCAGGTCAGGGGAAAAAAGTCAAAAATAGCATGTTGGCAGGAAAAGAGAAGTGGTGGGAAAAAATAAGAGGAAAGTAGGTTACATGTAACATAGTTGCACGGAAACTTCTGTAAGAACTTCTTTTATTTCATTTTTCTGCTTTCCAAAGGTACACCTGTTGGCCTAGTTTTTGACAGAAAACTTTGCTGGGTGCATATCTGAAGGGGAACATACCTAAATTACGATCTCATTAATGTCTATGCAAAGGAACGTGCTCATTTGGTTAGTGCAGGGAACTGGATCACTTCAGCTCTTCCACTGACTCACCAGGCCTCAGGGGTTGGCAGGAGGAATGCTAACTCCTGTTTTACCCCAGAGTAGGATAGGGAGCCTCTACTAACACCTGTAGTATGCTTTGGAACAAGCAGCTATCTCATATATCTCACTTCTAGCCAGACACTTGATTCATTACAAATTTACTTACCATGTATCTTTTTTTCTCTTCCAGTTACTATTTCTTCAACTGCAGAAAAAGGTAATTTTTTAAAAATTATTTTGAAGATATGAATAGTTTTGTTGCATGCAAGTCTTAAGGGACATAGAATGTGAATATACTCCTCTATGTGTAAGTTCTGTGTGGTCAGCAGATTAGTGCTAAGAAACAAAGTAAATATTGTGAGGTTGAGTCTGTTTAGCTTCTGGTATCACAAGCTTGGGATGATGACAAGACCTGCAAGTAATGCAACTATGATTTAGGTTTGCAAGTATTTTTAAATGGGTACCTTCTAAGAACAGGAAAGAAGGGAGAAGGAACTGCTCACAAGTCCATTTGCTGTTTATTCCTGAACACACCTTGAGACCTGAAAGACTTCTGAAGAGGGAGAATTGTTGTTCTACTGCTTGCTATTTTCCAAACAGCTTACCAAATTCCTTCAGAACCCCATTCTTTAGGGCTGGTTAGAGCTCTGCAAAATAAAACCATTTCAAAGGTGGCTGCACATTACAATTTTAAATTTCCAGCTCAAGTGGTTAAGGCCTTGTTTTGACAAACTGAAGTCTTCATATTGGCTTTGGAAAGTATATGCCTCAGTAGGTAGTACTTACAGAGAGAAACTGACCAAAAAATTTCCAGCATTCTTGCTTTGCCACTTATTTTAAAGGCTAAAGGATGATTTGATTCCGGAAGTTCAAAATATGGGATTTTTATAAAACTTTTTTATTCCTGTAGAAATACAAATTATTGATGGGATGTTTGTTTGGGAGTTCATTTCAGCTTGGGGGTGGGGGTGGGGCATGAGTGGTAGATTTAAGCACAGATTTGTATTTTGACTATCCAGAGGACTGTCTTCACAGTGTGAGACCCCCTGGCTCTCATCTCTTAAATACTTTTGCAAAAGAGTGTAGAATTTGAAGCTAATCTAGCAATTTTCTTCCTGGTGGGGAGCATCCAGGAGAACACTGAAAGGAAGAAACCTTAGTAGAATCTGTCCTCTTTCATCTTCTACTGAAGAGGTGAAAGAGTGAGAAGATCTGCAAAATAAACTGTAAGCTGTTCAAGATGGGATCTGTGTCTTACCCTGCGTTTTTACATTGCACAGCTAGGCTTCACCTAGACTTTACAGAATTCTGCAGATTGCTGCCATGCTTTACTGTTGATCTGTATATGAGTAAGTTTTACTTCCTAGTTTCTTCCAGAAAGGCAAGATCCATGTCTCGGTTAAAGCCTGGCAGAGTAATAATGTTGTATAGTCAGATCTCTGGCTTTAATACAAATGTGGTGCCTGTCTGACTGAAGCAGGTGCTCTTAGATCTACCAGAGAAGAAAAATGTTTGATTAATTAATGAGACTGACAGTATCATTGGAACCTGACTGTTAGGCTTTTAATAGCTGTCACCTGCACGCTTCTTGCACCTTCAATTCTAAAGCATATCATACTCACCCTGTATACATTAATTTCTTTACCAAGGAGGTTGATCTTAAAATGATAAGTGAAGTATTTTTTTATTTGAAATGAAAGTTATCATAAATTTTATAAAGTTCTTATAAGCTAACTCAGAATAGTCAGGAAATCACATCAGAAGAGTCAAAAGGCCAAAGTACCAGTAATATCGCGATGTAAATCGATAGTGTGCATCTTAGCACGTATATTTTGTTCCATATTTCAGTGTACTGTGTTCAAATCCTTTTACTTCAGTACTTAATTACAGGTTTTGATTAAATTAGTGGTGATTTCTTCACCCCATTAAGGCTAATTGTTTCTTTGTAATTTCATATTCTTGACTAGATTTATATCCATTAGGATAGGGGAATAAAGTCAGTCTGAATCTCTCTTAACAGTATAATATACTTCTGTTACATATTATTACTTCTGTAATCTGACTCTGCCTTCGAAGTAGTATTAAGAATGGTTCAGAAAAGGATGTTAAGGGTGATTTTTAGGAGATCTTAACATATTTTAGGAAGATTCTAAGAGCATGTTGTAAGATATTGTCCTCCTGAGGGCATAAATTATGGTGTAATATGCATCAGTGCCTTTAAAGAGAAGTGACCTCACTTGGTCACAGCATGGCACCAAGAATCCTGGATTCCCTTAGCTGAGCCGAGACTTCCTCATGACTCTTGAGTCTGTCTAAACTGGCAAATATTGGGGTTGAGGCTTTTGACGTATTTTCCATCTAGCTTGTAATTACAAGAAAATGAGCGTAATAGGAATGAAGCTGGTTTATATTTCTACTGGAAACTGGTGCAAGATGCTTCAGGGAGTAGTCTGCAGAGGAGATACTGCTATCCAAAACAATGCATAGATGGACTGCCAAAGTAAAGCCATCAAAAATGGTATCTTCTCTCCCTCTCATTTCTGGGGGAGCACTGACAGGATAGATACCTGGAAGCACAGGAGTGGGAAAAGCAGCAAGAATTTATTCAGTGCAGAGCCAGTATGGACAGCCAGTTGCAGGCTCTTTCTCCTCCAGACTGAGTGATGTCCATCACTGGAACAGCATGGAAGTCTTTCTTGAGTTGCCCCTGTTTGGCTACTGAGGACAGGCACTTGGCTTTTAATGATGGTGACAGATTGCAAGATCTCAGTTACTGCAAGAGTGCAAGAGCACTTTTAACAGCTGCCTCTTTCTAGTAAATCCTGGTGCCACTGGCACAGATCTGTACCCTTACGGCAGCCAGCCTTGGTGTCTGTTATTCTGTGTGTTAGGGCATTTACAGGCTGTGATAAGACTTTGAGGTTCTGCTGCTTGACGTATTGTGTGTGTGCTTAAAATAATCCGTCCAAAAAATCTGAATTCTGGAGGTGATTTTTATGGACAGAATAGAACTGTTTACTGTGTAAGTTAGTTTTGCTGTACCCTGCCCTCCCTGTATCTTGTTTCCTCTTCCCTTCTAATCAACTCCTCTCACCCTCTTTTCTTCTGAACCTCTGATCTGTGCAGCTGACTCCACTCCAATCTTGTGTCCGTTTCTCCTCTTTCACCAAACCATTTTTTATGCTTTAATTGCTTAACCACATTACATTTGAATGTGTATGGTATGTTTTTAATAAAAGACTTTCTAATTATGCAGTGCCTAGTATAGTGATAAACAAGTTCTTTCCTATTAGGATGACAGTTTTAGGATGGCTTTAGAAAAAGGTTGTGCTTCTTGCATTTTCAGTCAGCTTTATAGCTGAAAATTTGCCAAATCTAAAGTTGGAGGAGTCAGAGGCAAAGGTAAAAAGCATAATTCTCTGAAGAAAGCTCAAAGGTTTTTTACTCCAACAAGCAGTGAAAATCCTGAAAGATGATAAATTAAGACCACTTCTGTGACTGTGCACAAGTGTTTTCTGAGCTGTTGGAAGCTTCCAAAGTCTCGAGCCTGTTCTGCCATCCATGAAGTATGTCATACGGCCTCTTAAAGGACTCTCTTTATGTGCACAGGAAAGTAGGTCAAGTTTCCTTCTTCCTGCAACTGAAGATAATATGTGAAGATAATTTAAATATTTAGTATGACTTCTTTTCTAAGACTTGCTATTCTGGCACAACCAATCTGTTTCTTCTTGACAAGTGGTAAAAGAAACTGTGAGAGGAAACAAGATTGCAAGAAGCTTCTTGGGTCATAAGGTCTGAGTCTCTGGTCTTTAAAGCAACCATATCACACAGACTCATTCATAAATTGATGAGCACCTTACTAAAGCCACGTACATTTTGTTGCCCTTGTGACTATAATAGCACGACTCTCCCAGATGATATTCCTGTGATCATTTGAAAGAAGACAATCAAATAATTTTTAACTCACAGCTAGCTCTCATGTTGGAGTGCAGTCTGCTCCAGACCCCTGGTTTATAATGTTTACTGTCATTGATGACTAGTGTCTTCTACAGTGGCACAATACTGTGCTGTTTCTATTAGATACAGGAATTAACTTGAATTCTGCAGGTCAATTATCAAATATTTTACTGTAATCTAGAACAGAATTGTATTTATCCAAAGAGGTTAGTCACATGCCACAGGTGAAGCTGTGTTCACTTCTGGGTTTTTTTGGTTGGATTAGGTTGTTTCCATTCAGACTTTGTTTTGGAATCATGCATAAAAGCATATTATTTCCTTGAGAAATAGCAACCATCACATTTGGTGATTTTATTTTATTTATTTATTTATTGCTAATGAGTGCTCTTAGAGTGCTAAGTCTACCCAGGGAACAGGGTTTAATACAACTTAATTTTATTAGGTGATTAATAGCATAGTAGTTTAGCCCTCATCAAAGGTCAGGGACTTTATTTCTTTTCAGCTATATTCACCGAACTCTTACTTGTATTTTATTGCAGTTGTCTACCTTGTGGTGTTTCATCTGTCATTTTTCATGTTTGTATGGTCCTATTGGAAGACAATTTTCACATCTCCTGCATCCCCCTCTAATGAGGTAAATATAACGTTAGAAAAATGTCAATGCCTTGTTTATAAATAGCTGAACTGTTTTCAGTGATTAAACTTGTTTGCAGTACTGCATGATTCACCTTTCCCTTCTCATTATCTAAAATAGAACAGCATGACAGTGTATCATGAATGAAAATGATCAAGTTACTCTTAAAATACTTTGTGTAATGACATTTCATATAATGAAATATGCGTTTAATTCATCACAAGTTTGACAGTCGTGTACAGTGTTTTGCTATGAAGTAGCTTGCTTGAAACTTGGAATTTTTAAAATTGATAAATACAGTGACAACATTTTTATATTTCCCTTTTAGGCAGTTTTGACCTTTGGTAAGAAAAAGTAGTAATGCAGTGTATACTCATAACGCAGAGGAGTGAACCACTCAGCTGTAAGTCAGGAGTTAAGGTTTAGGGACAATTGAGAAGTGAATACATAAAGGAGCTTTATATAATGGCAAAAGAATGCATGATGACTGTAAGAATTTTTGTTTTGAAGAACAGTATTAATTACAATAAGCCTGAGATGGATTAACTTGTTTTCTATTTTCTCTAAGGTATGTGTATGTAAGGATTAAATACTGGCACCAAATTTAAAATACTTCCCTTTCTTGGTTTTATAAAGCTTTTAAATTGTCTAAACTGTTTGAGGCTTTGGTTGCTCTGTGGGGGTTGAATTTTTATTCTATTTTTGGCAAGACTGACTTTCAGTGCTAGTGTCAACCTTACACATTTTTGAAAAGGGTTAAAACCATGCTTTTAAGGAAAAGCAAACACTGCTCTGCAGTACTTAATTATGGCTTAGGGATCTGTATCTTAAAGCTACAGAATATAAAGTGAGAAAAGCTAAAGACTGTTCTGCTGTTTAGCTAAGCAGAAAGAGTAGTACTGATTTGTTAAACCTAAAAAATTCAAAGGGATTTGTCTTTAGGGTAGCTTGTTTTGGCTTTCTCTGGGATGGTTCTGCAGGAAAATGATAAAGCTAAGCAGATTAGCTAATTGAAATGTGGTTGGAACTGTTATTCAAGGTTTTGTAAAGCTGTGAAAACTAGAGCTGCTCATAAAGCTGATGCCCTGTATCTTTTATTGTCTGCTTTGATTCTTCAGTAATAGAGAATCTCTTCTGACAGTAGTTATCCTACAGTTACAGTAATATTGTAGCAAGCTTCTCATGTGAGTGAAAAGGGATAGTTTGGGCATATGGCATGTAATGAAGATTTCCTGTATCAAGTGTGGGGGTAGATCAGATTTAATAACATTTTCTTTTACAGCTAGCTTTTTAAAAAGAAAACAAGGGGGGGAAAGTACGCCCCCAAAAAAATCAAAACAAAAAAAAAAACACCCACCAAAACAACAAAAAATGAAAAACAGAAACCAAAAAGCCACAAAACCCAACCAAACAAAAAACCCACCACCACTTCTCTCTCTGAGGAAATCCCTTCTGTTCATGTAGCAGTGAGTAGTTTATGCTGGTTATACTTAAAAACAAAGCCTGACTTCAGAATCTCCCTGTTGTCTGAGAGTGTAAACGTATATGTTTTTAGTCATTCAAATTAGCCATTCTTGCAAAACAAATAGCATCCTGTGATCTTACTACTGAACTAAAAAAAGATTCTGCAGCTGCTGTTGTCTTAGTGTAATCCCTGTACATTTGTCATAAGAAAGAACAATCAACACTGTACAAGGTCCAGAAAGAGGAAGGAAACAAAGGGACTTTTTCTGTTTTCAATAAGAATTGCTGAAACCTCATTGGAAATTCTGTTCACTATGTGGTAACAGACAACTTTTGATGCCTTTGAACATATCCTGCCATTGTCCAAAGAGACTGTGGTCTCATGGCCCTATTAATTTCTGAAATTAGAACAGAAATACAGCTCTTCGGAAAACAAAAATCCTGCCCAGGATTTTTGGAGTAATATTATGATGTTACTTGGACAAATCAAAGTCTTGCGATTTAGTTCCTTTTCTGTGCATTAATGGTTTGCCATAGAAATGTAATCTAGAAGTAGAATTTCATGTTTAATGAAACCTCTGCTCGATTGTAGGTCATGAAGACAGGCATTGGATCACCTAGCAGACTCACAAGGGCAGTAGGGAGGAAGGGCATATTCCACCACTGTTTGCTGGCATGATGCTTCATATCTATCTTAAACTTTTGGTGCCAGCATCTCCAGTTTTCATATTCGAGTGAAATCTATCTTGGATATTAAAACTAAAAAATTAGGTCAAACTTTTGATGAGGACTGAAATGTTAAACTTTGATCCTTCACATAGATTGATCCTAGTTTCTGATTATTTAAGAGGAGATTATGTTTCCTGTTTCACCTTTGAATGGTGGGCAAGCGCAATAACTGGGAAGATACTATATGTAACAGGAGGCTTAACTAGAGCCTGTGAGATAGGAGGCAACTTCTTTGCATTCTGAGTTAAGAAATAGAGAAATTGCAGCAGTGTTGTACTGCTTCTTCCTCTCTGTAAGTGGTGTCTTCATTGTTGCTTGCTTGCCAACTGACTGTAACCCAAAAGAGGAAAAACTACAGGATGAGAGGAAAATCCATGTGAACTAATCATATACACATTCATGGTAGGAAATTATGGTCATATTAAACCACAGTAAGCCAATTTGTGTTCCAGCTGCACACACAGCATTTTCCACTCACTACCATGAATGCTTTTTGTATGTGTGCTCATAAAAAGGGCTCTTGTTGTCCATGAAGGAAGCTCAGAGTTTAAAAGTGCTTTGGAACAAAAAAACACCAAAGGAAATTCAGCCCCCACTCCACAGGGGCTTGTCAACACACTGGGTTTTGTGGGCCTTAATGGTAAAGCTCATAATTTCAGTGGATAGCAAACTAAGTTTCACAAGCGAGTGAAAGCTCTCCAGGCTTTTCTGCTAAAGCTTGACATTTCAGGGAGACTTCAACAGGAATGCTCATCATGCTTTACTCAGAACTGTAACACACTCTCAAACTGCACAGGCTTTGCTGAAGTTGCTTTCATGGGTTTTGAGACTAGCGGTGACAACTCCCATGTAAAAATTCCAGCTTTGTGCTGAAGCCCTGCTTGCCTTTTTTATCCCACCTCGTGTTTGTACCCCTCTCTAAGTCAGAGAGAGGAAGTGGCATAAGTGAACTTCAGTGCCCTGTAGCAGCAAAGGACTGTTGCACCTTCCTCTTGTTCACAGATCACATTAATTTACACTTCCTGGGAATTAAAAGAAAGATTGCACTTTCTTAAAACTCCCCTGAGTCTCTGCCTTCCCTTGTGTTGAAGGGAAAATGCAGTAGATAATGGAACAGAGATAAAGATAATTTCTTTAAAATATGCCCCAGACCATCATGGAGTTTTAAGGATCTCCTGTAACTCCTGTGGCATTGTTTTTTTCTTTATGTGGGATTTTATGGGTCAGTGGATGAGGGTTGTCCAAAGACATAACATTAAGATACACAGGGGCTTTTCCTTGGAGCTTAACTAGAACACAAAGTAATAATTAATCTCTCGCCTTCATTCCATTTTCTTCCTCTCTCCTAGTTCTGCTTGTCAAAAGCTGATAAAGAACAATATGAAAAAGAAGAGAGACCAGAATCCCAGCAGGAGATTTTGAGAAGAGCTGCTAAAGACTTGCCTATCTATACGACAACAGCATCAAGAGGTGAGATAAAGATAGCCCCTGAAGCTGCTAGTTTAATTCGGTGCAATTTGGTTGATGTCACTGAATTAACAATCTATTAAGCTCATATTGCAAGGGCCGTGACCTTGTTTTGTTATTTGTTTGGGTTGGGGTCTTAGTGGTCTTCCCCCTAGAGAAACTGGAGTCCTTTGTCTGGGGATCTCAACATGTAGGCAGTATTTGGAAAAAAACCCAAAACAATTCTTTTCTAGCAAGCAAATAATGACAACATTTATCTCTAATTTTGGCTATAAAAAATAGACACAGCAAAGAAATATAGCTAATACTGCTACATATAGAGCAAATTAAACTTTTCAGTCAGTTTAATAATCATTTATATCCCCTTTTTAAATTTCTTTTTCTGAGCTGTATCAGTTCAGCAGGAGGAGAAACATCTCACTTTAAGGCTAGAATTTAGGAATGAATAAATGTTGTTTCATTCCCATCTGTAATTCAGTACAAAGCTACTTATGGGCTATTTCTGTATTTGCCTTTAATACCTATAGGCATTTTTATTTCAACTTACATATGAATGATCTGTGAAAGTGCTGTCTTATACATATGTATACTCTTTTAAAAATCTAGCTTTTATATGTGTATATATAGATCTGTTTCTCTTTCTTGAAACTAGCAACCCTGTAGAGTTTTCCAAAAACATAAACTAAAGAATAACTGTTAGCAAAGTTTACTGTGACTTTCCAAAGTCTAAGGACACCTGACTTTTTTGAATATAAGCCTTCCTTTAAGGGAATCCCAATCTTAAGTTCCTGGAATGGTCTGGGAAGCTCTTGCCAGCTCTTAGCAGTTCTGCTTAGCTGTAGGTGTTGGCTTTTCTCCTTCCAAACTGCCTCTGCTGGTGCCTGATTTCCATTGAGAAGAGCCTGGAGGCTTGTTTAAAAATATTGAGGAAACATGAGGAAGAGCTGATTTATGGAACAGATCACTATTTGCTGAAGGGGATAGAGAAAGCTAATGCAGAAAGTTGGCTTGCTGAAAGAATGTAGCTTCACAATGGGATGCCCAAGTACCCTGTCCAGAGCTGGAAGCAAGCAAGCAATAGGGGACTGGTGCCGGAGGATGAAAGATGGGAAGACTGGGGAGCCAAAGAGTAAATGGAAATGGACGTAGGAATAGATGAAAGTATTTTAAATACTTTTCGATGTTACTTTTCCTAAAAAAAAATCAAAAGTACATATCATATGACAGTAGACACATGAAGGTCTGTGAGAATAGGTATGGCAGGGGAGGGTAGGAAGCTCTATGTTTACATTAAAGTTTACGTTAAAGGGGGAAAACCTTTGTAAAATTAAATGAGTTCTAATGACTTGACCTTTGCAGCAATCAGATACTGCGATCGATGCCAGCTAATCAAACCTGACCGCTGCCACCACTGTTCTGCATGTGACATGTAAGTTACTGTATCTGAAATGATGGATTTTCTCTCTCCTGAGATCATCACTGTAGTGTGTTCATGTCTTCAGTGTGTCAGCCCTTAAATAACAGCAGGCTTTACTATTTGTTCCTCTCTCAGACCCTCAGTACTTGGATTTCATGAAAGAGAAGTTCCTCCTGTTGATACAATATTACTATTGTAGCCCCATTGTCCAAAGACAGAACTTTTTAGGAAACCTGCTTGTAGCTTTGTAAAACAATGTTTATATAAATAAATAAAATTAAAAATCAGCAGTTGAAAGAAAGGCAGGTCTGAGATAGCAGCACCAGCAAATCCTTATTATAAAACTTTCATTGTATCTTGCTTCTGCGGCCTTGAAACAGATGTGTATTACTAATAATACTAAAAATCTTTTATCTCAAAGATTGACAGTGGAATCCCATACCTTAACCATTTCAAAGACATCACTGCTATTCCCTAGCTTCTTTCTGAATCATCAGAGAAGTCTGTAAGGGTATTGAAGACTGAGGCTATGAGTGAGACTTCAGTAGGCTGAGCTTGAGGAAATCTAATATACTGAAGAATCTAATGCACATATTTTGGCTAAAATCAAATTTATTAGTAAGTAGAGTGAATGTCTGTGTGTCTGAAATTTCTAGTATCTGTCCTTATACTAAAACCGGATGAAAACAGTATGTGGACTATTTAAATTACCCACTGTGCTGCTCTTTTCCTCAGTTGGCTTTAAAATACAATCAAGCAGCAAACATAAGAGGTAGCAAAAATAGCCCGAAGGTAGGCTTAGCTGAAGTGAATGCCAGACTAACATACCTTATCCACACAACTCTGAAGGGTCCTTTGGATTTTTTTCTCTGTGTGCACATAAAACTAGTGTGGCTTAATGAACTATTACATGATGTTGCTCAGTTATGTTCCCCATGTTAAGAGACTCTTCGTAACTCTTCTAAATCTCAGTTGGTCCTTTGGGGTGAATGGATGGCTGCTATAATACAGAAAATTGGCTTGATTGAGAAGGACCTGAAAAAGATACAGTGGGGCAAAACACCTTTTTATAAAATTAAAAAAAAAAATCAACCCCAAACTCATAGAAACTAGAAGTATGTGTCACAGAATGAGAATGTATTTTTTGCTTTTAATTTACTGGAAATTATCTCTTTCAGATGTGTATTAAAAATGGACCACCACTGTCCGTGGTAAGTTCATAAAAACAAACAAAAAAACCCTAGTGTAATAATGATGAATTAGATCCTACATGATGAATTAGACGCTGCTTAAAAAATGCAACCTTGAAGTAAAACTTGATTTTCACAGAACTTCTTGAGGCTTTAATATGTGAAAATAAATCTTGTTCCTAATGTGTGTTGCAATGTAGAGTTGTAGGCCAAATAACCCAAGTCATGCAGTTTCTCCTTAAATAGAGAAACCCTGGCATTAACAAGACCTATGAGAAATGGCATGTCTGTCTTTTGTTTAGTTTGATATTGTTACCAGGAGAAGAGATACCCACTGAACTGTGAAAATCAGTTCTCAATTCTGGATGATACGTAAGACCTGCTCAGACAGTTACTATTCTGCGGTTCGTATTCAGTGCTGGTAGTCAGTAAAAATATTATCTGCTGTCATTATAAAAATACTGCTGTCAGTAGTTGACTTGAAGGTGGTTTTGTAAGCAAAGAACAGCCGCTGAAATCAATGGAAAGGCTTGTATAATTTTCTGTGATGACCACAGTTAGTTCATAGTGTGTGAGACGCTTTCTATACAGACTGTATGTATCATACGCTTTGCCAGCTTATGTCCTGTCCTGTAGAACTTTGTGGGGGCAAAATCTATGTGAGGGGACCAGATCATTTGGCCTGAGGAAAGAGACTTAATTGAAAATGGTGGCTTAAAATGCTTCTGAAACACTAGTGCCAGACTGTTTCGGACATACCACTGACATCATACACATTATGCTCTGCTAAAGCTGAATGTATTGGGTGTTATTTTATTTTTTGCATATCGTAGTAACCTCTTTCTCTTTCCCCTCCTTCTAGGGTGAATAATTGTGTTGGATTTTCTAACTACAAATTCTTCCTCCTGTTTTTAATGTATTCCTTACTGTACTGTCTGTTTGTTGCTGCTACAGTCTTGCAGTACTTCATAAAGTTTTGGACAGTAAGTTCTAAGGTTTTTTTTTGTTTTGTTCATTTGTCTAATCCTGCATGTGTTATTGGAGGCTGAATCAGCATGTTGTCACTCACTGTTTACTCTGTTCCATAGTTCATTACCATTAACAGCATCAATTGAAGTGACTGAAGAAGGAGAACCTTCCAAATATTAATGAATTATACATATTACACTGCCCAGGCTGAGTAACTGGGGGAAGAAGTTCCAATCAGGACACTGCAATTTCTCTGCTCCATCAAAGTCAAGTGGCACAGCACAGGGATTTTTTGAAACTAATTGGGTAAAGATATGTAGACATAGAAAAAACTGGCTATATCAAACAATTACATATATTGAAAATACTGACAAATGTGAATATAAATAGCAATTTTGTGTCTTCCTAGACTTGTTTATAGATTATCTTCTACTGGATAAGGCACATCAATTTCTTGGGAACTGACACGCCTCTGTTTTGGAGTCCCTACAGAGGCGTGTCTGAACTTCATACTAGTGGCTTCTATTGATCTGATATGGGTATAATGCTAACAGACATACAGTGTTAATGATATACATCTTCCTTGCAATTATTACAAGTTATCAAATGAGTAATGCACATACATGCATCTTAGTAGATTTTACAGCATTTATATGAAGGGCAACCATCCTTGTACGTCAGTGTTATATTCCTCCTATCAGTTTTGTTCCAGTCACATTCCAGGCTGAACAAAGTGTCTTCTGGTGTTACCTTTCATCTACAAAACCTTGTGCCTTCCTGTCTCTAAGCAGAAGAGCTAGTGTCAGAATTCTCTTAATCAGTCTCTATTAACTAGCATGAGAAAAAGCACTGTGAGTGGAAGGCTCTCCATCGCATCTAAGTATATAACAGCACATATTAGATGCTAGTTATTGTCAGAGTTGACAGAAAAGCAGTCATTATCTGTAGCTCTAGAAATAATCATTATTGGAGCAAAAAGATACTACTATGTCAGGGTAATAGAAGCTTGATCATATATTCAGAATAGCTGTACTTTGAGACAGTTGACATTTGACAGGTAAGATAAATGGTGCAAAAAGTATGTTTGTTTGTGTTCATCTAAGCCTATGGGTCTGATCTGCCGAAGTACTATGTTTCTCTTAGTCTGTCAGTTCTGTATAGCAGCCTGTCGCTGGAGAGCAAGGAACTGTGTGGGAATTGAGCTGTCAGCATTTTGTGAGATGAAAGCCATAAATGTATTTATCAGTCATAGCTGTGGCTTGACAGATATTTCCAATTAAATGGTGTTATTCTGCTGTCCAGCCTTGCTTGACTGTGAATAGTTGAGTCTTAATTTGTGAATGTGCCACTCCCAAACATCTGCCTGGCTGCTCTCCAGTGCTTTGTATGCAATATCTAATGAAACTGTAGGTGTGCTCTTACATATTTACCAGTCAGTGCTTGAACAAAAAAAAACCACTTTGCTTTGTCACCTCACTTCATAAGTGTTAGTGCAACAAAAGTCCACAGGATATCTGACAACAATGAACATTTAATACCACCATTTACAGCAAGACTCTTCCAAAGCCCATTTGACACAATGTTGAAGTGAAGTGGACCCTTGAGCAGAAGAAGTAAACTTAATATGAGTTTAAAAAAAACCATTTTTTTAATTATTTAGTTGTTACAAATGCTTCCTGCAAGAATGGGCTACTTCTGAAGTGTGACTATAGACAATGTAGCTGTGTGCTTGCACTTGTTGCTTTTATTCCTGGTTACTTCCAAGACAGAATCTGGTGGTGCCATGATCTTATAATTAGAGTAGGTCTCTGACTCACTTTACTCATATTAAATCACTCATTCCACAAAGCTAATACTCCTCTGATCTTATAATAGCTTGATTAAAGTAGACTTCCAGAAAGAGGTGGAAGTGCTATAATCATGTAGGCTTACAAAACTTACTACATCTCTAGTATATAAGTTTTTAAGTAAGTGCTGTTGGCTGCAGAAGAGGCCTAGAAGCTTCTCTCTACATCCGTGTCTAGATCGGAGCAGAGTACTGCTGACTTGTGCCGTATGTAGTCCAACTGCTTCAGTATCTTGCTGATGCTTGGCTTTGTCTGCTACAGCATCAGTAATCCTTTTCTGTTCAATACTGCTGTGATGTTTTGTGTTGAGGCTGTCCAGATGTTGGGTTTTTTCTTCCAAAGCTTGACTATTGGAAACATTATAGTATACCTTCAGAAGGTAGTGTGTCTTTTTTGCTTCCTCAGAGATGTTCTTGAGAGAAAGTGTGGCGACAAACTGCTGTATATATCTAATGCTGGGATGGAAGATAAAGTGCTTTGTGCAGAATATAATCTTGGTCACTTCAGAACTTGTAGTAGTGAGGTTGTGAAGGTTTATGTGCTCATTACACAAATTTTAGCAATCCATTGTTTTGCACTGTTGATAATACTTGCATAGAGACGTGACACACTTATGAAGATAACTTGCAAACGTTGTGAGACATGTGCACCTACTTACCTCTTCTGTTAGAGAAAGTCTTTGTTTTTCTTACTTGCATATGCAAGATTTTTACATAGCATCTGTCATGCTCTATGCAGAAGTGCTGAGGAAAGACCTTGATACTGTTCATACAGTGGTGGAACAACCGCATTGGCTGCAAATGTTTACCACAGGCTTACATACTGATGCAGATGTTAAAATCTGTTTTGTAAATCAAGGGAACATGAATGAGTTTTCTATTATTATTATTATTAATAATAATAATAATCATAACTTCTTTTCCTATACTCAAGAATTTTTTATTTCTACCTAGTTAGTTTTCTGCCCTAGAAGATGAGGAGATAAAACCTCCATTTAACGAAGTGACACAAAACACCAGCACTGGCTGAACGCCCAGTCCTTGGTGCCTGTTTGCCTTGTTTACACAGTGCATGGTGGTGCTTCCCAGTGTATATTTGTACCTACTCTTGCTGTGTTCCCTCCCCTTTGAAACCTGTGTATTTTCCAGCTTTTTTCATTGTCCTCCAAATTATTTTGGCAATCCTGAGTATAGCTAATTCAAAGATATGAGATGCGTTCTGGGTAGATGGCACACGCTTCTGCAAAACTTTGGTTGTATTAACAAAAAAGAGGAAAAAAAAAAAAAAAGGTCCTTAGCTAGAACTTATTCCCTTGTTCCTCTTGCATATACACATAAAGACATATACCAGATCTTGTGAGTTTTTTCTAGATTTAAGCCAGACCTAGCTACTAAAAGATGAGTAACAAGTCAAGCTCTGACAGCACTTTTTTTTATTGTTGGTTTTGTCTGGGTTTTTTGTGACCTGGTATGTGCTGAAATGACTCTGTGCTTGTGAAGGAGTTTGTAGGGGACTCTTTAGAACAGTACTGGCTTCAGTCTATTATGTGTCCTAAGCAGCCCAAATTTTATTGTGCAAATTGCTCCCTTTTGTAAGCTCTGCAGCTCTCTCACCTGCAAGTTTCTGCTTCTGTGCTGCTGCTGAGCATAATGATTTTAAATAACTAATGTCTGAAGTTTCACTGTTTTCACATGCTGTGGCATGTGAACTGCTGCTAGACACAACTGTGAATAAGCCTGTTATGTGCACTCAAAGCCTGCATGCTTCTTTCCAGGAAGGAATTGGCCTTTTTTGAAAGATGCTTCAGTTCTGCAACTGTCATTCAAGAACTTAAAACAAGCTGAAACTAAGTAGTCAGAAGAGGTGAATGCTCCCTGGGGATCACGCTATTAATTGTGATTAATTCAAAAAATCTTTCTCCAGGTTTCAGAGCTACTGTTTTAGGAAAATGCAACTGAAATGAACTTGTGTTTTCTGGCCTGCAGAAAACACAAAGACAACACTGCTGTTTAGCTTCAAAATCAACTGGCCTGAGAATTCTTTATAGAGAACTATTTTGTTTAAATATGCAACTTCAAAAGAGTAATAGAAACAGAAGTCAGAAAAATTAATTAGGAAGCTGGTGAACACTGCAGTGTGCTCTGAGGTAGCAGAAGTCATCATAGTTTGAACATGAAGCTTAGGAATAAACAGCAATTGGAGTATGTATTTTGCTAGCCTTGATTTCAAGGGATCTCAAAACACAGCACATCCCTACAGCAGGGGGAAGAGGGACTGTTGCACAAATTGTCTAAGCAAAACTGCATTAAAACAAAACAAGGCAGTGAATAAGGAAACTGAACTTAGATGGCTGTTCAGAGAGCTTGACTCCACTATCATTTGCTTACTGTAGCATGATCTGATGCTAGGCAGCATATTTGAAAATGCTGTGTTTATCTACCTGACTGCAGTGTAAATGCCTGGGCTCTCCCTAGGCTTCCTGCAAGATTACTGTCACTTAAAAGCCATACATCTTGCCTACAACAGATTCGTTAAGTGCTAGCGTCTTAGGTAAGATGGCTAATACCACTATTTAGTTTAAATTCTAAACTTTATATCTAATCTTTACTGTTTCTTGCTTTATTTTCTTAAGTACTGGTTTAATTTCAGACGTTATGCTAAAGGTATGTCCCACAGACATATGCCAGTATTCAAGGATATTGGGAAGAAGAAAAGCTGTACTAATGGGTTGCGGGTTCTTTTTTTAAACAAAGAAAATTGTGTAAAGAATGGCAGTTTATTTATGGTTTGGACTGAAACTGTATCTAACGGTAATAGATACGTTCTGAAGTCAGAAAGATTCTCTAATTTATAAACCAATGCTTTATACCTCTGGATTATTCTGAGCTTGTCAGACCTTTATGAATGGTTTCATCACACAGAACATAAACCTTACTTGTGATAGAAATTAGCAAAGATTGCACCTGGTGTAGTCATGTTGCTTAAGCTGAGGAACCACTTGAAAGTGATCCAGTCACAATCTAAATATCAATACTTCTATGCTTCAGTAGAAAATTTCATGCCTTGGAAGTTAGTAGTGTGCTCTTATGTAATCTGTCCTCCATTCTCTTGGAGAACGGGCGCTAAGGCTGGTGATGGGCGTTGGAACTTGGCACATCCGAGAGCACATGTGCACACCAACCATTTTGTTCTTAACAAAGCCTGTCCTGTTTTCAAACACTTCGTCTTAACATAATACTAGTGTTTAATAAATTGTCTTTGTTTGCGCAAAGCTTTGCCACAGGAAAGCTGCAGAGAATTGTCCACAGGTAAAATCCAATATTGCTGTAATTATTTAAATGCTGTTCCTACTATAATTTTTCTAGTCTAGTCATTCTTGATAGCTGTTTGCACCATCATAAAAGGAGACTTGTAATCTATTGCCTATGAACGTAGGAGTGTACAGGGATATAGATATACCTGTGTTCACTTGATCTTAAATGTGTTCTAGTCTACAGCCTCAGATAGCTGCGTATACTGAGTGAGCTAATGGAAAAAGTAGTAGCAATAATGCTAACTAAACAGCTGAATAAAAATAGCCTCTCTGCTTGCATAGTGCTGTTAAAGGTCAACTGCTTAAAAGTACTGTGATTTTGAGGATATAGAACTGGAATAGTATTGTTACAAATCTTGTTGGCTTCTTTTAAGTGCAAGTCTAAAAACAGTTAGGGTTGGGGGTTGAATCAACTATCTGATATGGGTGGGAGGTTATCTTTTATATGGTGGTTGTACTGAAATTGTTGTTTTTCATGTAGGTCTTCTGGTGAATCACTTCTGCCTGGTCAGACATGACAGATTTGTTTTGCTAGGTACATGCTGGTTGTTGCCTAAACCTTAGAGATCATCAAAAATTCAAGATCTGTCCCAGGTCTTGTCTAGGAGTTGTTCAGTCTTGGAAACACAGTATGACAGCCATTTCCCTTTTACATTCCTTACACCAGTTCAGAAGTAGGTTCAGTATTATGATTTTGCCAGGAAAGGGTTTGGACATTTTTGTTGTATTTTTTTCCCTTCAAAGTAAGTAATTTTGGATGCGTTTTCCTGGTGTCTCTTTGGCTGTGGCTGCACAGTTAACATTTTTTAGTGTAGGATTTTTTTTTTCCTTGACCCCTACTTTACATTTGAAAACTAACAGATGAACATATGCACTCATGCTACTAAAGTCAGGTGTAAGAGGTACCCATCAGCTTTAAATTCTGTTGTATACCACTTTAACATGACATTAAAGGGAAGCTGGGCTTGTGCTTTTTTTTCTTTATGAAAAGTGAGGTGAAAGACCTGTAGCAGAGTGGTTGTGGCAGGAAATGTTTAGTGGCAATGCTGAATTAGTTGCTAAAAAGTGTTAACGTATTAATCTCTCACTCTTTTTCTCCCCAGAATGAATTGCCAGATACCCATGCAAAATTCCACGTACTGTTCCTGTTCTTTGTGGCAGCCATGTTCTTCATCAGCATACTGTCACTCTTCAGCTACCACTGCTGGCTAGTTGGCAAAAACAGATCAACCATAGGTCAGTTAATTGGAATACGGAACTGTTCCTTGTCCAGAAAACCAAGAAGCCAATGAGAGTGTGAGGCCTACAGAATATGCCATCACATCTAAACAGTTTTTAAACACTGTGCAATAAAAAGCGTATTTAGTGAAAGTAAAGGTGAAACATATGGGAAAATGAAGCATGTGTAGGGGTCCTCTGCTGTAGCCAATCATTTGGGTTCATGATGAGTGTTAATCTCTCCTGCTTGTATTTTTGAGATCTCAAGGCACTGTGCATTTTTGTTGTGTTTTTATATAGTGTTAAGTATGTATCGCAATTGTACTTGCCAGAAGCCCTGTTGTTCTAATACTTTGAGTAGCTGGGTGGCCCAACAAAGCTAAAGGCTCCACTGTGTCTGAACTTACTACATTTTTAACTAGATCCAAAAGAGTATTCTTAAATCCTGTGAAATAAAGTGAACCTCACTATTAGGAAGTGGCTTATAAAAGCAGTGCAATGCAGATGGAAACACTGATGCATGTTTCCTAAATAATAAAAAGAGTTTCCTGTAATTTCTATGCCTAAATGTTTTAAATGGCATTAACCAGCATAAGGAAGTTACATGCATTATTCAAATGATTCAAAGTTCTTGCTAAAGCATTTTAGAAGGTGTTTTTTGCAGGGTAGGGGGGCACAGGGACTCTTAGATATTTCCACAGCTGAGTAAGTCAAAATCTTATACCTTTCAATAGAAGTTAAATTTCTATCCTCAAAAGTAAATGGGTTGATTAAAAGTGAAATAATTTTCAGTTTGCTAGACTTTTTTGATAGGAAAAGGAATTTTTTGATTGCTTGACAGGAGGGTTGTTTGAGTCCTTTTGACGTATCTACAGCTAAGAAATATTCACAGTCTCTATTTTAGCTTTGAAGAAAATGTTAGCACATGCTTTACCTAAAAGTCAGTGGTCATAATTGGCAACACAGTCAGTACTTTATTGACTTTCTGGATCATGATTGCAAGAAGCCAAGCTGTTGGTATGGGAAGAGCAATGAGTCCTCTTGGTTCTTGGCCAAGGGTGTAACTAGACTGACTAGAAAAATGGTGGTGGTTTGCCACAGTTTGTGGTGTGTCTTTGTTTCTAATGTAATAGATCTCATCTTTCTCTGATACCATGGGATGCTCTTAGTTCAACTTCAGACCTTGGCAGAAGTGGAAAGAACTGTCCTGTGCTCATTAAGGTCCAGTAGTGCTTGTGGTAAATTGCTTCTAGAAGAGGAAGTCGTCTGCTCAAAGAAGGCTTCACAGGCCAAAGAGAGAGCTAGTCATCAATAAGGGATGTGGTATCTCTGGCATGCTGATGATACTTAGCTCTGTCTCAGACCTTACATTAGATGTAAAGAGAGAAAGATGACTGTTCTGCTTACATAATGTTCTTACTTTTCATTTCTGTTTTTGTCATTAACCCTGTGATGATTTTTATACTCTCAGATTACTTCAGATGACTTACACCCCACAACCACCATCCACCCCCCCAGTACACAACAAGATCATCTCAGCTTGGCTGACACTTCTCACAATAGAGAAGTTTGGATCTGTTTGTTTGTCTTCCCTGACTCCTTATCACTTTAGAGATATTGCATGTTTTTCTTTTACAGAAACATTCCGAGCACCCACATTTCGAAATGGCCCTGATAAAAACGGGTTTTCTCTTGGATGCAGCAAAAATCTGAGGGAGGTTTTTGGAGATGAAAAGAAGTATTGGCTACTCCCTATCTTTACCAGGTATTCAGTCTGAATGGGAACGAATTGGGGAATAAATTGGTTCCATGGCTTTCACCTTGCTTGCCCTTCTCGTAAAAAATAAAGCACACCTGAAAAGCCAGCTTGGAAATCCTGCACAATGAGTATTGGTGTAGGGAAAATGTGGAGGAGAAAACTGAGCAAAGTCTGCACCAGGTTTTGTTCAAAGGCAAGAGGCTTATTGGCAAGGGCCTTCCAGATATGGAAGTTTAGAAGGGTTTTGAGAAATTTATTTCAAAAATTGTCACCTTTAGGTGGTAGCAGTATTGTCTGATTATAGAGCAGAAATCAGCAACTCAGAGGAGATCCAAATGTTGAACTTCAGCTAGACTGAAACAATGTCAGTTCAAAACCACCCCCTCTTACCCCTGAAAACACTTGGCAGCTTTCCTTTTGCTGTAGATGCCAGTTTCAGTATTGAAAGCCACCTGAGAAAGTGCATGTAAATAAGCAGCAGTGCAAAAAAAATTATGATATGATGCAAGATACTAGTTTTAAAACTTTACTTGAGCCACTGTTAAGAGTTGCAGACAAGCATCAGAGAAGCTTGATGAAGGAAGACTGACCTGCTACCCACTCCCACCACCCCACCACCCCACCACCCTGAAAGCCAACAGAACAAAGCAGGAGCCGTGTTTCAACACTGCTTTTCAGGGGTTGTGTATCATGAACCCATTTGTGAAGCTGTGGTCTGGCAGCAAACAGCAGAGGTAATAACAAGATCTTACATTGCCTCAGCTGTTTGCTCAACTACCATGACTTCTCATGTGTTTAAAGAAGCTATATTGTAGATGGATCAGTTTGTTTTGCCACCACATTTTATCCTGATTAAACTTGCTTTAAAAGAAGGGTTAGCTAAACTCAAAATGGTGGGCAGAGGGTAAAGCATAACCACGAGAGTATTATTATGGTACAGCTTCTGGGGTTGTCAACACCACATAGTCTGACTATGTGTGCAGAGTGGTCTGGGGGTAGACTAGGGCTGTAGTCCACAGGAACAGTGATGTTTTTGAGATCCATAGAGTAGTGCTATGCTCAGCAATCCATGCTGAGAGATAGGGTGGGAATCATTTGAGCTCCAGGATTTAATCAACTGATCATCCAGCTTGGTGGTAGAACTGTCTTACTCAAGTCTGGAGTTCAATGCTGCACTCAAGTAATTGATTCAGGCCTGTAGTGTTTGTCTTTTGGATGGGTACTTGTTCAGTTTATTTAAGTCAACTACAAAAAGTGATTTGAATCTTTGTTTCTGGTTTAGTTTGGGTGATGGGTGTAACTTTCCAACTCGTCTGGTGATTATGGATCCAGAGCAACTTACTGTCTCAAGCCAAAATGAACCTGCCAAAAGGTAACTGTAGCATTTAAGATACTGATGATTTTGTACGGTTCTGTACTTCATCTGGAGAAAAATTGTTTCAGAATGATGATTTAATTTTTTATACTTCTTGTCATCTTCAGAGTGAGTTTGTAAGTCTTCAGAGAAGGACAGAATGGATCAAGACTAAAAAATGGTGCTGCTTGATGCAGAAAGTCTGTTTCTTGGTTTTGACCTATAACAGAGGATATGGCTCTAAGGAAACAGTAATACAGAAATTAAGAGGGCTTATTGGCTCTTAACAACAATCAAAAGAGTCTCAGGAAAGACTGAATAATGTTCCGTGGGAAAAAAAAAAAGTTTTAAGACATTTTTTGGAATGAGAGAAAGGCAAGGTGGTGTTTGTATTTCACCTCCTCCAGCATGCTTAGACAGGGGATGCTGAGACACAGTTTGCAAGAGATAGATCACTGTGGTTATTGCTGTGTTTTAGCACTGGAGGGGCGTTAGCTTATTGGGTTTTTTATTCCTTCCACATTTGCATATTTTCAGGAAGGCTGCTTTAGATTCAAAGACATAAGAGTATGTGAAACTTCTGGGGGTATTTACATTTGCCATTTTAGAAGTCTTTTTTATAGTTTGCTTAATTTGTAGCTGAAGGATGTTGTCAACAGCAGTCACCTGGGTTATCAGGCATTAAGGGGGTTCAAAGGCAATACTGAGAAGTTGTTGCTTCCAGTGCAACATAACCTGTGGAAATTAACTATATGGCCACAGCGTTGATGTCAGTATGCCATTTCTTGTCTATCAAGCTGTGCTTTTTTTTCCCATTAAAACTGTGAGTGACCTGTGTCCAGTAAGGATTTAGACTGATGACTGGAAAAAGCACATAGGAGGATTAGGGTTGGGGGCACGGGGCCATTTTTAGTTGGCAGGATAGGGGGTTTTGTTGTTGGCTTTGCTCTTAAGGAACTTCAGTATTTTAGAAATGTCTGAAATAAGCAGCTACTGCTATTACAGAATTCCTGTTGACTTTGCTTTTCAGCTCTGGAGCCAATCAGTCCTTTCCTACTCGACCACTCAGTGAATCACAAAACCGATTGCTAGCCAGTGACAGTCAGTGGGTGGAAAGTGGCCCTGAAGAGGAAAATGTTAAATCAGGTAACCTGCACTGTAGCACTTCTGATGATTCTGTGGGGGTTTTTGTGGTGGGTTTTTCCTTTTTTTTTTTTTATTTTTTAGGCCTAAAAAGTCCTTAGGAATTGTTTGGAGTCAAGTATAAGAAGATTTGTTCCATAGAATCAAATCAGCATGTTTAGAAGTTAAGGCTAACTTGTGTCCCATGCTCTGCTCCAAAACTAGCTATTACACTAAGGTAATGGATAGATAATTCTTGCTTTTGCACTTCCTGTTCTGAGATTTTGGATCTTTTTACATTTCATTAGGGGGAGGAAAATATTTTTCCTAAAATAGGCACAACATGATAAATCCATTTTCTGGTTTGAAGTCTTTGCTATTTGTTGTGCAAATCTGCAAAAACACATAATTGAGATTCTCTCACATTTTAGGTGCAAAAAAGCATATTATAGTTTCATTGGAAAGCTGATCTCAGCTTATTACTAACCAACCATCTCAATGAGAAACAGGTAAGACCAACATAATTGATTGCCATTTCTGTATATGTATGAGTAAACTAAAATAGACATCTTGAAGTCAAAAGTCACTAGTCGTGGAATGCAGAGGAGTCCTCTGATGTTGAATGTGTAGTAGAATAAGTCTAAATAATAAACTCAGAATGGCTGTCTAGAAGGCAAGAATGGGAGTAATGCTGTAGTGCAGGAAACATGGGCTGGCTAGATCTGACGAGTCAGACTAATCCTGTAATTTAGATTGAAGTGGGTAGAATTAGAATTAAAGAATCTAATCTGCTAAATAGGCAATTTCAAGATGAAGTGCTGTCTTGAGGAAGCACTGTTCTTAAGGAACAGCTTAATCGTACATTGGTGGGCCATGCTGTGCTGTTATGCTTTAAGAAGCTGCGTGCACACAAGGAAGGAAGGTCGGTAGGTAAATATAGGTGTCTGCATACAGGCTGCTTTGTCATACTTGGAATCGACAGTGATCTATTACGTAAGAGCTCTGCGTGCACTTTGCATTTAGGAAGTACAAAGAGTGCTGCGGTATATATGAAAACTTCTCTTGATATATTTCCAGTTACTAAATTAGACTTATGTTGGTTTCATAGTGTGGTGATCTTATAAGCTTCCATTAATTTTTTTCTCTCTGGAAGAGAAACTGATCATACTTGCATGACTAGCAACTGTAGATGTTGAGGGCTGAGTCATTCGCTCTCTCCCCCTCACCCCCCCCAAAAAAAAAAAAGGTGGAGGGACAGGACAGAACTTGCAAGAAATTCCCATTTTCTTTGGAAAGAAAACATAGCATTTGAGTTTTGCGAGCTCAGTAATTTTAGGATCACTTTTTTCTTTTTTTTTCTTTCTTTTTTTTTTTTTTTAATAACCCTTCTGACCTAGAATGACTAGGGGGTGGGGAGGTTGGCTTGTTTTCAAGGAAAAAAAAAATCTGTCTTAAAAGGTCTGTCTGTGGGATGGTGTGATGCTTGGACTAATGTTAGTCAGACTGATCAGTGTAAATCATACAAAATCAAAATTAGACTAGTTAGTGGTATTTCTGAAAAACCTACTTGACCATGAGAACCCACCAGTGATGAGTTTTCCCTTTGCAACTTTTCTTAATGCTTTGTATAATTTTGTAAATGAATGTCCCAAGCAAAGGACTTCTTTCAGCCTCTAGGTATATAAAAACTAATCTGATCTAAACAGGTTACTAAGGCTTTTCTATTCTTCATAGAAAGGAACAGATAACTTCTGAGAGCAGGTCATCCCAGCAGCCTTTGATAGGGTATTATAGAGAGGTTTTAATCTTTCTTTCTGCTGACCTAAAGAGGGAGCATAAGTGAATGGCTTAAGCTAGACAATTAACTGGTAATAGTCTGGGATTAATTTCCTTTTTATCCTGCTTCTCTCCCTGAAGTCAGGCCAAATTTAATAAAGGAAGGTTGTGTACTTTGTGTCACACTTGCCCATACTGCTGTAGTTTTAAAAGTAATACAAATAAATAGTGCATAATTGCAGCCAACACAAAAGCATTTTGTTATCTGTTTTCTCAAATAATGGTTAACTCAGTAGCACATTTCAGCCCTTCTGAGTTCAGTTGGATTTGATCACAGTTTCTGTAGGCCAAGGTGGTTGACTCCAGTCCCCCGGCAACTATAAGCAACTGTGCAATAGCTGTGAGATCCACAACATCTGTTTCGTGCACTTTCATATAGTCTGTAACAGACTAATAGTTGTATTTTTCGATTTTATGCCTATAACACACAGCAGAAACAAGGTTGTGGCTGATGAGTAAAATTGCCAGGTTATTTTGGAGAAAAAGAGCATGACTTGTGAAAGAAGGCTGATCTCCCAACCAGCAGTCTTGCAGCCTCACCTAGGCAAATCTCATTTGTGTCCCCAGATCTATCAACTTGGTTCAAAACGAATGAGCAATTCTTGCCAATCAGGGAGCCAAGAGGATTTAGCCACAGGTCAGTGGCGATGGATTGATGTTCTTAGTGGAGATAATCTTCTAAAACCTAAAAGGTTTAAACCAAAAACAAAACAACAAAAAACAAACCCACACCTCCCAGAAGGCTAATTATGAGTTGAAGTTATCTTAACTGCTGTCCTGAATCGTGAGTCTGTAAATCATGTTCCCTAGCCACACTGTGTACTGCACTATGACCTGTTTTTTCAAAGTGAGTGCTGTAATTCCATTAATCACCTTTTTTTGTTTCACTAGGTTTCTGCAACACATTTTGTGCTTGAATATTACTTAATTTTGTTTGGAAGAAGTTGGTCAGTAAAAAATGGAACATGAACATTTTAGGAAGAGACAAGAAATTCAAGTTTCTGCACAGTACAATGGATTCTTGTAAGCACTATTGCGGAGCAGGGAGGTTAAGACAGATGCCTTAAGATTCTTACTGTGCATTTATGCAACACTGAATTATATCCTGCTACCAAAGGGCCAAATCCTGAAGTGCCCTGCTTGGATGCACAAGGTCCAGAGTGGGAACTATGCATTTCTGTTATGCTGCAGTGGTGGGGGTAGATTGCAGAGACTCCTACCTCCCCACGGGCAACCTTCATACCTTAGGCACTGCAGAAGTCACTCCCATAGCCGGTCTCCAGGGTACAGAAAGAAAGAAAAAAGGAAAAGAAGAAGAAAGAAAAACAAACAAAAAAAAAAAAAAGGGGGGGGGGGCAGGCAGGGGAAGAAAAATCAACATAGAGCACAGCCCGGTGAGTCTGAAGTGCAACTATACATAGTTCAGACACCAGGTGATGGGGAAGGGACTGGATGATATCTTCTCCCCTCTTCCTGTTAACCAGTCTACCCCATGATCATAGCTCTCCAAGTCTTCCGGGACAGGATTCTTTCTACTAGCTGTGCTTTGGAGCAAGGCAATGCCAACAACATAAGAGCCTTTTACCTGGGTGTTGCTTTTTTTTGCTGTAAGATTGAGCTCCCCCCCCTCCCCATCATTTTAAATTGATTTAATCATATCAAGAACAAAGCTCAAAGAAGCAAACTCAGTTTTTAGTTGAAAAAGCGTGGATTATTACTTTCTAACACTTGTCTATCGGCACACAAAGAAAAGCCAATCCAAGAAGGCATTAACAAATGTTACATTATCTGTTAATGTCTGCAGTGTTCTGTATGAGGCAGTAATAAAATGGTAAAGTACCCCTGAGAAAAACCTTATTGCAGTTGTGTGTTGTTAGAAAATGGAGCTGGCAGAGTACTGCTTTTTCTATGGGACTCTTGCTGATTTATAAATACTGTTCTATACTCTTGTTTTATCTTTTTAATAAAGGCACAAGTTTTTATTGGTTCTAAATTACCATTCAAACAATTATCAAATTTTTGCGAGAAAATTAGTGTTGGATCATACATCTGTGTTAACACACTGAAAATGTGTATGCTTTAGTCTGCCACTTCCAAGTCCAGTTTAAGTGATGCTGAAATTGCTAAGGACTGAGTGCTTTGTGCAGTGATGTACCTGTTCACAAAAGGCAAAATGTGTTTCCTTCTGTGAGGAATAAAGTCCATCCTAAGCTCGAGATTTACAGCAATCCACATGGTTTGTTTCCCCCCCGCCCCACTCCTCTATAGAGAAGACTGCTAACTCATCTTTGGGTGGTATTGGAATTTTGCACCTGGAAAAAGGGACAAATACTATTTTCCTGTCTGTAACTTTTCTCATGTTGAGCTGAAGCTGATTACAAAGAGATGTGAGCACTTTAGATACAGACTGAAGGTAGTAGCAGAGTTGATGATCTGGACCAAAAGAATGTTTGGTTTCTCTCCTGGACTGATTGCTACTTAAGTCAAATATGTTCATGCTGGACATACTAAGGTACCAAGTATACTGTAAGGTTGAAAACAAGTATTTTTTTGTCTTGGGAGAGAATAGATTTTTCTTAGATATTAATCTTCTAGAACAAGAACCCTATGAAAACCTATGAACGTGATTTGGTCGCTATTGGATGTTGTTGAGACAGAAGTAATGGCCCAAACTTGCGTGTTTTACAAAAGTTGCAGAATGGTTCTTCAACCTTTGTACAAGAAATTTTGCTTTTGCTAATTTCAAAACTTACAAAAATATTTACTACACACTAATCTGAAAGGTTTAGCTTTTTCTTCTCGAAGGTCAATTGAGAAATGTTGATATGAACATAAGCTCTCAGCAGTACTGCACCAGCAAAATTTTGTGAGGAAGACAACAGAGACAGAAGACTAAGTTCAGACAGCTCGTTCTGGATACCGGACCCCAAAAACCGGTGGAACTGTAATGGGGGGCCTGGGAGGTCATCTGGCTTATACTGCATCAGTGTGTTACAGCTGAATTAACACATACATCCACAGATACCATCCAGCAGAACTATAAGCAAAACCTATGTCTCTAATCCAGCAATATGGTATCTGTTCCCATCACCCCCACCCCTCAAAGTGCTTGATATTCCCTCATATGAATGTGTGTATATATACTGTAGGCTAACATCAGTATAACTTGTTTGATTTCTTAAGTCAGGATAGTTAACCTACAGGAAAAACTGTAAGTAAATAGACTGGGCTAATTCCATGTGTGTTCTCTAGCAAGTGCTGGTCATCTGAAACCAGTTCTTTGTGTATCTGATGGATGTTTTTGTGGCTTTTCATGAAGAGGTGATGTTTCTGACATCTTCATGCAGATCACGGGTACGTTTTATCCCAGGTTTTTCCTCATGTTTCAGATGAGAAAAGAAGGAGAGCAATGTGCTTAAGATACTCTTGAGGCCAGAGTGTGTAAAAGCAGGCGTTACTGAAAAGTCACTTTGACAAATATGAAACATAGTAAAATGATCCAAATATGATTATTCCAAATGTACCACTCCCAGTCCCTCCCCCTCTCCAGGGAACTGGTTGCTAAGAGAAACCCCAGGTGGATGGAAAGGAATTAAGTTCTCTAAGGGAAATGGTATTGATGAGCATTAAGGGAACACAGTGGGATAGAAGGGCCAGGCTTTCCTGGCAGGCCCTGGCTGTGGAGGAGGGTGGCAGGACGATGTCTTCTGTCTTTCAGAGTTCTGTCCTGATGGCTCCCTAGCCATAAGCAAGGGCGCTCTGTGCAGTACTAGAGAATAGGATATGCAAAACGAGGGAGCAAGCCAGAAATTTAAAAGGCGATGAGGGCAAACAGCTGTTTGGCTGTTGAGTTGCAAGCCGACGTAGGTACTACTGCCAGCAGAGGCAGGGGGCTGTAGGGGTGCCCCAGGAAATAGGTCCTTTTGGCCTGTGCGCTGGAGAGCTGAAAACTTCCCGCGAATGCGAGAAGAGCAGCCCTACCTGTTCAGGAGGCCAGGTGGGAGGTGGATCCTGAGACAACAACTGTTAAGGGTACTGGGTCATGTTGTACACACTGGGTTTGTGCTTTAATCTGCTCTGTATCAGCAAGCTGTGAAAATACTTAAGTTTGTCACTAAAAATAACAGTCCTTAAGGTTTTAAATCCATCAAAACAATTACTACTGCAAGCCATAAATAGTAGTTACTGTAGGATAGTTGGCACTGGCTGCCATTAGAAACTATGCTTTAGTTTTTCTTACTGATTTTTTTCTTTAAAAAAACCACACGTACACACAAGTCATGCACAGAAAATGACATTAACCTCCCAGTGTGAGGACAGAAGCCTGACATAGGACAAGTTTTCAGTGTGATTTCTCCTCAAGATTTCTGAAATGTCTTGAGATGATAAACCTGGGAAGATAAGGCAGGGAGATCCATAAACAGAAGATACTTAAAACTACACAGCTAATACTGGGGTTTTTTCTTACAGTTATTTATTCAGTGTACAATATACGCATTACTGCTTCTCCTATGAAAGGTGTATTATGGGAAGAGGTTTCTGTTGTAACTGACTTCCTGCAGTATTATCCTGAGACTGCAGTGTATCCTGAAATGCAGTTAGATGCATCATAATAAGCCTTTGATTAAAAACTTCCACTCTTAAGTATTCAGAGGATTATTTTAGAGGGAATTTTTTAGTGTTTTGAGTAGAAATTATGGTAACATTTTTGTTAAAGCTGCCCCTTGAATGTGAAATTTCCAAGTACCAAGCAACTTCTGGTATGCTGTTCTTAGAAACCGGTCCTGTTCTCTGGAGTGCTAAATGCCTGCAGTGTTCAGGTACTGTTTCTTCCCTCTTTTCAGCTTTTGTGGCTCTTCTGTATTGTAAATAGTCTTTTGGGGTTGGGAGGCTTTAGTTAAGTTCAATACCATTTAATATGCGCTCAAAGAACTTCTTGATCCATCTGAAGTATGGTCTGGTTGTAGCTTAACAGAGCCCCAAGAGGAGAAAAAAAAAGTGTTCTTGCGTTAGTGTCTGGCAGATTTACCAAGAGATGCATTGACTCCGACGTAGAATAACCAGATCCGCCTAGATGTGGAGCACTGACTGACCATATTTTTGAAAATGAAAAAAACCAAACCACACAACTTCTTGGCATATGTTCTCTGAGGACACTGTCTAAAATTGTATATATATAGGGGATTCAGGTCTGGGTTTACAGAGGCTCCAAATAGCGGCTACTTAAACTCAGTGCAGACCAAGAATGCATCTTTCACGGTACCTAACAAATAGCTAGGTATGTAACATCAGAGGCTCTTCTGTCCCTAAATGGCACCAAAGAGAGCAGCGACATATAAAGAAGTGATTTAATACTGAACACATTTACTATACTCATTTCTATCAATTTATTTTGTATATATAGACAGCTTTCTATATGCATTTTTCTTAATTACGTAACCGTAACCATCGTGAAACGTCATGAAGCTGCAAATTGCCATTAGTTTTAATGCTGATTAAAACTGGTGTTTGGCTGTTTGTTTTCTGCAGCAATTACTTGAATCTTGTTTCCATTAGGTAGTGAAGTCTGATGATGTTTACAGAACTGCTTTCTTTGGTTTGGGGGGTTCCCATCTTTCTCCTATCCCCTGCCCCAAGAAACAGAGAGCGCATCCTCAGCTCAGTATGTTGGGGATGAAGTATTGGGATCCCCTTTATTGGCACCAAAGCATTAATGGTGATGTGCAGATTCCCTTCAGTTTCCATTGCTTAGCTGACAGTTCATGTGCTTAGCGTGTTCCTCTCCAGTTCCTCCTCTTCCTTGACCTGTTGCTGTTACCAGCTTTATTGTGAGGAACTGAAATCTTTCTGAATGACAATTTACAATCAAAGCTATCACAGAAAGAGGCAGCGTTCCTGCTGTTAAATCTGCCCCCTCTCCCTGTTCCCTCTTCAAATTAAATGAATGAAACCTCCCTGGGTTATCTCTGCAATTATTTTTGTGTTTGCCAGCAAGGGTCATCAACATTTGCACTTATCACAATGTCCCAGCTGTTCTACTTCCACAGTTATTTTTAATTGTGCTGCCTAAACTTGTAATGAGCTGTATTTAAGTTTGAGGTGAATTGTAAAAGATATATGTAATAATGACACAGTTATTGTATTTTTTTGTATGTTACAGATAGGACTAGTCCTATGCACAGAGAAAACACATTGCCATGTATAGTTTAATACTTGAAGTAACTTTTTAAAATGGGCTTTTATAAATGAACTAAATACAAAATCACATTGCTTTGCCTGGCACTTCCTTCATGTTTTAATTGTATTGTGCAACTTCCCCATACCTATACTTTTCCGTAAATGTTATCTTAAGCCATTTATAACCATTGAAAGTGCATTCAAGGTTTTGTACATCAGTGTTCAGACCTGTTCATACTTCTCTGAAGTATGGTTCATGTTTAAATAAAAACCTTGTTACCATTTTAGGCCTCTCTTTCAGTGATAAAATACAGACTTGACACTTGAATTCATCAGTGAATGCAACATCAACTTAATGAAGTATGTGAAAGAATCTGAAAATTGCTTAGGTGTAGCATGTGTGTATTGGATCAGTGAGAAAATCCACCTACCAACATTTTGTAACTCTTCCACAGTTTTTACACTCCAGCTGCATTAAACCTAAGATTACACTCTTGACACATCTTCCAGGTCACTTGGTCTCGACAAGGGAAATAAAAACACCCCAACTTGCGGCTGACTATTACACTTAAACATGACGGAGAAATCAGACTGCCACTCAAACATGAGTCAGCTGTGTTCCTTTTAGATCAGAAATAATCTCTGTGAGACGGCAGTAACACCCAAGTTGTACTGACATGACAATGACACTGGCATTTGAATTTAACAATTCTTTCCAAAAAGTTTACAAAGCCTGTAACATTTTACAATCTTCCATGACTTCCAGCCTCGTACACCTAACTTTTTAATTCTAGTTCATCTCAGTCCGTGTATGCCCGATGAAGTGAGCACTATGCAAGTATCATCAGCTGCGTCTCAAGTACTGAGGCATACAGAGTATCCCTGCAGAAGGGAGAGTGACCATTAACAGCCATCTGGTCAGTACCAGCAGATAATCCCTTTCAAGAGAGCAGGTGTGTTCCAGCTTTCAAAAGGAAATTAGCAATGCTGTAATTCTTGTTATCATCATGGCACTTGGTAACTCAGGCCATTTTATACAAAACCCCTGAAGAACAGAAGGCAGGCAGATGGCAGACCACCACAGAAAGAACTGTCTTTCTAAAGAGACAACAATAAGAAAACATAAATTGTTCCGTAGGACTGCATTTATTAATGTAAAATTTCATATGCCGTAGCACGGTCCCATTTGTCATCCACCCTTATACTGAATTACAAAAGTACTATAACAGGTACAACAGCTGAGCCCACAATAGTGCATAATACATGCCATATTGTTCAAAATATCCACTTTTTCGACACATTTAAGTGGTTTAAATGATCGCTGATATATCTGTGTTCAGGAAACTTGGCTTTCTTCTGGCTTTTGAAAGCTTCCCATTTTGCACGTCTCTCTTCCGTGTTATGTTTGTACTCCTGTTCCCATGTCAGGTAAGGTCGACTCAGCCAATACTCATTCTCTGCTTCAATTTCCAACCTTCGGATCATTGCTTGCTTCATTGAAATGGTAACCGGTCTTGGCCGCCTGTACTTTCCGATCCACTGTCTTCCAGGAATTCTCTTTCGGAGTAATACTGTTGTTAAAAACATTATGCCTCAAAATAGAAATATAAAATACTCATTACCTTAAGAACAAAAGTTAAAAAGTTTAACAAGAAAAATTAAAAACTGCACGCATACACATCTCCTACTGCCTTTTAGCCGGCTGATTGGAACTAACCGTTAAATACAGTACACAGTACAATGACAGACATACTGGAAACCCGAGACCAGAAAAGGGATGCAGAAATCTTTATGTAGCTAATGAGTTTACTCAGTTATCTTTACATTGAGATTAAAGCATGTCCTCCATAAACTATTTATGAAAAATACGGTCCCAGACAGCATTAAACAAAGGATTCACTTCATTTCTTCTTCAGAGAGATGCACTGTCAAAACAGGGAGTATTTCCAGGTCTGCCTTCTAGATCCAGATCTGGCCTTCCCTCAGCATCAAATTTTGAGCTACAGTCTCTCCACACACTTGCTGGTATACAATTACCTAGTCTTGTATTTTGACTATGGGAAATCTCATTTGTAGAGGAAAACATCCAATATTAGACCAACCAGTGTATGTAGAAAGCACAAATACTGTTTCCAACACAATACGCAGGTGTAATAAAGAGGCAAGAAAGGCCAAGCTACGTTTAGATTTGACACACGTGCTCTTCATTAACTTATTAGTCCTAAGCATGCCTAGCTCCTAGGCCTCTCATTACACTGTATTTTCACCAACTAAGAAGCCAGCCAAGCACTTTAACACGGCATAAACCAGCCCTACTGCTGAGCAGCGAAAAGCCACCCCGCCACAGCCCGTTCCCGCCGCACAACCCCGCGCTGCTGCTCCGCTCTGACCCGGCCCGGGACCGAAGCTGCGGGGCTCCGCGGCGGCGCTGCGGCCCCAGCCTCCGGCCCCGCTCCCGGCAGGGCAGGGCACAGCCGCCCGCCCCCCGGCCTGCGCCCGCTGCAGCCTCCACAGGGCCCGAGGCCGATGCGCGACACGGCGCGGCTGCCCTCCGGGGATCCCCGGTGCCACGGGAGCCACCCGGGCCACTGGGCGCCCACCAGCTCCAGGCGGGGCTCGGCCCAGGCAGCGGAGCCCGCCCCCCACCGAGGTTATCTCCCGGTTCAGGCCGGGTCAGCCCGCCCTCGAGGCGAAGCAGCCCTGCGAACGGCCGCAGCGGCGCTCCCAGTCCCACAACCAACGGGCCGCTGACCCCCGCCCTCACTCACCGACTCCCACGGCCGGTCCCCCCTCCCCGCGGCGGGAAACAAGATGGCGGCGGCGAGCGGCCCGTCTCGCGAGAGCTGGCGGCGGGCGGGCGGGGCCTGGCGGCGCCAATAGCGCGCTGCCCGCCGTTCGAAGCTGGCAGCGGGCGGCAACGTCGCTACAGCCCCGGCAGCGCGGCCGCCTTCTCTCCTCAGGGCGGCCCCGGTCCCGGGACGGCTGTTAGCGGTCGCGCGTCGGCCTAGGGCTGCGTGGGGGGCGGCTGGGGCGCTGTCCCTGTCCCTCTGGCGCTCCCCCTCCCCGCGGCCATGGATGTGTCGAGGGAGTTCTTCAGCAAGCTGCGCGCCCTCGCCACGGCGCTGGAGAAGGAGACGCAGCAGCTGGGGCGGGCCCTGCGCGAGGAGGGCACGGGTAAGCGCGGCCTCGCCCCGTCTCCTTCCCGTGGCGGCCGAGCCCGCCGGGGCCCCTCCCGCCCCCCGCAGCAAGGCCTCCGGCTCGGGGGAGGTCCGGAGGGTTGCGCTGGGTGCCCGGCGGTGACACACCTGGACGCTGGGGCCGATGGCTGCTGGGATGGGGTGGGCGGTGGGCTGGCGGGTGTCCCTCGGGAGCCCTGGATTTGGGGTCCCGCCCGCCATCGTGCCCCTGTGGGTGTGCGGAGATGGGCGTTCGGTGGGCTGGCGGGTGCGGGGATGGGGCTGGGGGTCGCTCATAGGGCATTGGTTAAGCCTTCAGTGTTCTCTGAGCTCCTTTGTGGGTGCGTAGGTGAGCATTTATCACGGGGAAAAACGGGATGAAGGGGGGTGAGACGGGAATCACATTCGTGCTTTTACTTCTTTCCATGGATTAAGGCAGCAAAACGCATTTGCGGGGCGAGTTCTCCCCTTGTGCTGATAGCTCGATCTTCTAACTGGATTTATCGCTGTGCTGTAAGACTTCAAACAGAGCTGCATTGTCAAAACAGGGAGTATTTCCAAGTCTGCCTTCTAGATCCAGATCTGGCCTTCCGTCAGCATCAAGCTTTGAGCTACAGTCTCTCCATACACTTGTTTGTACACAATTACCTAGTCTTGTCACATAGCAGGCGTCTGCTTTTACACTATTTGCATTAACCTTGATTTCCAGTGAAAGAAGTAATGACAGCTGCACAAATAAGTGAACAATGCTAACACCTATCCATGTGCAAATAAGGCAGAATTCCGGTTTTTGTTCATGTATGTTTTTCAGTGGTGTCTTTTTTCAAATTTTATTATTTCAAGTTCGAGCTCTTTAAGGATAAAAACTTGGCATAAGTAATCATTGACAGCCCAGGGACCTACCTATTGTGCCAACATCTGCTATACATTAATTTCTACAGTGCTGCAACAGTAAAATGGAAGCCTGTACAGTTTCTCCGTGTAGCTTAACATACTATGCAAATAGCAGTCTCATGCCATGCAAGGCACCCTATATGAACTAGTTTGTCTTTTGGTTTCCTCTGTCTTGACTCTCTCTTAACATATGTCTCCAGCATCTCTAATACAGGAGATTATGTTCTGATGTAGAATGTATTTGCATGCTAAAATATCAATAGCCCTTTTTTTATTCTAAACCCTTTTATGTGAACATGCGTATCAAAGACTATGAAGATGAATCGCCAATAAGACTCTTCAATGACCTCTGTTGTGAAATCGAGACTTTGAAGGTAACATCTTAACTCACTTCCTTCTTGAAAAGTTGGAGGAAGGGGCTGTTCCATAAACTTACAGTCCTAATACAGTTTTGTTAGTCAGCAGTACTGACCCTTACTTTTATTCATTGACCTCCTAAGTCCTCATAACTGCTATGGATGTCGGGGTAGTGCCCAAAAACTTGTGAGTGACTTAAAGTAGATTAGCACTGTTTATTAGTTGGTGGTCACTGTTGTCATTCAGACTGGCAAGGGACAAAGGTAACACAGAACTTGTAGCTGTACCAAGGCATAGGTATAGGGGAAAAAGATTCAGGAGCAGCAGCTCCCTACAGAAGAGGTGTGCTTGTTTGTGTCCAATAACTAGCACTTGCAGTGAAGAAAATCTTCACAGAAGTTTCAGTACCTTTGACCATTCGGTTAAACTTGTGAAGAATGTTCTTTATTTCTTTAACATAAGTAGGGAAAACAGGCTACAGAAATGAGCAAGTGTAGAGATAGTTGAGAGGTAAGCTAGGATATAAACTTGGGTCTTACCATCTGCTCTGCACTAGTTCTTTGTATGTGGGCAGTAAGATTCCAAACTAACTGCTGTTATCCTATATTTTTGTACAGTAAAAATGTATTTTTGTTTGAGAGGTTACTAAGTAGTTATCGTATTGTGAACTGTCATCTTAGTTTAATGTTTGTAAGTCTTTGTACACTTGTGCCCTATATATTCCTTATATTTTGTAACCTAGTTTTCACGTACAGATAAGGCCTAAATTTGCTGCTTATCCTCATCTGAATTGAAGTTCAATACTTGTTCACACATTAAGAGTTCTGGGATTAACTACCATGTGGTGATTTGAGAACCAATATTTCTCTTTCCCTCACCTCCTCTGCCCCCAAAGGAAGATGTTAATGCCAGTCTTAATAAGAGTTGCTCTGAAAAGCAAACAATTCATGAGTTTATGAAGGCAAGTGAAATACTGATGGAAAGAAATGCAGCAGATCTTGAAAAAATAAGAGAGCTGTTCCAGAAATACAGCTACAAAACATGTCTCGAAGACTCTACAGGTAGTATTTCTTGGCAAATATGTGAAGAAAAATGTAATTTTCTAAAATGTTTCTCTTTAGTTGTGTGTATGTTTCTATTAATTAAGACATCAAGTACATCTATGTTATTTGCTTTATAATAATATACAGAGGGTAAAAGTTCATTTTGTGATCAGTGCTGTAAGAATAAACCAAAATACAAAACTTACGAGTTAGATCTCCTGCCATGTTCTTCAGTTAGTGTGGGTTTGGGGAGTTGGTTTTTTTTTCCCTCCAGTAATAGCTATATTCAGAAAACATGCTAGCAAACATGTTTTCGTAACCCAGAGAATTATGCTGCCTCAGCTTCTCATGCATGGGAAACTGTTGTAGATGTATCTAGATTAGTTTGTATTCATATGTGATGATTGCATTAACTTAAAATCACCATAGAGAAAAGATTAAAATAATGTGTTCCACGGCACAGATGGGAAAGGAGAAGCACATATGGGGATTAGTGACAGGTGGCAAGCAGTAGTAGCTTGATCATTGGAGTGGGAGTTCCTGAATCCAGTAGAAAGTGGACACACACCTGTGTGACAAATCCAGATACTCCAAATAAGTGCAAAATACTACAACTATCAGCACTGCACATACCCTGTCAAGGGCCAAATCAATCTTCAAGAAGCCTTTGGCCGGGCACATCTTAACTATCCCCTGAACATTATTCACTCATTACATAAACCAAAATTGTGGTCATGGACCATATTCACTCTGAGTTAAGCTACTACAACTGTTTTACGAAGATGTGGCAGAAGGCTCTGATTTTATAGTACCTTCCTGTCTTCTCTCTGCCTTTAAAGACTTCAAACAGAGCTACAAGGTTAATTTATTTTTTAAGATGTGTTTTTAAGCAAAGTGTATTTGAATATGTAATACCAAGACACACAAAAAGGTAATACCTCTGCCGTGTTATTTTAAATAGCTTCCCCACCCCACCCCACCCCCGCCTTGCTGCTTGTATCTTGCAGAAATTCACAAATGTTTTGGGGTGTTTCAGTTTAACTACAGAAATGTACAAATTACGCATTTGCTTATTTCTGCAGTGGGCTGCTCTTGTTACCTAAAAAGCTACCCACTTTCATGAGTTTTTAGTTGCTGCTTCATAACCTTTCTTCAATACTGTTTTTCTGAAGAATGAGTATTAAAGTACTGTGTGCAACCTTTGCTCTTTCCCAAAAAACTTTGTTCTATACAAATTTTGGTTTTGTTGTAATTTATGTTTACATTTTTAATGAATTTCCACTCTTGCACTGAAATGGAAACAAATAAATATATTTAAGATTAGCACTTCTTGCCTGCTTCATGCAGGGAGATGAATCCTATTAAAAAATACATGCATAAAAATCTCTCAATTTCATTTTTCCTAGAAATAATATTTACCAATGAAGTGAAATTCAGCAGATGTGTGACCTATATTACAAATATAGCTTAGCCTGGTATAAGCTTTTGATATTTGTTGTAGCTTCAGGTTCAATGCTTTAAAATGAAAGAAGGTATCTATTTTTTACAATAAAACTGATTTTGAATATTGGAGAGGACATCCAAATTTATTTTAGAAATTCTTAAAAGAGAAACTTCTGGCATAATTTTTTTAATTACTTTTTTAAATAGGAGAGGAAGAAGTAGTTAACAGTGATTCGCCAGTGTCTGTCCAGAAGGAATCTGGTGAAGAAAAAGCAGATGATGTACCTCATCTTCCTGCTTGTACTGTGACGTCAATGGTGCCCGAAGACCCACTGCAGACCCCCCAGCTTTCTGATTTTGGTCTTTCACAATATGCTTTCTCCAAACCTTGGATTGCATTGAAAGAACAACATGCAACAAGTGCACATCAAGAAAATTCAAAGAACAGGACCCCACTAAAACCACTGACCACCTATGTTTTGCCCAAAACCCCAAAATGTATGCTGAAGATGGACGATTATGAGTGTGTGACACCAAAACTTGAACACTTTGGCATTAGTAAACATACCACATGTATGAATGAGGATTATACAATGTCACTTATTCGCAAGATTCCTCAGACAAGCAAGAAGTAAGTAAATGACATAAGTTCAGTTTGTTTCTCTACTGAGCTTTCTGTTGTTTCCTCTTGCTGCATTAATTTCTTGGCTGCTGTTGCCCCTGTTGTCTTCAAGCAGTTGATACATTATTATCTGCCAGCTGGTTAGTCCTGTGTCTTTCTTCAACTCTGCCTATCTTTATGTTTACCCTTTGTGGTGCCAAACGCTGCCATGAAACAGATCTCTTAATATGCTGCTTCCCTTGACTGCACCACGGTAAGAATCTTCCATAAGCAATTTATTTACAAAGCGAAAATGCACAGTATATCTGATCTTTTGCTTTCCTTAACTTTGGATTTGGATTTGAGGATGTGTCGTCTGCAGTAGATATATCCAATTTAAAGGTTTCAAAAGCTTTAGGAATACAGACCCAGAAAAACACTTCTAAAGCATTCAGTAAAATGCCTTGTTGCAGAAAAGGTGTATCATCTCTTGTGTTACCCAGCTCCACCTTGCAAACAGTTAGCTCTTTTTGCTCCATTCTGTTGAAAAGACATCTCCAGACTTTCACGTTTCTCATTAAAATTAAAGAATCTGCAGCAGTGAGATGTAGAACACCTTAGCAGTAGAGGCAATTTTCTATACTTCTAAGGTGATGTAAAGGTAGTTAGGTCATGGTTTTATAGTTAGTATTAGCAACATGTTGAATTTTAAAAGCTGACGGTATCTAAAAGAAATGCAGTGCTCTGCAGCTAAATATTTGGTATTTAGATAAATTGTTCAAAAAACCCCAAGAACCATATTCAAATTAAGTTGTGGAAATAATAATTCAAATTTATATATTTTAAAATTTTATTTTTTTAATCGCTGGTACTTGCAATTTAGGCACAGGTGTGAAGTTCTTCAGAACCATGCCAGCTTGAGTGACCTTGTCCCCTCCCCCAGAGATCCAGTTTACTGCAATGGTTAAATTTTGAGTGGGGTTTTTTTTGGTTTTTAATTACTGCGGAAAAAGTTAAAGTGAAAAGATACACTTTCTTTTAAAATGGTTTTGCGATCTCTCCTTTGGAATACTTATGTAGATACTATAATATCTATAAAGCTTTATAGTATTTGAATTGTAATAACAGGAAAACTTACTCAATTCTGTAAGATAATAATTCAAACATCGTTCCCTCTCAAATATTTTGAGAATAGTTTCAGCTTATCACATAATTTAAATTATTCTCATATTTATAACTTTTTGTGGTTTTATACTACTTTTCCTATTTAACGAGGACCAGTTTAAATGTGATCTTCAGCTTTAATTATGGCTGTAATTCATAAAGGGATACATTCACAAATGCAGATTCTATTTCTGTGGCTTCTAGTGAAACAATTAGGTAGTCCACTAGCGATATTATTATACAATACAAAAAAATCCCACACTAGCAGTCTTTCATACCCATAATGATAATATTAAAATTCTGTAGAGAATTAGCTATAGCATGATTGCTTTTTAACACATCATCATTATTAATGATCGAACCAGATGGACACATACTGATTGTGACTCAAGTTAAAGCTACATATGGATTCAGAATAAGTGGCATATGTGAGGGGTCATGACATTAAGTCATTAGTTAAAATGTTGTTTAACTGTCTTTTAGCTTGCTTATTTTGTTTATTTTGCAACATTAAAGTTAGCTTGCAGTTTGATCAGAAGGGTTGAAACAATTGAACAGCTTGTTATGTCCAAAAAGTACTCATCTCACCTCTTAGTGAGAAGGCGCAGCATGTTAAATGGGCAGAACACTAAGCCAAGAAATAAAGAAACAAACAAAAAAAAATTGTTTTCATTGGATAATGGGCAGAATCTCTTCCCTGAGGATCAGATAAGCTCAAAACCTAGTACACATGAGGTAGCCTTATACCTGTAGTTTCTAGGTACAAAGACAGGTAACAATCTGACTTTCTTGGAGACAGCCCTGCCCTTTCATATAATTCGCTTGTGCCATCCAGGTCTTGTATCTAGCTGAAAACTGTCTAGCAGCTACGTATTGTGTGAAAACCACTTCAAAAATTCATCTCAAAGTTCTCAAAAATATTTGATAGACCTCAAGTCCTCCAGCTTTGTTTTTCAGTTTTAAAGCAGGTGAAAGGAACAATGTGCTTTGATGCACCTACTACAAAGCTGAAACCAAAAGTAATCCAGAGAGAAGAAAGGAGAGGGGGAAAAAAAAAAGGGGGAAAGCATCTGAAGAAAAGTGTTGTACTTGTTCTTCTCCATTGTAAAAACTAGGAATCGTATGGGTTTAGGTATCTATAATACCTCTGAGGCAAAACTCAGTTGAAAAATTCTTTTTTTCTGACTCGAGATGTGTTCATCTAAGTAAAATATACTGCCTCAAACATATTTTTAAATTTTTTTTTTTATGTTTAGGCTTTGTGTAGAGAAGCTCTAAATCTAGTTCTCAAGTAGGCACACTTTTGTGTAGAGTTTAGGTAAGCTTTCTTGTCTGGTATTGTCCCTTAACTGCCTACACCCTTCTTCCACTGGAATATTTTGGGTAGGAAAAAAGAATTCTGAACGCTTCTGTTTCCAGTTTTGTGGAATTGATTTTTAAATGGCTTTTCACTGTAAGTCAGCTAGTGATTAACATAAGTAATTTTATTCAGACTTCAAAACTGAATTAAAAACCTTTTTGTGCTCACAACGGTGCTAGTTTAAGAGCCAAAAAGATTTCCTCCTGCCCTAGACACCTTTTGTTGTCTGTTCATTTTGGGATTATTTTTCTTTTAATGCCTTGGATTGAAATCTTAGTGGATTTGGTAAATTGTGGATGGACTGAACATCTGCATGCTACAAATTGCTGCAGTAGAATCATAGATGAAAAAGTCATCTTCGAGGAAATGAATTTTTGACTTGCATGTTGATAAACAAATACTAAAAAAGTGATGAGTTTGACAGTATTCCTTTAATTGTGATTTCTTCATATTACTTGAGAACTCATTGAGAGGTTTAATTTTCAGGTTGTTTGAAGAAGATGATCTTAAAGTCAATGTACCAGAAATTATATCCAGGGAGATCATGGTTACTCCTAGGCCAAAATCAAATGTGACAGCTGAGAATGGTAAGTTAAAAGTATGTGAAATAAGTATACGTACGCAATTTTTACATGATGCATGAGTAAATGCATTGTAAACACATGGTTAACTTTTAAACTGTGTTTCTTGTTCAATATAGTTAATCTAGGCCTAGTCATTGTATGAGTACTAATGTCTAGAAATTAATGTTGGTGGCTTCTATGGGAAGGTTTCTCACTTCGGTGTAAATCTTTGCTCTTTCTTCTACTCATAATCCATCTAGAATTATACAGAGCCATCGATCATTTTGTACTACAGCTTATCCTTATTTGAAATGAAAATACCGGTTTGCCAACAGCCTTTCTTCCTGAGAATACCCATTAGATCTGTTTAAAGATAGGAAAGAAACTGTTTTGAAAGAGGCTAACGAGACAGTAACTTAGATCTTTCAAAAATAGTGCTAAAATTTCTTTGAGAGGAATTATACTATGTTCTCTTGAAAATATGTGAAGACCTTTGTACAAATATAGTGACAATTGAATGTATGAGAAGCTAAAGCAATGTTGGTTTAAATTGGGCTTTTTCAGCTATTCAGTAGTGGGACTAGACTTACGACTTTTTTTTTTACATTTGCATTTCCTGTTTTTATGGAATTCTGGGATTTAGGTGGTTCTTCATGCTGAAAATATCAGCTAAAATGATACAGGTGTGTTAGAATATGCAAATAGACTTAAAGAACTAAACTGGGGCACTGAAACTTATAACATGTGTGTGTATTTTTATTTTTATTCCACACTTTCACCCTTAATTTCAGCAGCTGGCTGGATGGCTTCTCCTATGATGCTAGAGTTCTGTACTCCTGATGTGCAAATCTGTTCCAGAAAAAATACTATAGTATCAGCAAGGTCACCAAAGACAAACAAACTATCTCCTCCCAGTCATACAGGAACACCAGAGTTGCCAGATTTTGAAACAAGATGGCTAAAAACAGAAGCTAAGGTAGTAAATAGCAATTAAATACATTTTCACACACTTCTTACTGTCTGTTTGGGATTCTTTTTCAATACTATTTTTGTTATATCATTGTAGAAGATCTTTCTAATAGTAATTTTGTTTTTAATAAATGTTTTTACTTTACAGAAGATAAGTAAATTAACCAAAGAAATTTAATACCTCTTTTGCAGCAGGTAAAGCAGGGAGGAAAGAATGAGTCAGTGACAAAGGATGACACAACAGATAAACAACACATAGAAGATAGCATTCCTTTTCTTGTGACCTCTGATGAGTATCTTAAAGATTTTGAAGACCCTTCTCCTCCCAAAATAAAAAACTATGATGACCAGTTACTCAGTACTCCTCCATCTCCAGAAATAACAAGGATACCGGATGATATTCTACAGGTTAGCTAATATACTGTGGGTTTTTTTTTTTTCCCCTAAGTAGTTTTAATATCAAAATAGTAAAATTAAAAGGGCTTAGTTCTATCAAATTGTGTTATTTGAAAATAAATAGCTCTCTGCTACTTACTAAAAATACATAAACTGTAATCCTGTTTTGAGTTCTTAGGTAATTCTTTTTATTCCCTTTTAATGTTTCCCGTAGATTCTGTCCAAGTATAATAAAAAAGTAGATTCTCCTAAAGCCAAGGAAATGGAGACGAAGGCAGCAAATGCTACAAGATCTGAAAGTGATTTTAGTAATGACTGCCACAAAGAGAACAGGTATGATTAAATTTTACAAATTTGGTTATTTAATTTGGAGGAGCTATGAAGATGCTTTAATGCAATTAGAAATTCATGCAGCTGCTTGCTCTTCAGCTACCAAAATAGCTCTTGTTGCTGTGACTAACTATTCTTCGGCATGGTATCTGACGGCCTTTTTGCAAAGAACAAACATTATGATTGATTGGGTGTTTGAATCCTCCCAACCTTACAAAAAAAAAATAAATAAAAAGGTAGTTTTACTGTTTTATGTGTAGGTATATTTTGTTTTGTGGCCATCAAAGTATTAGTGAATGGTTTCTTCTGAGTAAATTAGGCAATAAAACTAAGGAGTTGGAGAAAACTATGTAAGTGATGTGACTGATTTCACAGTTGTTCTGGTAAAGATAAAGTTCTTTGAAATGCAAAGCCATCTTATGAGCAATATATGAGATTAAATTAGTCTACAATAAGTATGAGTAATCTTTGAACAATGGAATAATACCCTTTAAAAAGACTTCAAATCAATTTGAATAGAAAGACGTTTTTGTGACAACTTGATCAAGTGTAGATATTCCTTATTCAATGTAATGTATATTACACTTGAATATCAGTTAAATTTGGGGCCAGTACAGATTGTTTAGGTAGGAGGTACAAGGAACACATAAAGAGTCAAATAATAATTACAACAACCCAGAATAAGACTGATAAAAGTACTTATCTTAATATGCCAGGAGTTGGAATCCAATTGAGTAATGAAACAGAGCAAAGTTCTTACTTTAGCTGACCTTTCTTTTTTTCTTGTCAAGATGGTTTAAAAGAAGCTTTGATGTTTGTGTCTTCTGCTAATTCAAAATATGATTGAGACAGTAAGTTCATGAACTCTTCTGGATTTATTTGCAGAGGATATCCTGGATATGTCAAGCCAAATACCTGAAATCAAGCTGAAGACCATGTTGAGACTGCTTGATATTCATGGATCTTATCACTGAATTGTAACAAGGTTGAAAAACAAAATATTATATTGGTGGGAGGAAAGAAGCATGCAAAGGACAAGCTTTATTTAATGGAGAAAAATTTTCCATTATGTGAATGAACTTGAACTAACAACTTGTGCGTATTTTTTTAATTGATATTATTGGCAAAATGTATTGAGGGGTTTTGAATATATTTATGTGCTTCAAAGAGGACCGGGGTTGTGTATGAGGTAGCACTTCAGTTGTTTCATCTGATTCTCATGTTGGTTGTGTATGTTTGTGTTTGCAGTAGGCTGTAGAGAAGTGTAGTTTTGCTGCAAGGGGACGAGTCCAGTACATTGCCCCAGAAAGCAGGTATCTCTGGCTGTTCTGGTGATGCTGCACATCATTCCAGGGCTGAGTCTGAAGTGCAGTACTTCAACAGTATTTGGTATCTTAAACAGAAAGAAGTCCTTTTCTTTACTGGAAGAGTAACTCCTGCTTTACTGTTTATCTTCAACTGCTGGAAAGATTTGCTGGCGGGCATGTAGGTGACTGCTTATTCTCCTGCTCTGCTGCCATGTGTGCATTCTGTAAGTGATAGTGTCACTTCTAAACATGCACGTCTATCCCCATAACAGCTAACCAAGCTTAAGTTCTCAGGGGTGTTTGACTCTTTTTGTAGCATCTGGTAGTCATAGTAATTAGGATTTTTTTTTTTTCGACCAGAGATTTTACTTTTGTCCACAAGAAATCCCAGCTTATCCTTGTTTGGAGCCAGTTTGCTGTTTCCAGTGTCAGCTATTTCTCTGAGTAATTCCAGGACTGCTCTTACCATATGTATATGTTCTTCCTGTTGATGGCTAAAATTTTGTCATTTATATGAGGACAGGCATGCAATACATGAAAAGGGAGAGACTGTCCCAGGAGCTGGGGAGGAAGTGTATGCTGTTCTGAACTTTCTAAACACAGCTCCAGTTTTGTGGTTGGTTTTTTTTTTTTAAGTTCTCAGGATATGCAAATATCTAGAGATGCCTGGAAGTATTTCTCCAGTTGCTTAGATGGATATGTGGCTAAAATCTTTTTCCTGCTATTCTAGTAATTCTCCAGGATAAGCATACATCAAATTAACTGGAGAAGCTGATTTTTTTTACTAGTTCCAGACTCAGCACACTGTCATTTTTCTGTGCTAACTTCTATTTATGTATTATTATATGTCAGTCTTTGAGCTTGATTGACACTTTTGAATAATAAATGAATCTGTCTCAGGTGCTTGGTGGCTGCTATAAAACCACTTGTTCTACTCTGCTCCTTCAGAGAGTGAAGGCCAGACCTGCTTCCAGCATCTTCACAGACTAAAACCATTTAATGGGCTGGATGCTAGTCTTGGAATGTGGTGGTCTTAAAAAGGTAAAAAGTATCTGCTGCAGAGCCAGACTGATCTACCAGAGGTAAGCAGGGGTTTCACATTCTGCATTCTCCCTTCACAGCACTTCATGGCTACTTTCTTGCCCTGAAGCAAGTTAGATTTCCCGAAGGACCCCATTTAACATGAAATGGAACAAGCAGCACTACTGTCCTGGACCTGGCTGTATTCCCTCCTGCCTTCACCTAAGGATATTCCCAAAAGTGCTTATACATGTCGTTTCCCTACACTTGAGAAAACTCTCTGCTCCCCTGCCCTATGCAGAGTTGAACCCAGCAGTGCTGGGGTTCTCACAGTAAGCCACTTGCATAGTTTTTCTTGCCTGTTAAAAAATAATTTTTGCTACATTTTGTAGCTATTTCATTAACTAATGTTAAAGGGATTCAATTACTATTTTGAAATACAGATTATCTTCAGGATGACAATTGAAGTCTTAAAATCTTCTGGTCTACTCAAGCTATTATGACATGCTGGCGTGAGACTTTTTGGAGTCTAGAAACAAAGTTTTACTAGTTAGTTTTGCTTTTCTTGCCTACAATGTTATCCTAATACAGGTAACACTGCTCTTTGTACTTATATTCTTCTTTATAGTAGGACCATTGCTGTGATGGCAGATAATTATCAGAGCAGCAAAACAAAAACTAGTTTTAGTTTGTTGTGCTTTACTTTTGAAAACCTTTTAGGTTTCAGTAAGGCCTAAGGAGTAGTTTGAGTATTGGAGGTGAGGGAGGGAAAAGTTGGCGTAAGTAAAAGCGTAACAGTGTTGGAAAATGATCTGTGTTCAAAATAAACTAGGGAGGGAGAGTTTTGTGTTTTGTCTTTTGTTTTCTTTTCCTTTTTTTTTTTTCTACTCAGATCAGCTGTCATGTGGGTGGCTGCGTGGCCATCTGATGAACTTGTGCAGTTTAAGTACTGGAACAACCAGGGATGTAGCCATGGGTTTGGAGGAGGGCGAGACTCCACATAAGCCAGTATTCCTGCTGAAGGAAGGCTCGTCCCACTGCACACTCATATAACATGTCAGAGCGTGAAGAATGCAAGAGGAAAGATACATGTTGATTTGTTGTGGGGTGAATTGGATAACAGCATTGGCCAGTCAGAAAGTGCACTTTGGATAAACAGTAGCAAATGCAGTAGTTCTGGAACACGCAATGGTTACCTGAAAACAGGCAAAACTTTCTCAGAGTATGGTTCTGTGTTGTGCTTGATTCAGTTTAACTGGGGGCTGCTTCCACTAGAGGCTGTTACACCAATTCTCCCGCACGGAACCTAGGGCTTGTGCAGTTCTACAGTGGATTCCTTGCATTTGCCAAGCCACTGAAAGGCTGATTAATTTTGTTTTCTCTTGTAGTTTGTCCTCCCCAACAGTAATCTCAAACTCGGCTTCTGCCTGTGTGAGTGCTAGATCAGATAGAAGATGTGATCTGGTTTCTCACCCTTCCCTTCCAGCAGTAGCTGCAGTCAGGAAAGATTGAAGTCAGCACAAAACTGCACTTCAGCATTTAGGGACATCTGGGAAGCAACCAAAAAAGCATGGCCTTTAGTTTTCCTTCATTTGCTGTGGTTCTTAATTTTTTTTTTTTTAATAAGTATATCAAATGCATCAGCTAACAGAATCTTCTCCCATAATCCCATTTTTGTCAAAGGAGCATCTCATTTGTGCTGCTGAGGAAGCCCCTTAACATGGTCAGTGCAGTTGTTTCCTTATCTTCAAAATGCTTTGCCTGAGGTCGAATACAAATACAGATCTCGCAGTGAAATGAAGCTTCCCAGATGGATGTCAAATGGATAAATGGCAAGCATCACTTAGTGCCTCCGGTTGTGCTTTCATGGACAAGATAAATCACTGGAGCAATAACTGGCATCCAGGCTTCCTTGGTTAATTAAAGCACCATGGATGCTTTAAATCTGCTGTAAGATGTGGTACTTGCTTTGTTCCCTGTTGTCATTATTCAGCTCTTCCTCGTGGTGGTTGCATCTGCTCCATCAACCAGCTGTAGCTGGCAGCTGGAGCTGCCTTGTATTTTGGGAGTACTTTGTTTCCCTGTGGGACAGTAACACAGAGACTGTGGCATTTGTAAGGAACAATGACAACATCCAGTGGCCACACTATGGAATCACAGGTACGTTAGTCCACAGGAGTACAACTTTCTCCCAAGAAGGCATTAGTCAATGCTACCTATATTATCTATCAACTTAGATGTGAAACCTCATGCTGTTCTTAGGGTAATACCCACTTGTACAAAGGGGCAGTTGACATCATGGTCGGGAGCTGACCAGGTCCATGAATTTCTTTGATCTTGCCAAATTCAAGTTGAAGAGTTTAAAAAAATATATATAAAAAATGGCACAACTGTGCACACGCAGGAAGGTGCTCAGAGGAAGGTGCTGTGCTACGCGGGCATTTCTCCTGGGGAAAGACCAAGTGAAGGACAGTTTGCAGAACATCCAGCAAGAAGGTCTTCAAATATTTTTATAATTTTTGGCATAATGTATTCCTGGCTTAAAGCCCTGCAGTTACGCTCCCTAATGGTTGCTTACGCAATTGTTGTAAACCAGTAAGGCCTTGCTGCATGGTCCCACCTTTCCTCTCCCCCAGCCGCAGGTCCCATGCCTTTGGTTGCACCACTGCAGTTGTGGCTGCAGGGGAAGCCATTACTGCTTGCCCAGCCACCGGGAACTATCTGTTGTTTCCCAAGATGAAATTGTTCATGGACCCTATGTGCTGACCTGCAAGGGTGCTAATGGGTGCTGAGGCAGGAGCAGGGAAAGGGTGCAGGGAACGGGAGCCAGCACATCCTCCCTCCACTGGCAGGATAAGCTGCTCGGCACGGTGTGTCCTGTCTCTCTAGCTGCTTTGGTAAGGCTTCCTGAGGCTGTTGTTCTATGAGCACTTCTGTGGCAGTTGAAGCAATTCCTCTTTTTCACCGCAGCACCCATTGCTCCGGCTCCCAAGCCCCCTTCCCCCTCCCCGGGCCACCTGCCTGGGTGCTTGTGCATCGATCAGACTGGAGGAGACACAGCTGCTACAGCCAGCCTTGCCCTTGGAAACGGGCCCTGTAGGTACAGAGCGGAGTGGCTCATTCCCAGCCACGTAGGCTGTCGTGATGTGGTGCTGGTGGGACCGTATTTCAAACCTTTAGTACTTCTATATGTGGGTGCTGCCCTTTTCCCTCCCTGGAAAGCGTAAGCTTCCTGCTCTGCGGTGCAGTTCGTAGCCCAAAGGCAGCAGGAGCGTGGCACGCCTGCCAGCAGGCCCCGCGCTACGCGAGGGCTGCAGGATGGTGCGCAGCCCCCGCTGAGCAGGCAGGTGACCATGTGGGGCTGCTGCGTGCCTGGTGCTGTTCTTCCAACGCCCTGCCTGGAACTGCCGCCGAGGCTCTCCCCTCTCGTCCTCTGAAGCCGGGGGTACGTGCTTTGTGGCTTTCAGCTAGGAGGCCTCAGCAGAAGACTAGAAGGGAAAGGGTCACCTACGCTTGCTCCTGTCTCTTGCTCAGCAACAGAGCACCGGCAGGTCTTCCGTGTCTCAAACACGTACTGAGGGCTCGAGGAAAGCAACACGCAGCATATACAGCGGGGTCATCTGGGCCAGGTGCAGCTTTAGGCCTCTGTTAAAGACCCCCAAGTACTTCTAAGCCTGAAGACAGTAACTCACGTTTGCCTGAAGCACGAGATGGGCGATTCAAGCCTCAGCCAGCACGGAGGAGCTCACCCAGAGGTGCGCCTGAAGCTGCTGCTTGCAGCGTCCACTGGATTTTCACGCTGAGTGCGGAAGACAAGTGAGTTTGGGCCAGGATGTCAGTTCTGTGAGACTGGAAATGCCCCAGGGAGGGTCCTGAACGCCCCAGCCCCTCCGAACCCAGCCCTTAGCCACTTTTTACCTCCGGGGCCCCAGGGTATGCCAGCCAGGCACCTCCTCATCAGCAACAGGTCTTGTGGCCAGACACAGCTGCTGCTGTGCATGACATCACAAGGGTGCTTTAAAATTTACATTCCTCGGGGTCCTGTTCTGTCAGAGGAACTGATGCTGTCGTTTAACCCAGCTGATCCGCTGTAATGTTTAGACACAAGGGATGAGACAACAGCAGCGGGTAACTGGATCGCTTTGGTTTTGGCAGGTCACATCTCGGCTGTCGCGTTACTTACAGCGCTGCTCTTTGAACACGACCATAGGTGTTGTCATTCATCTGCTGTGACACAACAGGCTTTCTGAGACCTTTTCAATTTCCCTTACTTTCCATCGGGAGCGCGAGAACTTGCTGAAAATGCTTAATGTTTTCCTGCTGCACAATGTCTGTTTCTGCTTTTGACCAGAGCTGTGAAGCAGAAGTTAAGCCTCCACAGCTGCTCCAGTCAGAGGGCGAACACGGTGCTGGAGCAAGGCCTGTGCCTGATGCAGCCCAGGTTACTGACAAAGCATGTGTGCAAGTTGTCCTCGCTGCTTAACTAGGGAGGGAATTAAACCAGATGCCAGACCTGCATGAGTGGCCCAGGTGTTTGTCACCAGTCAAAGGCAGAGAAAAACTGAGCCCCTCTGAGGAAGAACAGGCATGAGGCGAGGCCTGGAGGGACACCTGCAAGGGTGGGGGGTTATCCCTGGAGAGGCCTGGGCAAGAGCTGCCTGCTGGCTGGGGTGCTGTGGATGGCATTTACATCTAAGAAAGAAATGACAAGTCAGGACATTTTTTTTTTTTTTTTTTTTAAACCATCATCCTAGGTCTTTGCCTTAAGCAGCTGGGAGGTAAAAAAGAGCTTTGGAGAGGTGGTTGCTGGTGAAAGCGCAGACGTGAAACTGAGTGTTGTATCTGTTAGAGCTTTAAGCAGCCAAAAAGAAAAGGGGAAAAAAACCATCTCATCCAGCTGCCTTGATAAGGGACAAAAATTACTCATTAAATTGCTACATACAAATCAAGTCAGTCCTGTGGATTGACAGATCCGGATTCAGTGTCGTCTACACCACTTTACTTCCTGAGCATATGGGATTGCTCACTGTTAATGAATTTTGAGACCATGTTTTAATTTCCCTGAACCACAGCGCTGTAGTATTTTGCTCTTTTTAGGGACTGACATCCTCCCTAAGCTTTTCTAGTAGCTTCAAAAGAGACAGACAACCTTGTTACTGTGAGTAAATCCCCTCCTTTGCAGTAGAAGCTTAGCAGGTGACAACTTTTACTTACTATTCCACCACTTGCAACACCCCAATGGTCGTACTCTGGTGCTGCTGCTGTCTGAGTCCCACGCTGCACTTGGTTGGCCTTGGTTGCACTGTGGATTTTTGATGTAGGGAATGCCTAACCCTAACTAACTGCACTGACCTCTCAAGTGTCTTTTCCCACAAAGATAGGTACAGAAACTTGAACTCCCTTCACTTCCGCATTACCTTTCTCTGTGCAGTGCAAGTGTTTGAGGGCAAATCTCTTTCCTGAAACACATTTAGCCCAAAGCAGCTGGGGAAGAGGTCAGCTGAGTTTATACTTCTATGTTAGCCACGTGAAGGTGAACTCCATACCCCAGCAATCAAGCTGAGTATTCGCTACTGAGGGCAGTTCTGCATGTTCATTTCCTGGTGATTTTGCTCCACGGGATACCAAATATAAAGCCAGCAGGTGTTCCTCTCTTTCTCTGAAGTGTGCAGAGACCTGCCCCATGCTGGGCAGGCCTGAGCCCTCACTGGGCCATGTCTCCCATTCCAGCAACAAAGCTCAGCTGCCTCCCAGAGCAGCTGAGTCACAGACATGGGCTCACTTGCTGCTCTTGCCTTATATCTTGACTACATTTAATTTTGAGAATTATTCTTAAACATAATTAAAGCAAAAACCAGGACACAAAACCAAGGAAATGCCCACATTCCTGTGTACCTCTAATGGCTGTGCAATTCTCTAATTACATGCTGGTTGCTGCACTCATTTTACAGCATGGGTGATGCCCTGTGGCAAGCAGGCCACTTAGCAGCTGTCCTCGCTTTTCTGTCTGCCCGGGTCTGTAAGGTGCCAAAAACCAGACAGCTGATCAGATGGCTGTGACCCAGCCCACAGGCGGCACGGGTCCCTAGCCTGCCCCCCGTGTCACACAGAAGTCACTGAGCTGTTACAACACACGGGCTCCTCACAGCAGCAGCGTTGCGGTGAGCCTCCCCCTCACGCCAGAGGCGACTGCCTTCACCCTGGCAAAGCATCCTACCTATCCCACCTCTGACCACATCAGATCACCCCGGTTGCCACTTCCAGTCCCTTGTAAAACGCTTGTATGGTCTTGAGCTCTCTTTAAAAAAGGGTGGGAAGCACTTTTCAGCTTCTTCCGTCTTAGGGGAAAAAGTGACTCAGATGCAGGTGATTGTGCAAATGAGGGTCACTCCTGAAGGCTAAAATTGAACTCCCTAACTTATAAGCCAGAAAAGGGGACAGAAGAGGGTGAACCATGGGCAGAACTGAACCTAAAATCCTTCAGGGTTTATTGCACTAAGGGACTCTTGAGAGGGAAAAAAAAAAAACCCCAAACAACAAAAACAAACACCAAACATACATATATATATATATATATAAAAATCACACGTCATGAAAGCAATGCCTTGTCCTCAGACAGGAACACTTACCAGGTCTTCGCCTCTGCTCTGCTAAGGCGGGTGAGGAAGGTGAAGGCTCTAAGGAGCGGCTATGGCTTCTACTCCTGTTCTTGCCTTTCTGAGCACACGGGCACAACACGCAGAGAACAAGCACCTGGTACTCTCCCAGCCAGCCCAAGGCTCACGGTCACTGGCAGGGGCACACAGCCCAGGGACAGCTGGAGCCTGCTCTAGGACCAGCGGCATCTCCGTGTCTCAAGCTCTCCCCCTGCAGTGACAGAAGACACCGGCAAGCACTGAGCTGCGGGAGGCCCGTGTGACACTGATTTGCGGGGGGTGCATCCCCACTTCTTCCTCCTGCTCCTTAAGAAGGGACCCGGCAACGTCACGCAGACCAGCCTCCCAGTTTCCGCATGAACAGCTGAGCCCCCTTAGCTACCCTCTCCCCTATTTCGAGGATTCCGGAAGCTGGCTGCTGAACACCCCCAACACCCTCCAGTTCCATCTTTTTAACTCAGAACAAACTTGAACCTTAATACCTCTCAGCACCCTGGCCTTGCCCCAGCACCCAAGAGTTACAGTGCACTGAAAAACCCATGTTCAATACAAGCAGCGAGTGTTTGTGAAAAGCCACCTGACGGACAGCTCAGCAGCGAGACTTACCCAGCTCAGACCAGTCAGTGGAGGGCCCAAAGTCGTATGTATTCATCAGGTGAAGACAACTAAAGGGAAAGAGGCTACAATATTCACCTTCCTTGGAGTTCTGGAAGTCAAAACTGGGTGTTGTCCTCTTGGTCAGTACACGTAGACAATATATTGCTTGTGGTCAACAGCCCAGGAGAAGTGGGTGTGTGAGCCAGCTGCCTCCACCCCGCAGGTTCACTTGGCCAAGAACTCGATGGTGAGGGTCAGGGTCAGGACTCCCACACACACCCAGAGCTCTGCAGCCTTACTGTCTCACCGCCTCTCGGTTCACCCAAACCACGCGCAAGAGCAGCTCTGGGCACTGCACCTGCTGTTACATTTTCATTAAGAAATAGTTCTGCCTCCTCCTTACTCAGCCTCAATCTGGAAATACCGTATTTCTTCTGGCCAGGTCTCTGCAGATACTCCAGTCTTCTAAAAGTCTCCAAAGTGGGGTGCGCAGGACAAGCCAGGCCACCTCCAAACTGGTATGCACGCAAGTGGGGTGCAGGAAGTATTTCACCTTTTTAATGCCAATTTTTTTTTAGTTTTATAAATGGACATAATACATTTGTACAGGAGTAGATGGATGTAATTTATAATTTTGGAAGCACGTGCTCAAAAGTTTTCTACTGAGGGGTGTGCGATCAGAAAGAAGTTTGGAGACCACTGTTCTAAAAAAAGCAAGCTTTATACCTTCCATTTTCCCAAGACAATACCAGTTCTTCAGAACTTAAGTAAGGCTGATGTGCAAGTGTGCTGAACCGCACCTTCCTCTGAAAAGGCCAGCAGCCCCTCCTGGGATATAGCGGTGTCACAGAGGCCGCTCCCAATCCACGGACTGGCATCACCTTGGCACAAGACGGAGCAGACCCTGGAAGCCACAGTGGTCTGCCCTAGCTCCCCTTGCCATCCCGCAGGGCAGGCAGCTTTACACAGCTCATCTCTTAACTTTCCACCATCAATGCATGTATGTCAGCAGTGAGAGTAGCGCTGAGCTTGCTTGCCTCCAACCACACCACCTACATGCTCCTCCTCCAAAATCCAGCCAGCAGTGGTTTAAGAAATCATCCTGTGTAAGGAACCCCTGTTGTGCCACCTACCGCTACTCAGCAAGCCCAGAGGTTACCAGGTAAAGGCTTTCAACTTCAACTTCTGCTTAAAAGCAGCCTTCTGAATTTCTCTGCAGAAACCTACTTTAAAAATAAACAAAACCAAACACCACACCACACTATCAAAAGATTAACATCATCAATCTTTATTCCAAACAAGAACTACAGAACATCTGTAATCCTTCTGGTCGCATTTTATGGAAATGTTGAAACACTGGACACACTGTCTTACCATTCAAAGATAACAATCAGAGATAGGATGATGGCACTGCTAAAGAGAAGTGTTTCTTCTAAACAAACTAAAAGGTAAGGTTTAAAAGTTAACTTTCATTTCTGATGCTTAGCTTTGTCTTCAGGTGTTCTTGCTTAGCAACAAAAGCAAAAAAAATAAGCCTGCTTTAGAACAGCAAGTAGGAATATACAGAAGATGTGATCACACAAAGAAGCAACGGTTTAGTATGGTCTCATGCGGCTTGATGGGGGCGGTGCACGGTTTGGAGGAGTGATTGCTATATCCAAGTAGTCTCCTATCTGGAATTTCTGGGACTGCAATGTCATAGAATCATCTGTGCCCTTCCTGCCCGACATGGTACTGCCGATCTCCTTCACCCTGCACGCAGGAGGAAAGGCAAGTTGATCATCAGAGGCAAATCTCTCTAGATCTCCAAACAAGAACTGTACTGGCTCATCACAACCCTCCCACGCTGTCCTCTGCACTCTACTTAACATTTAGCTATCTACACAGGATGATGGGTTGTTTGGTTTTTTTCTCTCCAGTACCAGGTGCACCAAGAAAAGCCATACCAAATTCTCCTTTTGATGGGGCAGAGTGTTGGGGGAACCTTCTACCATATTAAATTAAATACTAGACAAAATCCCTTGCCCCCCTTCCATACAGACACGGAACAAGACCCCAGAGATAACAGAGCACGATATATCCACTGGTTGCTGACAAGTTTAGCTCATACCATTCTGGAAGAGAGATACCTCCAACAAGAAGCCCTGCTAGAACGCAAACACATTCTCAGACGTAAGACCTACCGTGCCTCCCACCACCAGAAGCAAAGCTTCATCTGGATGCATAGGTCTGCCTTCTGCTTGATTGCCAATACAGCAACCAAAGCCTTCAAGCACCCAAGGCTTATTGTTTTGGTAAGACATGAACAATGACGGTCACCAAGCAAAATTTAGAGTTTGTATGGGTGGTCATACAGTCTGTTACCAAGAACTTCACAAATTCTGTATGTGGGTTCTGAACTTAAAAATCTGTGTTAATGAAAAAATAATTCACCGGTCCAGTACCTGAAGTCTAATTTTATTAACCCGGAGAGGAAATGCCATTTACCTATACCCAGGCCTCTTGAGATCTGTAAAAACAATTGCAAAATTGAAGTGTGTGCCCTTCTTCCGTGCTTCTGGGTAAACTTCTTTCACTAAGCTGGTCAGCTCTTTCAGAGTTGCATCCATCCTAGATTAAACAAACAAACAAACCAAAATGGTTCACATTTCAAAAGCAACAGCAATAAAAAAAGCTTCCCAAAACCCATTTAAGATGGAATCAATACACTGCTGTGACTTAACCATGTTTCCTTGCTTTTGCATACTTTCTGTCAATAGCTGAAGATGAGCAAGATCTTACATTCTGGCTGCATAGCGAGCCATTGATTTCACAACGCTGGGAGAATCCACCACTTACTATAGACTGGAGGCAACACGGCCTACTGCAAATGTAGCTTCTAACTAGCTTCCAAGTGACTGCAATATCACAGTTATCTCTTCACCTCCATGTAGGCTTCAACACCTGCTTTTCCAGTTCTCTCAAAAGAGTTACTATTTAAATGGTGGAGTCTTCATTGCATAAATGTAATTAAAAAAAAAACGGCATAAGAGTTTCCTCACTAAGCTGACATCTATGTTGAAGTAGTTTTTTGAATATTAGAGGAAATTTAAGGAAAGAAAAAACAGTTTCGCATTTCCATCAAGATTTCCATTTCTGCCCTAACAGGCAGCCCTCCCTTTCCCCAGCCTTCAACCAGACCAAGGCTAAAGCTCATTTCTAGAACTTAAAGAACAAAAAGACTCAATCATCGCAACTAAAGCGGCTCTAATTATATAGACTGTACACTCACTCCAAGCTTCAAGCAACTAAGGAGCCATGTGTTGACAGACAATGCCCATTCTGACTTCTGCAGATGGAAAACAGCTCAGACACCATCAATAGCCTGGACTGAGTCCATAAATCCCATTAAGAAGTAAATTAGAACTGCATGCTTTGCTAGCCACAAATATGGATTTATTCAGCCATACGACATGCAAGTTACAACCCCAGATGACACCTTGAAGGAAAAGTAAGATTTAAGAAGTAGCATAATTCAATTTCAAAAGCATTCTTCAAAATACTATAAACAAAACCTAATGTGCTTGTAATGCAGACTCAAGCAGTTCTCCAAACTAAATTTGAAAGCAATAAAAAGCAGCTCTCTGTTAAAGTACTGCTACCCGACCATACAAAAACACACGGCTCTGCTCTCAGGCGGCTCTGACTTACAGCAGCACATCATTCACCTCTACTGAAAGAACGAGGTTGCTGGAACAAAATCGTAGCATTAAAGGAGAACAGCTCTGTTGAATAGATTCGTTGTGATAACGAAAGATACACCACAACAGAAGTCTCCGATTACCCGCATCGGTAACCGGCAATTCCACCACGCTACCTACCAGTGTCCGGCAACCAGCACCTGGCTAAAGCTGTGCTGCCGGCCTGCCAGGTCGGAGCTGCCACGGCCAGAAGAGCCGCCGTACTGCGGCAGCGGCTGCCCTCCCCCGCGGAGCCGCCACCCATCACAACTCCCCCACGTTTCCTGCATTAAGCGACGCCCACCGGACCCCCTCCGGCAGCTGCCAAGGCGCCCAGGCCTGGCAGGCGCCCCGGCCCCGCTGCCAGCCCCCTCCCAGGGCCCCGAGGGCCGGGCAGGGCCGCCCGGGCCGCCGCGCACTCACCAAGTGTAGATCTGCAGCTCGCTGGAGGGCACGTTGCCGCGGGAGAACTCGTCCATGCGGTGGTGCCGCCCGTTGTTGGTGGTGAAGACGCGAAGCAGCAGCGGACACGTCTGCGGGGCGGGACGAGGCTGAGGGGCCGCTCACCGGGCCCTGCCGCCCCCCCCGCCCCGCCGCGGGCCTCCCAGCGCCGCCACACCGCCCCCGCCCCCTTCCCTTCCCCGCTGCCCGCCCCGCCGCGCCCGGCAGCGGCGCCAGAGAACGCGCGGCGCCACCCCCGACACCTTCTCCCGGTCGATCGGCTTCTCCGGCTCCTTCTTAATCTCCTCCTGCGTAACGCGCGACTCCACCGCCATCTTGCCCCGCCGCACACACCGCCGGCGGCCCCGGATGTCCCGCCGCTCGCCTCAGCTCTCGCGAGAGGAGGGAGGGGGCGGCGCGAGCCGGCCGGAGCCCGGGAGCGGGGCTGGGGCGGCGGCCGGGAACGGGGCGGGCAGCTGTGCGCGCCGCGGGGGCTGAGGGGAAGGGTGGCCGGTGGCGACCGACAGCGGCCCGCAGCCGCCCGCGGGAGGGGTGTTGGGGCCCGGGGCGCCGGCGGGGCCCGTATAGCCCGAGCCCCGTGTAGCAGACGCTTCGCTGGGGCTGGCAGCTGCCGTGCGGCGGGGCTGCCCGCAGGCTTTGCGTGGCTCCTCCGAAAACCTGTGAGGTGCCGGGCGGGCCCGGGCGGGGGGCGCTGCCGGGCGCCCGCTGGTAGCGCCGGATCGCCGCCTGGGCTTTTTAACACTGAGAAAAGCTTTTAATAAGCTACTGACAATCCCGCTGTCTCTCGGGGAAAAATAAACGCTTCTCTCCATATGGAGGCACGTTTAAACAGATGTGTAGTGTAGGTAAATAACGCAATCGAGCGCTGTAACTAGCAGCTGATCAAAATAAATTGGAAAGGGGTAAATCACATTTCGTTTCCCTTAATATTACATTCGGGGAAGTTCAGATGCACGTGCCTTCTGTTTACGGTCTTGTTTTTCCAAGAACAGGATCTTGCATTAGGTTAAATTCGAGCCTGTGGTTGTGCCTGACAAAACTCTGGGCTCCGTGCCCCTGGTGTGACATGGGTGCTGTTTGTTACCCGTGTTACAATGCTGGGGGGGTTGATAATTTGTTTTGAAAGAATTTATACTTACATTATTTCCTCAGGTGCTGTGGATTTATTTCAAGAGTAAAACAAAATCTATAAAATCATACAGAAATGCATGTGCTTGCAGGTGCAAAATAAGCAAATGCCGGAGGCCGGTGCTGGAAGGGAGCTCTGGCGGAGGCTGCCTGGCCCAAACTCCTGCTTGAGGTGGAATCAGCAAGAGCCAGTTGCTCAGGGCCAGATCTGAGTGGGTTTTGAGTATGTCCAAGGATGGAGACCTCTCTGGAAACCTGCTCCAGTGCTCGGTCACCCTCACAATTAAGGTGGGGGGGGGGTGGATGGGAAGAAAAAAAAAAAGTTGTTTTATTTTTCCTCTTCTATTTTACGTAAATTTCTGGTGTATTTGTATGTGCCCATTGCCTCTGGTCCTGTCACTGGGCACTGCTAAGAAACCTGACTTCTTCGCTGCCTTCCATCCAGAGTTTATACACAGCAATAGAAACCCCCTGAGCTGTCTCTCTGAAGGCTGAACAGTCGCAGCTCCCTCAGCCTGTCCTCGTATGTCAGATGTTCCCATCCCTTAACCATCCCCTTAAGCTCTACTTGATGCTGTATTATTATAGTGTTCCTATACTACTGCTATAAATTTTCTGTTGATGCTTGCAGCAGTGTACAGCACAAAGCTACATGCTGCATGAAGCATGAAGCTGCACCTCAGGGTCCACGTTCTGCAATGTACTTCTCTGAGTAAGGATAGTCAGGGTGAATTTACATCTGCATTGGTCTGCTTTCCCTAAGTCTAGTACCAGAGAAAAATAAATACACTAAATCCTGCACCATGAAAAAAGCATATGCTTGTTAAGGTGTTACAACTTGAAGTACCTGTGCTCTAAGGGTGGCGTTGCGGTTTTATTTCACATTTCCAAACAGTGTAGATAGATGTTTCCAATGTATTATTTATTAAAAAAATATGTAAAGGAGAAAAAAATTATTAAACTCTGTTCAGCTGTGAGGTTTCTGTACACCATAAAGCTGAAAAAGGGTTATGAGTCCATACTATAAAAAAAAGGAAAAAAAACTTCTGGCAGTCCACCTGTAATATCACCAGCAGCATCTGGTATAAAATATTGATTTATGGCACACCTAATACAAGATAAGAGAACCAACACCCTCAGCTTTTATTAACCTTCTGTTGTGGTAGCCTCAGCAGTATTGTACAATTTGTAATCTACGTTAAGTCATAGAATATCATCGTTTTATTACCAAAGGGAATGACTCAGCCTTGACGCCATTTGCAGGATTTGATTGCCCAGGCAACGATACAGTTTATTACACTGTTAATTATATCTGCCCTGATAATAAACGCTTTGGGATCGGTATGTGAACCGCCATTTCCAAAGCAAAGGAATTTATATCTAGATCAGGTATCATAAAGGAACAGCTGTAACAAATAAAGCACAGTTCTGTTACGAATCTAAGTACTTCCTTCTGCTATAACTTTGTAAGTGCTTTATTTACGTGAAAAATGACCTAGTGTGCTTGAGTATTAAGTAAATTAAAGCATGACTTAATTTTTTTCATGAACTGTATTAACAATCACTATCTTCAGTCTAAAAACTTTGGTTCTTCTGTTACATATTTGGAAGAGAAAGTTGAAAATTACTTGGAAGTGAAAATGCAGTTATGTGATCTGTGACCTGGACTGCAGGATGCAGGTTTTACTGGAGACTGTGCTGTCTGGTTAAACAGGGTATAACACAGTGAAACTGGATTCCCACTGGTTTGGGCTGAGGTCCCACGTGTACCCGAATTAGTCTAACCGGTCATGCTTGCCAAAGGAGGGGGCTTTAGCTCCCCGCTGCCTCTCCTGACTCTCAGTCATGTGAGGGCTTTTTCCCCTCCCTCCTGCCAGGTGTGGCCCTCACTAGATGCTTCCAAGAGTAAGTTAAGTTCCCTAACTTAACATAAAACTGTCCAGCCGGGGGCTGGTTTTCTAACATGTTTTATCACATGTGACACTTTCTCCACCAATTCCAGGATTGCTAGACCTGGTGCAAGGTGCATAGTGGAAGTGCATGCCCAGGAGTAGCTGGGAGACGGAGGGAGAGAGTAGGGATGGAATAGGGTCTGTCCTTCACTGGTGGTGAGATGGTCGATTGCTTCACTCTCCCTTCACATTTTCTTAGGTGTTGGGAGGTGGGGGGTTCCCTGTACTTCTAAGGGACACCCTGTTCTGTGCGAACAGTGCCTATATGTGCAAACATGTATATATAGCGTATGCCGTAAAGAAAATGAAAGCTCCTCACTGAAGTAGTGAAGCAGAGTAACACTGTATGTACAAGAAAGTCTCTAGCCTTTGTTGTTGGAAAGGAGATACCTGGAATACGAATCAAACATTTTCAGATAGGAATGCCTGTAGAGAACTGAGACAAGTGGTCTCAGAAATGTGAATTGCCTCTTTAAGAACTGTTAACACACATTCCTATTTAAGTGGTTATTTAAATAGTGAACTTCTAATTGTTTGTTGGAGCATCTAGGAAAGGTATGAATGAGATGGTGTGTTGGTGCCATTGGTATATGGGACTGGGCAAAGCTGACACAGCCATTTGCAGAAGAGCACTGTGGGTCTACGAAACACCGTATGTAAATTGTGATTGAAAGGGAAAAATAAGAGGAGCAGTTGATATTGGGTGACTTAAAACTTTCTAGGCAGAACAAAGAAGAAGATAGTAAATAAAAAGCGTCCTTGGGAATATACAGAAAGGAAGGGCACAACTGGGCCTGGGATGTTAGCCACTGAGGTAAACCTCCAAGACACTAGAAACACGGTAGCAGATGACCAGAACAAGGAACTCCAAACATTTCAGACCCGTGTGTATATCGAATCTCAGTTCAAAGAAGCTGAACTTGCCTCACCCACTGCAGCATGCTGTTTGCAGGTTCCCAGGGCTCCCAAGACTTCTGGCTTATTTGCTGCATTTGCGAGTTCTTCCTAACGAGGACTACATACCACTTCTTACCTTTTCATGGTTGTACGTGTGTCCCATAAAGCTTGTTTGACAGAGGACTTGGTCTTTATCTTGATAGCGGAAGGTTCACCTACCCTGTTCTGGCAACCGGGCAATCATCTTTTCAAACATCTTTACAATCCACTGAGCGAGCAAAGTCTCAAGTTTGATGGAACTTCTGCCACAAACTGGCTTTAACTGGTGGTGAAAGAACACGGTCAAATTTTCTTTGCAAGTATGGTTGCTGGTATTTCCTGCATTTTGTGTCATGATAGCATCACAGATACATTTTGCATTCAGAATGCTCTGTGTGCGGTAGATTTCATTGCAGCCTGTTAATTTCCTGTGTTTTCTACCAAAGTTAGTGTGGATTTCAAGAAGCCTGTAGCGCTGCTAGAAAATCATACTGTTTTCATTTAAGCTTCAGTTCTTGTTCGCAGTCCTATTTTGAATTGATATGATTTGGGCTCACAAAATACACCATAACTGACGGGCTTCTGTGGCCCTGTTCAACTTGCACGTGAGCCAGCAGGTGAGTGAGCCCGTCTGGTAAGGACTAGCCGGAGTGGGCTGTTCATTTGCAATGTACAAAAGGACTTTGTCACTCTGCGTGTAAAGCATGTGGAGACTCCAAGGCAGTGTTCTAATTCAGGAGCACCAAGGCTTAGCTGCCTGGGAGGAATCTATACTTGTGTATAGATTACATATATGACCACAAGTTAACAAAATCTCTTTGAAGATGATTTACTATTATACAATATTGCAAAATTATTAAACTGTTACTGTGACAGTAGCGCTGGTCAGTCTGCACAGCCTTGTGCACACTCTAGGGACACAGGCGTCCCTGTGTTGCAACACATGAGGCAAGGCAGAGCCACTGTTGTGCCTTGTAAACAAGCTGCCTCACACTTGCCAGTGTAAGACCTTGTTTAAAGCTGTTTGTGATGTTGCCAGATGTTATAATTCTGCCGTTCAGATTGAACGATTCCACATTAGGTGTTTCCTGAAAGAGCATCCTCAGGATGATGGTTTTTTTTCAGTTTCAGAAAAAATGTTTCCAAGAATAATAATCATTAGGCAAATGAGCATTATCACTCATATTTATATTTTTTGTTCATTTTAAATACCTACAGCAGTTTGTCTAAAAACCTGCAGTATCCACATACTTTTGAGAAAGAAACACAGTTTGGCAGAGATGCTTAATCCTGTGTCAGAAATGTCCTCATAAAGCAAATATGTTTCACTGAACTATAATTTTTTAAAAAATGTGTGATTTATCCATAGTCAGCTGAGATGAACTGATATTGAGCAGCTAAATTGTACCTGATGCGCCTGGGTGTGTGAGGGATTCAGAAGGATGTCCACAGTGCTCCTGTGCTCTGTGACAGGCCTGGGCAGGGGAACTGGGAACAGTGGGGTTCTTCCTTTTTTTTCCTTAGGGTGCTGCTCCCCGCAGTGGGCACCAGTAAGGGATGCAGGATGTGATCCTGCCTGCATCCCCTGAGGGGTGTGAGGAGGGAGGTGGAGAGCAGCTCCACAGCACTTCAGGCCAACCCAGCGCAAAACTGTTTGCAATCTAAATCAACAGGAGAGTATGTGTTATGCAAGAGAAGTCCAACAAAAATGGTAAAGACTGCTTGAGTTTCACCTGGAAGAGACCAGAACAAACTGGAACTTGTAATTGTCAGCAGAAGAAGACAGAATTCAGATATAAGTAAGGAAAAAGTCCTGGCCTGTCATGTCGAGTTATTTTTTTTGTCTACACAAATACACATGAAGGTGTGATGGTGAGATGTACTAAATATTCCTCAGTTTCAAAATACAAAATTAAGGGAGAAATATTGCCAGAACCTAAACCTGGATTTCATTAAAAGTTGTTGTCATTTCTCTATAAAATACGTCTGCTACAATGTTCCAGAAATGTTAGACACACAATAGAGTAATAAACTGCTTTTATAACTTGGGTAATACTCTACCATAGATTCTTGATTTCCCCCCTACTGTTTGTATGAAATTACCTCAGTACAGAAACGTTCGTACAATGTAAGGAAGGAATAAATGGGTTGTCATTGCAATAACTGGAAATCTAAAAAATTGTGTACAAGATGTGTTTTATAGACAGGACAACCCACATCTGTAACTCACTGTAAATAGTTAAGTCAGCAGCATGGGCCCCTGCCTGCACTCCCTTGTAGCTGTGTTTCCCAGTTTTCCTTCACTGGGGCAGCTCCACTGTTGGAAGCAGCGGTGGGAAATGCAGTGTGAAGTTTTTTTCTGTTGCTGGTACTTTTCCCAGTTGCTGGTGTTGCTGCCACCCATTGAGCTAACCAGTCTGCCCTGGGAACACAGAGGCTGCCTGACCTGCAGCCCCGGCACCAGCTGCTCTGCGGGCAACAGCACTATCCTCCAAACACACTGCGTGGCAAAGCATATCCCCTCGCAACGGCATCATCTGGAGGAGATGTCCTTAATATTGTCTTCCACATTTCCTGTGGAGACAAATCCCTTCTCTGGCTGTTTCCTGGATTAACATGATCCCATCCTTGAATGTGACACAAAAGTCTGAGGAGGGGGTGAGTGTCTCCGTCAGATAGACAGTCCTGCTCATGCCTTGGTGGGAACATTTCCATGAATAAGCATTAACAGATTAGGTTGATGGTTATTCCAGTATCTTCCCCCAAATATCTGTTCTTTTCCCTTCCTGTGAAAGAATAATATTAAAAGACTCAAGCTTTTTTTCCTAAAGTAGAAAATTCCAAGAGATCTGACTGAGTACACCAAAGTACATATATTTTATACACAGCTCCCTGGCTATACTTCTCTTCAGCTTGCCATACATCTCCAGAAGTTTCCAGTTTGCAGCACACACAGTTACTATCGAAAATAGTAGGTGGATCAAGATGCATCCTGCACACCCAGAACAGATAATTCCTTCTCTGTTTTCTGCCCCAGGATGACGGACCTTAACAGAAAGAATCTCCTCGTGTCTGTGGCATTTCACACTGATTCTTTAATGACAACGGAGCTGTTGATAAATAAATCCCCTCTGGTCAGCCACAGTAAGAGGCATGTTTTATTTGGCTTTGTTCTGGGCCTCACAAAGCCTCACAGAAGGTTTATGAGAACAGCACATATCCTTCACGGCAGAGGTTGATGTCGTGTAAGCCATTACATGTGTCCTGCCTCCAGAAGCATCATCATAAAGAGTCAAGCAAAACTTTTCCCCAGAGTAAGTAGTTCCATGTGGCAAGCCTTGTCAAGCACAAAGGAAAGCCTCAGCACCCCGAGACAGCTCAGCTAAATTGCAGAAATATCTTTTGTGGCTCAACATGCAGGTCAGAAAACACTGTTCTGTAACTTTTTCTTTCGTTTGTTTGTTTTGTTTTGTTTTGTTTTTCCCTAAGTGGCCACGCCACATATGACCATAATGTTCTGGCTGCAATAAATTACTTGCAACATTTTGAGTAGTGTAGGATAAAACCAAATTGTTTTCTGAATGCTGTGTGGTATGTATTGCAATATCAATTAACTCCATGTTTTTTTTAAAGAAGGGAGATAGATGTCCATCACTGGGAATTTACAATATGTGAACTTTGAGTCCAGAATGGATTCTGACAGCTTGGTTACCATAAGCTCCTCAGAGACACAAAGCTTAGTGGAAACATTGACATAATCTTCACGACAGTGGTGGGAATAGTGCCAGTAAAACAGAATATCCTGTAGGCATAATGTAAGGCAGAATCACTTAAGCTCCCCAGATCACAATAGCTTCGAAAGAGAAGTTGATAGAAAATTTGTGCATGCCTATTTCTTTGACTAAGAAAGAATAATCTCTGAATGTACCACTGACTATTATTATCAGCTGTACTATATTCCAATTTGCACATGGCAAAAGACAGTGGGAAATTTAAAGGACGTTTTGTTGCAAATGTGTGAAGTCTTGCTGCAGAGCAATGGAGACATGTTGGGCTTGTTGATGAGCCACAGTAAGTGCATGGACAGAGGTGCACACTGCAGCCAGGGTGCTGGTGGGAAGTCACTGTTTTTACATTTCTTGCTGTTCCTTCCCTGCCAGGTCTCTTGGCAGAGCCGGTCATGATGAGCTCTCCACAAACTTACTACAATGAAACACGTTAGCAAAGGCTTCATACCCACATTGCTTACAATGGTCTCCTTGCTCTTGCTTGGAATGGGCGAGGAAGGGTTCACACAAGTAGCTGTGCTGGTACATCAGGGGGCCAGAGGGGATGATGATAAAAGGTATCCTAACCTCTTGCAGTGGTTCAGCTGGAGTCAGAAAATTGTATCTGTCCATAACCTGGTGCTTTCAAATGACAAGCTGCATGATGTGACATTTTATGTGATAGCATGACAGACTGTGACATTTCAGATTGCTGTGTGCAGTGCTCTTTGTGTTCACTATATGTATAAAAAAGTGCAGCACTCCAAAAACTAAGTGCATGCCTCACAGAACTGCTGAGGGAAAATTCTTGTAAATGAAGAAAGGGGCAGGAAAGAAAGAAACTGTTTAAAAAGAAGTGGATTGGGGGAAAAAAAGACCTTAGGTTGACACTACTTCACAGTCAGCCTTATGCTTTGTTACAAAGCTAAGAATTATTCAGATTCATTTCCATAAAGCTTCAGGGCATCGAAGAGCAGGAGAAATGGCTCTTCTACACGACATAGATTAGATTTGCTTAATATAAAGGAAGATAAAATGAGCTGTGGTGTGTTATTTGGGCTTGAGGAATGCAAAGCCATAATCATAATAATTACCAGATGATATACCAATCTGATGCAAGTGTTCAGATTTTTGAAAGACCATTATCACTTAATGTTAACTTTAAAAAAGAGATCTGAGATTTTTCAATTAGACAAATACTAGAATAAGAGACACATTATATGAAAGGAGGTGAAACTCTCAAATACAAGGATTACAAAAATTCTATTACTAGAGGTACACATAGACTCCCTGCCTGTTAGAGATGAACAATTAGCTAAACAAGAAGGTTTGAAAATATAAAAGTGAAATATTAAGAGCACAGGGCAGTTATTGCTAAATTATTACAAATTCTGATGTATGGGCTAGATCTTAAAATGCTGTTAAAGAACAGCAGTCCGGCTGCTTGTCTCAGACTGGCTTCACCCCCAAAAAAATGGAGCTACTGCCCAAGCATGCTTCAGCCAGTACCATGAATGAGATTCAGAAAGAAAGGATGTTAGCCAAGACCAAAGATGAAATGATACACTGTAGAAGTTATTAATTGGTTTCTGATCAGAAACCATGACGACTAGTCAGAATGAGAGATTCATGAGCATTCATCCATCTTGGGCCACAAATGAAGCAGGAAGGTTTGTGTATTTGTGCTACCATATCTTGTAGTTCTTCTTTGAACTATGGCCAATGGATGCAAATGGTTTGGTATATGAAGGCATTACACATTTTTCATAAATTCATGTTTAGATGGCAGATGAAATCTTCGGTCAGCCATGGAGAAGTTCTTGCTCTAGTTGCACTCAGGGATGCCTGGATTTGGATGAACACTTTTTCATCCCACATTCTTTGAGCATCTTTTCTTAACTTTGTAATTTTTGGTGCTATCAGTGGTGGAAGGCCACCAAGAATGGGCTGTGCACCTGCTTCTGGTGGCTTTGCAGTTCATCCTCCTGCTCTCAGCAGGATGTGAGTTTAGCTCTGCGCACACACTGGATGCTGCCAGGTGAACTGCAGGAGATTTTACAGTTTCTTCAGGCTGCTTGAATGAGTCCTGGCTTCTTGCTAGGACAGCAATCCCATGATCCTGGCCATCAGGATCAGCGTTGTGATGGCTTTATCAGAGACTATCTGGCAGAGATAATAGATGGTAAAAGGTATTTGAAAGCAGCTTGTCCTTGATAGGATTGAAAACTCTCAGGTGCAAGTGTTATTGGTCCTACCTGTGTCACTGACGGAGCATGAGCAAGCTGCGGGGACACTGCTGAAATGTAGGAAATCGTACCTCGTGCACACTATTTCCTGGCCCAGCTAGGAGCAAAGCCAAAGCTAGGACAAACAGCAATGCAGTCTTTTACTAACATCATAGCTTTTAAAAGATGACTCCCAGAAAAGATGAATCCTGCTTTCCTGACTGTAACAATGCATATTTAATCCCGAACTACCTTTTCTTGTTGTCGAAGTATAAACAAGCCCGCTGACTTTTTGGGAAGGAGCGTGCAGAATGCCAGGCACTCTGCTTGATGGACATGCAAAAACCTCCGCTTGCTGGAGAGCTGCAGCAGAGGAGGGGGGAGACAGTCACGGCACAGGCGGGGTGTCCCTGTGCAGGGAATGTGGCCTTGGCAGCTCCCCTGGGAGTGTGGTAAGTGGCGCCAAGGCATGCGCCTGTCCTGCCACACCAGCAATGCCATAGGGGACAAACTGGGACGGTAAGCTCCCCTCCCTGAATAGACAGTTCAGCTCCTGTGCTGTCTTCATTCAAGTAAATAACACGTTTCCCCCTGAAGTTATTTTGTATTTCCCCAAAGGGTTCTTAAAATAACCATGACACAAAGTGCAAAGGAAAAACTGCTGGAATTCGGTCCTGCTGAGGGTAAAGTAACAATATGAAGGATATGAGGCAAGGTACCATTTCATTGTGCTTTATTAGTGCTTGTAATTTCCATCTCATCGCTTTCAAGGCCTCTGCTGGTAATATTTCCTTCTTCTAAGAATAGACCTTAAAGGTATTTTAAGAATCCTAGTTGCCGTGCAATTTAATAGTGTAACACTTTGTTCTGAGTAAAAAGATTTGCTTGTTTTGAGCAGTAACAGCATTTTGCATGCAAAAAAAGGGGGATGGGGAATGTTTTATTGCCAGCACTTTTCCTTACAGGGGGATGAATCACTTACATTCTTGGCAACCAGACTCAAATTCACAAGAATGCTCAGTTTGATCAACTTCCTTCAAAACACTAAGCTCAAAGTAAAGAGGAAAAGAGAGAGAAAGAAACTTGGATGGGCTTGGATGCGGAAGACATTACAAGATGGACACCCAAGCAGGAAGACAATAAATCTAGTGTACAAATTGTTTTGCCCAAAGCAAGTTGCTGACTTGGTGTTACAGAAGGGTCCAGTCTAAATTAAGAGAATACTGGAAGGGGGCAAAAAAAAATACAAGGAGGAAAAGAGCCAGAGAAAAGAAAGAAAGCCCCGCAGATCTGGCAGACATGGTGGATGTTGTGTCAAACATTAGTTTATTCGCTAACAAAACAATGTGAATTTCCAAGAAAAATTACCGCCCTTCCCTTTAGAATGGAAGATTGTGCCGAGAAACAAACTATGAGAATACAGTTAAGTTAGGTGTGAGGCAACTGCCCATGTTCAGGCTGTGGTTTCACACGCGAAAGGCTGAGGGTCGTGGGTGGCCGCCTTCGGCAGCAGCGTGGGGTGAACCAAGCTGTCCCCTGGTTGCTCTCTCCACCTGTGCAGCAGGTTCTAGGTCACCCTGTGGTCATGCAAACAGCTGATTTCTCCCCACTTTTCAACAGCTGTGCATTGGTATGAAAGCATGACTGTGAGGAGTGGTGGAAGACAAGGAGATAAGTACTGCTCCTCAAAATTACATGTTTCTTTTCGTGTACCTCACTTGGTACCTTTTGATTTCTCCCCACTTTTCACCCCAGTGCTTTGCCACCCTACACCTGCCGGCAGCACTGGGGCTGCAGCCCCACATAGGGCAGCAGCATCTGAGGATGCTTAAGATATGCATGAGTGTGTCATGCTCTGCAGCCAGCATAGGGCTGCTGTGCTTCTGTCCAGGGTGTCCCCCACAAAATGTATGTTCACTTTGTGAGCCCGATATGGGGAATAAAAAATAATTGGGGAAGAATGAGAAGGTAGAGGCTCAGGAGGGCTGGACCAGGCCACAGACGATGAGCACAACTTGAAGGAGGACCGAAGATACTGCAGCAATGTTGGTGTCTATTGCTCTGGGCTTCACACAATTGCTGTTGTGTGTCTTCAGGGTCGTAGTTTCGGTGTGTTGCCTGCTTCTGTCATGCTCTGCAGTGCCCATGCAGTAAACCCAGTACTTCGCTCTGATTCTGTAATCAGATAATTGCTTATATGCAGTAAATCCCACACTTGTGGGACACTGAGAATTTACCGTGTATTCACCAAACAACCACATTCCATCCATAGAATAAGATCACCGCTTCCTTGTCTGGTTTCCTGCATGCAGATTGTACAATAGGTCAGCACAGGTCTTGGGGATATGTCCAGGTTTTCCACGTGTGTAGCCTTCCTATCCAAGCTACAGTACAGACAATCCTCAAAAATATGTGCAGGCAATTTTTCTGGGCAGAAAAAGAAAAAGGCATCTAGTGAATCTGGACACAGGATAGCCTCAAGTTAGAGCCTCCAGCACAAGAAGAAACACTGAATGAAGCTCCCAAGGAGAAATGTGTGGAATCCTTGCACTGGGGTTTTTAAGACTACACAAAAATCTGCCATAGTGAAGAGGGACAGCCTAAACTAGATCCTTCCCGGCCTTACATTCCTGTGATTCCCTGTAAGGAAGGACTGATTTGACTCTCCCTGGCATGAATAATGGCAAGCACAGTCTGTTCTCTCTGCAACCTGCTCTGTCTTTCTCCAGCCTCTTGTCAGCACCAGCATGAAACCCAGGACAGACACTACTCCCAGCCCAACAGGGGTGGGCACTGAGAGAAGGGAGATTTGTATGCAATGAATCTGTGTATTCATGCACAAGTGAAATTGTGGTGGCAGTGGTGTTCTCTCATAGTAATGCAGAGCAAGACGGAAATGCGATGAAGGGGTTTTTTTTCAGCATTAAAATAGGCAGAACAAGAGCCAGTTGTTGTTTTGGGAAAAAGGAAAGCAGTTGCTGTCAAAACGTTTCACCGACTTGGCAAAAATGCCAAGCTGGCCCTGCCTACAGCATACATGGACTTCAAAGGGCTTATCTTGAATAAGGATTAGAGGGAGCCAGATCACTGCTTCCTACGTGTATTCAGCTGAGGTTAAATGATATGCAAGGCTATACCCCAAGGGTGTGTTTTCCTCCTGATGCCAGCCAAGTTGCTGACACCTCTGCCTGCAGGTTTGTGGGATCAGTCTTGTTTTAGCTGTGTACACCCAGAAAGAGCTAAGTTCTGACCCAACACCAGGAAGAATGGGTCACACTCTTGCAACTGGTCACTTCAGGAGTGCTGCTCCACAGTAGGAATGCTCTAAAACAAATGGTCAGGCCACTGCTCCAGCGGTGAGCCCGTCACTCAGGAGGGGCGTGGGGTTCTCAAACAGGATGCAGGCTGAATAGCCCTCCATTCCTGAAGAGGGTGGTCCCCGAAGGTCAGGGCTCTGCCTTCAATGGTGTGGCAGTGTGAGAGGAAACTGCCTCAGAGGGTGCTTTCATAAATTCAGCCTGTTGTATTCTGGGTTCCCAAGTGTTAGTCATCAAAACGGTGAATAGGAGAATAAGGTTAGGAAAAGAACAATTCTCCAGCTGAATTTTCATTACAGGGTGAATAGGGGTCTTCCTCCCCCCACCCTGCTTTGCTTCCAGACAAAGGGCTTTGCATCCCGCATAGGAGTTCTCTTTTCTGCCTGGGAGACACATATGAACGTACGTGATACAAACCTGGTAGGGCCCAGCTCATGGAACCACAGAATACCTCTCAGGTGGGACGGGACCTCTCGAGGTGATCTAGTGCAAAACCCTGCTGAAGCAGGGTCAGCTAGAGCAGGTTGTCCAGGACCATGTGCTGTCAGGCTTTGCATATCTCCACAGATGGAGGCTCCACAGCCTCTCTGGGCAACCTGCTCCTGTTCTGAACAGACAGGTAGTGGCCAAAGACCTGAGGTCGGTATAGATCATTCCGGCACTTTTCACCTTCATGGTAAATTATTAAATAAAAACACAACCTTAATAAATGTATTTGATATTCACTAACTGACTCTGGTTGTGGTGAGACAGGGTGTAACAATGTGAGTCAAGGCTGATCCATACTTTACCCAGCTGCATAATTATGAAGAAGAAAAAAAAAAACCACCCAAAACCAAAGAAAAAAACAGTCAAAGAGATGGTTGGGTACAACATGGGAATGACACACTGTGGCCCCATGGGAATGCTCCTGGTTCAGGACAAAGGCAGCCATTAACCCAGTCAATGCTGTGCTAATTTAGTGAAACGAGGGCCAAGGGCCTCTGAACCTATTACAACAATAAATCCAGAAAAACAATGGAGATTTTTCATCCTTTAAGACACAAAGGGTTCTCTGAGAACATTAGTTCCTTAAGCTCCAGAAGGTGAGAGAATAGACAGGGCTGTGCTTTCTGTTCCCATGCTTCCAAGCCAGCACTTTGCCCTGACCATCACTGCTACCAGGACATCTTCTCAGCTCTGGCAGGAAATCTTATCTAAAATCTCAATTAAGGAACATTTAGGCTATCCAAGGCAGTTTTATGTTGCTCAAGCTGAAGTTGCTGAAATGTTTTAATTAGCAAGCAAACACAGTCTGTCTCTTTCCTCTGTGTGATGCACAGAAGTCTGTCTGCTTCCTCCTCATGTACTGTACAGCATGTCTAAGCCACTGGCTACTATAATTGTGACGGGGTAAGCATTTCTATGGCACTATAAAGGTGAACTGAGTGCTCTGCAAATACAAACCCACTCATCTTGTTCCCAAAGAATTCAGAGTCAAACATGGTCAAGAAAAAACACGGGGCAATTGTCTCAAGGGAAAAAATGGATCCTGCAGAGACCAAGAATCACCAGGGCAGGAGGTCTGAAGGACAGCTCTGGAGAGGGGAAGTCCCTGGCTGAATGACTGGATGCCACTCAGAAACACTGGGGTTTCTTGCCTAATCTGCCACGGACCTCAGAGATGACCTTCAGGAGTCAAGGAATTTGTGCATGAGTTCTTCTCCTGTAAAACTGGTAATACTCCAACTCATGCAGCTACCAAAATAAAGGCAGGCTACAGAACAGAAACGGGGAGGACATGAGGTATTGAGGCAGGAAAGTGTTGGGAGGCACATGGGAAGCAAGAGAGAGAGAACAGAGGAAAATGAGAAAAAACCTCCAAAGAGTGAAGAGGCAGGGAGCCAATGACAAGATTAAGAGACAAAATAGCATCCTTCAGGTGTGGGGGAGGAGAACGTAAATTAACAACCTTTTGGTTAGGCTAAAGGCAGTACAGAAGAGCCTGAAGAGTAGCTGTCAGCAATTTACAGTAGCTGAAGCAGGTAATGGCCAGATCATAGAGAAGAACTGTAGTCATGGTGATAGAAAAGCAAAGACCACTTTAAAAAGACAACAACACTGAGAAACGAAAAGCTTCAAATCAGGCCATTAATGAGAGACCAGTTTTATGAAATAAAATGAAAGAAGAGAAAAAACCTCCTCAAACCCAGAAAAAATAGAGGAAGTACTGAAAGCAGATTTAGAGAGAATTGATACTTTTATATTGAAAAAAATCTATTTGAGGCAGAAGGAGCATGTAATAGCACCAAGGACTTCAGGAGACGAAATTTAAAATCCCACAGGGATATGAAATAGGACAGTCTAGTGGGGAAAATAATATCCCCACTACAAAGGTGCAGGCAAAAATGATCGTGTGTGTGGAGGAGGGTGGAATGATCAGCAGTGCTGTGTTTCAGAGGCTACCAGACAAACAACTCCAGCTACACCAGTACTAATGTTTGGTGTCACCCACTCTGTGCACACACCTTCTCTCATTTGCCCAGATGAGGATTTACTATGATGTTTCAAATGGACAAAAAGTGAAGAACAGCAATAACTGAAATTCCAAGTGGCCAAGAAAACAGTCATTGCACACTGTCTTTGCCTGTGTTTCACAACATTGCATAAGGCTTCTTAAAAAGTAACTTCTGAATTTGCACACCTATCTCACTATGTATGCTGGGGATAGCTAAACAGACCTGGTGTGCTAGATATTCATGACAGCCTGAGGCTGCCTGCTTGCTACATACACACCAAGGGGTTGGCACTGTGGAGAGCATTAGAGCTTATGGAGTTATATGTGATTGTAAGAGAAGTGGAAGGTAGATGGAAAAGCAATTAGACTGATTTTGTTAGGCTAAAGGGAGTACAAAGGAGCATGGAGAGTAACTGTAAATAAACTACAGTACCTGAAGCTAGAAGTGGCCAGAGCACAGAGGAGATTTGTAGTCATGGTGATAGAAAAGCAAGGGCCATTGAGGTGTTTTGCATGCTGTCATGAGATGCTGCTTTAAAACAATCGGTTGTGACTTCTGTGTCTCTGTTCACTTTGATTTATGGTATCATAATATGACTAGTCATGTGTTTATCACATTCCAAGACTTATAGAAGACTTTACTCCTTTAAGTTACAGACTCAGAATGTTGATTCTCATTATAACCAAATCCTGTATTTTAATTATTTGCAAATCACATATTATCCAATCTGCAGTTTTAGTGACTAGTGATGAATAAAAGCTGCCCCTGACATTCAGAGCCTTTTTTCTTTAATTATAGAGTTGAGATTTTATGAGCTCTTGCACAGTATGCAAAGGTAACATACAGCAAAGACTGAAAGAAAATAGCTAAAAAATCAGACTATGTTTAGGACTGCTTTGGAGCTTTTTAGATGAGCAAATGTGTATTCCCGAAGTGAGCTAAAAGCAGTGGCTGGTGTGGGAAGATCAAAATAGATGTAGGTTGAAAGACTGTGTGGAAGACCAGGAGACATGCAGTGATAATGATAGTCATCAAATGGGAACATGTGGTGGTGAAGCAATTTTAGAATGGAAAGTCTTTCAGTTTGGATGCTGTTTTCCTGTTACAATATTCTATGATGATGCTCTAGAAGAGCATTATGGAGAGTTGGGGGATTTTTCACAGTCCTCTGCTGCGGTGGGTTGATCCTGGCTGGATGCCAGATGCCCACCAAAGCCACTTTATTGCTTCCCTTCTCAGGTGGACAAGGGGGAGAAAATATAACAAAAGGCCAAGATAAAGACAGGGACATCACTCACCAATTACCGTCATGGGCAAAACTCAACTTGGGGAAAAATTAATTTAATTTAATAACGATCAAATCAAAGTTGGATAATGAGAAATAAAACCTAAATTTGAGAACACCTTCCTCCCATACCTCCCTTCTTCCCAGGCTTAACTTCACTCCTGATTTTCTCTCCTTTCTCCCCACCAGCAGCACAGGGGGACAGGGAAAAAGGGGGCTGTGGTCAGTCAATCACCCATTGTCCCTGCTGCTTCTGCCCCCTCAGGGGGAGGGTCCTCACCCTCTGCCCCTGTTCCAGCCTGGAGTCCCTCCCACAGGAGACAGTTCTCCACAAACTTCTCCAATGTGAGTCCTTGCCACAGGCTAGAGTTTTCCATGAACTCCTCCAGTATGGGTGCCTTCCACAGGTTGTGGTCCTTCAGGCACAGGCTGCTCCAGCGTGGGCCCCTGTGGGGTCACCAGTCCTGCCAGCAAATCTGCTCCAGCCTGGGCTCCTCTCCATGGGGCCACAGGCTGTGCCAGGAGCCAGCTCCAGCATGGGCTGCTCACAGGGTCAAGCCTCCTTTGGGCACCCACCTGCTCCGGCCTGGTGTCCTCTATGGGCTGCAGGTGGATATTTGCTCCACTGTGGACCTCCATGGGCTGCAGGTAGATATCTGCTCCACCGTTAACCTCCATCGGCTAGGGCGACAGCCTGCCTCACTAGAGCACCTCCTGCCCTTCCTTCTGCACTGACCTAGGTGTCTGCAGAGTTATTTCTCTCACATATTCCCACTCCTTTCCCTGGCTGCAGTTGATCTTGCACAGTAACTTTTACCCCTTCTTAAACATGTTATTCCAGAGATGCTACCACCATCATTGATGGGCTTGTCCTTGGCCAGCAGTGGGCCTGTCCTGGAGCTGGCTGGCATTGGCCCCATCGGACATGGGGGAAGCTTCTGGCAGCTTCTCACAGAAGCCACCCCTGTACCCACCCCGCTACCAAAACCTTGCTACAGAAACCAATACACGTACCCAGGTGTCTCTCAGAGTTTTCCCTAACAAATTCTTAGGGGCTGTAATCCTGAATCTGAATTCCATAAAATTTTATCTTTAAAATGGACATGTAGCGCATACAGATGACAAGTCCAAACATAGAATTTCCTGTTGCAAAGGCCAGGCAATAGCTACCCCCATCCTTCTGTCTTGTTTGTGATTACACCAACTGATCTATAGGATTCAGGCCAAGTTATTTTATTTATGCAAGTCACTCATGTCATAGATAATAGTAGATACCTTCTCTCAGTTTTCTAGTGTCTTTCTTTGCTGATAAAGCAAACAAGTGCAAAGCACACAGGATCTCAGCTCCCACAGTACACAGAGGTGTGACTCTAGTTTTTCCTCTGCTCAGTATCTGTCTCTCTCCCCCAACAAAACATGTGAGGTTTGTTGACTGGAGCTTCTTATGCTGCTTTGAGATGCCTTGCCAAGTTATATGTTATCCCACTTCCTTCCTGCGGGCAATCCAAACAGTGGAGGCTTCCCCTGGAGCCCTGCCCCTTACAACTGTACCACGCAACTGCTGAGCTCTCAGGCCTTCTCTTGCACCGCTAGAAGCCTGGTGGATGAGTGCTGGGCTCAGCAGGGGCCCTGAGAATGGGCCAGTTCTGCGGCAGACCTTGAACAGGAGAGTGCTGCAGCCCCACGGCGCTCCGAGCTCAGGAGATGCTGTGAGCCAGAGGCTGCTGCCTCGCCCTGCTGCGCCGCAGGGCAGCTCAGCGCCGTCTTGCAGATGTGGCAGGTATGCCAACATCAGGCCGGCTCAATTGGCACAGTCACCATGAAAAGCCAGTTTATTTAGGAAAATGAGACACAGCAACAGGCTTACAGCACCACTGGAAAATTACTGTGTGTCAAAGAGAGGCTAAGCAGCGAGGATCTGAATTTTGCAGACAACCTAGAGCAAAACCTCAGTCTTAACAGGTTTCCCCTAGAGCTTTATGTCCAGGCAATAGCCTGGAACTGAGAAACCGGGCATCCCCTCTTACTCTTCATGTTTTTCATCTTTTTATTATTTATTTTTTCCTGACAGTATGATCTAGTTGCTGATCCTGATTCAGGAGATGAAGGTTCTTGTCCTGGCTTTGCCGTTGAATTGCTGTGTTCCTTGTGAACATTCATGCAGCCTAGCTATGTTTCTCCATTCAACTTCTCTGTCCGTCTTACCTGTAGAGATGTCATCTCTTCTCTGAAGAAGTGGTGCCTTAGTATGTTGTTTGGGCTTTTTTTTGAGAGCAATTTCAGCCTTCTAGTGCACCATCACATATAGCAAGATTAACTGGTATTTGCCCCATGCTTCTCTGAAATGTTCTCATTTAGTAGCTGTTCCACACATGCATTGCCTTGCGTTAGCATGGTCTTCTGTTTCTTTTTTCAATTTACGGTCACTTCTGTTACCTACTTCCTGCACTCTTGGATATAAAAGCAGATCTTTTAAAAACAGAGGTGTAAATAGTTTTTTTAAAAAAAGCTCACCACTTCTGTCTATAGCTGACATCTATCCCTGTTTCCACTGTGGTCTTGTTCAGTGTATCTGGAATATATGAATGCACATAGCTCAATCTCTTACAGTTTGACTTCCACATTTTGTATTGGCTCATGCTTTTTTCCTTGTGTATGACTGATGTCAGTCTGCGATCTGTCTAGTTATCTTCCTCTGCACTATTTGTCCTTTTCTTATCTGTGCTTGTACTTCCCTGCCCATCTGTACTACTATTTTAATTGTCTTTGAATACACATTTATAGTACTTCTGAACACATGCCAGTGCCCATTTTTCTATCCCATCCCTTCCTTTAGTCTGTTCCATGTCTAGTTTTCCCTCAGAATTTAATCAGTTGAAATTTGTTGCTTTTTTGGGGGGGGTGGTTTTGGTTTTTTTTTTCGTTTGGAGCTGCTTTAGTCATAATAACAAGGCTTACAGGGAAAGATCCAAGTCTTTTTGAAAGATCTGATCCAAAGCCCATTACCATGGTCACTATTTTTTTTTATAATCTTCCAGCTATAATTCCCTGCTTTTACAGACTCTGGCAGATCCAACAACATCTCAGAAGAGGAATGGTTTCCTCTGAGTCCCACATCTAGCCCAAACCACACAGAGTATTGGGAACTCAAAATGTATTCACATGTTACTCAATCTGACACTTTCTTGTCCTTGCCTGAAGTATCGCTTTTCCTTGTATCACTTTTGATAATGCAGCCAATTAAAAGTGCTAACTTCTGACTCAATTCTACCCTTTAGCTGGAGAAGAACCATTTATGTGCTTGTAAGCTGAGATGATTACAGCCTTCTAGTTTTATTTTCCAAGGATACTGAACTGCTAGCCCTCACTGTTGAAATTCTTTGTTAGGGCATTTATTCTCTCTAGCCCTATCTTCTTGTCCTTCCTTAGGACAACAAGGATCTTGGTAAGTTTCTAAGATGTGGACACCTTGAGGCTTTCTGAAATGGTCTTGTTTTTTGCTCTGAGGAAGGTTAGGAGTAATTGTGGTAAAATGCCTGGGACTCATTCTCATTTGCAACCAAATGGATATGGGTTCCTAACTACCCCGAGGATGTGAGTTGTGTGCATCCCTCTGCTGTGACCACTGCATCTGCATGACATTTCATCTCCCTATTGGCAATTATCTCTTAGGTTTCTCTGGTGAGGTGTCTAATAGGTGCATTTCTAGTGGTGCTTTTGGGGAATGTGACATTTAGCTTTAGTGACCAGGCATTGACTGCAAGCAGGTAACTAACTGAAAGTACCCGTTTTCAAGAAAGTTTGTTCACTGCTCTTTTGGGCTTCATTTGAGTAAACAGCGGTCACTGTCATATGAGTCATTTTTGTCTCTTTTTCCAGGGTGTTATCTACAAAATCTCAAATTTCCCCTATGTATGAGCTACTCAATGGACAAAGCATGTGTCATTTTATACTGACATAATTATTTCTATATTCTCAGTGAAATGAGACACCATTTTTTCTGCTTTCCAGACTTTGGTTTTTCTATAAACCAAATGTATCCCAGGAAACAAATTTCTTCTTCTGCACTCAAAGTTGGTAACAGAAAACAACAAAACACTGGATTCAGGTTAACAGTTAAAACACATTCAAGACATCCTTTGCTCGATAAATTAATCTCAAAATACACGTTATTTATTGTAGAGGTGACAATATAAATTTCTTAGCAGCCAACAGTTTTAAAATTGATAGGTCAGGCTAATGAAAAATGCAAATTTGATAGTTACTTTAAAACATATATAATTTTCTCATGGGAAGAGCTACACAGGACTTTAATATCAGACTTTCTGAATAGGTACAGTCAATTATCAGAGAAACAAACACAGCTTGTTTTTAAATTAATGCTAAATTATAACACTGGGCTTTAAGGCATCAATTTAACATAATGATAGCTCACAGAAGGAGCTATTCATCCAGAGATTTCCTAGTTTCCAAGATGTGTGAATTGTTCCTCCTTCTTTACAGACAGGGAAGCTCTGGTGGAGAAGTGAAATGCTTTGCCGACAGTCCCAAAGTGGGATAGGGAACAAAGAAAAGCTGATCTATGCTATCCTTGTCTCAACAGACCTGGCTACCACTCCCTCCCCCAAATCAACATGAAACAATTTAGTGGAGTGTCACTGTTCTGAAGCCTTGAATGGTCTCTTAGGGTTGCAAAATACCCTTGCACTTGTGTGTGTAGGTGTTGACGGGGTGGAGGCAGAGGGCAGTTTTTAGTCTCCATAGGCCATACACCTGGCTCATTCCTCCCCGTGTGCTCTGGTGCTCCTTTCCCACACTGTATTCCTCTAGGAGCTTCTTAGTCCCAAAACCTCACCTCCATAACAGTGGCTCTGCAAATGCCTTATTATTTTCTTTTCCAGAGTACTGGAGAAGAAGCAAGTGCCTCATTTGTTCCCTCAGGGTAGGGGTTCTTCACAGCTCCCTCAATTATATTTTTTCCCACACAGGCATTTTGGCAAGCTACCCTTATCCTTGCCAGTTCCATAGTCCCTCATCTTCTGCACCAAGCCAAGGGCTTTGAATGTGCGCGTGTTCCTCCCACACCTTTTCTTTCTGTCTAGAGGGTGAATCATTCAAGGCGTCTGTGGCAGGAAGGGCAGAGCTGTGGTGGGGATGTTGTCGTGCTGGGAGATGCTAACAGGTATCGTGCCAGGCTTTTGATAAAAACGTAATTATAGGCCAGATTGATGGTTGCTGGATGCCCTCACCAGATGCCAGGGCTCCATGTCCTGCATTACTCTCTTCTCATTTTCTCCAGGATCAGAAAGGCACTGCCTACAAATTAATAAAAACTTTTCCTAACATTTTGGAATCAGTTGGCTGTGATGTACAAAAGCCATCTGCATTGCATCTGAAAAAAGTGATGCCATCAAGCTGATTGCAGGGACTTGAAAATTTGGCCAATTCATTCCCAAATGGAGAGCACAACTGGCTTGCACCGGTGAAATTCCGCACAAAGTCCTGACATTCCTGCAGTCCTCTTGGGGCGCTGCCTGTGCTCCAGCTCCAGTCAATGATTGATACGAGTGTGGGGCTGGGGACAGAGTACATAGGAACATGGGTCCTTGTGAAATTCAGAGTTTTGAACCTTCTGTGTGAGGGCTGTAAAGGCAGTCTGAGCATCCAGAATGCCTTACTCAGTTAACGAGAGCCTGGGTTCATGTTTCCTCTGCAAAGCTAAGGCAGTTTCCCAATCATATTTGTTCTGTTTCACCTACTTCACGCTGAAATCAAATGTATTTCTGAAGTACCAGCTCTTATGTTCGCTACACCTTCACTGCCTCAAAAGAACACTGTGATAGATCTCATAGACATAGTCCTGACAAAAAAAACCAGACCTAAACCATAGTTAGATTTTGGTTGAGTTTATTTTTTCACCCACACAACTATTGAAGTAATGAGCCTAACTTTGACTGCCACAAATGTAATTTCGCATCACAGTTAAACATAGACATTATAGTTACTTACAGGTTGTGTTGTCTATACTGTGCTGGAGGACTCAGAACTGCTTCTCTTTTTGCACTGGTGAGTTCAGAAAAATGATTCCCCAATATCATTCTGCAAAGAAAGTCAATATATTAAAACAAGAACATTTCAGTGATGTTTACTTAAGTCTTTTTTCCTTGCACATCACTCATTTTGTGTCACAGTGGTTTGTTCTAGACATGTTGTCCTAGTGAAGGACGTCACTGTCAGCAGATTGTGTCTGTATGCTCATACACACATACGTTCATGTTTTCACAGTCATTTCACGTGTGTTTGTGTTCCTCTTTTTGAAAAAAGACTAGCAGAGAACTTGACATTGCTGATGATACTCTACTTTACTTTTCAAGTTTTCTGAATGGGTTCAAGCTTTTATTGGCTACCAGCACTGTGTAAAGAAAAAGTTAATCCACCCACACCACAATTATTTGGTTGCTAGGAGTATTTTTAGCAGCATGATTTGGTAATTGGTTCCAAATACAATAGTTTAGAAAGAGCCACACTGTGGCCCAGCAAGCAGTGAAACAAGAATATGGGGAGGGGATGAGGCAACTCACAACACTGGATGCGAGGGGATGGAGCTGCACAGAGCTCCTGCTTCCCTCGCTGCCTCAGGTGGGTGGAAGGAGAAAGAATGTGAAATGGTGGAGCTGTTGTCCCTCCCACCGTACCCACACAGCGGGGCAGACAGCTGCTCAGACAAGTCAGGAGGTGAGTGCTGCAATCACCATAGGTCCAGCAGAGTCACTCACTGAAGTGGAGCCATGAATAAACACACCGACCCTTACTCATGGGAGATTATTATCTCATGGTCTAGTTTGTGAATGGATTTGCTTGTACAGGCAAATTGTATTGTTCTTTTTATGTAGCATCTTTCCTTCTGGGGATACCTTACTGTGGAGAAGATAGTTGGGAGGAAAGACTTGACTGATACGCAGTAATCTCCAAAAAATTTGCAGAGATGAAATCATGTTTTAAACAAGTTGTTGTATCATGCTACAACCCAATTGATTTCAATTTCCTCAGTATTTCTGAGGAACGTGATTTCTAATAGTTTGGGTTTCTAAAGGCTAAAAGCAGAAATAGTCTATGGAGTCTCCTCATCTGTGGCGGAGCAGCTAAATACAGGTACTTTCCAGAGAGCGGATGCAACCCACCTCACTGTACCTGCTGCTCTGCTGTTGGGAATTCAAACCCAGCAACTCTGTGCAAATGCATGAAATGCAGAAAGTGCAGCTGGCTGGAACCTGGAGGTGAAATAGGGCAGCTCAGTCTCATTCCCAGATGGATTGGAATGCAAAAGGAAAACAAACAGTTCCAAAGGAGAAAAATCAATGAAAAGATCTGTTTTACCTAGATTTAAGAATGTAGAGGACAACCAAATCTTACGAAAGAGCACATTAGCACAGAGTAAGCCATTTTTATCTTGATGCTGTTCCTTTAAACCAGCCTGAACTTTGTTGGGAAAAGGTCTCAGGCCATTAAGCAATCTCTGGTTTGGGCAATCATGTTGCTATGCTTCATCGGTTAAGCACAGCAGTAATTCAGAAAATGAAGCCATACTGCATCTGTCATATCATTGAAAATTTACTTCAGTTTTGCAGGTATTTGAGGATTGCAAAATGAACCACATTACCCTGCAATACTCTGCCGATGTTGGAATCTGCTCTGAACCTAATGGATTTCTTTAGTTCGCCAGTCAGAGGTTTTCTCCTTCCCCACTGCCACCCGCCCCCCCCCCCCCCCGCAATATATTCCAGTCAAAGACACTATTGAAATTCTGACAGTAATTTATATACAGTAACTAGCTGCCCTTAGATGGGATACTAAACAATTTCTGTGCACCAGGCTGCATTTATTTCATGAAATACAGTACTCTATTGGCAGGCACTTCTCCTCCCAAACCAGCGTAATTTATAAGCACTATTGACAGTTTGCATGGAAGGCATTAAAGAAAAAAAGGATTATGATAAACAAGCTTGGAAAAATATCCTTAGATAGGATGGCCCATGAATAATACTACTTACAAAAATAGTCCCCCTGGCTTGGAAAAGGCTGTAAATATAGCTCCCATCCTGGAAAGACAGTAATGCACAGACTTCTCTTTATATGTGCTCTCAGTCCTGTTGAAGACACTGGGACTAGTTGCATGATTAAAGATTAAGCGTGTGTCTTAAGCGTTTGCAAGACTGACATTTTCCCTGCCAAACAGAGCACGTCTACAATGAGCACCTCTCAGCTTTGCAACAGGATTTCAAGAATTTTGAAGTATTGTTTCAGAACTGCAGGCTTCTTCCATGGTAATGATCTAAAGACACATGCATATATATATATATAGGAAAGCTTACTTTCCTATTGTTCTTACTCTATATTAGTACTCCCTGGTTATGTCTAGTGAGTGTATCTGTTATGCTGAGGGGTCGGAGCCAGCCTCTCAGATGCAAACATTGCTGTATTTGGGTGCATGGGGATTATTTCTCATTCATAATTGTCTTTATTAAAGACCACAGAGATACCGAAAATCAAAATATTCCTGCTTTCATGAAAAACAGGATTATATCCAGGCAGCTCCATCCATAACAAGGTCAAACACAAGCCTTGCATCCAAAAATCCTTTGCAGCTTGGGTGTGCATTTTTGCTGCAGATGTAAATTCTCTGGCTGCCCTCATCCAGCACCTCAAAGCTCCCTTGTCTCCTTACTGCGATGAAAACACGGGAAAGCAAGTAACACCCCTTAAAAAAAAGAAAAAAGGCAAACCAGAAACCAAAAGAAAAGGCCAAATAGGCATCGATATTCCTGCCACTTTGTGTGTTCAAATGGCTACTTGAGCACGGAAGGAAAAATGGTAGTAAAAGGTTATCACCACAAAACTCTCAGTTAAGATGACTTTGGGGTGTCCGGCAAGTGGACAGGCACCTCCAAGCCGCCTCCCTCGGCCCTTTTCACGTCCACAAGCGGCGGCAACACCGTTCCACTCCTCACCTCAGCCACCCCCTCCCCAAAACCCCGCGGGGGGCTGCTGTGAGGCGGGGCGGGTTTTGTGAGGGGAAAAGGTGTTACAAGCTGCCTGTAAACCTCGGGAAGCGCACACCGAGGGGACCGGAGGGCGGAGGGGGGGGGGCTGACCCCCACGGTGGCGGTCTCCCCCTCCGGTCCCCCGGGGGTGCGACAGCCCCCAACGGCCCTTCCCGCCCGGCCGCGCTGGAGGCCCCTCCCCCCGCTGGTATGCGCCGGGAGGGGCGGGGTGGGGGGGGCAGTGGAATGACGCGGGCGCCGCGGGTCACGTGACGCGAATGGAATGCCAACAATGTAGCGAATGTCCCGACTGCGCCCCGCACTCGGCGCCCGGGACGGCCAAGGGGGAAGATGGAGACCGGCCCACGCCGTCGGGGTCGCCGCCGCCGTTGAGCCGTTCCCTGACGGCCCTCCCCGTTGGCGAGCGGTGGCGCTGGGTGCCCCGAGGAGGTGAGCGAAGGGGAGGGGGGGCGCGGCGCCGCGGTTTCCCCTCAGCCCCGGGTGTGAGCGCTCCGCTCCCCGCCCCCAACCGCCGTGCACCGAGGGGAAAGTCGTGTGGAGACGCGGGGCGCGAAGGCGGGTCGGTCCTTGAAGCGGCAGGGAGCGTCCCGAGTGTCTCTGTCCCTCCTGGGGGCAGCTTCGGCGCCCTGCCCGCACCCTCCGACATTTTCCGGACACCCGTGTGACAGCCCAGCCCTGGCGGGCGGCGAGCTCCCCTCCTGCCGGAGGCCTCAGCCCCCGGCGGGACAGCCCGGCTCCCCCCGCGCCCTGGGGTGCCCCAGCAGGCCGGAGCTGCTGGTAAATGGCCGGAGTTTATTTTTGGAGCTTTCTGCCTGCGAAAGGTTTGGGGATGGGGGAGAAGGTCTTTGGGCTCCCGCGTTCCTCGGCGGCGCAGCCGGCCGGTGGCGGGGGTCCGTCGGAGGCCAGGAGCCTGGCCCGGTCCGCGCCGGGGGCGTCTGTGGAGGCGGGGGCCGGGGGGAGCCGAGCGGGCCCGACAGAGCCCGCCAGGTCCGGTCGGGCTGCGGCGGAGGCCCTGCTGTTCCCAGTCAGTTGAAGGTCACTGCCAAAATTCAGCACTTCGCCACCCTCTCTCCTGCCTCGTGAGTGCTGCTCGTGTTGAAATATCGCCTTCCCCGGCAAAGGCACTCGTGCAAATGACGCAAAATAGCTTATTTGGAGTGTCCGGGCTCTGCGGTCAATTACTGCTGGTCTGCTGTGGATGGGGAAGGTGAGCTGTTTCCCACAGCGCTGGACGGGGCCACTGCTTATGGTTGATAGTGGGACAGGGGCACGGTTACTGTGGGACAGTTTTCTCAGCAGGAGGAAGGAGAGGAGAAATGATTTTGGGGAAATCCTCGCTTCAGTTCTTTTCACTTTCACCGTGTGCCCACTTATAAAGGGGAGCACCGCTGGTGTAATAAGGAAATTCTTGGAACACTGCCACCCCCAACAGTTTTAGACCTCCAGTACAAAGTAGACAGTCCCTGCTTCTGTGAATCTGTGATCCAAAAGAGCCAAAGCAATACCTGTAAATTGGGAGAGGGAAGGCAGTTGTAGCAGTTTCTCAAAACTTTATTTTTTCCTTCTGCAGTGATCGCTAGTTAGCTCACTACAGTGTCTGCATGATTATAGACTAGGTAAACAGCTCGCCAGCTTGGTTGGGGTTTGGGACTTTCAGCTCTTGAAACACAGCTGGGCTTCGGTTTCTTGCCTGTGTCCTATCTCCACATTGCTCCTAGCACATGCAACCTGATGGTGAATGAAGAAACAGGAGAGTGGATAGCTAGTGCTGCTGGGAGAACAGACATCAATCAGCATATAATATCAGTGTGGTTGGCTTGTTGCTGCCAGAGCAGCTATTTGTATTTCTCAAATGAAGAAAAATAATCAGTTATTAAAAAATTGTTCGAGCTCAATGCAATTGAAGTAATGCTGCGCTTATTTGAAATACTCTATCTTCAGGATAATAGACAAGCTTCAAACTAGTGCAGAACATACAACTTTTTGGAAAAAAATCTCAGGATTGTTTAGTCAGAATAGCTTGAAGCTCAAAAACAATTCTGAAATAATTTTGTGATGGCAGGAAGGCTATTGATACATTCATGCTGTAGGCAAGGTACAGATCAGGATGTGGAGTTACCCAAATCCAGATGTACAGTCAGAAACACTTAGACAGAATTAGGCACACTACATATCTTTTAAAGCATACAACCCTTTTATTTTTTGCTAAAAATGCAAATCACAAGAAGATTTAAAAAAGCAGGTAACTTCTCTTTCTTTGTAAATAATCTGTAATATTTAGTGTTCCAATTTCTTGGCTTATCTTAAATATTTAATTAAACCCTTTCTGCAAAATATGAAAACACACTTGCAGTTAGCTCCAGTACTTACTGTTGTTGCTGTTCTCATTCATATGATCAGCGTTTCTTTCTGGTTTAGCACTATTGTAAGCTGAGGAAGTTGCCAGCTGGCTTGACCTAGCATTATTAGACTTGAGCTTAGGCTAAAGGTCACAAAAGTTCTTTATGTGAAGCATGTGTGTAAGTGGGAAAGCAGTCCTTTGCTACAAAAAGGTGGGGGTGGTGCAAACTTTCCCAGTGCATCCCAGGCCTTAAGATTGGCACAGCGACTGAAAAGGAAGAACAACTCAGATTCCTAAACCCAGCCATATGGTGCCTGCTGCTGTCAGGAAAAGAAAGACAGTTACAGACCAATTAATTGCTCTGTATCTTTTAAGCATTAGCTAGTTATGATGTAATCCTAAAAAGGCTGCAATACTTTTTTGTTGTTGTTGTTTTTAAACCGCTATGTTTTATCTTTTGCTGTGTTTTAAGTAGAAAAAATCCTATTCTTGGGATCCTTCAGTTGCTTTTGTCTTCATTGAGAACAGTCAAAACTTGATCTGTTATTGACTTAATAGCTGATTTGTTGTTTGTGGAAATACCAAAATCTAAATGAACAGCTTTAGCACTTCACTTAAAACAAGTGACAAACCCTGTCCAATGTGCAGGCATTTGTGTCGCTCTTAGCCCTCTATGAGTTAGGGTTGCAGGATACCCTTAGAGAGTACTGATTGGAGGAGATCAAGACTTTGAATACCTTATGGGTGTCATTTAGTTAACTGAGCATTTAAATCTTGTCAAAAGAGGTTGACATAGATTGATCTTCAGTGATTAGTCTGTGCTTCTGCATTTTGAACTGGTGAACCATCGTAAAAGAGTTCTGGGTCTCACTTCACTGTTGCATTTCAGCCCTTGGTTGTAGAGGAAAGCTTGAACTGGACTCTGTAGGAAGTGGTGATGGGCTTTGGAGGTGAATGTGTCCAGGTTCTCTTGGCCTTTGCACCGGTAAGCTGTTTCCCTGCCAGTGAGAAATGATGCCAAATGTATGGAAATGGTTGTTTTGTTGGGAAATGCTATACCTATTGTAGGAAGAGTCATCTCAAGGAGTTGAGTTTTAGTATGAGCATGTGAAAATAAAGAACAATGCTTTCTGGAGAGACTCTTTACAATGATAAATGTGCTATGATTGGAAGTGAAGAACCTTTTTAAACAAAAAAAAAATCACAAACATCCAGTTGACTTCTAAGTAACTGAGAGGAACATAACAATGTGTTACCATCTTCTGTATTTGTGATTTGAAAACAACTGAACAAAATTTTGATCTTCCCAACAAAGGGGCTTGAGCACCATTCAGGAGTCACTTTGCAAGTGGTAACAGCAACAGCAGAAACTTGCGTAAGCAGCATCAATAGTGAGATGACATTTCTGCTTAAGCTGTCTTTTTAATTCTGTTTCAAATGTACCATTATTTAATGTTTTTGTTATGGTGAAACCACAAAGACTTAGTTAAGGTAACAACTTCATGCTGCACGGAGATGGTAAGTTGCACAGTAGTTCAGCTATGTTGCATAGTTGTTCTCTGATGCATGTCAGGAGAGGTGCATAAAACTGTCTCAAAGTCTTTTTTTTGTGTTGGGATGCTAACTGAGCTGGTTCTGCCTCTTCTGCTGTCACCGAGTAGCTCCATCTACCCGTCTTTTCTCTTTCTTCCCTATAAGGCACAGCTAATGAAATATCATATACACACCCCTCTTTTCTTTTTTCCTCCTCCTTCCAGTTCTGGGGAAAATTCTTACCTTCTGGCTTTGCTAAGGTATTCATGTGGAAAAGGCAAGATATCTTGTCTTTCTGTTATTCACTTTGTTATTGAAATACTAGAAGTTGCTATGGTTAGAGTCATCAATATTTCCATTATAAATCTTTTTCATAAACTTCTGAAACTGAGCTCAGCTAGTGTAAAACAAACAAAATCTTAAGTGGGGGAAAAACATTTCATGAGCATATGTTCCCTAATTATGAAATAGGATAGGCTTGTCCAGGATTTGATTATGCAGCTGGTTGGGAAACTTGCCGCAGTAAGGTACTGTAAAATTCTTAAATGTTGCACTTTTAAAGTGTTTTATTTTCATTTATTTTGAAAATGAAACTTTATAGAAAATTATTTGTGGAATGTGTTGAGAAAGCCTTTTGGAATCATGTTCTTGAAAACAGATAAAGTGAAAATCATTAAAGGGAATCCAACTGTGACAGCTTAATAGGTTAAACTGCTTCACTTGATTGTCATGCTGTCTCTTCAGAGGCATTTACAATATCAACTTAATTGCATGTACTTTCTGTTTTCTTTTGTTTCAGACACTGTCAATCTGCAAAATGATGATTCCAAGGATTTTCAATTTCTGTAGGAAACGTGAAGATGGTGAGCTGAAGTAAAATGTTGGCAGAAATTTCTTGAGAATTTTGCCTTTTCTTTTTCTTTTCAAAGGATTATGTTTACAATAAATTGATACCATCAAGTGACACTTTTTTTGAAATAATCTAAAAAAAAAAAAAAAGAGTAAAGCTGTATTTATGCTCAGAGAAAACTGGATTAACAATGAGGCCAAAGACTTTTCCTGCTACAACATATTCTGGAAACAGCAGACAAAGGTTACAAGAGATTCGAGAAGGATTAAAGCAGCCATCCAAGTCTTCAGGTCAAGGACTACCTGTTGGACCAGGCAGTGAAACTTCTCTGGACCCTAAGATTTTAATAGGGAAGGATGCTGCAAGGCAGCAGCAGATGAGACAAACACCCAAATTTGGACCATATCAGAAAGCTCTGAGAGAAATTAGATACTCTTTGCTGCCTTTTGCTAACGAGTCGAGCACTACAGCAGCTGTTGAAGTAAATAGGCAGATGCTCCAGGAACTGGTGAATGCAGGTTGTGATCAGGTATGTATGAGTTTGGAGGGGGTATTGTCACTGCCTTCAAAAGAAGTTTATACTCAGGACTGAAGAAAGGATTTTGATGGAAGTTACCAAGCTTGCCAGAAGAATCCATGCATTTTGTCAACTGGCAGTCTTGTTGATGTATGTCTAGCAGAGTAGGTGGACTTACTGTTGAGAGATGTGCCTAGTATGGGATTAATGCATGTTAAAGACAGTCACGGTGACCTCTAGAATTCTCTTACGATTTCTCCAGTTGATAAATAAGGCTGAACAGGGTAGCTTGTCTTTTTTATTTTTATTTTTTTCTTTTTTTTTTCCCCCTCAATACTTGAATAAACCTTGGGTATGAGTAATAGGGTGGAATGTTGTCTAGCACATATAAACTCAGTTCACTGTCAGAAGCAACTAGAAGAAATGACAGAGACAGTACATGGTATTTGAAGAAGCTCACTTGCTGTTTGTCATAAGCAGGTAGAACTGATTAGATGTTCAGCAGGCAGCAGCGATTGGGTGCCCGCCTTTTTTTCCGTACCTTCTCTGCTTCTATCAGGAGGTGGTAGCCCTGTCTTAGATAAAGGTCTCTGCATACAGATGCTTGCTTTTGTCATTCTGAGATTGATGCTAGAACCTATTCTTAATTCAAAGACCATTCACCTGGTGCAGAACATGGTCTTTTTGTGTTGAGCTGCATTCATCTTGCATGTGCTTCTGGTGTTGGTATTGACTTTCACCTCTGTCCAGGAATAGTTCAAAATTTTGCTTTTTAGAGATGAAGTGCTGATTTGGGTTCATATTCTGGTTGTTGCAGACTCAGCTTTTTTCCTGTGTGATTGAATGACAGTTGTTGACATCCTGAAACATTTCCATTTATAATCCTTGATACAAATTGGAGAGATTTAAAACTGAAGTGCTTTCAGGAGCATTTCCTTGATTTCAAACTTAAACTCTGTTCAGTCATGGCAGAGTGTGAGTCTCTTGACTCTCCTAGACCATATTCTGAACCTGTATTACAAAACTAACTCAGGCATTATTGTAAACAGTCTGCATTTCTCTGGAACTATATAGATATTAATTAGTGCTGTTTCTATTCCGAAGAGTTTATGCTATGTGAGATAATCAGAGCTAGAGTAGATTGCAGATTCAGTGGGAAGTGCTGCAGTACAACTAAACACTTCCTAGTCCAGTGAAGCAAGATGTTATACTGAATTAATCTGGAGGAACCAAGAATTTTCTCTGATCTTAAGCATGCCATGAAAACAGAGTGTTTTTTAGAACTCTACCCTCTAAATTTCCCTAGCTGTTTAGGATGAGAACACTCCCTGTGCGTATGAGCCAAGGTTAAATGAGCACAGCTGGATTCTGGATTGGAAACGTGCATTTGGTAGGTTAAATGGACACATCATTCACACACAGAACAGGCTTGTTGGACTGAAATCTTGGAAAGTACTCTGAGCACACTACAGCACAGAAATGTTAAGCCAATGTATAAAACAGAAATACCTGAGCACCTGTTAAAATGTCTTGGTATTAAAGGCAGTGTAATGCACTATATATGTAAAGTTTTTAGTATCTTTATCTATTTTGACTTCAATGTTCATACAAGGGTATTGCTTCTTACAGAACACTGAGAATGAGCCCAGTTCTGACTCTGATGTGGAGATTTTTGCGATGTCCTTCAATTTGGAAGCATGTTTTTTGTTGGTTTTTTTGGGTTGTTTTTTTTTTTGTGCGGTTTGTTTTCTCAACCCCTCATCAGCCATGATTCTTCCATCCTCACATTTAGCATTTCTCCCTAGCTGTGACTTGTTGCCTGGAGACAGCATTATTGGGCATATCCCTTAGGTGCGTTTGGCGTTCAAACTGAAGTTTAAGCAGGATCACATTTGGCTAGAATGCAGATAGGGGTTCCAAAACTGGAGTCTCGTGGCTAAAAATGCTGGGTTTCCTGATGTGGATCCAGGCCATATGAAAGTTGGCTGTCGTGAAGGGCTGTGAATGAATGGAGCTTCTTGAGATGGTGTGAATGGTATCTGGCCCTGGGCATGGCATGGTGTAGGGTGACAGTCTTGATTACTGCATCTAGATTCTTCCTTTCCTCCTCATGCCTGGGCAGTTTTGAATCAGATACTGAACTGTTTCGGAGCATGATGTGTAGTAAATCAGTCATCCCAAGCTACCCTGTCCCTGCTTGTGAATTAAAGCCTTTAAATGCTTACCACATGGAGGTCTGTAGTCCTGTAGGCAGCTAACAGATCTCTGATTTAACAGAGAAGTTAAATCAGGTTCAGTTTCTTTGGGGATGGTTTTATTTACCTTTGGACCCAATGCTAGTGTGAGGTTGGTAAATGTGCATTGAAGCCCTCGTGCCATTTCAGGTGCCAGGAGCAAATGTTCAGAAGTTAAGGATTTCAGTCCGTGAATAGCTAATAGTCTTAATTGAGCCTTCCTTTACAGCAAGTCTGCAGAGTACAAGACCTTATACCTGCTGATGCTGCTTCATGGTGCAGCTCTAATTATGGGCATTTAGGAAGTTGTGAAGAATGAATAGGTGGCTATAACATTATTCAGTTTGGTCTTATGTGAACTCCATTTTCAAATTGGATTTGGGCTGATGCTTTTTGGTATTCTAGATGGAACACTGGAAAGTAATCCTAGCCTTGTGGGTAATCTGTTCTGGTGGACACCACGCAAAAATTGGGATTATTCTTCAGTCTGCTTATTGAGCCACAGTAAGGATTTTTGGAAGGATGAGGGGGTGCAGTGACAGTTAAGAAGGAAGAAGTATCCATTTTAGAGTCTGGGGACAGGATATTCTATTTATTACTCTTACTAGCTCCACTCATCTAAGCATATCTGTAGCATGGTTAGACTTTAACAGCCATTTTACGTACTGCAAGAGATGTGGTGATGTGGTCTGTTAGGTAACATAAAGGTAGGGTTTGTAGCTCCCTGTTCTGCTTAAGTGACTCTAAGTTTTAAGATGAAATGAGTTTAATTAAATAAAAAGAGAACATAGCGTTTTATTACTTTATTCTTGCTCTTTGAAAGACCCACACAGGCAGGAAATTGGTTATAAGCTGGTTGGTAAACTTAACAAGTATATAAAATGCAGTGTAATTCATGAAGTAAACACAAAATTCTTGTGTCTTTCAGTTATGGTCATCATAGGTGTTACATACAAAAATAATTTTGGGTTTTTTCAATTGATATAGGAAGTTGTCAGTGTCCTTTTAAATGACCTGTGTTCTTTCACAAAGATTTATTTTCAACCATTGTATAGCTTAGGATTTTATAATGAAATCTGGCCCCCAAAACTTCATGGGGTCTTTGCTGTTGACCTGAAAGAAGCCAGGATTACACATTCTGGGTTTTTACACATAATTAGTCATAGTTCTTCTCAAACAAATGGAGTAACTTGTCTGTTGTTTGCTTAAGTCAATCTTTTAAATGGTAATTATTATTTAGCAAGTTCAATCAAAAATAATTAGTGCAGCATAAATTGTTTTGAAACTTATAGAACATGACTGCAAAGACCAGGTCTTTTTTGTTGCAAGATCTTGAAGCCAAAAGCACTGCTGATATACTGTTCCTTAGTAAATAAAACTCGTTGGGCTTGGAAATGTAACTTGTAGTCACTGCAGAGGGACAAGATTGTGGAGCGTCTGTCCTGCAGGCTGGTAAACCACTGGAATCACCTGGGGCAACTGGATGGCGTTTGGGGTGTGGTGGTAAATGCAGCTGCTGTTGTGGATTGAATTTTTCTAATGAATAGATGCAATTGAGCATATGATCAGTGACATTCCAGCAACCTGAATGGGCTGTACTGTACTTACTGTACTTCCTTAGAGCATAAACAGCCACTGACATTGTAATTTAGAGTGGGCTGCAGCAGTTCTAGATGAACTGTGGAACATTACACACTTGTCATTCCCCTCCCCCAAGCAAACTTCTTTTCTTTGAGCAAAGATTCCTTTTCTGGGTGAAGATTTCTAGGCATGGTTTGTTTGAGCAGCTATTTTTAAGGAAAAAAAAAAGATGTTTTAGGATTTTTTACAGGCTGTGTACCCCAGTAACATGTATCATGTACTATACACCATACAACTGTGAATATGTGAAGCAGGCAAGTTCTTATGCTTTGTTTTTTCCAGAGGCTTTTATAGATATCTTTGTAATAAAACATGTACACCCCACCTGTGCCAATATCAGAACATTCCAAAGGGGAAGATCTGTCCTTTGGACACAAACTGTAGTGTCTTTCAAGGAGGTGGCATGGTGTTTGTGTAGACTGTAATGTGTCTAACAATATCAAGCTGACTATCTTGTCATCTGTATTGCACTGAGTTAATGGAATTCAGTTTGTAATGGGGTGGGTTGTTTTTTTTTTTTTTTAAAAAATCCTCCTTCTTGCATTCCAGGATTCTTTTGATCATCATGGATTACATCCTTTGTATTTAACCCATTTGGCAAAGATTCTACCCTGATTTAGGAATGCTGCTTGATTTTGGGAAACTTTGAGATTGGGGAATACACTATTTATCTCAATTTGAACAAATACTTGCACATCTTTAAGTGCGGGAAATAATGCTATGCCAAATAGAGCTTGGGCAGAAAGTCTTTTTTGTGTTTTGCATGTAGAACTAGTGTTCTGTTTTTTTTATATAGGGTTTTAGGTCATGCTTGTTCACGTATAATCCATGTGCCATCTAGCAGTGTGTTGCTGAGCAGTATGGCTTCTCACCCTATTGTTGGAGTGATGAGGAAGCAGATACAATGTGAAGTTTTGTTTTTGTAACAGTGTGTGGCTGGAGTTCTGCTTGTAGTAAAGTATCTGTTGTGATGTATTTGGTAAGAGGACAAGTTTAAAAAGACAGCTTACCTTCAAGGTGAAGGGCAGTAAATTTTATAATAGTCCTGGGCAGATGGGGGAATTAATTTCATAACATTGGCCTGTCCCATAACAAAAATTTTGTCTTTACTTGGGTAGGCTTCATCTGTGTTAAGAGTTGAGCTTGCTGGGCTATTTACCAAAACCTCCAGGATGAGCATCTTCATTATCTTCTGGGTGTTTTGGTTTCACATTGTTTTGTTAATGAAAAATGACTGAAGAATGAGCTGTTACAAGATTGCCTAGGTTATTCTGTGGGTCATATGTTAAAGGTGGCAAGAGTCATTACAAGCTATGTTGCAGGTCAGGAGGATTGTAAGTATTCTTGGGTTACAAGGAGAAAAAAAGAGGCCTTCAAATGAGGGCACTTGCTGCTGAATGCAGAAGGATTTTATTTTAGCAACTGAAGTAGATTTGATAATTCAGGTCAACAGTCTCTTGTGTGTTCATTTGCTTCCCTCCTTTGAAGGTACATTGTTCAATCTGTCTTCTCTTTACTGGGTGTGTTGAGAGCTTCTTTCATGACCTTTTCCTATGCTTTTTTTTCTCTTCTTCCTAACCTCCCTTTTTGGTTTCAACTTTGTTTTCATTTCTGAGAAGTTTCCAGTATCATCATCCAATGTTCTTCCATCAAAGCATATATGGGAATGTGTTTTCCCACCAGTACGCCTGAAGTTAGCCCCCTAAGTAATTTTAGTTCTTAGCTGCTTCAGGAAAAAAAGGGGTTTTAGCTTTCCAGGGACTGAAAGCAAGAGGGAAGGATTGCTGTTGAGCTGATACCCATTGACACCTCTGTCTCCTATCCTGTTTCTTGTCTCCAGTCTTCCAATGTTGTTGTCACTTCTTGATGATAGTCTGAGTCAATATACTTAAATCCTCGGTGCCATGACGCAGTTCCCATAATATATTTGGGAAGGTGCTCTTGGCTTTGTTCTGTGTGAGCGTGGCTCAGAGTATGCTTGTCCTGCAGAAGGAAGAAAAAGAATTTTGTCTTTTCCCTTGCATTTTCGCAGTAGTAGGTGATTGCGTGTGCTCCTTCACATGACAAGACATGGCTTCTTGGCAGCTGAGCAGTAATATAGCACTGAACAAGACTGCAGTATGTTTTAAATTCTGCCCTTTATTCTTGTTAGCCTTCTCTCTTTGGCAAACTACAGAATAAATTTCATCTTCATAGTAGGATTATGTTTGAAATGACAGAACAGAAATCAGATGTCAGACTTGAACTGTAGATAAATGTGAATCTTGAGTTACACTAATGCCTCCCTGTTCCTCGTGTCAGAATCATTCTAGAAGCTTGGGAGTTAATATAATCTAAAATTTTACATATATATATATATATATGTTGTAACAGGTGCAGGATAGTTAAATTGTATTTATTAAAATTTAATTGCCAGGAGAAAGTTGAGTTATGAATAATTCTTTTTAATAAAAAATGAAGTAGTTTCATCAGTCATTAAAAAATTCTGCATAAGAATTACCTTCAGTCTCTCAATAAAAAAGCCCATGTGGCCAAAAGTGAAGACTGCCATTATTATAACAGGAAATTGATATTACAATAGTAGTAGGGTGTAACTGTTCCTTTTGCATACTTTTGCGGCTTGTATCTGAGAGGAACCAATGTGATTTTATGCTGAGACTGAAAAATAGTATCTCTGCATGGGGGATGGGTTGGGGTGGTTTTTTTGGTTGTGCTTGTGGGTTTTTTTCTTTCTCAGAAGAATGGTATGACTTTTAAACTTAGAGAGATTTCAGTAGGAGGACTGAATGCAAGGCTTTTGCATGCTATAGTCTTTAGCAACCTAGGAACACTTTTCTGATAGTTGCTAAACTAAATGAAAGCTTATGTTAAATCTGCTAATTGAGTATCAGTAGAATGCAAATAAGTCCGTGACTACTTCTCGATATACAGGTATGTGCCACGGTTGTATGGAGTGATTTTCTATTTTGGTTTTAAATCCTTTTCTCCTGAAAAATCGCCAAATATACATAGAGTAACTTAGAAGTAATTTTTCCTCACTTTTTTTCCTTGCTGTATGCACAGGAAAAATTATTTTGCAGACGTTTTGAAATCAGTTGATCAGCAGAACTGAAACTAAGTTAACAGGAGGGAAAAAAAAGGGAATTCCATCTGTATCTTGTATAGAAATACTAATGCTGTCACCAGTTATATGAGTTTATAGGCATTTAAATTACAAGGCTATAGCCAGGTATTCACTTGCATAATATAATCTGATAAACTGAAGGGAAACTCTACTTTTTTCTTCCATTTTCTTTATAAAATATAGTTGCCAGATACTGTCATGTTTGCCCAAGAATGAAGTTCCTGTGACTGTATTTTCTGAAAGCATGGTAGTATTACAACTGTGTGTCTTGTTTTCTGGAAGCATTCAGGGTGCTGGCTGAATTTTCACCAGACCATTGTTGGAAGGAGGAACAGTGACCAGCATGGTCATGCCTAGGAGGTAGGGACTGAAGATCACACCGCTGTTGCTCTGAAGGTGAATCGTTATGTGCTAAAAAACACAGCAGAAGTACTTCTTGGTTGTGCAGTTGATCATGCCACTCTCGAGCAGACTACAGGTTGTTGGTGCTCCTTTGGGTACCACATTCAAATCCTGCTCCACAGCTGCTTGTGGTGGTGGTGAGTTCTACAGGATGTCTGAGTCCTGTGTGTGTTGTCTCTGTGTCTCCCCAACCTACTGTAAATCAGGCTCCAGTACATACAGTCTTTGTTCCTTGGGTACCAGCTGTCTCTGTGACTTGCAAATGCATGTATGCAATGCCGTCTATAAAGTAGAGGAGAGACATGAAAGAGACCTTCAAGTCAAGTTTTCTTGGTGATGGCAGCTGCTGTTCTCATTTATGGGTATGTCCATTAATTCCCCACTTTTGCCTTTTTTTTTTTTTTTTTTTTTAATGTCTCTTAACAAACAGGTAGGCAGGCCTAGGTTTTCCTTCATTTCACATGAAAGAATTCTGTCTGCGTTGCAAGCTGCTTCATACGGATTTAGCTACTCTAGATTAGATGTTTACAATCAAGTACTGCAGGAACAAACACAGTTTGCACTAGGAAAATCAAGGGACAGACACCCTATCTGTTTCCTTAAAGCTACAGAAGTTTGTGTTAATTTGGTCCGTATTGTTATATGTCATGTGTACAGCATGTGAAATACCACTTTTTGCACTCTTTCTGCTTATGTTCATAACCTAATTGAGTGTAGCTTGGAGCTGGCATTTTTATGTTGCTTGGAGCTGAGGCTTAGAGTGGAAAATGCTGGTCCTTGTTTCTAGGTTTTCATCATTCTCTAGCTTTTTGGAAAAAAAAAATTTAAAAAAGCCTCTGATTACCAAAATAGAGTCTAAAGTTGCTGTGGCGTTGTGGTCTTTGGTCTTACAGTACCATAGCAGCAGCAGGCTCCTATTGTCCAGACTTGAGAGGGATCCCGATTTCCCATCTTCAGAAGATGCTTAAGTAAAAGACTGGTGAATGTCAGCCAGTCAAACTCTCACTGTCTGCTTGCTTTACACATCTGCTGCTGGTCACCCAAAATACTGTTGCTGCTGGAGTATTTTCAATTTAATGTTACTTGGCAGCAGATATGTCTTCCCTGATACCATGTGGCTTCTGCTGAGGTGATTGTCAGCTCTGATCTGGATGGGGTCACCCAGCTATGGTTGCAGCACAGCAAAACTGATTTTGTTATAATGACCTTGTCCTGCCATCTGGACTGTCACTGTCAGTTCACAAAAAACTTCTTGTATACAAGTTGACACATAGAAATTAGGTTTCACCCAAGAGATGCATGTGTACTTATATGTATTATGATGACTGCAGTGTTTGCATGGTACCACCTGTTTGCAAAGAACTTAAGCTGTAGGATTTGGTTTCTTTGTCAGTTTAAGTAAACAAGATTCTAATGTTTAAAGCTGTGTTCTGCTTCCCTGCAGTGTAAGAGATGAATTTTTCCTGATGAGAAACTTGTGCTCTTCATTTTAACTGAATCCAGGCAATTAAAAATATTTCCCCAGGGAGGTGAAGGATCAAGAGAACAGGAGAGGATATGAAAATACTTTGTTAAAAAATTATTTCTAGGTCAGTTAATTTTCAGAAGGCTGAAGCCAAAGAATGTTGTGTACCATAACTTTGTGAATCAGGTAACAGCTATGGCAGGGAGAGCCTGTGAAAATAACTGTTCTGTGCAGCTTTGTCTTTCATTATTACCAGTGTATGTGTGCATGTGTGAAACTTACTTTGGCACATACTGTCTTCCATGCATTTAGAGAAATATAAACAGAATGTAAATGGAAAAATGTTGAGATTTAAATGTAGATTGCTTGAATGAGCAGGCATTTTGCAGCTGTATTCTATACCCTTCATTACTCTAATGCATGATTTGTAAATTACTCATTTCATCTGAAGCGTGCAGATGCAGTGTGTTACTCCCCACATGCATAAAATGCTAGAAAGAAAATACAGTTAAGTTCTTGCCCTTCAAAGAGATTGACTTCAGTAGGACAACTAGTAGTGTAAAATTACACCTGTGTAAGTCTTTATATGGTTAGGTTTGGATTTTATCCACCATTTATGAATCTGTTGGATATGGGTTATTTCAAAACAGAAGAAAATGTCAGCAAACTCACAGACTCAAGAGATCATTGTTGCTGCTCTGCAACTTCATTTTCTCCCTGTTCATTTTGTTCTTCCACTGTATCAACTCTTAACTATCTTCAGGGCTACTCAAGTCTATACCTTCCTTTACCTGTTGCCCTGTTGCATTGGGCTTTGTGCTCTGTTGGTGGAAATGATTGATGCTCAACACCACCTATGTGCTTTTCCCCATATGCCTTCTGAATACCTTAAGATCATTTTATTTATAAATGCAAACTATTAAGAAAAAACTCTTTTGTAGACTTTAACTTATTTTTTAGGTTTGATGTGACATCCTAAAGAATTATAAATGCAACTGTAATGTGACTTCAGTAGGACACCCCGTATATTTTCATTTCTGCATCTTTGCTTCCATTCAGTATGAGGGCTCTGTAGTCTGTGCTTAAACTAGCCACCTGTCCCTTTCATGCTTTTTTCCCAGCTTTGCCACGGTCACTCTGTTCGTTCTACCTTCCTACCAGGTGTCAGCCTGATAAAGATGTATAAAATCTAGTCAATGTAACTGGAATCTTGGAAATACTAATATGTGCAGGGTATCTTGGTTTACAAAACCAAAAAGAGTCTCTGGCAGTCTGAATTAAAAATATTAAAAGTTGTGGCCATATGACAAAGATCTTTGAATCAAGACAAATACACTCCATATTGGGCTGTTTTTGCTGTGGCTCCGAATAAGTGCTGAATAATTTTGTCCAGAGATATTAATTCCATCTTGCTGAAGTCTGTATTTTTTGATTGTCCAGCATGGTTTCCTGATTGTGCTTTTAGATGATGCCCCAGTTGCCTGTGTAATATGTGCTGCCCAGGCATGGTAGGTAGGGACCACCTGGCTGTGTGCTGGAGCAGGGTGGAATTCCTCTTTTTCCTTCAAGTGCTCCAGCAGTTGCTATGCTGGAAACTCACTTCTCCTTCCTGTGATAATTTCTTGCACCTTGCCCATCCCTCCCATTCTGAAAATCTTTTTATTATGTTTTCTCATGCAAGCACTAAGTTCATTGAGTGGTTTCTTGAAGTTGTTTTATGAAGAACCTGTGAACATGGTGTTGCAGTCATGCAAATGGTAGAGAGAAGATGTTGGTGCAGTCCTCAGCAGTGCAAATCAAAGACCTAGAGCCTAGGAGTTTACAGGCAAAAGTCATCGGTCTCTACTAGGGCACGTGGCAAGCCACCTCCCCATACTACAAAGGCAGGACTTCACTGGGAAGTGCCAGCAAGTTCAAAAGCAAGCCACAAGAATTTTCATTTGTGGTGTTGTGCCTTCCCCCACCCCCATCTCTCTGTTTACTGAGAAGTGAACCTTCAGGGGTTTTAGCCACATGAAAGTAACCTGGAAAAAGTATTTTTCAGTACTACTTTACTGCTGTAAAACCTTCTGTAACAAATCAGTTCCACTTTTTCAGGAACTTCCTTGTGATTCGTAGGAGTTGGAAACTACTGGAGGTTTGAGAACTTGCTGTTGCAGGCCCTGCTCTACGCTTATGCAGAAATGGGTGCTCAGATTTGCTGCCATGGAGAAGCTGTTGCCTCTTGAGCCTGAAAAGACCTCTGCACACGAGGCAAAGGAGAGTCTGAACTGCAGCACAATCTGTGGCAGAGCTCTTGTGTTGGAGGCAGAGCTGCCTTCTAGATTCCTGGGAAGGTCAGAAAGTCCTGCTATGTGTTCAGCATCTCCAGGAATGCTATTCTGGGCAAATAGCAGTGCTGTGTGTGTAACAGGATTCCTTGGGTTTTTGCAAAGAGCCATTTTCTTCCTCCTGTCTTAAGGAGGATGGTTTGTGCTCCCAAGCTCACCACTTTCTCCTAGAGTATGCACTCGATCATCACCCTGCATTGCATGGGCCAAACAGCAGCAGCTGCAGCATTAGCACAGCATCTGGGGGAGGCCAGTTATCTTAAGCTATGCATAAAGCTTCCTTCTCTTCCTCTCTTCCATCACCTTGAAATAGGACCATTGCCCAGCACTAGACAAATCCCTGAGTCCAGCTATCAGGGCACCATCAACTGTTCTTGCACACAAACTTTTGAGCCCATGAATTTGGGGAAAACCCTGCCACTACACCACAGATCTAGTTTGTTTTGCCATGTTCACATAGTAGTTTTGTGGTTTCCCAGTCTGGGAAGAGGCTCAGTGGAACTAATTTTTAATTCTTACATTCCCCACCCCACACCTCCTTCTGTTTTTTTTAACTCTCAGGTTGTGGCAGCTAATGGGTAGAGGAGAGGAGGTATTACAGCTGAGGTTCAAACTCTGATAGGAGAGTGGTAACTGACAGTCATGTGGGCAAATGGGAAGTATAACAAAGATGAAGCCCCTGCTAAAGAGTAGAAAGGATGATTGATGTCTGGCATCTAACTGGGGAGGAGGGCAATTGCATCACCAAGCTGGTAGTGCTGAGTTCAGCCATTGGTAGCAAACTGGTTGTTTTAACTGGAGGAACATTAGTGCTGATGAAGTATCGACCTTGAAAATTGGATGTCGTTTTTGAGGATGAAAATCCTAATTGTGCACACTGAGTGCTGTTTTGGCCTCTCAGCCCCCAAGCTGCCTGCACGACTGAAGCCAGCACGTGTTCAGCAAGGGCTTGTGCTTGGGGGTTAGGAAAGTGCTTTTCTTCAGCTCTGCAGTGTGGAAGAATCAGCAGCCTGAGCCAGAACTGCTCCCTGCACACCAGAGAAAGCAGTGTGGGGTTCCCAGCAATGCTCCCCAGAGTGAGTGCCTGCTGCTTGCTCTAGCTGGCAGGCACTGCAGAGGAGGAGAGGCATCTTCCCCACCTTCCTAGCCTATTGAATTTAAAAGCTCCAAGTTGCCTTGCTTTCCTCCTCCCCACTTCCCTCTTTTCAGTGTTTTTTTGTGTGCTTGCTGCCTAAAGTCATGCTTAACCCCTCATCCTGCCCACACGCTCTGCTCACAAAGCTTAATTGCTTTTTGTACTTCTAGGTAACACCCTCTATTCTAAACCCCTGGCTTCTATGCTTGTCGCAATGGCTGTTCTTGCTTTTGGGAAAATAAAGCATTCATTTTTCATGTAAAAATAGTTTTACTGTTTCCATAAGTGAGTAGCAATTGGGGCAGGCATATTTCCAGGTCAGTGTGGAGATGGGGCTGGATAGTGAAACCCTCTGTTCCAAAAATGGCCTGGAACCAGCAACAGTTCTTGATGTGCTGAACAAAGCTAACTGGTTTGTAGAGAAGTGGGATCCCTTTTTTGGGTGCACATGCAACATGCTGGTATTTTTCTGCAGTGCAGGGAGCCAAGCATTGATGTAACGAGCACTTTAAGTACTGTTAAGTACTTACATTAATTTTACAGTTTTTCTCATAATCGTGTTCTTTTGGTAATTGTAGGCATGGGGTTTGAATAAAAGGTTACAAAAGAAAGTTTCTTAGGGCATAGTCTATAACTACTAGTGCTTTGAGTATCTGAGCAGAAGCGACGTTTGCAGGAGTAGTCTGTAGTATTCCACAAGAGATTGTGCTCAGTTGGGTACTAAGCAAATAAACAGTAAATGTGTAGATCTTGGATAATGTTGCTCTGTGTTTGTTTAGATAGCCCAGCTGTACTTCAGATTTCGTTCTCTATGGTAGCTGTCTTGTGAATCTGTTGGCTTATTGCCATGTATTTTAGATTTATATGAACATGTTGTGGATCTTTTTCATCTTTGTATTTTGTTAATTCATATTTTTACTTCCTTCAGGCATATTTTAGAGGTCTCTTTAAGCTTTTAAAAACTAGTCAGCTCAAATTTTCCCTTTATCTTCACAAAAGTCACTACAGAAGAAAAAAGCACAGAAGGGGAATTACAGGCAGCATTAAAAATGTTCCTTCAGAACAGAAAAGCAGACTTAACATGAATTAAAAACTCTGCTCTGTTTCAGAGTTGCAAAAGCTCTTTTATTCACCAGAGAACTGTTAAAGCTAGTAATTTTTGGCATAGTATTGGTCAGGGAAGCGTGACAAAGTACAGTGGAATGCACTGAGCTGTGATCTAGCCTGTAGTGGTATATGACTTTAGTGTATGGTGCATTGCAGGAAGTGCTGGGGGGGTGGGGGGCTGGGGGCGGGGAACGGAGGGTGGAGAGGCCTTTTCATTTCATCAGCTCCTGAGTAACAGTATTCTTCCTGAAACACTGTCTGCAACATCAGAGGGTCCCTTGGATGCTTTTGGGTCAGAAGACAAAACATGAAGAACCTGCACAATCTGAGTTTCTGGTAGAACCTGGCTTTGTTCTCTGAGCACTGCTGTGCAGAATTAGGATGGGATGAGAAAGTTGGGAAGAGTCATGTGTTTGGGACTGCAGATCAACTGTGCATATATCTACAATGGGACCATATCTCCAGCCCACCATGCTGGAAGATAAAAATTCTTGGGCTGAAATTCTGCCATCGTTGAAATCAGCAGTTAAATTCCTATTGATTTCATCAGGCCAAAACTTTACTTATTTTGAGCAGTAACATCATTCTCCTGTTCCACACACATGCTAAGTCCATTTACTTAGACTTAGGTTTTGGCACAGGTTTTGGCTTTAAATGGAAATCTGTTCAAATCCATTTAGTATCAGTACCATGGATTTCAGATTACATGGATGGTTAAACACAGCTATATGTGGTAATTAATAACCAGTTCAGATATTCCTGTAATTTGAAGCATACCTGGTATTTTCCTTCTTTCTTCTCTGAATTATGATGTTGGTGGGAGAAGCTTGGTGTGGTATGGATTGTGATACCAGTGTAAATCACTAACAGGAGTTTTACTGTTCACCTTGGGTTTCACATTAGCATTGCTCAGTTACAGCGATAATCAAATACAAAGCCACTGTTACATTGGCATTGCAGTAAAGCTGTGTGGTGCAACATGGTTGCAAAAAAATGAGGTCTCTATCCACAAGAAATTACAACTTGAATCCACGTTCCTGTGGTAGGGATGTAGGAAGATTGCAGCACAGAGAAGATGATAGGATAATGATATTTAGTGTATTTATTGTTTGCATAGATATCTCTGTTATTCTTACTGTCGCCTTACTTAATGTTTTTCAAGAGGACAGCTTGATGTTATATTGAAAATGTGGGTAAATGTTTAGAGCAGGAGTAAATGAATAGTCAGCTGGTGGCATGTCCCAGTCTTGGGTTAGAAAGAATGCAGAACTTGCTTGGCAGATAGGTTGCTTAGATGGGAGCATTGTAATACTCATTGAAAGTCATTTGGCATTTAGGATATAGGTCCCCTTTAAGATGTAGACTGTCAGATTATTACAGGTTAGGGTATTTCTACTCTAGATTCTTAGCTCTGCCCTCTTGCAGAGATGAGCTGAAGGTTGAAAGCTGACTGTTCAAACTGATATACAAGAGTCATTGTAGCCATTCAAGTAATGGGCTGCATATGGAACTGCTCTGAGTGTATTACTGTTTTCATTGCATGGCAGTACTTTGGATAGTTCCAGCTTGTCAGGTATTGCATGCTCTGGAACATAAATCCTATAAATTTCAGTTGTCGAAAAATAATTGCCTAAGTTCAGGTTTTCACATATAATTCTATATGTGTGTGTATATACATATACTAAGCTTGCTTATCATTGGCCTCTGTGGCTAGTCTCTGAAGGTGGTGGCAGATAAACTGGAAAATTTGCTTAAAAATAATCATAGTGATGACAATTTTAAGAGCTGATGTATGCCCTGGAGAAAAGGAATTGACAGTTGCAGTGCTTGTTACAGGAAGTGAACGTTGACCTTGGAAACAGAGTGTCATCTTCAACACTGTGGTTCAGGAGTCATTGTATCTGTAATTCAGCATCTCACAGCATCATCCAAGGCAGTGTGCACACAGACAGAAGCCCAAGTAAGATGCACACACAGCAGAAGTGAGGAAGGAGTTTCTCTGGAGCTGTAGAAAGTACTGCAAGATAATCTCTTGGAACTTAGAGGTGTAGTGTGAACTTGATCATCAAAATACAGGGACCATCTCCATGTATCATTACCATGGAGGTTTAGCTTTATTTTGGGCTTGGCATGCTGAAAGAGTACGAACACGGATCTTCTCATGAATCTGCAGTGGGGTGTGATGCAATGGCATCTGGTTAACAGTACTTGGCAACATGCACACAGGTTAGAAACCCGTAGTACTGTCTCCACCCAGTTCTTGAGGAAATTTAGGAACTTGGAACTTGATTGCCTAACCAGATATATATTCTTACCTTTGCCAGCTTTGTTGAACAGGTGCACAAAACCTATTTTTTTTACTTCATCCAGAAACAGAGGTGTTCACCAGTACACTACTGCACGTTGTTGAGTCTTAGTTTCCAGGACTCTGTATTTTGAAGCCTCCCAGCCATGCGATGTAGCATTGTGCTTGTTACTGGTAGTGTTACCGCATCAAAACACCAGCCAGGTTTCATTCTGCATCTGAAATATTTGAGAAGATTTTTGCCCAGCATGATTTTGCTGTAGATCTCACTTCCAAGAATATGTTTTCTCAAGGGAGAAAAGTGATTACTTGTCTGTTACTGGATTCTGAATATTTTGCACCCTTAGAGATCTCAGAAGAAACACTGTCTTTTAATAGTATTCACGCAACTGAGTATGTGCTGTGATAATGGTAATAATGAAGCCTGAAAAACAGTTGCCAATTGTTCTATGGCATGGGCTGAGACTATTGGAAAACAACAGTCTCCTAAATGTTTGGGTAAAGGCTTGAAGGAGGGAGGTGAGGAACACTGATCCACTGCCAGGATTACTGGGAGCTAGTAAGCAAATGTGTCAGCACTGAGTGACTTGGTCAAGGGAACAGTTTCTTTATCTACTTGAGCCTTCTCAAGCTTCATCCTCAGACCAGCTGTGGAGGAAGGATGAGTGGAATTGTGTCCTGTGCTCCACCTTCCTCTCTCTCCGTTATTTCAGTCTAATCAAGTTCAGACTTCTGTAGAATTCAAAATACTGTATTTTCCTAAGAAGTATAGTTGTGGAATAGGTCCAGTATCTTCTACAGTCAGTGTTACAGGGTTTTTATTGGCTTGATACAGTGATATTTTTTTCTTCCTCGTGTGGTTTAAAATTACTTGTCTAACATGTTGATTTATAGCCTGTCATGTAAGACTGTTTCCCCTTGGATATATCTTTTTAAGATGATCAAATGTGTTTCTGAAAAATGTCCTGTTGTTGCCTTGAAATATTAGGTGATAACTGCACAAGTAAGAGAGGGATTAGCTTGTTAAACCTAATATGACAACAAGACACAAAATACTGCAATCAAAAACTTTCTTAAGGCAGCATAGAGAGAAAACAAAACAAAACAAAAACTTATGGTCTGAGATATCACAAGCATATTGCATTCACCCGAGAAGTTTGTAGGTTGGTGTGAAGGCAGGAGAGGAGACTCCTGGGCTGGGGCTCCAGGGGAGCCGCTTTCAGTGGTGGTGCCAGAGCCTCCCGTCTTCCCACTCATTCCTCCCCAGTTCATTGCCGCAAGCTGTGCCAGCACAGTGTTTGCAGAGCTGAGCGGTGACTGATCAGGGAACTGATCCAGGTTAAAAATAACTTTTGGGGGATTGTGGGAGGCACATGAGCACAACTGGGGGTACAGCAGGGGTGCGCAGAAAGGAGCGGAGAAGTTGAGAGCAGTGGAACTACCATCAGAGGAAATTCTGAGAGAAAGCTCAGCCTGCACTTACGTGCTCTCTCTCCTCTTTCCAGCTGTGCTCCAGAGAGGACCATCTGCTTGGTGCTGTCTCTTCTTACTCCCCCTCTCACCCAGGTCTTGTAGCTCCAGCTCACTTGAGTCCAAATGTGCTCAGTTAGCTTCAACAGCTAAATCACAGGTCTGTGCTAACCCAGCTGTGTCTGGTGGCAAGCAGACCACAGCATGGTCAAACGAGGGAAGCAGGTGATAGGCAGACAGGGACAAAGTCGAAGAAGTTTTCTGCCGACATACTTGCAGCTGAAGATAATACGTGAATACTAAGTTATGAATGCTGAAAGTAGTGATACAGTCATTTTTCACGTTGCTGCAGCTTATTTCATTGATGGCTAATGGCAGGTTTGTGAGGAGGTACTAATGTTAAGGGGATGGCATTGAGGAGGATTTTGCAAGAGGATTTCTTTTCTTGCAACAACTTAAAATACGTATCACAGCCTTTGCACATAAATGGAGCTGAACAAGAAAGATGCATCTTCAGTACTGTGTCTTGACTATTAAAGTGTGCCACTTGGCTGGTAGCCAACAGAGATAATATCGAGGTGAGCCGAGTAGACACTGTTAAGGAAACACCAGATAAAGAAAGGACAATTTAAGAGAGATACTGTGGAAACCTAGAAAGAAATTGTTTTATACTTTTAAAAGATACTTTTGAAAATAATTACACAATGAAAGCAAAGCCAGGTGACTGTATTCCTTTCAGTTGTTCTGTTGGGTATTATCAAATATTTTTCCCCCTACTCTCTGATGTTGAACTAGACTTAGGTGTCTGCTTACAAGGTTCCTCTACGAGATCAATCAAAGTGTATGTTACCAACTGGCTTTAATTTTATTTATTTTTACACTTCTCTATACTTACTGAGCACAGAAGAGGCACAGTTGCATGAAGCACTACCATGGAGCAGAAGGAGTCTTCCATTTTCTTCCTGCTTCTGGTCAGTTTTGGGGACCCTGGTGGCCATTTCTGCCTCCCCCCAGTAGCTCCTGGGCTAAGGAAGATGCAGCTGCTCTCGGGGGAATTGTTTACCTCTCTGTGGAATCTTGTCCTGGTCAGCTATGTGCTAAGAATGTGAATAGTTTTGCTGCGACTGCTTTACATGTAAAAAGACTGACCTTAAGATATTTTATCCAGCTGGGGTTTTTTTCTTTTTCTTTTTTTGCCTCTAGTACTGATAGAGTTGAGAATTTTGTCTTGCAGCTGCAGAAAGCTGCAGTGACTAGCAGTCGTATAAAGCGTTTAGTACAAAGGGATGGTTTTGTACTCTTAAAAATCATTAAGTGGCAGTCAGTGGTGTTTAGCAATTCTTACTTTTGGACCCATAGTTATACATGTGTATTTGATAGAGTTTATGAAACTAAGTGCTGCATGGAGACTTCTGGAAAATGTCTAATGAGATCCCTAGTGCTGCAGAGTTTGAGTGTATTGTATTACAATGTTGGGCATATTGATTTAAAAATGTTAAAAGCTGAATGCTTTTTGTATATTTTTGAATGAGAATTTAGAAAAGGAAAGAAAGCATTACAATTATTACATAAAATATAAAAATGCCAACAAAGTTTTTAGGAAATAATATTGTATGTAAAAGTTCTTCATGTTCCTACTCTTTGAACAATAAATACGCCAAGTTGTCTTGCCCAACACACTTGCATTCTGTGTGTGTGTGTATATGCCTGTTCTGAAAAATATTAGGAATCTCAAGATAAAACCCAGATGTTTCTTCAGTCACGTGAGATGTGCAGTGTTGGACTGCGAGGCTGAGAGAGAAGTAGACTTCATTTGTCTCACAATGGAGTTATATTTCTTGGGTATATTTATTTTCTTTTTGACTGCATTACTGCTTGATGTCTGTTGGGGTCCCATTGTAGTGTGAATCCTTAAAGGAGAGAACAGTACAGTGGTAATGCATTCCAACCAGATATCCTGGAGGTTTTAATAGGTCCATTGAAGTACTCCCCAAAGAAAAATTAAGGGGAACAAAATTCTTCTAAACTTCTAAAAGCCATATCAGGAATATGCTTGAACCTTGTTTGGAAAGTTGTTAGTATTTGACCTTGAATATGAATGGGGGACTTAATTTTACTGTCTTTAATTTTTCTTGCCTTGAAGAAGAGGTTGTAAACAATTGAAAGTTCTGCTGGTTTAAAACTGAACCACACACCCCCCCCACCCCCCACCCCCCATATAAAGTTACAAGAAAAGGAGGGGAAAGGTGTATGACTCTTTAAATGTTAAAATCTTATGAAAAATAAGATGCCTGAAGTAGGCAGCACTCAGTAAAAATGACAGAGGCATCATGAACAGGAACAGATGCAAAATTCAATTTGTATAGTTGGATATGGAGAAATGCAATAAACAGTACTAAAGCATTGCAAATTAGCAGCACCATGTGACTTTCTGGGGAACAGCTGACTTTGGCAGTGCAAAAAGCTCTTCTAGTCTTTGACACAATTCTTTTGTGTGCTTTGGGGCTTTATTCCTGGACAACAAGCCTCATAACTCATCTTGCTGAATATGAATACCACTTTACAAGTCCCTTGCATCTAGTTTGGCTAAGAAACCACTTGCAAGCTCCATGAATATTTGTAGAAAACCTCTTTTATACATAACTCAGTATGTATTTATCTTTATTGTAGAAGGAAGAACAATGGGAAGCACTCATCTTGGTGTCTGTGGCCACTGAAAAGAAATACTTTGATACACAAATAGCATTATTGTAAATGTAATGCCAGCCAAAGGCATTTTTGGCTAAGGCAGGAGCAATAAAATTGGCAAACACATCGCTTGCTGCTAATGAAGAGGAATAAGCTCATCATGAAACCTTCACTGAACTGCTATTCTATCCAGCTTGATTTACTTGCCCTGGTAGAGTAAGAAACTGCTGTCTCAAGGAAAAGAAAAGAAAAGAAAAAAAAAAAGTGGGGGGGATGTTGGTGCTAGTAGGAAGGAGTCATGCTAGCTTTCTGACAGCTCAGTATGTGAAAAGCAGGTCTGAAGGAGAGCAGGATGGCCTGCTGCTCTTGCAGCAAATGCGTCCTGGTTACTGATAAGTGTAAAATACTAAGACCCACCTGGGAGAAGGAACCTGAAAGAACTCGATTCCAAGACAATACTTGAAATAGTTTATATAGTACTTTGTAAATGGCAGCTGGCTTTTGCTGGAACTGCCATCTTAATGTATTTGGTAATTTAAAGTGCATTATGTCAGGAGTAGGTTAGTTTTCTGGGTTTTTTTGTTTGTTTTGTTTTTTTTAAGTTTGCATGCCTTTAGTGTAGATACACTTGCTTGGACCACCCCCAAAGTATGAAGTAGCAAATGCCATTTTTTATTCATGGCTGGATTTCGTGCATGAGGATCCTCGTACAAAACTGGAAGTGAAGCTATACTCAAATGCCTTTCTTAAAACAACAATGCTGTTCTGCAGTGTGGTGCACCTTTACCTCAAGGCTGGGTCCAATTCTACCTCAACTTTGAAGATGCCTTTTGTGCAAGGTTCTTTACTGTATTCTACTTGTATTAAGAGTTTGTGACATTTCAGTGGCATAAATAAATTCCTGAAGGCAACTTGCTAAGATCTTTTCCCCAGGAAACTTGTATTGGTTCTTTGCTGGGTGCTGCAGTGTTTATTAATATTCTCAAATTGGCCTTTAATACTTACACTGGTATTAATGTCAGCACTGTTGGCCAGATTTGCATGTTTCACTAGGCTGAGTCAGACAGGGCAGAAATGGAGTAAGGAGGAATTAGTCTGGCTGAAGTCTACCCGTTCTTTTGGGTGGGAAAACTTTCCGATGGCATTGGTGAAACACATAGCACCTCTCCTGCTCTCCTAGGGATTTCAGCCCACCTTACAAAGCAGTTAGAGGAAAGTGCTTCCTGTTCTTGTCTTTTCAAGCTAAATTCTGTTTCTGAATTTACTTTCTTGATCCATTTTTGCTCTCTGGATGTAAATCATACTAATCCACAGGAAAGTTTCAAACCAAATGGTGACTGAGTATTTGAAGATTCTTGCCCCATGGGTATCTTCCTCCTAGTTATAAAGGCAGTAACACTTGATATTTTCCGCTAATAGCTTTTGGCAAACCCTGCTACTCAGTGCTGCTGCTGAAAGGATTCACTGTTCTTTGCATCAACTTGACTGCTTTTCTACCTTCTTTATCCTAACAGTAAACAGGGAGGTGGGAGGTGTTGCATTTCAAGACTTTAACACCTTGAATCAAAATACAGAAGCTTGGTAACAAGCTCTCTACTGGATTGGACTTCTCTGCTATGTAGAAAGGATTTGATTTCGAGTACCAGATGGGCAACTCTTGTTCTTTGAGTTAGACTTGCAAGCCTCAGAGCTGGCCCAGTGTTGAGCTTGGTATGAAAAGGGAATGGCCTGTTTGGTAACACCTCTAGTTACTAAAAAATGTGAACAGGAGCCTGGGACAGGTTTTCAGTGAACATTAAAAGAAGATGATAGTGCTTATTGGTTTGGGACAACTCATTTGCTTATACTTGCATTTGTTTTCTAATTGCCTTCTGTTTTCTTTTCTTCAGAGTTCAAAAGCTATTGTAGGATGTTATGTTACCTTTGTAATATTAAAAGTATTGATGAACGGTGTCATGGCTTGCCTTGTTGGAACCAGAGAGACTCTTAAGCCTCACTGGTTGATGCAAGGCATATGGTTGAGGCACTGCGTAACAGAATACAGGTCATCGCGGTGACTGCCTGTCAGGAGGGACAGGAGCTAAGGCTGAACTTGCTGCGGACTGTGTCCAGAGGGTGGGAAGTTCCGTGTTCTAGTAACCAAAGTGGGGGATTTCAAGGAAGGAAAGGAGCTATGTGCACACTTGCATGTGTGTGTCTGGTCATTCACACATGCATGAAGTAAGCAAAGCTCTTCCATGCTGCTCTGTAACATAAATCTGCCAATGCAGTAATTTATAGATGCTGTTTATATAACATGATTTGCCTCAGTATAAGATTTCTGAATTAGCACATAATAGTGCTCCTGGTTTGAGTTCCCTCTGCTCCAGTGCTGACAAAAGGAGAGAGTTGTACAATTCTGTCTGTTGATGGACTCACCATGGGTCATTTGGTTATACTGAACTCTAAATAGTTTAAATAGCTCTCCAATGAGCAGACTTAAAAGGGTAATGAGGAACAGTTATGGCTGTGTATGCAATCATTTGTTCTGTTTTAAATTAAAATCCGTTTTAGAACAGGATTTTTCCCTTGTGTTTGTGTAGGGCTCAGAATAGTTCAGGCAGCTTTGAGTGCCATCACTGTAGAAAGGATTTTGTGCAGCTATAAGATAACTCAGGCAGTGAAGACATAAAATACACACTTTCCCATCTATTCTACCATTAATGCGTAGCCTCTGAAGTTGGGTATAGTCCTGGATAGTCCTGGAGCACTTCATGGGTTCAAACCTGAATGCTGTGTGCACACTAAGAAGAGATGTGAGATCATCCCACATCTGATGTGGGAGCTGAAGCAGCGTGTATTTTCCAAAATGGGGACTTTCTGTAGCTGGGGAAGTATTACTACTGCCTGTTACTATTGGCCAAGTTTGATTGCTAAATCAGGAGCCTCTGCTCCTTCAAAAGCTGGAGGAAAGAGTGGGTGCCTTGAGAAAGAGGCATAAGAGCCTCAGAGGTAAACATCAAGTCACCACGTATTTTGGGTGCTAACAGTGTCACTCTGTCCACCAAATATCTAGGGAAGCTAGTCTTCTACCACCAGCTGTTCAGCCACAGATGTGCTTTTCCCAAGGTCGGGGACGGGGGGGGGGAGGAACAGGGAGAACGGGCTCTTTGTCTCTGTTCCTTAGGTTTATCTATTAAGCTGCCTCTGTAACGGGGTGCTCTGAATTCTGCTACCCTTCCTCTCATGCCTGTGTTCTGGTTGGGACAGAACAGCTCAACTCTGTTCTTGCTTCCAAGCCTACTTGGAAGAAAGGGGAAAAAGAAAAGAAAGTCCTATTCATGATGTCTTTAGATAATTTTCACTCCCTTTCCATTATTGTTGTTAATGCCATGGTCTCTCCTTGCCTGTTCATGACACCTGAGCTTCATGCAGAGTACAGGTTGGTTGCCTGGGGCAGAACCTCTTCCAGCTCCCTGCAGCCCTTTGCCTTTCTAAATCTTTCCCAGAGTGCCCAAGATGCTTCTGGAAATGCTATAATAAATGTATATATAAATATATATAATGAAATTACTTGTTTGACTGGTGACACAAATAAGAGCCTGATTTATTCATGAAGGAAGTATTGTGTCTTTTTTAATACGCTGCTTCAAAAGGGCTCACAGGCTTACTTAAAATTAGGTTAATATCAACACAATCACGTACACAGACATGCACACATTGTTAATATCTACATGCATGCCTGTGTACACACAAGTACTCTCTGGGACATCAACAGGAGTTGTCTGATAAATTGTTCTGATTAGATTTAAAAATTGACATTGCAGTGCATGTGTGTTTTTTCTTTAAACAGATTGCATCTCTTGAATAGTTCATCGGAGTTTCTTGAAGCATTCACATACGTGCTCTTTGTCTGGAGATGCCTCTTGTTATAAATACTTCCTTCACTTTACAAGCGTTTGTTTGGAAATATGTTGAGCAGCCATGCTCGGTTTATTTCCAAATGTCTCAACTTTGGGACCTTGGATTGGCTTATAGCCTGAAGTTCATATCTCTCCTTTTCATGCAAAGAGCCATATTTGAACAACTCGCAGAACACAAGACTGTAGTATAAAATGGCAGGCGTCCTCTGTGAAACACCCATGGCCAAATACTGTGTCTTACAAGGAGCTGTGGTAGGAGAATGTACTGTATGAGTTCAGTTTTAAAAAAAAAACCCAAAACACAACAAAAAGTTATATGCACTCTTGATATAAATTGCATAGTGTTAAAAAGTATTTTGATGTAACTGATGTCTTTTGAGATACCTGCTAAGGAGCTGTGTCATATTTCTAGATACTGTTGTCAGCTCTTGTTTTTTTCTCTCTTTTTTTTGGCCTTTTCCAAGTTGGTGATAGTGTTATGGCTAGAGTGCTAACAGAACTGAAAATAAATACAGGAACACAAAGGGTAGAAATGCTGCAACCAGGGACTAAAAGCCAGGAATACTCGGCTGAAATTAAGAAAGGAAAGGAATGACTTTACCTCAAGGGTGACTTTCCAACGCCGTTTGCACATCATCAAGAAAGGTATCAAAACCATGCCACAGCCTGATCTTTTGTGATACAGACATGGGCTAGTACAGCAATAAGGAAGAGCCTGCTTTACAAGAGAAAATGAAAAGAGTGTCGTTTGCTTGGCCCAGGAGGCCAAGCTGTAAGCGTCCCTTAGCTGCTGAAGTTAAAAGACAGTCCAAACTAAAGGCAGGGGGAATAAACTGACCCTGTATAATTTAGGCTGGCACTAAGAGGGAGGTTTATCACTGCCAAAGCAGTATAGCTTCGAAGGAGCTTTGTAACAGGAGCAGTGAGGGGCAGAAAACTCTTAATGAGCCATGGGGTAGATCTCCCTTGGTTTCTGAATGGGTTATGTGGTTTGTGACTGGGCAAAGTGATCCTGCAGCAAACAAATGGGCACTCAGTAGGTTTCTGCCAGTGCTGATTTCCTCCTGCTTTTTTGATACACTAAAACTGAAGAGGGCTAGTAATTCTCAGGATAGCTTCTTAATTATGTGGCTGGAATATTTTAATCAGGGTTATAGTTAGGCATGGGAATTTGTGGGCAGAATTTAGCCCCTGATGTTATTAATCTGAAAACAAGCAAAACAAGAGTAGAGTACAGAATTGGATGGAGCGTCCAACTAGAGAGTATTATGGAATAAGTTTCTCTGCTCTGTAGGGCTGCAACAATCCAGACAGAGCATATTGTACACATTGTTTCCTGAGTTTCTTAGGTTTTGCATGTTTAAAGTCATGAATGAAAATTCCTGCAATGGTGGGCTATCACAGCAAGGTTCATAATCAATTCTGGATCATCTCTTCTGGCATGAGCTTTAGTTTTTTCCGTTCTGCAGGGAACCTGTATCTGTTTCCTGCATCTGTCGCCCGTCCTTCTTTGTGAATGGAAAGCAAGTAATTAATTTTATTGTTGTTAGCAATTAATTACCCTTGCCAAATCTTGGAGGACCTATTGTCTCCTTCAGACACAATGTTCTTGGAAAAAAAAATCTTACTTATTGTAACCTCTTGTGCAATCTTCACTTGGATGACAAATACATCTTGGCAACGAGGAGCTTTCTGAATGAAAAATGTTGCTGGACAACCCTGTAGTACAGCAAGAACGCAAACCTCTGCCAATGCTGGTGGAGCACAGCCAGGCAGGAGGGTAAAATGGGGAAAGCCTTTCACATTGCCTACAGAGCACAGAGTGAGATGAAGTCTGTATATGCACACATCAAAATATCTGTTTACCATCAAACAAGGATTTTCCCTGTTGAGCATCTGAGCTCAAAGGTGGCCTTCCTTCTAGCAAAATCTTGAAATCTGTTGGAAAACTGCTTTCTGCCAGCGCAAGACTGGGGAAATAATGGAGAGCATGTTGACTGTGCAGCTGTCTGGTTTGGGTAGCCCACTGTAGGAAACAGCTGGGAAATACCCCCCTCCAATTTTTCTCTATAAACCCACAAATTTGGGATCCTGCAGAGTTGCCTCAGTCTGCTTTGTGGTTGATGGCCTGACTTTGGTTTTCCATTAGATCTGTCCAGAACCACAGCTGACCACTGAAACCTCATTTTAATATTGCAGCTGTAACATTAATTACAAAATTCTTAATTGTAAAAGTACATTTTCCCCTTGTAGTTTTTCACCTTTAAATTTTTCACCAACAGCTAGTGATGTCAAAAAGGTACATAAAAACCCTGCATGGAGAGATGTTTGAATCCTCCAAAGGGAATACACAGAATGCAAAGAATGAGTTGGGGCCAGGACTACTCTGTTCCCTTGTGGTTCTTGTGCACACTGCCAGCAGCTTGTGTTTCTCCTTGCAGGCTGACAGCTGGCTGTGGGGCTAGCAGAATGCAGCCAGCAGCCAGGTTTCTCAACCCATACTGCGGCTGACAGCGTTTGGCCTGGTGAAAAGGAAATGATCTGAAGCAAAGGGCCTGATGCAGTGTACCTTGCAGTTAATGGAAATCTTTGCTGACCTCAGTGGGAGCTGGATTTGATCTTGTGCCTGCTTGAATGTTTTGGTGTTGGTTATGGCTCCAAGCAGATATTTTTTTTCGTGTCTCATTTCTGGTCTTTTTTTCTTCTTCTCTTTCTCAAATGTATGTACCTTAGAGTGATGTAAAATCAAGACAGCTCTATTTAATGTAGCTGTGCACTTTTATACTTGTCCAGTGTCTGTCCTCTTTGTTTCCTCAGCTCTTCTACTGTCTGCAGTATCAGTTTGCAAGATGCTGGCATTGATTTCTCCCCTCCTTCTTGAGCCATTCTGCTGCTTCTCACAAACATCTCACCTAATCCTCTGCTCTCTAACAAGTGTAATTACTGACACTGCTTAATCTATCTTCTGCTCTTCTTCCTGTCTTTCTAAACAGTCCTTATGTCAGTTTCCAGCAAATGCAGGCCAGGCTCTGGCCCCTGCCATCAGTGGGGAGCCAGCTTCCCCTTCAGCAGGCTGCTGGAGGCCAGCCCGTCGCTGCCTTGCACTAGCCACGCTCCCATACCCAGCTTATTGTTGCACTGCATATAGCGAGGGCCACCATGCCCCATTAGCTAGCAGCTGCCTCGGGCACAAAGCATAGCCTCTGTGAGACCCAGCCATGCATCAGCTTGTCCTCTGTCCCTAGCGAAGAGGGGCTGGAGTGAATGGAGCCCTTTTCAGTGGCTGCCAGATAGGAGAGCACTGCGGGTGTGGAGGATGATGATGGGGAAAACAATGCAGAGGAGGCCCAAGACCAGCTATAACAGTGCTGGAGCCTCTTGTTACCTTCCACTCTCCTGGAGTATCACATGCCCCCAGAGGGATTTGTCTTCTGGGTAGAGAATTATGGTTATATGTCATCTGTCTCTGAGAAAAATGCTTTGCTTTTGTATGTGGAATGTTTATTTTTTGTTGGTTGCTCTCCATTTGCTTGGAGATGATGCAAGGCTTTTGTGAACCAGCATCAGAAACAGGCTGTTTGTGTCTCATGATGGCTATGGGGGAAAGGGCCAAAGCTATGGGATGGTGTACAGAGGAATCACAGGTGTTCTTTTGAACCACAAAAAAACTTACTTCATTTTTTCCTGCAGTAATGTAAATGCTAAGCAAACAGGGTATGTAATGAGGAAACCCTTTGGAGGGTAGGAGCTGACCTAAGGAAAGATGAGAGGGAGTGAGCTGTGGAGCACAGGGCTGCTGCTGCACTGGGGGCTTCCAAGGATGAGATTACAAGTGACACATCTGCTGGTCCTCTTAGGTTATTGTACAGTTCACAGTGAAATGTATTGGGCTTTCCCCCTCCCATTATTCCCACTCAAGTTTAAATAGGAATCTCCTAACATATCTGCTGAAGGTAGAACACGCAGCTTCAAATAGACCAGTGTTGTTTTTACTCTGCTTTTCTGACATAGGCAATGGCAAAAGAGGATAAAGTAATGCCACAGTATAACAGGAGGGAAAGGATTTTTTTTTCAGAGATGATATTACTATTCTGGTAATAAAAAAGTAACCTATTTATTGTATCCAGAAGAAGAAAAAAGAAAGAAAGAGAGGAAAAAAACATTGTGGGAAATTCTTTCCTTCATACATAATAGTTTTCTGTTGATTTAAAATTGCCCTTAGTAATGTGTTGATGCCAGTGAAACATTTCAGCTATAGGAAATATGAAACAACCACTGCTTTTCTATGAATTATGAGTCATAAATTGTATGAAAAATATTCAAACTTGCTATAGCTATTCCCCAAGCAGAACCTCTGAGTAATGGAGAAAATGCTGCCATTCTGGGGGGAGTAGAAGGGGGACTGAGCTAAGTGAAGCAAAATGCCAAGTGCCAGCTCTGTGCTAAGTGTGAATTAGTGTCATCTGAGATGATCCTCCCTTGCTAAGTAAACAATTAGTGAGTATGTTATGTGTACTTGCAATTCAGTCAAGCAAAATTGTTCTCAGATGATACGGGAAAGGGGCATACATACATGTTGGGGCTACCTGACTGCTCGCCAGTGTGCCGGACTGACCTTTGGGAGGGCAGTGCACTTGTGCCAACCCAGCTGTCACATTGCAGTTGGTAAGCTAAGCCAAGAAGGCACAAACTCCATTTGATTCAGCATTTAGCAGGCAGGTTGTGGTGACAGAATTCCCCTAAAAATGGCAGTAAAGTGGCAAGATAATAGGATACTGATGTTTGCAGGCAGGGCCGTGTTGGTGACATTAATTTCATCCAACTTTAGCCATCTAAGAGCTAGGAGTTCAGTTCAAATTAGTTCTCTAATCTTCTGTCACCAAAAGTCAGTTTATCTCCTGTTGTATCTGTTTTATTAATTGCCTTTTGGAGTTTATCATAGCGAGTTTCTCAGCAACTACTTTTGACTATGTATCTAACTTTTTGATGGGTGAAGTTCAGTGAGTTGAATTCAGCATTAAAGCTCTGGATTTCAGTTTCTTCGTCATTTCAGAAAAGACCATGTAGCCCTGTGAGGATTTGCAAATTTTTCTTTGCAACTAGAGGCTAGAGTCATTGTTGAAAGGTATTCTATATACCTGAGCTATAAGTAAAAGTATAAACAAACTGCAGGAGAGTATGACCTGCTGGCTGTAGAGCAGGGGATGCTAACCATGGTTGTGCTAGTTTAACTAGAGCATTTCTATTTGCCCTAGTTTTAGTTTTCAGTTGTGTGTCTGGCACCCATATTAACTTCTCAGTGATGGATGTGTGCCCAATAAAATACAGCTAAAAAGACTAACAATGTGACATGCAGTTTGGTAGGCCTAGTCATTTTCCAAACAGATAGTGAATGATGTCCCGGCTGTACTGAAAACAGCAGTCTTTTTTCCCCATTGACTCTAGTCAGCAGAAATCAACCTCTGCCTAATTAGCATCTGTGAAAGGGTAAAGCTTTTACTGTGTTCAGGTGTGACTGAGACATGCTGTCAAGTATCAAAAGCTAAAGATTCTATTTCATCCTATGTCAAACTATGCTGTCTTTTCCAGACCTGATTCAAAGTTTATTTTAAGGAATCCTAAAGTGCACATTACAATTTGATGCTTCTTTAATTGTCAGAGTCTGGATATGTTGTGGTTTTTGTTATTTTCTTCTTTTAATTTTTGAGTTGTATAAGGCATGCAAACGTTTTCAAAATATGAGTGCATTTGGCTTCAGGCAGCTGTGATCTGGTGTGAATTATAAAATGTTTCTATAAATGTAAGAATGCTTACTGCTCTCTGGCCTGCAGTACAGTGCTTGGGTTTTGTCTCAATGTGATTCAATTCTCGTTTGCTTCATACAGGAGATGGCTGTCCGAGCACTGAAGCAGACGGGTAGCAGAAGTATTGAAGCAGCTCTGGAGTATATCAGTAAGATGAGCTACTTGGATCCTAGAAATGAACAGATAGTACGTGTAATTAAGCAGACCTCACCAGGTAAGTGTTACCTTTTTTTTTTTTTTTTTAATTGGGTTCTTTCTTCCAATAAGCTAGTTTTTGAAGTAGAGTCATTACTGGTGAGTAGTGGATTGACAGCATTCAGCAGTAGTCTTGTTGGAGACAGTGAGGTGAACATGGCTTTGCAAGGTGAGCTGGGCTGGAAGCTGAATACAACTCACCTGCTTTGCAGGGTTTGTCCATGCACATATTTGTAGTCCAGCCTTCTTAAACTGAAAGCCGTTTATCCTTCCACGCAAGTGAGTTAAATCATCTCAAGTTTACTGTAAGGGAAAAGCTTTTGTATAGGGAATTGCTATGGAGTTGTGAGAGAGCTCACTTCCCAGGAATTCATTCATGTTAACATCCTTGCAAGTAAACTGCAGAAATAGCTTGGGCCAAGACAGCAGAAGCTTTTCTGCACATCCCTGCTAGTCTGCTTCAGCTGTTTCATCTATACTACCAAACTGGAGGATTTGGGCCCTGTGTATGCCTCATCAGCAAACATCCCGCCACAGCTGGCAAAAGGCCTTACAAGAGTTGTTTCCATTCAGATATTGGCACTTTGAGCACTGCAGAATGCTTTTGATCTGCGACCAGGATACACTCTGGTTTGGATAGTTTGTTACTTTTATCTTCTTTCAGTTTCAAAAATTGTCCAACCAGACAAGTAACCATCCTCTTGATTGGCTGAAAGGATGTTATCACACGCTAGTGTTACATGCTGCGGAGGGGTTAGTGGACTAAAGGTTGAGTGGATTGGAGAGCTGTTTTCAGGGGCCTGTTGCGTTGGCCAAGGAATTTGTTGCGTCAGTGGCAACATTTCGACTTAAAATGTCTGTGTTGGAGTAGTTGAAGCTAACAAATCCACTCGATCGACCTGAATACAGTAGTATAGCTTTCTTAAGTGTGGCCAAAATTGAGTTTACTGAGTGCAACTGATTTCCACACGACAAATTTCTCAGCCACCTCAGCAGCACTTTCCTCCTTGCCTTTTGATCAAATTGACAATCTTCATTGGGAAGGGTGTTAAATTTGGCATAGCTGATAGAGAGGCATGTCTGGAGGTGGGGAAGGCTGAGGAAGAGAAAGCCCATTCAATTAACAAAGAGAAATCCTTGGACAGGAAGGAGATCTTCAGTAAAGCCACTTCTTTCCTGGGGGACCCCAAAGGTAGCCACATATAAGGAAGATGAAAACAGGGAAGGACCTCATTTTCCAGGTGGTCACTTTCAGGAATGGAGCTTCAGATGTGGTGGGAAAAGATGATGGTTCTGTGTAAGGAGCAGCTTTAGCTGCCCTTTCTGTCAGTCTTTGACGTCCTGTTTTATTATTTTGGAAAATTCTGAAAAACTCGTAAGAAAGTATTTCCAAGGGTGTTTGTTACCCTGCAGGATGACCATCTGACAGACAAAGTAGTAGTACAGACCAGTTTGCTATTTGAAGAGTTCTGTCCTAATACATGCACAAATGTGGCCTCAACTAGGCTTTACAGAGAATTTAAAATAACTTTGGCAGAATTACTGATATGTATTTTGCTTTATATTATAAAGGCTTTATTCCTTAAAGTGAAAGAACACACCCAGTCCTAAAGAGCATACATTTCTTCTGAAAAGGTTGAAAAGTCTTTCTAGGCTAACAAAAATGTTGTCTTTCATTTGCATTTGGTTTTGCTTTCTTAACATTACAATGCATGCAGCTGTTTTGAATACTTAACCTTTCAAGCTGAAAATCAACCTTTGCTTTTAGGATACACAGAATGCAAAACTTAAATATCATGTAAGTGATGTTTGCCTGCCTGAGGTGCCACAGATTCATATTGATTTGTTTGATATGGTATTGCTTGTGCTAGGATAGCATAGGTCTTCTCTAGTTCATTAGGAAGCATGTAATGCTACTTGGAAACTTCATTTGCAGATTGAGAATTTAAATCTTCAGGGTTTGAATTCCATATATTGGTGTATAGAAATAGATTTTCAAATTACTCATTTTTGTCCTGCTTTAACCTCAGTAGTAAAGCTAACAAGAGTTTCAGCGTACTGGCAAGACTCAAAACTTATCAGATACTACTGTGTGACAGAGAGTTATGTATAAAAACAGATGATTCCATGAGTATTGTTGATTAATCTTAAGAATACATTCTGATCTAAAACCTTCAGAGGCAAGAGACAGTCATAACAGTTACTGTGTTGGGTGCGAATGTGTAGGGAAAAAAAATCGTCTACAACTACCACATTTGGTATCTTTACAAATCCAGGTATTTCTCCGTCACACCAGAACAGACTTACTGGTATACAAATCTAGGAGGTGGACATTATGCCTCTCTTGACATCAGCAAGATTCCTTGCACAGCTGAAGTAAGTGTCCCCAAATGAGGACAACTACTGCTGCTGCTGCTTTCCTTCATGGCCTCAGATAGGGAAAAGCAAAGTCAGCTTGCCCCTGAGGCTCAGCATGAATCCTACTGATAGAGGTGACAAAGGTCTTATGGCTGCCTCCCACCTGCTGGCCAGAGTAGCCACTTCTTAGGATGCCTTGGGTTGCCTCAGCCTCATCAGTGCATCTCACTGTGTCGCAGCAGGTGAGCTATCGTAAGTGGTGTAATAAGTATAACCTCAGTAAGCACGCCCTTGTGATATCATAGAAGTAAGAGCAGCTGAGTATAGATTTCACTGTGAAGAACACTGATTATTTGTCCAACTTGATTCCGTTTCAAAACATTGCATTGTTTATGAAACTGTCGGTGTGGGGCAGCCTTTTCAATGTGCAGAGATGGTGCATAGACCTGTCTTAATAACGTGCCTGTCCATGTGTGTCTGTATGTAGCAGGGCTTGCGTGTCAAGGCAAGGAGGCACAGCTCTGCTCAAGTGCACAGCATCCGGCCCAGCTGGGACATGCTGTAATGCAAATAATCCAAAAATCTTGCAAGCCAGTGTTCAATCCTGTTAGCTCAGTATGACTATTATTGTAGACCTTGTGAAATCAAGATTTTACAATGAAATTGTTTAGGCATAAATGGGCCAAGTCCTGTCATTTGTGAAAGCTGAAGAACCAGAAGGGAAACAAAATAACGACGGCACTGAGTATCCCCTTGTCTTTAGCACAGCCAGTGCTTTATACACCTGCAGTTTGTCCTCAGATCAAAAAACTGATGAAAAGTGCCATTAACACTTCCAATACAGGAATGCTGGTATCTTGTCTCTGCACATTCTTCAAACTAAGGTTAACATGTTGACACTCTGAAAGGTTTGCCTTCCAAACAGATGGAAGATGAGTAATATGAGGGGATGCTCTATGTCCAACACATTGGAAAGAACACAGGACAACTGTATGATGGTTTTGTTGCAAGTGAAGGAAGGGGAAACAAGGATTTTTGAGGAGAAAGATGGAATTGAGAAATGTAAGCAGATCCCCAACATGAGCAGTGAGCGCACTGTACAGATGTGGACAATGTGGTGACCTAGTAGCTTACAATAATGTTGACTTCAAGTAGTACTGACAGTCCTTCTGGGAGCTATTTTTCTTCTGTTGGTGCTGTACTTAACCCTCTGTTCTGTAGCTTCCTTCTGTCTGCGAGTAATGACTGGTAATACTGGTCCAGCTTTAAAAACCAGGCTATAGTGTAATCTGATGATTTCATAGTTGAGGAATTTGTGCTTCTATTTTCATAATTTGATAGGACTCTCAGATGATTCCTGGCATGAGCAGTGTTGTGGCCTGTAGCTCGTTATCAGTAGTAATACTTGGCACCTATAACTTTAAATGTTCAGAGTGCTTAATTTAGGTTTTGGAAGGTGTTTTTGTAATACATAACTCCCTACACAGTGTGCGTGTGTGTATGTATGTATGTATAGATGGATGAGTAATGCAAAGTAATGGGTTCACCTGAATTGTTTCCTAACATTCTTCTGTGTTCTTTTATAAAGGAAAGGGTATTGTGCCAAATAATGTAACCCGCAGGCCGAGCTTTGAAGGATCAAATGAATCTTTTCCATCCTACCATCAGATCAGTAATGCAGCCTATGAAGGGACAGGCTTTGGAGCAGAAGGTGCAAATATGCTAACTGAAGTTCCAAGGCCATACATGGACTATTTAATCTCTACTTCACAGTCTACAGCTATGAATGCTCCTGTACAGCGACCTTCTGGAGTAGGCACTCACAGCACACCAACAAGCCATCAGCAGAAAACATACCCTGCAAATATTGAGACTTCTGTGATTAATTATCCAGTGGCTAATCACAGTAGTCAAGCCTTGCAGCTGCAGGTGTCCCATGGCTCCAACAGCCAACATTACAGTAGGCAGCACATGATGGTGCAGGGAGAACCTATGGGGTATGGTGTTCAGCGTAGTCCATCTTTCCAGAACAAGATGCAGCAGGAGGGAGGATACAACAATCTCCCAAATAAAGGGGCAGTTGTCCAGAATAATTCAGGTCATGCATTTCAGCAGGCACCGGCAAGCCTGTATATGTCACATTCTCATCATAAACAGACAAGTCCTTCCTCTCATCAAATGCATGTGATATCCAGAGGTCCAGCCTTTGCTAATGACTTTTCAGACAGTCCACCACAAAATCTATTAACGCCATCTAGAAATAGCCTAAACATGGACCTCTATGACATGAATAATCCTCAAGTTCAGCAGTGGCAGGCAGCAACGCCATCACGCCGAGATTCCTTACAAAATCCAGGAATAGAGACATCTCCACGGCAACATGTATCCTTCAGACCCGATGCCACAGTGCCAAGCCGAACAAACTCCTTCAACAGCCACCAGCAACAGCCACAAGTGACAGTGTCTATAAGACAGGTTCCTCCAGGAAAACCTGATCCTTCAATTACTTCTCCAAATACAATAACAGCAGTCACGTCTGCTCATATTCTCCAGCCAGTGAAGAGCATGCGAGTGATGAGACCTGAGCCTCAGACTGCGGTGGGACCTTCCCATCCTGGTTGGTTACCTGCACAGGCACCGGCTGTGGATGGCCTGGAGATAATTGAGCAGCATGTGCCACCTGTTGGAGCAGCTAATGCCTATCAACTAGATGTGGATTACAGTAACCAGGAACTTCGGTGTCCACCACCACCGTATCCCAAGCATTTGTTACTTCCCGGTAACTCTGAGCAGTTTGATGTCAACTGCTTATGCATGGGCGTAGAGCAGACCCTCCGTGTAGTCCCCAATTCAACGTGCAATAAGGCTGAGGAGAACAGTGAGCGAAATGATAAAAGCAGCAAGAACACTAAAGCTGAAAAACCAAGCAAGGATAAAAAGCAGATTCAGACATCTCCGGTGCCAGTGCGAAAGAATGGCAAAGATGAGGAAAAGCGAGAATCCCGAATAAAGAGCTACTCACCTTTTGCCTTCAAGTTCTACATGGAGCAACATGTAGAAAATGTCATAAAGACCTATCAGCAGAAAATTAACAGAAGACTACAATTGGAGCAAGAAATGGCTAAAGTAATTACCTTTATTTTGTCATAATAAAAGCTAATGGGGGTTTAATTGATTATTACTGGTTTTAATCAGTCTAAAAATTTATAAAGGCAGACTCCACTGGAAGTAGTAGGTATCCAACACCCCTATTTTTGCTTAGAAGCATGGATGCAGGTCTGGGAGGCTGTTTGAAAAACCTGAGATGTGAAATAACATATCTTCGTACCAGAAAAGCAGGAAAGTATTAGGTTTGCTTAGGCAGGAACTTAGAAGTCAGTTTTGAGGCTGAGACACCTCTGACAATACTTTGGCAGGTCTTGCAAAACTCTGAGAAATGTTTTCCTGTTGCTCCAGTTTTTCCTTCCTGTTCCATGATAGCCCTGCATTCACCAAAGCCATGGTTCAACTTGGCAGTATATTCACTGTGCCATATTTTCAGATAAGTATGGAATACTTAACTAGAAGTTGTTTGTTGCCCACATGTAAGTAATAATATCATGCAAGTAATCATGTCTTGGCCAGCTTGAGCTGATCTTGGGACCCTTGCTGGAACTTGTTCTAGAAGCAGGTCTCAGGGAGGTGCACTTTGAGTGAGCAAGCTTTTTTCATGCCTAACTGTAGCTCTCAAACCTAAGCTGATTCACTGATGCGGCTGCTTAAAACAAAGCTGCCAAGTTCTGGTGGTTGCTGTGGCAGTTTTGGTTTTAATTTTTAAACGTAGAAGACGGGTTTTTTTCCCAGGCGTGACTAGAATATGACTAGTCTACTTTTGTATTTAAGGATAAACTCTAAGGAAAGCTATTATTAACTCATATTGGATAATAATTAACTACCTGATCTTCCCAAGCACAGTCGATTTCCAGAGTTAATTAATTTGATGTTCATGTTGCTCCAGAAAACTCAGCAGTTTGTTTGTTGAGATTAAAATTAAACCAATATGCTTCTAAAATCTCTTGAAAGGTTGCCATTTTAGTGGCAGTTAATAGTTTCTCCTCACTGCAAATACAGATTGTGTTGCATTGGTTGAATTTTGTGAATATTTTCCCGAGATTGAGATAGGGAGTGATCTCTGGAGAAGTAAAAAAGCAGCTAATTGCATTAGTTCTGTTCTGACTCTTCAGCTTTCCCTCACTTCATAACTCAGAGATAATTCAGCTATAAACAAAAACAACTCCTTCCCCTAGCAACCTCATCGCTGGCTGGAATAACACAGGAGATTTTGGCTAGCTGAACATCACATTGTTCTAGAATTAACCAAGAACACAGCACACTAATTATTTTACCTTAAAACAATAAACACTTCCTTTATTATGGGTTGATGTACTTGCCTTACATTTTAAAAACAGTGTTACTTGTTTCGATTTGGCTGTTACTTTCAGTCTGAAAATTCATCCTACCTGTTTTGCAAGTTTCTGCAGACCTCTTCCATCCTTTATTCATACAGATTTCATTTTTATACTGCAGGGATCTCACTGCATAGTCTGGCTGCCCACATTCATCTTTAAAGACCTAGACTACAGACATGAAATTAAATCCATCTAAGAAGCAGACCTGTAGGCATATGCTTGGGTCTCTAGGCTGCTAATCAGTCCACTTCAACTCCCTCCACCCTCCTCCCCATTGCCGCTTCTCACCAGGAAATAATCTTCCTCTCAGAGTGCTTCAGTTGATGCCAGTTAATTCAGGATTTTGGAAATGGGATATGCAGAAAGAAAGGGGCATGCTGCAGAGGATGAGTTGTCTGTGTATCCTGGGGATCAGCCCAGGGGTTTCTGCTGGCGGAGGCCACCAGAGGCCGTCAGGAGAGGGACAGGCACTGAAGATGGCAGAGTTAGCAGCATGTAGGCTCTGTCTTGAAAGGTGGGGAAAGTCTGGTTCAATACTGCTGCTTCTCTCTTTTTCAGGAGGTCTCTCCCCACAGCCATATGAAACGTTGCTTACAGTTACTTGGCAGCTCTCTGGGGATGGGAGGTAGACAAGCCAGCTTTTTTACAGCTTAGGCGCGCAGGGAAAATAATACATTTAGAGGGGAAGTAGCACCAGGGTCTGGGCTGCAGGGGCTGAGGAGAGGCCAGACCTGAGGGTTATATGCATATATTTTGGGAGTGAAAAGGGAGAAGTTTATAGAACAGGTGGTCAGGAGATCTGCAGACCTCAAGAGTAGAGGCTGTATATAGCAGAGGAAGAAAAACAGTTTCGAAAGAAGATGGTTCCCAAGGTACTTGAGAATATGTAGGTCAAAACAAGCTTCTTAATTACAACACAAAAACCAACAGACCAAGAATCAAACAGTCAAACAGCACTCGGGGTAGGAACTGTTAACGTGAGTTCCCCTGGAAAACCGTTCATGAACAAATGGACTGCTGCATCTAGGTTTATGTTTCAGTTTAAGTTAAGCTGTACTGCAGTACGCATACATGTAGTGGAGTGCAGTGGCAAAAGGGATATTTGAAAGGTGTAAACCAAATCCCATGATCAGGTTTGTGATATTGTGTTCTCCTCTCTGACAGTATTGCCCCATGTCTGTTCATTCAGTCAAATGAGAAAGGCAGACCAATCTCATATATGGCAAATTCAGGTAACAGGTTTGGGCACAGTGAATTTGCCAGTATTTCAGAAATACCTCAACAGACAGACGAGATAGCTCTCACGAATATGTGTTTTCTGATTCTTGGTTAATTTTTCTCAGAAATGCATTTTGGGAATGCTCATTTATTGTTCTCTTGCTATGAATGTAACAGTACTAGCTCTTGTGGTTTGCTTTCCTTTGTAAAGGCTGGCCTTTGTGAAGCAGAACAGGAACAAATGAGGAAGATTCTCTACCAGAAGGAATCCAACTATAACAGACTCAAAAGAGCCAAAATGGACAAATCTATGTTTGTGAAAATCAAGACTCTGGGTATTGGTGCATTTGGAGAAGTATGCCTGGCCTGCAAAGTAGATACCCATGCCCTGTATGCCATGAAGACTCTGCGAAAGAAAGATGTGCTAAACCGGAACCAGGTGGCTCATGTCAAAGCGGAGAGGGACATACTTGCTGAGGCAGACAATGAATGGGTGGTTAAACTATATTATTCCTTCCAAGATAAAGACAACTTGTACTTTGTGATGGACTACATCCCTGGTGGGGATATGATGAGTCTACTGATTCGGATGGAGGTCTTCCCAGAGCGTCTGGCTAGATTTTATATTGCAGAGCTCACTTTGGCTATAGAGAGTGTGCACAAAATGGGATTTATTCATCGAGACATCAAGCCTGACAATATTCTGATAGACCTCGATGGGCATATCAAACTGACTGACTTTGGACTGTGCACTGGATTCAGATGGACTCACAATTCAAAATACTATCAGAAAGGTAGTGTTCTTAGACTTTATTTGTGATGGTATTGCATTTCTTACTTTGAAACAAACATGTACCTCTTGGCAGAAATGCCGCTTCAGAAGACAGAGGTGGTGTGTACACTGACAAACAAAGACTATACGATGTGTGTGTCTCTCTCAGACTCATTCACTTAGTTTGTTTCCAGTCCTTTGTTTCCAATACTGTTCGATTCCTGATCAGTAATATGGCTAACCACTGCAGTAGCAGCAATTTTTCATGTTGTACTTGTTTGGAAGGTTTATTTTGATGGTGAAATAATTTAATTGCAGATTTGAAGTAGTCCACACGCTTTCTTCTGTGTGTGCCGTTGAGGAGTATTGGCATCTATTGGCAAAAAGGTCATAAGCAATTGATATACTTAACCTAAATATACTCCATTGTTCTGTATCTCCCATATGGGAGCATGCTTCCTTGTGCTGAGACAGAGATATTTTGCTTGCTTTGGAAAACCAATTGTGAAGGGGAGGGCAGAAGGAAATGCCTTGGGTTTAAAGTTCAAATGCTGTTCTTCAGTGAGAGTAGAAGATGGCACAACTAGAGCTAGATAAATGCTTTTCTCTTTGTGTGCTGTTTTATGACCATGAATGTAAACTTTCTCTCCCGTTTGAAAGGGAGCCATATCAGACAGGACAGCATGGAGCCCAGTGATCTTTGGGATGATGTGTCCAATTGTAGATGTGGAGATAGGCTGAAGACGTTGGAACAAAGAGCTAAGAAGCAGCATCAGAGATGTCTAGCCCACTCCTTAGTTGGAACCCCAAATTATATTGCTCCTGAAGTCCTACTTCGTAAAGGTAGATAACCTGTATGTTTTTCCTGTTTAAGTGAACATTGATGCTTTGAAAAACTTCTTTTTTCCTTTTTTTCCTTAAATACGCTTGCTGCTTTCGAAGATTGTCATTCTGAAGGCCACAGGCACTTAGCTCAGATTAAGGAGAATGAATTTCTCTACATACTCCACCCTTTAGCATCACATTGCTGTCATTGATGGTGGTCGTACTTTGTGTATCTGTTTATATCTACACTCTGAGGCCTTTGAATGTGACTGCTAATAAATGTGTCAGATGATGTTGGCAGTGGTATTTTTCAAGTATAAAGTAGGTTATTTGTACTCATGGAGTACAACTATGACCACTAGCAAGTTTACATAGACCAGTGAGTAGCCAGCTGATGGTTCTGAATCACTGATTCAGGCAGGCCTCTTAAATATGAATGATGTAAACTTGTGGAAACAGGTCCTCCAGAGTTCCAGCCAGAATCTTGGGGAAACCCAACAAAAAGTCTTCCACAATTTATGCTGGACACCCGGCATTCAAAAGCTCGTCTTGAGGTATTTTGACAGTGCTCAGTGGCTATCCATGCAGAACAGACATGGTCACTGTAGTAAGGAGATTAGATGTTCAAAGTTGTCTTGCAAGCCAGATCCTAAGCCTGATCTTTCTCAAGCTGAGAGATTTCCCATTGAACCCTACATCTTCCAATGACACAAATCTCTATTGCTTTGAATTCAGTGTTTAAATCCTCCATTCCTTTTTGGAGATCTCAAACATACACCTTATTTGTCTTGTCACAGCAATTAAGTGATTGAAACTGTTCCTCTGCTTGGAACTTCCTCAGAAAGTGATGTGTGGCTTTCTTCTGTTTCTAGAGCGTGCTGTGTCTTTCAGCAGCTTTACAAACTTTCAGCAACTTTCAAACTCCACTGAACCTGGGGGGGACATCAGGTGCCAAACCTTTTTGTTACTGTTTGAGGTCAAATTTGTGCTGTGTAGTGATGTAGTTGTGGAACAGGGCACAAAAAAACCTGTAACTCCTAATCGTATGACTTCACCACTTACTTTTGTTGAGAACTACATTTCTTCAGAAAGATTCCCAGACAAGAGGATTAGATCTTTACTAGATTCTACTAAAATAGAGTTTAGGTCAGCAAGCAGAAGCGACTTTATGATGAAGCTAGATTGGGAGTCCTTTATTTTTAGGTTACAAATTGTTTGTCTAGAACAGGCAGAAATCTGTGCTGTATGTTTTGATACTTAATTGCAAGTATCTCTATACACATTCTCCTTGGCTGGTGGAGGACAACCTTTTCACTTGCCTTTCAGGATACACTCAGCTTTGTGACTGGTGGAGTGTTGGTGTGATCCTTTTTGAGATGTTAGTGGGACAGCCTCCTTTTCTGGCTCCTACACCCACAGAAACCCAACTGAAGGTAAGTTGAAGCAAAATTCCAATCTGTGGTAGCAAAATGTTAACCTTTTCCCTTCTCCATGCACAGACCTATCCCCTTTGGTAAATCCTTTGCCAGTCAGTGAAGAAGGTACTGAGTATCAGACCAGGACTGACTTGTCCAACTGCATAGTTTTATAAGTCTTCTCAGCACCATTCTGATTTCTTAAGCACGAGTTCATCCATCTAAATTCCTTAGAGTACCTATCAGATTTGAGTAAGCTGATATGCCAGTGATAATTACAGTTGGCAATGTGTTTCAAAGTCAAGCAGTGAGTGGTTTTTTTATTAGAAAGGATGTATCTCATGACCACTTTTCCTCATTTACATTTTGGAGCCAAAATGAAACAATTCCTTGAAGTCATTCCATGAAGTCATGTGTAAACTGATTGTGTTCTCAAATCTGACTATGGGACCATTCAGGAAGGAATTTTCTTTTTTCAAAAAACAGAATTGCTCCTTTTATCTGCTCTCCGAGAATGTTTCTTGGTTCGTTAAAGTTATTATTAATAGCTGATGCAATCTGATCATTGGGTTCTTGAACCTCTAAAGTAAATATGCAGATTGTGAGTTGACTAGTTCTGTGTATATTTCTGTACAGTTAATGTTGACAATCAGAAGTATTCTGTTTCCAGGATCAGAAGGTGTTTAATACCTTTCTTACCTCCAGGTGATAAATTGGGAAAGCACACTGCACATTCCCTCACAGATCAAGCTAAGCCCTGAGGCAAGTGATCTCATCACAAAGCTCTGCTGTGCTGCTGAGGACAGGCTCGGAAGAAATGGAGCAGATGATATTAAGGCCCATTCTTTCTTTCACTCTATGGATTTCTCTACTGATATCCGTAGGCAGCCAGCTCCCTATGTTCCAAAGATCAGCCATCCCATGGACACTTCAAATTTTGATCCAGTTGAAGAAGAAAGTCCTTGGAACGATGCTAGCGGTGACAGTACCAGGACGTGGGATCCACTAGCCTCTTCCAATAGCAAACACACAGAACATGCTTTTTACGAGTTTACTTTCCGAAGGTTCTTTGATGACAATGGGTATCCGTTCAGGTATCCCAAACCTTCTGGCATGGAAGTTGGCCAGTCTGAGAAATCTGATGTAGAAGACAAAGGTGTGGTGGATCAGACTGGAGCTTGTCAGCCTGTATATGTGTAAATTATTGTATAGAGTACTCCAGGTAAGACTAATCTAAATCCAGTAGGGCCTTTAACTGATCCTTTAGGAGCTGATCCTGCAGTGCTTGTTAAGGTGTAACTTCAGCTGAGGTTGAAGGCATCCTGGGGAGTCAGAAGCTTGGAGGATCAGGTCCTAAAAATGGCACTCTTGAAAGTTCAGGTCAGTTTTACTGTAAATAACTTTGTTGATAATTACACTTGAAATCCTGGTCTTCACCAAAATCTGCAAGGCCAGAAGTCTGTCATTTCTAGGCCTATTTTTATTTGAGGTCAGCATCCCCCTACTCAGATTAACATTTACAGTCTTCTGCAACTGTCAGCGTTATTTTTTAAATGAATAAAGAGCACTTATATTTTGTTTATAGCGGGGGGGGGGTGTCCTACTAAATTATAGGGATTAACTTTGACAAATCGTGCTGCTGTTCTTCTTTTCTACATTTTTATTTTATCCATAGCACTTATTTCACATTTAGGAAGATGCGTAAAGCTGAAGAACATGTGATGAAAGGTCTCAGTGCAATAATGTAAGAAAGAAAAAAGAAAAATGAAAAAAAGAAAAATGCTCTCTAATTTTCTAAATTTACTGATGCCATTGTATTCGCACCATGATTTTTGTTTATTATATGTATTTTCCACATTTCAAAATTGTGACATAAAGCTGCTTTATTTCCTTCTGCTTATTGGAGTATAATAGAAAGTGTGAGCAAGTGACAATTTGGGTGTGATTTCATTGTCTAGTGTGTGAAGAATGTTGCATGAGCAGTGTTTTTCTATTTGAAATGGCCTTTTCTTGCCATTCACAGGCAGGTCCTGTGGATCCGTTTTTACTGAAGGTCTAAAATTAGACCATTTTAAACCGTGTGTTGATAATGTATTGTGTGGATGGTTTCCTCTTATGATTGTATCCAATATTAATTTTGTAAAACAGATTGCAAAGGTTATAAGTGAATAGTGATTTTGTGGTCTGATGTAATAGATCATTTTAGTAAACACATATCATCAGCACACACGTTTCCCCACAAAGGATCACTAGCAAGACCAATATTACAAAGCTGGGTTGTGGCAACAGCCTAGATTGGGCTGATTCACATAGCGTGCAGCACGGTGTTCGTGGTTTAATACTAGCAGTAATGCAGAGCACCAGTACTAACAGATGTAGCTCAACGTCTTCAAAAGAGAATGTCGAATGCTGTTCTCCCGTAACACATCGAGATCCCAGGTGCGATGAGGCTGATGTTGAGGGCGTGCATCTCCACAGATGTCTATGGAACCTGGAGGTACGTGGCTTTTCCAGACGTCAGATCCCTACACATGGCTGTATATCTGTTTAGGTTCTTAATGTTTCAGGCACTGACATCTGAAAATGTTGGCATTGTGCATACGTCATTCTGTCCTGTTGTCTATAGGTAAAAATGTTGCTGTGATGGAGCACAATAGTCCTTCATTTCTGTCAAATTATAGGCATACTTTGAAATATCAATTCTTAACTATGTTAAAATACACATTTTTCTTATATGTATAAGTGAGAATTATTCAAGGCGATATCAGAATACTAAAGGTAATTAAGCCATACATATTTGCATATATATTATATATAACTAAATAAGTAAACACACACAAAAATCCTTAATTCAGATTAGTGTAACAGTCCTGTTTAAAGTGATTGATGTAATAACATTTGAGGAAAACACTCCTTTAATGTGTTTTTGCTTTATTTTATTTTTAAATCTGGAGCTTCATTATTTTTTCCGTATATTATTCCACATATTATTCCTTAATGTTTTAGCATATCCTATCCTATCCATTGTTTAGATATCTAAGCAACAACATATAAATTCATCAGCCTAAACTAAACAAAAATGATTGTGTATTTGTTTACATTTGTATGAAAGGAGTGTTCTGAGGTATGCAGTGCTTGTGTTGTGACAGTTCATGTAAGATTCAGTATTACTGCTTTTTTTTATATAGTAATGCCATTTTTTGTTATTTACATCTATCTGACATTCTTTCATGTGGTAGGTTCTTTCTCAGGAACTCAATTTAACTGTTATTTATTGATATATCATTGCCTTTGAAAGCTTCTACTGGCACAATTTATTAAAAATCTGAATGAAAATCTAAAATGCATTATGTGTTCTTGAAAAGGATAATTTCTGCCTATTTTAAGGCAGAACTTTTAATGGGTTTGGTTTTGTAACATTAGCGATGGGTTTGAGCTACAAACATGAACTTCAAATCTCACCTCTCCGTCAGCGTTTGACGTAGGATCTCTGGGTACCTTAAGACCGTTTCTTCTGTCATCGTGGCCCTTGGCAATAAGGGGCAGGGTTCCAAGGTAAAATTTGCTTTGGTGTGACCAGGTCAGTAGGCAGCATAAAATTTATAAAATTTTAAAAAAGAGTCCTTTTCTCTGCAGCAGTGGCTCTGCCTGGGCAGCCACAACCAGTGTGCTTGCCCCCTCTGGCTGTTGCCTCTGTTGTGTTTCTAAAATGTAAATAATTCACCTGCAAATACAGAATCTTTGCAACTAAGCAAAAACAAGAGAAACTAGCCCAGAAGGAAACAGGTGCTTCCACAGTGAATATATTACTCATGTAACATCTATGCTGCAGGGAACAGAAGCCAACTCACATTTCACCTAAGGAAGGACTGTTACGAAAAACAAATCTTTTGAGTTTATCCAGCGCTGTCTCTATAAGGCTCACATCCTTTGCAGACACTTCAGGGGTAAACAGAAACTTGGAGTGAATTTTATGAAATTTGAACAAGTAAACAGCGTGCCATATATTGGGATTGGCTCAAACCATTCTCAGTTCTGCTAAACTTCTTGCAAAAAGCATCTAATATCTTCTTTGAAGAAGTTACTTAAATTCAGTGTTTATATATTAAAAACCCCCACATCTTTCTTTAAAAAAAAACAACACAAAGAAATCCCTCAAATGTATTTATTCCTGACTGAAAGTAAAGAGTTTGCTAATTCTGAATTAGTGTTCTTGATTAAGGCCACAGGTGACATTTGAGATGCCATCCTAACTTTACCAAGTCAAGGAAGGTTGAACCTGCTGCTGATCTCAGCAAGACAGGAATTTCATTCCCGGGTTTCAGCACAGACACGTACGCGCAGTTAACACCACCTGCACTGTGTACAGAAGTGTAAATAATTGCCTCAAAAAATGTAAGTAATTGCTGTTTCCAGAATGGGAACTTTGTAACGCAAGGGTGCCGGTGGCACAGGAGCAGAAAAGGCCTCCGCAGCCTTTCATACCTGTACTCTTCAGTCTGGCCAGATTTGCCAAGAAGCAGCAACAATTCTTGATAAGAAAATGATGCCTAGTTGGATGCAAAAGAGCTAGCAGCAGGAGTTATAACCAGGTACCTAGCCTGAATAACATGAAAGCTAAATGAGGGAGAGAAGCATTTGACTTTTAAATGGAAATGGAAGAATGAGGTGAACTATGCAGGAGGCAGGCGATAGCCTGTAAGTTGATGGAAAATCAGTCTCATAAACACAAGAAAATTCTGTTCCTTCCCCTGTAATTTTTAAGGTATGAAATAACTGCCTTAAAAGCTGTCCTAGAGAAACTGTAATGAGAAGAGGAATTTAGAACATATAATTTGTTTCTGTCCCAAAATGTAGAAACATAGGCAGAAAATGGCAACTGTTACTAAAATTATTATTGAAATTAAAAATATTAAATCTTTCCCACAGGAAATAATCTCAGAAATAGATAATGTAGAAATAGCAACTGTTAAAACACACCAAAAAAAGTGTAAAAATGTTTTTCCTGGCAGAGAAATCTGCTGCAGCAAGAACATGGAAGTTGTGCTTTCCTCTGGTTTCTGTTCTGAACAGTGAATGAGGAGTGAGTAACATTTAGTAAAAATGGAGTCCTGGGCTCATTCTTATCAAAATAACCAGGATCTGATCCATAAAGCTGTGGTCACCTTCTGCAAATGCCACAGCAGCTCCAAGCCCTGCAGAAGAAGCTGGAGCTTGTGACATGAACAACTGAAATTTCAATGGACTGAGGGGTGTACTGACTTAGCTCTCATGGCTTGGAAGGTGCCTTTACTTCAGTTCTGAGAGACGAAAAATAGCTATGCCAGCGTCTGTTAATTTTTAGATATGTGAAGAAAACGGGGCTGCTTGAAGCAGGCTTTGTGTGATCTTAAGTATCTATTAAACTTCAGTAGGGCTCAAAAAATAGCAGGGTGTAAGGCACGCCTCATTTCCTGGTCTTGGTCCTGGGATCCCCACGACCCAGGAAGTCCCCAGACACTTGGCCCCCTTGGCTGTCGTAGGAGAAGAGGGAATTGAATGCACAAGGGGTACACCTGGGTGAGGGGAAATCGCTTATCGTGTTAGATCATGAGTGGCAGCCAGGAAAAAGACTTTAAAGATGGTCCAGCCTTGCTGCAGCATGCAACAGTTACCCCACGGGGGTGCGTGTGTGGAGGAGAACATTTATGCTGGCACCTCCTGTTTGTCTTCTACTTTTGGGGAGCACACAGCACACAACGCCCGCCTCGAGGAGTCCTGCTGGGCAGGAGGGAGGCCTGCACAGCTTTGGGCCATGCCGTAACAGGGAGGAGAGGCTGCATTGCTGCCTGGCTGCCACACCGCTTCCATCCCTGGGCTGCTTTAAAGGAAAGCAGGGCAACAGCTGACTGCGATGCTGTGGGTCTGCCCAGCAAAGCGCCACAAAGCAGCTCGCCATGGGCCACCAAGTGCTTACTACAGATGGTAGGTTTTCCCCCTAAGCTCTTGACTGTGCTTCTGAAGGCTGCGACAACTGTCCCATAAGTACACTTGTCATATGTAATAGCTTTTCTTTTTTTCCTGCTTTTATGTTTTCCACAGCATTGGTGATTCTTGGCCTTAATAGCAACAGTAAGCTCAGCTTAATAACTGCCTGTGGCTTTCGTTGGTCTGATGACAATTTCGGAGTAGTTAATTTCGCTGAACAGATACCTGATGGTGCTGAGTAATACAATCATCAAAAAGGAAAGAAAGGAACACGTATTTGCTTTTTATGTGTCTAAGTTCACTACTGGGACCTCATTGCAGAGTCAAGCATTCATTAGCACGTTCTTATGAAAGGCTCCGTTGTCCAGCGCCTTACGGGTATGTTCACCAGCTATTTACAGTGTTTGGTTTTAGCTCAACGTTGGGGGGATTGGTACAAAGTTTTTTGGTTTGCTTTTCTAGACGTGAAATCTAACAGATAAGAAAGATCAAAATTCGGCAGTGATTTACAGGGTAACAGCTTCAAAAGCGTCTGTGGAGAGTGTGGTTTAACCTGATGCTATGATGAAACACCAACAAAAGCTTTTTTTAAAGGAGCAACTCACCTGGGTGAAAACCAGGGGGACCGCAGGTAACCCCAACCAAGCAGGGAGTGGCAGAAGCAGCAGTGGGTATCAAGGCTGGCCTTCCAGCTGCATTTGCTTTGGGTGAGGCCAGGGGTGAATAAAGGACCACAGAAAAGCTGGTTGGCAGGGACCTCTGGAGATGTGCAGTCCAGCTTCCCACTCGCCATGGGCCTATGGCCAGTGCTGGTTCTGGCCAGCCAGTGCTTTGTCCAGCAAAGCCTCTGGACATGGCACGTCCTCCCCCAGCATGAGAGCCTGAGCCTGAGCGGAGCAGGAGATGGCTGCCACCAGCGAGATCTGCTGCTCTCCAAGCCCTTCAGAGAAGGCTGGCAGCGGGGACGGCATGGCAGGTGTTCTTGGCATCGTGGCACTGCACAAAAGCCTCTTACTGCCATTGAGCATTGTATCGTAGCTGTAGGAATGCGCAGAGAGACAGTGTCCAGCCAAAAGATCTTGAAAGAAAGTACGGCTATAGAGCTGCACGAAGGATTATGAAGCAGCTGAGATGTTGATGCACATGTCATCTTGGCTAAGTCCCCAGCCTTTGCCCGCCACTGAACGGAGCTGTGCACAGGCGGAACACAAGTCTCACCTACAGGGGATCCTTTTCAGAAAATGCACACCCCCACGGCTGTAGGTAGGTGGGGTGACTGCCAGGGACCAGATGCCATTCCACAGATGGAAGTGCCAGGCGAATGGCAGAGCTCTGCTAGGAATGACGACAGTCTGCTGCGAGCCTTGCGGGACACCGTGGCACGTCACCAGGGGCAGTAATGCCTTGTCTGTGTTCAGCTGCTCAAATGTATGCCTTGTCCTGGCTGTGCAGTAACACTGATGCGAGTCAGTGCTCTACCCCTCAAATGCTTAATACTGGAGGAATTACCTAAACAAAAGTACTTTCCAGAAAAAAAACCCCGTCTTTCCATTCCCAGAGGTCATGCAGGGACAAGCTGTTTCCCTCAGGGAACTCTGTGTCACTGAAGACCAAGTCACTGGGCAGAAAGAGGTGAATTTAAATCCATAGTGGGTTTTTTTCCCCAAGAAAACACTTCTCACAGGAAAATATTGGTTTGGCAAAATGGAAGTATTTGGGGGGAACTTACTAAAGCATTTACAATCATACTTCCAAAAAATGATAAAAATACTTTGTTTCCAAAGAAATCAAAGCAAAACATGTAATAAGAAGGTTAAAGGCTTGCATTGTGTGTAATACATTATATTTAAAATTATAAAAATGAAAATGGGCTGCTGTGACTAGGTCACTTTGATGTTTCCAGAACAGATTTTGGAAATATAATTTCTTGGAAATTTCCAACTGTGTGTTCCAATTTAGGCCTAAAGGATTTTTTCTTTAACATTCAATTTCCCACATAACAGGACCGGCCAATTTAAACAAGCTCTAAAAATAACAAAAGAGGTCAAACAAATCCAAGTAATATCTGGAATTAAAGTGAACTCAATTGACAACCTCATCTCGCGTGTAACTCTGGTGCCATCAGTTTTCTTGCCCTCTTTAAGTTTAATCCGTATCCCAGCCAGGGCTGGGAACGGGGGTCACAGCAGAAATGGCACCGAGGCTGTGACGCGCTGGGCTGGTGTCTGCACTGTCCCTCGGTGGAGGGTACCACGCGCTGGGGGACAGTCCGCACGTGCACAGCGGTGCTGCCACGGCACACTGCCTGGCAGCGGGGGTAAGCCAAGCTGCTGGACTTGCACCGCAGAAGCCGGGAAGCATCACTGTGTGAAGTGCCAAGAAGAGACAAGCAAGAGCTTATTTACCCAGGCTCATAGCTGAGGGTTTGACACCGCTGCACACAGTTTGCTTTAGTTTATTGAAATGCTGTGGCCTGATGATTTATAAGTATTTTCTTCTGTTATGGTTCAGCTTAGGGTAATGGTGATCACTGGAAATGCTGTCCTGAGTGCATGTTTGCAGCAATGCAGGAACGTTTTGTTATTGTTGTTTTCAAAATGAACTGTAGCCCAGATCTGCTTTGCAACTTTCCCAATGGAAGGTAAAAAGTAGTATAGATGACAAGACGACAAGACGTAGTGATGTGAAAGCATTTCAGAGTTGGCAGGTTTAAGGCATACTGGCCTGAGGCCATGAGCTCGCTGGAAGGAGTAAGCATGCTTCAAGGCTGTGACTTGTGTGGGCTGTACCTGTCCTGACAGAACTGGACCAGGGACCAGTCGCTACTCTTGAAGCCAATTGGTACCAACAGGCTTGTGTCCACACTGACTGGGACTAGTGTCCCATCCCCCAGGGATGTTTCTTTGTCCCCACTAGCTGGGAGAGCCTAACACAAGGCCAGCAAGTAGCTGAGCAGTGCAGATGGTCATGGCCTAGGAGATTTGTCATCTCAACTGTTGCAGAAGGACACAGTACAGGGGACATGCAGCCATCCATAGGTGATAGCCAAGCCTATGTCTCTGCTGTCGCAGGCAAGCGCAGCACATCGAGTGCCTGGCAGATGCCAGGCTGAGCATGGCACACGATGCCCACAGGAGACAACGTTCTGGGCATCTCCATCTTTTCTATCCCCATGGACTGTTGCTGTTTGACAGAGGGATCTCCTGGTGTTCCTTGACTGAAAGCAAAGTCCACATAGTCATGGCAATCAAGACCAATTCCTGCCATACGTAGCTCCCTAGCCAATGCCAGTTCCATGTTCCAGTCTTGCACTTGGCCCTGGTAATTAACACAGTCATGACCTTGAAGACAAATTACTCAAAGTCACAGTAAAATGAACACCCTCGAGCAGGTTGAAGGCAACATACTAGAGACAGTCTGCTGAGTGCCTGTGATTGCAGTGCCTCTGGGTCTAGAGTGCTTTACTTTTGTGTTTGGTCTCTATTAAATCAAGCCTACTTCAAAATCTCCTACACAGGGTGAGAAACTTGCTGGCAAGCTGCAAAATCACAGTTGTGCGGTGTGGAGATTGCTTGGAGAGATTTTTAAACAGCTGGTTCAGGAATCAGCTGATTAATAAGTGGTTTTGCCAAAGTAGAATAAATTGCTTCCAGCACATTCCTGCTTGGGTTTCTGCTCTACCTCAGCTATAAGACACCTTGAGGTGACCTTACACCACCCTGTCTGAGTTCAGAACAGGAGGTCAGGTTAGAGACCGGGAGGAGTCTGTGGCTCTGGGACAGGGATGGCCAGGACCTGCTGGAGTCTCCCCTGGCCAGAAGGTGAAAGTCTCAGCAGCAGAAACAAAGGACCAATAAATAAGATGGAAAACAGTTTATCTGGAAGGAAAAATCCTCTTTTCTAGCAGCTGAAAACCAGCAGGGTAAATGAAGCACAGCTGTAGCCAGCGAGAAGGAGAAAACAGTGATGATGAGTGGGCTTGGGAGCAGCTCTGTGGCTCCCTGCTAAGGAAGAGTCATGGTGCCAATGCCGGTGGCAGCAACGGGAGTTCAAGGCACAGGGAGGAAACTTTCCAAAACAGATTGCAGATCTCTGGTTTTGTCCACTCTTCTAATACACTGAAATTCACTTTGCAGCTAAATGACTGACTTAAATTAAATGATTAACATCCTCACTCTGACATAAAGCTTCTTCATCCGCTTATTACAGATTTAAGCGTTACTTTGCATTTTCTGAGTGTCAATATACATAATCAGTCTTGACTTCCTTTTGAAAAATATCAATAAAATAACAGCTTCCTCTGTCAGGCTCTGGCACAGTTCCCAGTTATTGAGCTACTTGAAACACCATTTGTCATTGATAAAACCCATTTTTTAATATAACATGAAACAGGCCATAGAAGTTTAACTGCTGCCCTCTTTTGGGAGGATGATTACTGCTCATCGCTGTCGAGAGACTCCACCACCAACAGGTACTGAATTATCTCAGCATTGGGAGCACAGTGGTGGTTTGTACACGGCATAATATCCTTTAATATCCCCAGATTCCACACGCTGTTTGTACCTTCCTTTACAAGTAACCGTGGCTTGCCTATGAAGGACTTCGCAGTCAGTGATGATTTCTGTGTGTCCTGGTTTCAGCTGAGATAGAGTTAATTTTCTTCTTAGTAGTTGGTGCACGTGCACGGCTGTGGTTTGGGTTTGGTGTGAACGCAATGTTGATAGCACACTGATGGTTTTGGTTGTTGCTTGGTAAAGTTTGTACCAAGTTAAGGACTTTTCAGTTTCTCAGGCCCTGCCAACCAGAGGGCTGGAGGGGCACAAGAAATTGGGAGCAGCGGGGACAGCCAGGACAGCTGACCCAAACTAGCCAAAGGGATATTCCATACCATATAACGTCATGCCGAGTACACACAAGCTGGGGGAAGAAGAAGGAGGGGAAAACTTTTGGCATTATGGCGTTTGTCTTCTCACGTAACCATTACATGTGATGGAGCCCTGCTTTCCTGGAGATGGCTGAACATCTGCCTGCTGGTGGAAAGTAGTGAATTAATTCCTTGTTTTGCTTTGCTTGTGTGTATGGCTTCTGCTTTACCTATTAAACTGTCTTCATCTCAACCCACAAGTTTTCTCACTCTTATTCTTCTGATCCTCTCCCCCATCCCACTGTGGGGGCAGTGAGTGAGTGGCTGTGTGGAGCTTGGCTGCCAGCCAGGGTTAAACCATGACACTGTGTCGGAACATTTTTCTTCTATGGTTCCTGTGGGCACCAAACAACTCCATGCTGCAAGATATGGTGGATCACAAACTTACATTGCCAACATGTTTTAATTGCTTACAGAATACCAGGGAGAATAGTGTAGGCTTATTCAGCCTCTGTAGCCTGAAATTCAGATTGCTTTCTCTTGCACTGGGAAGTCCAGGGTTAATATGTACTTGTATTAACACGAACATATTGTGCTTCTGTTAAGACTCTTTCCCCTAGCGTCTGTATTTATTTTTAAAGCGAATAATAGCAGTTAAGTAGTCACAAGGGGGATACAAGAATCTGTCAGAGCAGATACTGGTAAATGTCCCAAGACAAAAGCAGTAGAAATGCAGACGCAGAGAAGGACATTTAAAGTCCAGGGGAAAGACATTAAAGAACACCTGTGCCTTTGCAAATCAGCTTCTAGTGTATTTTTAAATCCTGGGATATGAGTCAAAGGTGAAACATTTCCCTTTGAGTCACTGCACAGGGCAGCTATAGCTGATCAGCCGTCGTGAGAAGAAGCAAGAGGTAGCCAGTATGGAATCAGTGGAGACTTTTCTGGAAAATGCCTGTCCCTGGGTGGCATGCTTTCCTTCCTCTTTCACGCTTGCTGTCAGTGGACAAAAAGTGAAATGAGGGGAGATCCACGTTCAGAAAATGTGTTACCGTGCGATTCCTCCGGTCTGCCTTTGCCTTTGGCTTCACTTTTATCTCTGAGGTTAAGCAGAGAATATGAAAAGGCTTGTCATTAGGATTATTTTCCCTTCCCCATCACAGCTCTTCCTAACAGACTCCTGAGCAGTGAGTTGAAAGATGGATGTCTTGTGTCATATCTTTGAAAGGAGCTGAAACCCAGCTCTTAAAAGGTGCTTACATGCATCTGATTTATTAGCTGCCTCTTGCCTTGTTTAGACAGCTCTGGCAAACTCTCAGGCTGCTGCACAGCTGCCGCAAAAGCCCCTGCTGAGTCCAAATCCCATGGGGTCCCCGAATTCATGGGACAAAGACACTCAAACACCAAACCTTGCCCCATGCCTTACAAGCTGCTGAGGGTCCTTCTTCAAGCTAATGTCAGGTTAATCTCTCAAAATGAGATTCTCAGTCTGGACAAGGGAATGCTTACCTGACCATCAGAGCCCATTTTGTTAGACATGTTCTGGGTATCTTTAAGGCAAAGGGTGGCTAATCGTGTCTTGCTCATTATGGTACTGGAGTGGGGTTTAGGGTCAGGTTTCTCCTCCAGAGCAAGATTTTTCAGTTTCTTTTTTATTTATCTGAAGGCAGATGCTCCTGTATAACCTGTACAAATTTATATGGGTTTTTTTCAATAAATTTCTTTGGTAAGATCGTGTAGTCATCTTTTAAAGGAGTGTCTTATTAACTGGAAATAGAGTTGGTCCCTCTCTAGCTTGATATTGCTATTTATAGAAAATAAAACGTCTTTAACATGTGAAAACAAGAGAGCTTCCGTGACATGACAGCCAGTGGCCTGAGAAGATGGACTGTCACAAGAAGGGTAAGAGAAACTTCTGGCTCCAGGAGAGGCAGAGGTCCAACATAAGCCCCTCTTCCACCTCCAGCCATGAGGCCACTGACTATGCTCAAGTGAAAGCAGCTCCCTATTTGTTCCCAGGTGAGAAAGCTGGCCTTTGAGTGTCTACATGCCAATCTCTGGCCAGAGGTACCAAACGGGTGACGTAAGTTTGGGGTTTTTTCTCTCTATATCAGACTGTCTCAAGTGGCTCCCTCAACAAAGGAGTGTATCTATTATAAGCTTCTAATAAGATACCCAGTTCACCCAGGAATTATTTATGGGACCTGGCTATGTACTTTAAGGCTGTAGGAAATAAGTGACACCACAAATTCAGGCACTGATGTCCCTTTTGTTGATCTGCTTTTGGCGATCTTTAAGGCTGAGGGCTGAATGGCCCCAGCAACCACTGACGCTGATGACAGCTGAGAGCACCCCATGATCTCACTAGATTAAGCACTAACCTTAATAACTGCTAATCTAAATGTTCTCACTCCAGCCGCCAAGGAGAGGGAAAACGCTCTGGAAATTTAATTTAACCTTTCAGGACAAGCATCCCATGTGGGCCTGGTCCCTGCTGCTGGACCATCTCCCCACAGCACACCGCAGCCACCACCTCTGAGGGACTGCTGACACAGTGCTAAAAGCTCATCCTACATCTGATCACTTTAGACATTGTCCAGTCCCCACATAACGACACCCAGGTTAACTATGTAAAGCATTTATGTTTATGTTTTTGTTTTGTTTATGCTCATGGTGTTTATCACACCTCATGAATGGGGCAGAGAGGAATCGGCTGTGCTGTTGCTGTGGAGCCCGAGGATAATCATGTCCCACTGGCTTGATACGTTGGGAAAGTATTTTGTAGAGTAAAATATGATGATAATAATTCCTGGACCCTATAAGAAACAGAAACCAACGGCCGGTGCTCCCAGGGCCCTCCATGCAGCGGTCAGATGGTGCCAGCTGTGGCTGGTAAGGGCCATCTTGTGGCAAGATGCTTGCACAGTCACTTTAAAGTGGTCAGTAAGGAGATGACACTAGGTTCAAGAAGAGTAATTCGAGCCTCCCTCGACCTTTGTGTTACTGGTAGTATTTTAGGAACCAAAACCGAAGGTGGCTGCGTGGTAACTGTTTCCAGCCGATGCAGACTGGGCTAGGGCCTGCAAACATGGCTGAGTAGCAGCCAGGCGGCAGCAGCAGGCCGAGCTCGGCTGTGAGGAAAAATGGATGTTATCTTTTTCAGGGAGATTTTAGAAACTTCTCAGGTTTTAAATTTAATTGGCTGGCAGTTTTAAAAATGGTGCCCAAGAATGCTTTTTTAAAACAAATGCCATAGTTATGACAAACTCCAGGGAAATGCTAAAACAAGACTATAACAAATCTGGTAGATAGAGGCTACTGCGGTTGGGGTTGCTGTCTCCGCGCTGGAGCACAGTATCACAGGCTGTTGTACAGCCAACGGAGGAAGTGAAAACAGTGTTGTCAGACCTGGACAGCCTTTGGAACTGTGGTGGAGATGCTCTGCTGCTGTGTATTTTGGCCAAAGTGCAAGGACACACGCAGCTCGGCTTCTTCTGAAGCAAAGCTGAGATGGCTGTTGCCTTGATAGGTGTTTCACAAAAAGTTACACCATGTTGAAAACAGCAGTAAAACTGGTTGCCTTCTGGAATTTTCCAAATATTAAAAAACAGTGAGATGCATAGATAATATATATTATACTTACAGTATATTTATAATATATATATAAAAATATAAAAAATGCATTAAAAGTTCTTTTTTCAGTTTAATTTCTTGATTTTTGCTAATAAAGGCTTGAAATTGAACAGAATTATGTATTACTTGTATATTGTTCTCACTGTAGGCTGGATCATTACTTACAGCTTAAGTAATATTGATATCTAACAAGTGGCACAACTATCTGGTTTTTTAATCCTCTGCTTCAAGTAACTGGTGACAGCAAAATACTTCAAGAAAGTTCCAGTACAAAAAAAAGAAGGAAAAAGACACCTGGAAAGGGCATATTCATGCCAGAGAAACTGGATGAATCACTGTGCTACTCCACGGACTACTATTGCTTCATGGGTCAGCCCTACCCTGCTTTTTCCCAGTTTGGACCCCAGTTTAGGGGTGAGTGTCCCCAGCCAACTCCCTTTCCATCCATTGTCAGGTAGCAGTTAGGACAGACTGATGTTGGAGAGCAGCTCACCGGCATCAGATGAGGAGGAGCGTGCACAGGAGCATTGCTCAGCTCAGACAGGAGAAGACAATTTTCCTTTTGTCTTTAGTTGTGCCAGAGCGGCTGTTCTGCCTCCCTCCACCTTTGCAAACATATAGCACTCCTGGAGTAAGTGCTGCAATGCCTTACATGGAAAGAAAACATCAGGAAAGGCAGGATGGGATTCAAACATAGGCAGATGGTGTTCTCTTAGGCAGCTTCAAGTAGTCCATGGGCAATTTTACTAGCAGTGTCTAGATACAGTCCTGAGTTAAAACAGGTCATGGAGACTGAACTGTGCTGTGGTTTCTAGAAGAGATTCCTCCAGTCAAGCATGCCGTTGATCAGCTGGGAATCTTGTATGGCTGCTGCCAGCGTGGGAAAGAGGATTTTGCCAAAACCGCTTTGTGAATACAGAGAAGGTGGATCCCAATTCCATCCTGCCCCTGGAATCCCATGTCTCTCTGAACAGTGTCATGGCATTTCATGAGAGGCTGCCTCCAGCAACGACAGTTGTTGAAGGGATCCCTCCGGTGTTCCTTGTGCTCCATCCTGCCTGTCCCTGCTTGCTCTTGCCATTTTGCAGCACCATACAGTGCAGCTGCCATCTCTCTGAACATCCTCTGCGACAGCAGTGGCCAGTCCTGTTTCATGAGCTCTACCTTCACCAAAATATTTGGAGCAGAGAAACTAGATGCACTCCCTCAGAAAAAAAAGGTGGATTTAATTGCAGGAGTGGCTGAAAAAACCCGAAATTGCCTGTTCTGAAACAAACAATGCAGTAGCCATCATCATACCAAGCTTTCCACAACACTGAGAAAAGATGACTGATACATACAGCTATGCTGGAGTTGGTACATTGGCCTTCAGTGCATTTCCGGACAATTTGGTAATAACCACTTCCTGGCTAATAAACAGTCTCAGAGTTTATTTGTCTTAATCACCTTGACTTTCCGCTCCAGAGTTCACCCAGCTCAAAACAATGCTATTGCATTTCTTGTTTGTTTTTTTAAAGACACATCCTGATGTCAGAGTTACAGTTAGCAAAGGAACAGGACAGGCGACACTGCACTGCTGCGAGCAAAGGGAGCTACAGCTAGTGGCGTCACTTGAACTGTAGAGGTGTTCCCCGTGCAGGATCCTACCGACCTGCTATTGCCTGCCGTGTTGTGTTTCTTCCCCATTCTTCAGCGTATTAGCACCAATACACATTTTACTTAGATAACTCTGGATGGGTTATTCCTAAATGCAGCTGCTGACAGTAGCTTAAACCTATGATAGCAAATAAAACAAGTTCTGTACTAACAGCTTTGAAGGATGGAGGGAGTCAAAACAGCAGCAATAGAACAAAGCAAACACGGTCATAACTCGACTCCTACCACACTTACTGTCCCCCCAACAGAAAACCTCCTTCAGCATTTTGTTCGATGCATAAAGTCCTTTGGATGCTCAATAGAAACAAACCAAACCTAACTCAGTGTAATACCTTCTTGTTACACACATGGCATTTCTCTCTCCTTTACCCATACCAAAAGTCACATTTAGATGATACAATTTTCTCTCCCCAAGACAAGGTAAAGGACAGTTTTCAGTCAGTATTTCAGCACAGAAAATGGCACTTCCAAGCCTCAGAAACATTTGGCTCCACTGCATTTTACTGTGCCACCCTGAAAACTTGAACCCCCTGCCCTCTTGAACGATTGGGAGTCTGAGGGAAACCATCAATAAAACTATCTTTGAGGCTAATGAAGCTCTTGATCTCGGTTGTTCTAGTCATTTAGGCAAGACTGTTTACTCTGATGCTCACTTTCTAATGACATTATTTAGAATTACTGAAAAATGTGCTGGTAGATGCTACAGCTAAGAATAATGTGAAACAGCCAGGTGATTTGCACAGGGGAAAACTTCTGCTTATGAAGGTGAGTAAGCCAACAAATAATCTTGTTGTCTTAAATTAAAATCCTAATTGGGAATATTTTCCTGATAGCAAATTATCGATAAATTACCAATTTGCTTTCTAAATGAAAAGTTTTAAAATACAGTGTCACAGCATTTTAAAATAATGTGTAAATGCTGTAGAAGAGACTAATTATAAATTAGGATCCCTGCCTTCATTTCTCCAAAGCAGGAGCCTTACCTCCTATTTTTGATTGTATAGGACAAGTAGTCTCAATATTTAAATTTGACATTGGTTATTTGCTCACCAGGTCGGTTTTTTTTAATTAAGGGTTAAGCTGGCTTCAAACTTGTAATTTTTTCATGTATTACATTCATATAGTAAATTTATAATCAAGCATGCTTCTAAGGGTAATGCCCCCCAAACTGAAGCCAATCCGACCCCTGAGAAGGGAGACTGGATCTATCAATCCCATGGTATTTGGGAAGCAAATTTTTTAAATGTGTAACATACAAAACCTATCTCCATTATAAGATTGTTATTGTTCTGTCCTCAATGGGTATCATTTTGGGAGGCAGATTAGGCTACTAATTAGGCTGCTGGGCTATCAAAGCTGTGATGTGACATTCAGCAACAGTACTATCTTAATACATGCTAGGTGCTTGCTCTTTCCTCAGTGCGTTGACTTGTCACCCACGTCACCTTCTTCCCAGGACAGGTGTTTGTGTGACTATGGGGCTTTCCAGATCAGGGAATTAAACCTGCTGAAAAATAAACCAGGAGAAACACTAGATTATTTTTTTTCAGTTAGGAAAACTGCCCAGCACGGGTCACTGCACAGCCTCACAAATGCTTGTGCCAGAACAGTGTGCGAGGCAGCAAGAGGAAGCAACGACAGGATCAAAATGTTGCTTGTTGGGTTTGTGTAGATGAGGATTACACAGCTAATGCTGCTCCCTGCCACCCCTGTGATTCCCCCACGGTTGTGCTGGCATAATTGTACAACTGGTCGGCAAACTCAGAGCAGAGACCTTAGGCCAGAAAACAACCCAGTAAAACAGTGCCTGCTAATTTTAGCTGGATTGATTTTCTGAACCACTTCAGTGCATGGTGACACAGACAGTTGTGCCGGCTCGGCGAAGGAGCACAGGGAACCGAGGGAGGCTGGAAGGATGGGGTCAGGAAGGACAGGGTGGGAACTGTCTGAAGTGCCCCTCTTGCTGAAAAATGTCAGTGTAACCGTAATGAGACTGGCTGTGTCACTGCAGGAAAATTTGTGAGTACAGTCTTGCCTGTCATGAGTCATCATTCTCCACATTACTGTTTTTCTTTTGGAACAGATCACACATTGATTTCAAGTCATCAGCTTTCACCTCTGATCCTACCCTGTGCATAGGCTTTCGTGGGAATTACACCTGGAATAGATCCTGAGGTTTTACAAATATGAGACCAGCAGCTCACCAAGAAAAAAAGATTTTTTCACAAATTCCACATTATGGCTTTCTTTAATCACAAAATGTTTGCAAGCAAGCTGCAATTTTAACAGACCTACTTTGGGAAGTGTTTGCAGCAAATTTCAGCTGTTTACTACAAACATTCCTTTGAGAAGTTAATACTCAAGACTGCTTACCTAAGAGATATGATGCCTTACATTGTAATGTAGTATTTCCGTTTCTGACTGGCTAACCAAATTATTAGGTATTTGCTTTTCTGGTCAATACAAATGTAATCACAAAACAAAACTACTCTGTGATTAAACAAGTCAAAGCCTTTATCTGAAGGAACAAATGAACGCAACTTACTTCATCTGAGTTTATTTGAATAATTGTGTGAATGAAACTTCACTGACAACATTATGCATGGACAACTAATAACAAAATCATTGTTGAAATACTTTTTAATATGCATTCCCTTAACATTCTGCTTACTGGGGAAAAAGACAGGGAAGTCATGACACAAAAAAGGTGTGATGGTCTCAAGGAGGTAAAGCACATTCTGACAGCACACTGGCTCGTAAAATCTTCACATCAAGGTACTCGTCTACCCCAGCCACCATGTAAATGCATTTCCTAAATTAGCTGTAGCACTGAAGGGCTGAGGGACTGGCCGTGATTGTGCCTGCTTTGTAAAATAATTCTATGTTTGATCCTGAAAAGCATAGATCAGTAAACCTTCCGTATGTATCTTGACAAATTTGTTGAAATGATACTTAAAGAGAGAAGGCAAAAATGCCCAGAAAATCATGAGATGTTATGCTAATGTTTAACTAGCATGGGTTCTGCACAAGACAATAAAGTTCCAGCAATCTCACAGCATTGCTTAAAAATTGTGATGCAATTATGAAAGAGGCAATTTATATTTATTTAGTCTTTCAGGAGACTATTTAAGAAATTAAGTGGCCTCAAAATAAGAATCCAAATAATATAATAAAAAAGAACTGATTAAAATTACAGAACCTAAAAGAGATTTATGCTGTAACTGATAAAAATTAGGAACAGGTACTTCAATGTTGTGTATTAATTTCATTATTTTTTAAAATATTACCAAATGAAGGAGGAAGCATTAGATAAAAAATGTGCAGATTGTATAAGTAAATTAATTATTCTAAAAGATCAGGTGCAGGCCATGGTACTTAAGAGTGATTTAGTAAGAAAATCTGAATAGATAGCATGATAGCAAATGAAAATTCAATAGTGACAAATACAATACAATAAACACCGGAGACAAAAATGTAAACTATCCATACACCTTCAAAGGGTATAAATTAATTTGATCAGCTCAAGAAAAGTATCTGTGGATGAACACAGGCAGCTTCTTGAATACCTCCAGTAAACATGCGGCATAGCCCTGAAAGCATGTAAAATGTTACAATGGTCAGGGAATATATAATACTATTAAACAAATCTAGGGAGTATCTCCATGTGGCACGTTTCACCTGGTTCCATACTCTCTCTTAACTTGTTCATTTTTGATGGAAGTGAAAGGAGCAAAGTCAGAGGGGGCACTTCTGAGGGAGTGCAATGGGATCTACTCGTTGCACTGATATTAGGAAACATATCTGCAGAGTATGATGTAGCACAACTCTAAGCCAATTTATAAGGACAAAAATGTAAGCAACACGAAAACATTAATTGTGTGTAATAATAGTAAAAGCTCACAAGTGCTGTTGCGTATTACTATACCCAAAAGTTAATGATAAAATGTCTTCTGCCTTTGGAAAGGGTAGATTTATTCCAGGTCTATCTTCAGCCGTTAAAGATGTGGACGGCATACACTGAGGACAGATGATTCCATATCTGCCTGCTTTTCATCTGCTTCCACCTTCCTCTTCATTCCTGTCACCTCTGAATACAAGGTATAATATTAGATTTATATAAGGTCTAATCCAGAATGGGAATGTTTATATACCTATGCATTTATTTTGTAGAACCAAGAAACTACAGTCAAATCATTATTTTATTCTAGATTAAATTTTCTGGAGTTCAAAACCAATTGTTCCATTGTCACACAGAAAATTATTAGTTCAGCTACAGATGCTTAAGGTTATTAGGATGGAAATTATCGAAGAGAAAACTAGAATGGATCCTATTGGAGAGAAAATGGGAGGAAAGGATCTTGACTGAAAGCTTCTAGAACAATAAAGATCGATCTCTAAATAACTTTCCTTCTGATTTCTTGTCAGTGGCAGCTTACACCAGGCATGAAGTAGCTCCGGTGTCTCAGCGGTGGAGCAAGTGTACCCTGGCTGGACTGATCACAAGGGTGGGCAGCACCTGAAACACATAAATGGCAAGCAAGCAGTAGCAGTCACCTGGGACTGTTTGGCAACTGCCAGGGGAAAAACCCTGAGTAAGGTGAGATATCTGTGAGAAGAACTGTGGTCTTACAATACACACCACCCCCAAAAACCAGTGAGAAGCTGATTTGTCCATCAAACCCCCAGAACCAGAACACTGAGCCTGTGGGACCAAAGGAAAACCTTAATCTAGGAAAACCAGCTTGAAAGATCTATCCCGTAGTTCCCCCATGCTGACATACCAGAGGTAGAATGGCAGTAAAAGGATTTGCCAACCAGTTCTTCAGCTAAGGTCACAGGGCTGGCCACCAAAGTACCCACTTACTACCCTGTCAGACCTCAAACCAGAGAAAGCAAAGTAGGGTCAGGGTCTCAGCTGCTGACAGAGGGACTAGTGGGGGATCTCAGAGAACTCCCACTAGGAAGGACTGGGTAAATAAATAGGAGTCGGGCACATGCATGGGGGATGGGGGGGATAATCTAAAATTTGCATACAGCTGCTCGAGACTTCCAAGGCCCTCCTGCAAGATGGAGAAAAATGGAATTCCTGTTCCAAATTTATTAGAAGGATTAGGAACTTCTTCATAGCTGTTTATATGAATAGCCCTGTGCAAAGCTGATTCTAGCACCAAGACAATCTGCAGCAAAGTCCCTGAGGGGCTGCTGCTGAAAAATAGAGACGGTATTTCTGCCACATAGGCCACACTGCAAAAGGGCATGTCGAGGGGTGGAAAGCCTATAAATAGACCCAATGTTAATACTTTTATAAATGGCTTGAGAACAAAAAGTAGAGCACGCTAATGAAATCTGCAAATAAGTATTCAGGCACATTCAGGCACATTCAGTAAAAGACTATTAGCAGTACTGTAAAAGGAAAAACTAGATGACTTTGATGCATGGAAAAACAGAAATGGCATGAAGTTTTTTACTCTAAGACTTCTGGGATTAACATCCTAAAATTCCTGCTCTGATGTATGTATGCGTATCAGGTGATTTTTGGATGACTAAGCCACTAAAATGATGCAGATTTTTAGAACCATCACTGACAAGAAATCGGGAGGAAAGTTATTTAGGGATTGATCTTTATTGTTCTAGAAGCTTTCAGCCAAGATCCTCTCCTCCCATTTTCTTTCCAATATGATCCATTCACCTCCAAGAACCAGTGGAGGCAATTTTACAACCTTGATCTATGCATTTTGAACAAAGCTACAGAAAAAGTAATGTCTTTGTAAAGCGTAGTCTGGAGTATCACCATTCTGGTGGTCATTTTTTGAGAAAGATCAACCCAAGTTAGTACAGAAGTGCTATTTATGGAAAGGAACTTATTTACGGGAAGAAAACTCTCCTAATGCTATATAAACTCACAAAATGAAGAATAAGGGCAACTTATCTTTCTAAATATAACAAGAATAAACATGAGGAAGAAAATCTAATTGGGATGAACAGTATCTATCCCTGTGCCAGCAAACCAGCAGCAAATACAGTGAAAGTAAATAAGCTGGAAGTTAGAAGTATTTACAAACTCTCAAAAGCCAAATTCTATCTTATTGAATAGCTGCTCAACAAAATATGTGAGGACAAGAAACAACTCACCTTAGACACTATTAGCTTCTGCGTGGCTGCACATGACTCTGCAATGTGAGGGGCTTAAACTTAGAACTGTAAGGCCCTTCTGATTTAGCATGTTCCTCTCATAGATGACATACAACTTTATCTTCCTGCTTGACTTCATTAGGCTGTCATAGATCTGATCATATCAGCTACTCAGATGGACAACACTTATCTCCGAAAAGGCTAGCAAGTGTTTGGACTATTTGGTATAACTGGAGCCGCCAAAGGATCTTTCTAAATGTCTCAGCACAGTAGGAAAATTAATCTTAATTTTTTCAATAAAACAGTCAAATCCACCTCAGACTAACAAGAAGAGTTCATATCTAACAGTGCAGTTTTGCAGGGGTCAGCAGGAGGTGCAAAATTGAGGCGAGATTTGAATTTGTTCAAAACCACAGTGACAGTGGTTATTCACCCTGGAAACATGGCAGGTAAGAGTGATGCGCATGGTTCATAATAACCCATCATCCACACTGTTATGTTCCATCTATACAACTCAAGGAAGGGGAGAAAGAAATCCTTTGAAAATCCTAGTTTATTCCAGAACTGCCTAAGCTGAAAAATCCTTAGGATAAGCTCAAATAAGCACTGTACTCTGTCATTTGGTTTTCAGGGAGCTTGTGCAAGCTATAGGCCCAAGCTGAAGCAGCAGATTGGTTCTATGTAACGACCATTCTGATTGTGCACCCCCAGCTGTTAGCAAATCTACAACTGGCAGGGCAGTTGCTTTCTACTACCTGCTTCTTCTCTATATGGAACAGAAATACGGAGAAACTAAATGATGAGTCCTGTTGCATATTTCTGCTGTGACTTCAGAACTTAACCATCTTCAGATAGCCGTGACCAACTAAATAAAGGGCCTTTCTTTCTCTATTGACTTCTTTACCTGGCACACACCTCTGGCCATTGTACAGAGGACAGGTCAGCTGGGTTATTAGCTTGCTTTCCCCCAAATGCCTTCAGAATAGGAAATGCATAGATGATGAACCAACTTGTGAATACTCCGTGGTATTTCTGCAGCCAGGGGGAAAATGTTAGGGTAAAAGTTCTCAGCTTGTGTCACAGCTGGTTAAGGGAAAACCTCCAAAGTAGCATAGAAGTGTTCCAAGTACTACAAGTAAAACAAGTGCATGCATGTGTGTGTTTTAAGCTGCAAAGGCTTCCTTGGCACCTTTTTTCTGTGAGCTAGCACAGATGTTTCACCTGCCAGCTTCTGTAACCCCACTCTTTAGTACTTAGGAAACACACAGGGAGAGTCAGACATCCAGATTAGGCCCATGAACTCCCCCAGCACTAAGATGGTAAGTCTTTGCTAAGGGTCTCACTGAGGACTTCCACATAGGTCCTTGCTTTTTATGCAAGACCAGGGAGAACTTGACTGTGACTTGCAAGCTCCTGAGAGGAAGGAAAAGCTACCTCCTAAGCAAAAGGCCTCAGGAATAAACTATTAGGAGGAGGAAACGCTTTGCAGGCATCTTTAAAGCAGGGTCAAAACGGAACGATTTCAGATGAGAGACTAAAGCATCAGTACTGTAGACTATATTAATCAAAATAATGACTTAATCTTGAGTGAATGACACATTAAACAAGTAAGTGTCTAGAGAGAGTAGCCTAAAATAAACTGGTGCTACATTGATCCCTTTTGGGTTGGCAAGCTGGCCTTTACAGCAGTCTTGAGATGAAACAGGCAGTAAGCTGGCAATCTGAGTTGGCATTTTGTGTGCTTCAACACAGATATCTGCTGCATGAAGTTTTTTAAGTGTTTGTTACAGACAAGATGAAACAGGCTAGCTTATGCTATCATCCTACCATTTGGTGTACCAGTAAAGTGTTCCCGAATACCCCAGAAGACCACAGTAGAGGCAGCAGAGTCTGTGTGATAAAAACATGTTTTCCAAATACCTAGTGTAAATTATTGCTGATAAACTTCCAAGTGTGAATTATAAGCAGCGTGTTCTGGTCAACCAGTCATAAATCCTAAAGATAACTTTGAAAGTCAAAATAGCTAAACTTAGTGACTGTTATGTTCATCTCCCCCCTTCTCAGTCCACTGAAGTTCTTACCGACATGGTAGTTACAGGCAAGCAGAGCCAGGAAGAAACAGAACACAAGCAGATACAAAAACAAATACAGCAGGTTTCCTGTAGAACAAATAATTCACTCCCTTGTTTTAAACAATGCTGAAGCTCTTACTATTACAGCTTCAAATACAGGAATAAGTGTCACAAGATGCCAAAAGTTTAGATCTAGCAACACTGTCCATGTACCCTACATTTTTTCTTTCTACTGACATTTTGCCTCCTGGTGTCAGTTATATCTACCCCAATATAATGCCTTGCTTATGAAAAGCCAGGTTAAGCAAGAAGTGCGTGCCTCAATCCTTGGGCGGAATATTAGTTTAATAAAAACTGAGTATGACTCAGTCATCTGCATGTCTGATATCCTCCTGAATTCCCCTTCTGCAGGCTGCTGTTGTGACAGCTCAACTGCTGCTCTGGGTGTGCCACGGCTCCTCCCGGCCACTGTCACTGTTCACTGCTCTGGCAGTGTCACAGGTACTGCAAACACACAACTACACAATGCACCAATTCTCTATAACCTCTTTCTTAACCTCTGTATCTCTGCCTGTGTACCACTGGCTAATATGGTTTGTACCTTCCTTCCAGTAAGACCCATTCTTACAGTTGGAGGTTGTTCACTTAAATATTTTACCTCTTCCTGGTTAACCTCATTTATGACACATTCCATTCCTAGCCAAAATCCATTCTTAACAAAACAAAGAACTTGAAATTAATTACTTGAATGACTAATCTAGCTTTGCAGCATTGTGTACCCTTGCTTTGCAAGAAATAAACTGAAGAGCCAATGTGTACTTCAAAGTGTGAACACCCAGCTACTGAGAGGAAGGAAAAGCCACCTCCTAAGCAAATGGCTTCTTCTTCAGATAGCAAATAAGTTTATTTTTAATTACTCCAGTGGAGCTCTCATTTGCAGTCTTCATTTGCAGTTGTAGACCTTCAGGGCTGCTACAAACAGACCCCAGAAATGAAGTCAAGACCCATAAAATAAGACACACAGCAAAAATACAAAGCCTGGTTTAAGCCCCTCACCAGAGCAATGCGAGAAAGGGCAGGCAAAGGCAGGTACTCTCCCAGAATTCCTAGAATCTGCTTAAACATTTTTGTTCTGCGCTTCTGCAACAGGAAAGGTAAGGTTCCTACTGCAGACAAGCTCCTTCTCTCACTGGTCTTTGATTTAGAGTTGGATCTTACCTTATTCACGAAAAAGACAGGAAGAGTCCCATTTTCTGCATCCTGAAGAAAAGCAGGGGTAAGTGAGACATGGATGGTGATTGCAGAGATCAGCCAGAAGCAAAAGCTGTGAGGCACTGGGGCATGCTCTGGAGGATGAGACATGTGCAATGCAGTCTCACATGAGAGCTGCGAGGGAAAGGATTGTTCTGAGATCCTCCGTGAACACCAAGATGAATTGTAATTGAGAAGGAAAGTCTGCACGCTAACATTTGCTTTATCAAGTCAAGTACATATAAGCCTTCTCAGTTTATTAGTTCAGATGTGGCCAAGCACAAACTGGTTATCGGGTATGGGAAGAGACACTTGCCAATCAAAAGTTTGCTCTTTCTCAAACCTTGCAACCATTAAAAAAAAAAAAAAAAAAAAAAAGTGGCTTTCTGCAAAAGCCTCTATTCAGTCTTTCAACTTTATTTTCCCCTGGCTTTGTTCTCAGAAGCAACTACCATTTTAGCACAAGTGTACATATTCTCTAAGCTTGTAACTGTTACCTTGCACAGAAACCTATATTGCCAAAATTTTAAACTTTGCCCAACTTGAAAGGCAATAGAGAACTGGGTTCATAATAGGAAATACCGACCAAGAGCACAGGGCAGCGCTACCTGACTTGCTTACAATAATTTTGGCAGAAACTTTTACTCAAGAGGGGGACAGTGACTTATGTGCCTATGTAAGTTGACTGAGGCCATTTGTATGTAAATCTAGCCAGGGTGTCTAAAGGAATTAAGTAAAATTGTTTCAAGTGGCCCTGCCAAGTGGTGGACAGTAGTGGTTCACAGGGCGTGCATAGGACTGTCTGATTAACACATATTTGAAACGAAATAAAACCCCTAATTTATGACTGTTTTACTACCAGCTGTTGACTCATTTTCCTTAACATTTTAATCCTTAGCCAAAACTAGCACTAGTTGGACGTTTTCAGCTGTGGAAGAAAGCAAGATAGAGGGCTGCTAGAACAGGAAGCACAGGCTCCACTACCAGCAACACTCTTTCTGGCAGTGAGTCCAAACGCTCTGAACTATTTTGAGAGTATTAACACCACAGAAGAGGGAAGCATTAAGAAAGACTGCGATGCATCTTTTTTAGCCAACAGCAGAAATAGCTTCAGCATTTACTCTGACAAGATAAATGAACAATCAGTTTTTCTAAGACTAGCCAAGAGAACATTAAGATTGTAAAATAGCTGAGAGAAAATGTGACTACTTGAACGTGTTCTTTTTTACTGCAGATTACCCCACTCAGTCCTCCCACTGGAAACGAGGGCAAGATGCACCTGACGATGATATGGTAAAATCCAAGATTTTGTTTGCACATATTGTATACATTTGTGAAAAAAGAGTGGGTTTAATGAACATGCTATTTTTGAAGTATGCTCAGACAGACAGACGACTTCAGGGAGAGAAGGGTAAGATATAGATTGATCAAACCACTATACTTATTCAGGGAACTGATGGATGGATCCTATGGTGTCATACCTTACCTGAGGTGGAATAACCACCAGAGCAGTGTAGACTGAGGACTGATTGCAAAAGGAATCTGGAGGACGAGGTGAACTGTGGCAGGGGCAACAAAAGCAGGGCCACTCCATGAGGGTGGATAAACGGGGAACCAAGGCTGACCACAGGACAGGCAGAGCAGTGCCCTCACCAACTAGGGTGCAGTTCCATAAGATTTGGGCAGGGCTGGGTTGGTGGCAGGTCTCCTTGACAGTCCAAGACAAGGCAAGATAATGAGTCATGTCCAGGGCCCAGCCAGAAAGTCCAGCCAGGAACAGCAGAAGACATGAGTCAGAGACAAGGTCCATGCAGGAGATAGGGTTGGACGCAAGGCTATATATTACATAGGTCCACCCAAGAAGGCCAACTGATAAGCCAAGACAACAGAAGAAAGGACTGGGCACAGGTAATCAGTCTTACAGTACTGCACATGCAAAAGTCCCAGGTGAAGGTGGTAGGGCAATTAAGGTCCAGTTGTGTGCTTTCCTTGGCCCTGACAAATACCAAGCTAAACATAAGCAAGCAGAACATGACAGCAGTGAGCAAGACTACTTTTTATAAAGACATTCTGGGTTTTTTACAGGCATGAAGCCAGCAGACCAAGAGAATTACTAGTCCTCTTTATTCAGCACTTGTTACATCACATCTGGAAAACCACACGACACTTCAGGTCCCCTGGTATGAGAAAGAAGTGGACAAATTGCAGTGAGTGCAGCTGTGGGCAATCAAGATGGTGAGGAGGTAGGAGCTCATGCCCTTTGAGGAGAAGCTGAGGGAACTGCATTCAGTCAGAAGGCTTGAAAGGGAATGCAAGAGCTTCTTTCCAGTACCTGAGATAATCAAGAAAATAGAGAAACACTCTCTACTGAGGTACACAGCAGTAGGATGAGAGGCAATAGTCACATGGGGAGGTTCTGATTCAAAGGGGAAAAAAATCACCATGACAACTATCAAGTATTGGCACAGGTTACCCAGATAAGTTGCGCGCTCTCCATTCTTGCGAGGACAAAGCCCTGAGCAACTTGGTGAGAAGGTTGAAGAAGAAGGTTATAGAGACCTCTTGAGTGCTGCCCCTGCCCACTCCCACCCCAAACAACGCTATTCTATTTCTATTGATCCCAGGCCACAGAAGAATGAAAAACCTTTGAGCGTGCCTCAGAAGTTGTTGAAGAATCTAATTTTGAATACAAGCTAGAAGTACAGAAATACTCAACTGAAGTAGTCCTTTACTAAACACAGATTTTTTAAAAATAGCATTTTTCATACTCTTCAGGGGTGGGGTTTTTTTTCATATTACCTCTTTGTACAAAAAGTTCTAAGTCTTTAGCTCTTGTTTTGCTGTTCTTTAGAGTAAGACTCATTGTACATTGCACTGTTGGCCCAATAAACACAGTTCAGGACTTAAGTGTGCTGTCACACTTTCACTGTCTTCGAACTCCTCCATCTCTGATCATTGGTTCAATTTTCCTTATGCAGTCAACTAGCTCAGTATTAGATCAGACTTGAAATTTAGACAAAGTATGTAAATATTTATAATGAAAAACAAGAAATAATTTGAAAAACAGATGTTACAAATAGTTAACAAGACATGGCCTTGGGAGAAGGAATAGATACCATAAATATGTCAAGCTGGGACACAACAAAATATGCTCAAGTAGAACCAAAGGGTTACTGAAAGCAAACAGAAAATTACTTGAACTATGTGTGAACTATTCAATTAGGATATTAAAAGAAAGCCCCCTCCCCAAGAGCATATACAGTGAAAAAAAAAAAAATGTTGCACCTTTAAATGGAGACTAGACTTGTAAGAACTCATGAGAATTAAGTGTGACTGAATTTAATTGTAAACAATTATTCAAAGTGTATGAAATGTTTTATTATGTGTTCAGAGGTGTGCTAGCTTTGTAGATTTACCACCTAGCACCCATCTCTGCGCAGACACAATAAACGATATCTCAGCTCTGTGTGTGAGAGTGGTTCTTTGCACACCAGGTAAGCAGCTGTTTGTGAGAGAAGGTTTATCTCTCCTTTCAGGGCAGCCCTGCTGATCTCCCCACGTTCCTCAACTGTGAAGCTGAATGTTACCCTGAAATACATTCAATGTTCCAGCATTTACCTCCTACGTAAACCACAAAGATCGATCCTCTACATGGTGCTATTGCTACTTCTGATATCGGCTGGTAGCGAGCACTGCCATGCCCCCTGTTCAGCACTGAAAGCTGTCATTTCTTTGGGGAAAAACACTTGCATTCTTCTTTTGAATAGGAAAGATGTCTGTCTTGCTGTCATCTCATTTCCTTGACACTTTCTTCTGCCTTTGGCTATCACACCATATCACTGCATGGAAACATTGCAGATTTAAACGCCCTTTGTGAGAACAGTCTGTGAGCATTCAAGGCTGGCATCGGCTTGCCCAGTTAGCCGTTAGGTTCCAAACTTTGTGTAAGTTCAGCGCTGGAGCTCAGCTAAGGTCTTCTGAAAGTTGGGAGGATGGTTGAACCACGGTTGGAAATACCTGACTGCAGTTAAGAGTAGAGTGATCTAGTGGTATCTGAAACCGCTGACGGTGCTAAGCAGCCTGCACTGGGGGGGGCAGACTCTGAAGGGGATCTAGCCTGGTTCTGTGCCCTGAACACTCCTTGGCAGCTGCAGATCTTGCAATTTAGTTTCACCTGAAGGTATCAGAGCTGCAAGCCTCCTCCAGCGTGCAAACCAAAGTGGAAACCACCAGGTTTGTTTAAAAGGCAAACCCCTAAACCAGATCGGAATGCCAGTGAACCCTTTTGCTCCTACGGGTGCACAGCCATGTTCTGCCCAGCACATGTTTTGAAGGCGATGCTGTCTCGTAACTCGCATCCATAACGTGAAGTGAGCTCCTGATGGAGTTACGTGGAATCTTAAAAAAAAAAAAAAAAAAAAAAAAAAAAGCGGTTTAGATGAGTTTTAAACCTTGGCTGTTTTTCAGTCTGCCGTAAAGCAGCGCCGTTCGCAAAGACGCTGGCCCCCGCCCCCGCTCCCCGCAACCTTCTGAGCTGCGCGTCAAACCCGCATCCCTCTCACCCCCCAAACGCTGCAAGCGCCGCCCGGCGCCCCGCTCCCGCCCGGGTTCCCGCGCTGGGCAGGCGGCGGAGTGGGACAGCGCCCGGGCAGGCCCCGCCCCCGCCCCGAGGCCCGGCAGCGGCGGCCGCGGCAGGTGCGGCGGCCTCGAACCGGCGCCGGCCCCGCCCGGGGGCTCCGCGCGCCACGCCGGGCCCGCCCCGGAGGCGGGGCGGTTGGTCGGCGGGAGGGGCCGGGCGGGAGGCGCGAGGCGGGTGGGGGCTGTCTCCGGCGGCCCCCCTAGCTGGCGGCCGGCGGTCACGCTGCGGAGACGCCGCCGCTTCGCCTCCGCGCCGGGGCCGGGCCGCGCCGCGCCGCGCCCCGGATTGGCTGCGCGGCTGCCTCGTCCCAGAATGCAGCGCATGGCGCGTCATTGAAGAGAGACCATGATGGCGGCGGCCGCGGCGGCGGGGGGGGCCCCCGAGGTGATCGCCCAGCTGGAGAACGCGGCCAAAGTGCTGATGGTGAGGCGGCGGAGCTGGGGGGGAGGGCCGTGCCGCGCCGCGCCTGCCGTTCCCCTGGGTCCCCCTCCTCGCCTGCGCTCCCGCCGCCCGCGCAGCCTCCCGCCGCCCTCGCCCCTCAGGCGCGGGGCTCGGGGCGCAGCCCGCCGGGGCGCGGCACCTCTGCCGCCCCCTCCCGCTCCCTGGCCGGCCTCCCCCTCCGCGCCGGCTCGTCCCTGTCAGCCCGCAGCCGGGGTCGGCCCCCGCCGCGCACGCCGCGCCGGTCTTCCATGTGCCGCCCGCTCTCCCCCGCCGTGGGCGGGCTGCCGGCTGCCCGCGCCCCCAGCTTCCCGCCCCGGCGGGGCGCCAACGTCCCCTCACGCCCCCCAGCCCCCCGCACCGCCATTGTCCGCCGCGGAAACCCTCGCTGAAGTTGCCAGCGAGCGGCTCTCCCTCCCGGCGGCGGGGGCCGGGCCCCGGGGCCCCTCCGCGGCGTTTGGCGGGGGTCGTGCCCGGGGCGAGGGGCCCCCCGGCAGCGCGGGGAAGCGCAGCGGGCCGGGCGGCGCTCGCTTCCAGAGTTTTCCTTCCCGCGGGGGAGCGCGGAGCCGCTGGCGGGTCGCGGTGCTGCCGCGCTGTAGCGGGGCCATCAGCCGTGCTTCGCCCTCGCCTCTCCGTTGCCGATTCGCTGCCGGTGCCTTGTGCGTTGTTTTCCCTGACTGCATGGAAAAGAAAGTCCCTACGGGAGAGATCAAAAACGCAGCGGCCGTCGGGTGTGGAAACATCCCAGTCATGGGTCCTTGCAAAAGTTTTCTGTTCGTTTGGATGAAAAAGCTGTATGTTGGCCCGCGTCGTTTATGCATCTTGCTTGCAGGTCTTCTAAAATTGTCTGGCCCAAAGCCCTTCCCGCAAAACTTATCATACTGAGACGTGATTCCAACAGAAGTAAAGTTTGTAAGCTGTTGATATTAAAGGGATTTCAAAAGAACCAAGCAAATGGTAGCAGAGTTTGCCTGGTATCAATAATTGATCAATGTCCAGAGCCTGAATGGTGATGGTTTAATGTCTGCCTGTGGCGGCGGCCTAGCCGCAGAGCAACAGGTGACTAGCTTTGCTTGCAGGTGTCCTCATCAAAATGTGTTATTCCTTGTGAAATCAAAGCCTGAAAAACGTTGACTGTGTTTTCAAACAGGAAAGCAAAGGTAGATAGCTTAGCAGTAAGCATAATGCTTTTAGAAAAAAACTTGTCAAAGTATGTGAACAGTGATGCATTTTAAGCTTTGAGCCACACTTGATTCACGGATGCCTTTGCAAAACCTAACTGTATAGACTATTGGATGGTCTCGTAATGTCTGTGTATCTCAGTTTTAAAAATAACAGTAGCTATATTTACCAGAAGTGTTTGACTGCTTAGGGGAAACATGTAATAAGTAGTATTGAGACAGAACACATATGTGGAAGGAAGCTGGTGGTTAGGTAGTTTTCAGTATCGAACTGATAACATGTGAAGTGGCATCTCCGAAGTTTTGTATCTGTGCTAGAAAACTTAACCTTACTTGCTTTGGCATAATTTCCCTAGTGTAGTAGCCCTGCTATCATAGAGAGGGAGATGCAACTTAATGTGGAGTTAAAGCAAATAACAAGTTAAATGATGTGAAAAGATGCAAGCCTCTTATGGTAAGGTTTGTGCTTCTGTTGAAGAACAGGTGCTAAACTTGATGGTAACAATATGTCTCAGGTCTGCAGGCACATGGCTGTTAGGGTCCTCGTTGAATTTCTAGCTTACTGTCTCCCTCCAGCCTCTGACAGTATGGAAGCTGACTCGTTGTGGTCATTACCTTTTTTTTGTTCATTTTTCTTTTCTGCAGCTGCTCTTGGAAGTTTCATAGACAGCACCGAACTGACAAGAATTAGTTAATAATAAGGCTTTTCCTGAGGAAGCTGAATAAACAAGAGATATTTACTAAAGCTGTTTGTGAGGCCAAGGACTCAGGCTTTAAACTGGGCTGGCTGTAGAAGAGCTGCGAGAATTGTTTAGCGTTGTTGCTTTGTGTTTCTTCTCAAAAATCATCAAGTCTTTGGAGTGATGGAGGAGAGGAGGAGTGCAGGTTGCTGGGAGCTTTTCAAAGGTGGAGGTGAGGCCTCAGAGACTGAAAGGGTTGTGCACTCCATTCCTTACTTACTGCTCTCTTTCTTACTAGCAACTGTGGAAAAACAAGGGCTGAAATTGTGTTTCAGGACTGCCCCTGGACAGTAATGACCTTAATTTACTTTAACCGTAGGACCACACTGTTTGGTAAAATCTGGTATAAGATCTACTTGGGCATGAGGGCAGGAAGTAACTGTGTGTGGCAGCTAGGAGATGTGAACTGATCAAGCAAACTGGTGGGATTGCTTAGAAAGGTATTTATGTAAAAATCTGAGGATTTGGGGGAGGGTGGTGAACCCGGTGCTAGTAATGGAGGTCATGAGTAGAGGCTGGTGCCTTGCAGTGGAGCCATACCTGAAGTGATGGAAAAGGGCAGAGCTGTGAATGGTCTGACAATAGATGGCAGCAAGTTTTAACTAGGCAGGGAGCTGTGGAGGGATTCAGCAAGGTTTTCTTGTGGCAGTCTGTGGCAGCTGAGACAGTAGCAATCCTTGCAGAATACTGTTGGCTAGGGAGGCTTCAAAGGTGTTACAAAGTGTCTGAGGATGGAGCAGGAAGTGGTGGTGGTTTATGTGTTACTTGTCTTGATTTCAAATTGAAATATTGAGCCTTGGGGAGGATAATGGACTAGAATTCAGACATGCTAATACAAAAAATCTGAATGTGTTTAATTAATATTCCTTGGGGGTAAGTATGGATGGCCAGGGGTTCTCTAAATCTTTGATAAGTATTTTCATAATTTTTTTCAATTGATCTGGGTTAGCTGAGTTTTACCTTTAGAAAACTAATTTTATACGTCAGAGAAGAGGTATGTTAGTTCTGAACTCATAAACTGGTGATCTGTATGGACTTAACAAACCACGGCATGCAGTGTATGAAAACTGGGAAGATTCAATCTGTTCTTTCACCGAGCTCCTCTACAGCTGTGTATAATGCTTTTCCTTTGTTACCAATAGCGCCTTTCAACAGGTTCTAGGTAGGCCATGTTCAAAAGGCTTAGCTTGGAAAACAATTGAAATCTGGTGTCAGTCGAAGAGTTGTTACAAAAGTTGAAATTGAGTTGTCATTAGCTGCCAAATAGGACTTTGAATGCTGATTCTGTGACGATTTGCTTTGGTGTGGGTAAGAGTATTTGCTATATGAAAAAGTATGTGGGTTTTGGGTGCTTAATTCCTTTCTAACAAAGCTAAATGCTGTTTACTTTAAGTAAGGTCCCCATAGAGCTTTGTAACTTAAAAGTGCAGAATGCTGTGTGGTTTTTCAGTGCCACAGGCCGGTATATATACCTTTTGACCTCTGTGACTTTGGCTTGGTGAAGACCATACACCAGCATCTGTTCCAGCTGGCATGGCTTCCCATAACCAAATGTGTATGATTCCTATCTATTATGTTCCGTTTAGCTCAGGTGGTAATTAATACCAAATATAATTACCGTCAGTAAGCACTGTTTTAATAACTGTCTTCATGGATGAGAAAAGATATAGGTAGTATTATTAAGGGGAGAAATGTAAATGTCATGCTATAGGTGACAGAATGAAGTAGGAAGCATGTGTAAGACTGTTTAGTTATTGCTGAGAGCTTATGAAAGCAGGTTGAATTTTTTTAGCATATGATGTTCTGTAACACCTAAATGTAAATTCACAGGTTATAGCTTGTTCACCCCACCTGCCTCCGAAAAAGGGTGCTCTGTTCCTACCTGCAGCACCACTTTCTCCTTTGTGACCCTGTGCTGAACATATTAATATTGCTGAGATGACATAGGAATTAAACAAGGGAATGGATTTCTGTCAGGTTAGCAAGATGAATTGACTATCTGTGCAGACATTTAGGTTGCAGAGCTGGCATGGGGGGGAGCTGAAATTAGATTGTTGGACGTGTACAGGGCTGGTCTGCCTCTGTGAGCTGTTAGGTTGGCTCAAGTGTATCATATACCTTCACTGTACAATTTACTTGCTAACTCAGGCTTTCTTGATATTAGACTTTTCTTAGAGCAGCACAATGAAAAAATTGAAAAGATAAGAGTTTACAAGTTTCAGAAAGGGAAATTGCATCTGGAGAGAAGGCAAAAAAAAACCCACAGTGAGTGTGGTTTGGTGAAGGCAGTGGAGCAGGCTACCTGGAGAGACTATGGGATCTCCCATCTTTGGAGATACTTAAAACTTGACTGAACAACGTCCTGAACAACCTGATCTAACTTTAAATCAAGTTCTGTTCTGGGCAGGAGATTGAGCAAACTGAAGTCCAGAGGTCCCTGTCGTCCTAAGCTATTCTGTGTGGTATGGGTCTGTGTAGCATTACCAGGTTCAAGAAAATTTGAGCAAAGGCTTCTGCGGAACACTTCCTTCTTTAAAAGTTTGTAAATGTTCTCGTTTCACTGTGGTCTGTTTTGGAGGTAGTGGGGGTGCACACATGACTATCTTTTTGGGGTACTGCTTTGTTTGTGACTTATCCTGCCCTTCTGAGGGAAGTTTCAGGCTAAAGTTGGGCAGTCTGGCAATGGTCAAGCAAACTTCTCTTTCAAATGTTGAAATAAGCTTATAGAATAAGAGCATAAGGGAGCATATTAGTATCCTTAAAATCCAAGGCCAAATTATTTCTATCATCTACTCTGACAGTTTGTATGGTTGGCTTTTTTTAACTTGCCTTTCTTGGAGTTCAGGACCATGACAGCCCTCCTTCCATGAGGAAGCTCAATTTCTCATTGCAACCTGTCGTCATTGCGGGGCAGTTTTTCAGACTGGGAAGCATGACAAACGGTAGGGGTGGAGAAATCAGACAAGTGAATCATTCCAGTGCTGAGATTTGTTGTAGTCCTCCATGTCATCACCCAGCAAAACAAACTGGATATGTGCTATATTATGGCTGGATTAGACCAAACCTCTGCCTAGCTGAGATCTGTTTCCAGTGATGGCCTCTAGCTGCCAATTTAGAGAAAGGGTCTGAAAAATAAGGATAATCCTTTCACGAGTATATACTTTACCTTATTTGAATTAGCAATTTCAAGAGCTTGAGGTAGCAACGTTGTGTTTAATGATTTTTGATCAACTTTTCTTCCACTAATGTGTCCCGTTGTTTTTGGAATGCATTTATATTTTTCATTTTCTTAGTTTTTAAATTATACTTGTCTGGTAGTAATGAGTTTCACAGGTGGTTTTGGGAAAAAAACCAACATTATGTTATTTGAGAGAAGCCTGATGGTTGATCTTTTCATTCATTCTTGAATTACAAGAAATACCTGATAATTGTTCTGATTTTTCTTACGTGGTATCCTTTGTGACCTTTATAGCTCTCTATCATACTTCATCCTCCCATCACCTGTTGGCTAAACTGAGGGTCTTGTCAGTTTTTTGTATGGGAGATTCCCTATACGTCTAATCACCCCTGTACTCTGTAGCTCTTTAGATTTACGGTGCTGTTTTTGAGATGGACTGACCATAACTGCATTCTTTTGTGATGTGGGTACTTGAGGATTTTATATGGTTTTAAATTTCTGGTAGTCTTCTGTATTCCTTTCCTAATAGTACTTACATTGTGCTTTCCTTTATTACTTCAGAGCAGCAAGGTGATGTTTTCAGAGGATTATACCCAAGCCATATAGATCTTTTTCTGGAGTGGTACTAAGTAACTTAGAGTCCATCATGTGTATGTGTAGTTTTTCCTCCTTTTGCTTAAGAACTGGTATGGTTGGTGCATTTTACAGGCACACGGTTCAGGTTACAGCTTGGGAGGTAAGTATGTGCAGTGTACGGCATGCTAATGAAGCTTTTACCTGGAAGCTGAGAACAAATGTGCATGGACCATACTCTAAGCACACAGTACTAAGGGTGAGGAGTTGAGAATAGGGATGTGAGGATTGATACAGATTCTGGTACCTCTGAAAAGCAAACATAGCATCTGATGAGTGGGATTCTTCATGCTTGGAGTTTATTTACCCCGACTGTTTCACAGAGAGAGTATTCATCTTTTTGAATCAAGATGATTCACGCTCATTTGACATGTCATTGTTGCATTGGCAAATTTCTGTATTATGTGAATGAAAATACTGTGTCTGCTCCTAGATTTGTCCACTGGGGAGCTTCATTAGTCTGTAACTCCATCTGGTTAATTCTTCTTCAGGCACTACCTACTGCTGTCTTCTCTTCAACATGCTTCCTAAGAGTCTTATCGTTACGCTAATCTGTGTTCATTAGTTAATTAACAGCTTTCCATGTGGAGGGGTAGAAGAAATCCTCTTGTTGAGCTGATGCTGTCACAAGCAGCTAAGTAAAATACTCCTTTTCATCAATTTCTGACACTGTTTTGATACTAAAAAGTATGTCTAGATTAGGTATACACAGGATCTCCATTTCTGTGTCCTGCCTTGATGTAGAGGTGGAATTCTGGATTTTGATGATAATGTCCTTTTCCATTTTAGAAGGGGAAAATGTATTATTTGTATCTATCCAGTTTTCTGCTTTCCTTGGCTTCCCCAGAACAAAACAGAGTGGAACTGATGCCTGTGTTAGGCCAGTGATCTGGCAGAGGGAATGCTGTAACATTTATTACAATGTTTTGTTTTTTCGGTGGATAGTGGGATGTATAAACAGCATAAAACCACATATGTGCTGGGAGATGTGGCATAGAAGGGAGGGTGTCAGATGTGAGCTGTAGGAGACGATACAGATCTTCAGTTCTTTTTCATCCCTTTGAAGTCTGTCTAAAACATCCTGTTGGATAGGGAGTAGTTGTTCAAATAGGGATTTTAAGAAATGGAGGAAACTGGCAGAGGACATATTTTAAGTAGTCCCTCTTCTTCCCTCTCCTGTCTCCCAAAAGGAACCCCCAAACTTCCCTGCTTCTGAGACTTAGTGATGAGTGGCATCTATACAGTGCTGCCTTTGGCTCTGACAAAACATACAGTAGTAGTACACCCACCTAAGTGGCTGCATGGCGAACTGGATTGGGAAGTGGATGCAGGGAGAAAAGGGATTTTTAATTCAAGTAATTTTCACTGTGATACATTATAAACAGTTTTGCTACCTTGACTCAGATGAAAAAGTTTGCCTATGCTCCTAAAAGATTTTGTCGAATTATGCTGTTAAACCACGTAGGAAGTAGCAGATATAATTCTCTTTGTCTTCAGATCAAGACTGCTTATTTTTTTAGTGGAAAATACAATTAAGGTTATTTGGATTAATATAAGAGCAAGTGAATGAGGGTTTCTTGCTTTTGTTAACTCTAGAAGTCAGATAAGTTGGTTGAGTGGTGCCTACCAAATTCAGAATTTACAGAACTATAACAGTGCGTATGAAGAGAGACTAAAAATATATCATGGTTTGTGCTGAAATTTTGAATTTCAGTATTTTCTTGCAGTCCAGCTGTTACATGCAGCTGTGCAAAATGGTAGAGGCACAGCTGTAGTAGTGTTGAAAATATTCCTTATGCCAAGGTCTCTTGAAGGCTTTGTATAATTAATTTGTGGTTGTGAGATCAATAAAGTGCAGAAGGGTGTTTTGCCACTGAATTTTACTGTTTATGACAGCGGTCCCTGGGATTTCAAAAGGCTTGGCCAAAGTGAAGAACATCTGCAGTCCCAGGCTTGTGTGTGCACAGAGGTAAGCTGTTTTCACAGAAGCCTAAACCAGCCTAATAGTGAGTGGCTGAGGAAAACCATTACTTGTATTTTTGCTAGATTGATTATCTGGTAGTTTAGTGAGCTGGACTGGTTCACAGAAGGGCCTGCCAGTTGCCAAAGCCAGCACAAGATAATAATGTGTGTCTGGGAGTGGAGAGGAATTAGTGTGGTTGGAAGGAGAGAAGGAAGGTCTCCATCATTGCATTGCTCCTCTGAGAACCACAGCCTTGGCGTTCTGGAGAGGCAGATCCTGTCTACTACTATCAACTTAGACTAGGATCCTGTTGTAACAGAGGAAAAGAATAATACCAGCATCCTTCATGAATGTGTTTTGAAATCTGTTAATGGGAAGAGCTGGAGAAAAGTTACCTGATATTTGTCTCTCTGTGTACTCTGTTTTCCTGGCAAGAGTGGACTGTAATGCTTGCAGTGCTGGTGTTTTGGGAGGGTTGCTGTAGTATGGCAGTAAGGCTGTATTGGAGTGGGTGGCATGTTCCTTGATTTTATATTTCCAGTTTTTCAGAAATGAGTAAAGTTAGAGCTTTTAAGACATCGAGAGGTGGTTAAGCCATGTTCAGTCAGTTCTTAAGGCTGCTTTGGGAGGAAGTTGAATTCAGCTTTTCCACATCACAAGTAAATACCCTGGCCGTAGAGGTTTTTGTTCCAACAGGTGGAGGAGGGTAGAGGCAGTTTGTAGAATTCAAAAAACAGGTTGTAGCTTCATTAACACAGAGTCTGAAAATCCAGTAGCTGAGTGTACTCCAGAGGCTGGTGCGCTGACCTGTGCCACAGGGCATTTGTGGCTCTGGGACTTGCGCATGGGTTTGTACCGAGATCAGTGGCGCAACTGGATGACAATCGATACTGAGTTACACCATCATTTATTATTATACTACAATATTCCTACTATTATTAATTGTGGCATTAGTGATGATAGGCAAACAGTATCAAAGCTAACAAAAAGCAGAACCAATTTTACAGACACAAACCTCAGTAGCTCATTTACGCAGTTGTTGATGAAGTACTGCAAAGCTGCTACCTTTTTGTCACATTGCAGGACAAGAGAAGTCGTACTTCCATGCACTGTGTCGTGCTTTAACCCCAGCCAGCAACTAAGCACCACACAGCTGCTCACTCGCTTCCTCAATGTCAGGATAGGGGAGAGAATTGGAAGAATAGAGTGAGAAAATTCATGGGTTCAGGATAAAAACAGTTTAATAGGTAAGGCAAAAGCCACACACCCAAGCAAAGCAATTCATTCATTCACTACTTTCCACCAGCAGGCAGGTGTTCAGCCATCTCCAGGAAAGCAGGGCTCCATCATGCATCATGGTTACTTGGGAGGGCAAACGCCGTAACTACGAATGTTCCCCGCTTCCTCCTCCTTCCCCCAGCTTGTGTGTACTTGGCATGACGTTATATGGTATGGAATATCCCTTTGGCTAGCTTGGGTCAGCTGTGTCCTGACTGTCCCCCCTGCTTCCAATTTCTTGTGCCCCTCCAGCCCTCTGGCTAGCAGGGCCCGAGAAAGCGAAAGTCTTTGACTTGGTACAGACATTACCTAGGAACAGCCAAAACCATCAGTATGTTATCAACTTTGTTCTCACACCAAACCCAAACCACAGCTGTGCACGTGCACCAGCTACTAAGAAGAAAATTAACTCTGTCCCAGCTGAAACCAGGCTGACTGACAGGCTGGGGACAGGGGGAAGGTTTCCACATTGGTGATGGGGGCTAAGCATCATCCTCTCAGGACCAGCATCTACATGCATATCTGCTTTGAGCACGCAGCAAAGGGTTCTTCTCTTTTTGCTGATTTTGTCTGGCTCTGCAAATAGGTGGTCTTCAAGGTTTTGGAATGAACTTCTCCAAACTTGATCTGCCACATCTTGGGCTTGTGTCAGTGGTCTTGGTATCACGTGGCCCCTTAAGTCAGTTCCTCTTTCGTCTTGCCACAACTTTACCCAGGCATCATTGGTCCTGGTGGACCCTGCCAGCCTGCTGTGGGTTTCGCCTCACAACTCGGTTTCCTTTTACGTTACACCCCTCATCTTAAAGCTACGTTTTACACATTTGTCACTGGTAGATTTCATAAGGATCCACAGCACCTATATGTTTATATGTGTATACAGTTACTCAAGATCTCCAAATGGGAGACTGGATTTTCATCTCTGTTGCAAGAAGACTGCAGCCCTGCCTTGGGGGGGAAGTATGTTCTCCCTTGCAGCTACAGATGCTGGTTTGATATTGGGTGCCTTAAAGCTGAATTTGTGAGGTGGTAAAGCAGTGACTGAAAAGCGTTACTTTCATCTTCACTGATTTTATGCACAGTGATTAGAGTTTTGCATGTTTTCTGCACTGATCGTAGTTTGGGACTTTTTTTCACGAAGGTCTTAAATGTTCACACTTAGTGTAGCTTTATAATCTCTTCACTCTCCGACTACTATTTGCTTGGCTAATAACGTTGCTGCTCTTTGACTTTTCTCTCAACCATGCCTTTTTGGTAGTTTCCCAGATGGCTACATCTTGCATTGTTATTGAGGAAATGTGCAAACAGGTTTACAAAACATACACTCCTCTCTGGTGAAGAAAACATGAATAGCGCTTTCCTTACCTGTCAACAACAAAAGCCCAACCCCCAAAACAAATGTGCTTTTTCCTGAGAGAATTAATGAGGCTTAGCTGCAAAGCCTTTATTTTGTGAAGCTGTTTTAAGTGGGATTAAGAACAGATGTTGGGTAGCTTCAGAATAATTAATTGTTTAGTGGGGAATATATAAATATGAAATTCTAATATCAATAGAAATAATATTGTTTCTGGGGCTATTCTCCTGTTTACATTACAATAACATTCCCTCTCACAGAACTGAGAATAAAATATGTAATTATGACCACATTTCTTCACAGTCATTTTTCAGTAAGTATGTGGAGCCCAGTGACTCTTCAGAACTTGAGACTTAGCTAATTTATGCAGGTTTCTTGGAGTGAACTTAGGCACTTAACTTTGAGTCTTAAAAATTGCTTTTTCTAAATAAACCCAAAAAACTTGTGTATGTGTAGTAAAAAAATAAATCTTCATTAAAAAATGGTTTTTAGAAGAGAATTTCTCAAAATATGTATTGTGTGTTTGCTCCTCTGTATATTGGAGGATGAACAGAGATACGTAATTTTTTCAGTAACAAGGTTCAGGCTGTATCTGCAAGAGCAGAATAAAGTAGTGAAACAAGGTAAAAGTAAATTACATCCTACCTTCTAAAGTGTGTATGATTCTAGATACATTTTGCCTGTTACTGGGAAATGGCAAAAATATAAGGGAAAAGAGCTTTTTGTAGGTGTGTTCAGTGGAAGTGTGTAATTTTTCCCTGGTTTTGAGTGAAAGAAGTTATTCACATCACAAAATCATTTTCAATTTCATAATTTCTCTTGGATTCCTTATCCTCCAGCCTGGCTTAGATGATGAGCTGCATCCTCTAGCCTCTATTCTGTTGCTCTTTTTTTTTTTTTTTTTTTTTTTTGGCTAAACCGTGATTTCATGTCTCTGTAACTACATTTCTGTTTGCTTACATGATCAGGTATTGTATTTTGTGTGTATTTTACTTGTGTCTGCCTGTAACTTTCTGTTGGTGCCCTAACAGTTAAAAGCTATTAATGAAGGTAGGTATTTTAGGCTTTGCTATTTTGAAAGTGCACTAAGCCAAAGGAGTTTTCCATATCAAGTTTAGATAAAACTCCAAAAACTTTTAAAACTCCCTTATCTTGCTTTTAATAAATTAATTCTAAATAACTATGATGGCACAAAAGGATTTTGAAATTTTAGCAAGATTGATAGAGGAGGAAGTATTAAAACTTGAATTTTGGCAGGGAAGCTGGCTGCCCTGCATGCCTGCCTTTCTTCATTAGTTTGTTGGGAGGGAATGCTTTTGTGATAGGAGGCAAAGCCTAAAACTCCCAGAAACCAAAATGCATCACTATTTCAGTTTGTCTTGCACAGAGTGAGTTTTAGTTTTTGTGTTGGGGTGTGTGTGTGAGGTGGAGGGGGGTTACCCATGTGATGTCCTGTTACCCCTGTGGTGCCCTACCCCATCTGCACATGCTTACTGTAGAAGGCTACATGTGAGTAAAAATAATCCCACCCTTGCAGCAATGGGTGGTTATAGCTGTTCTTTCAGTAAGTGTAGTTTGGAATTGGACAACAGGAAAAAATACATATTATAAGACACTTCTTCACATGTGGACAAGAAGACTCTTGCAGGATGAGGGCAGTTGCTGACCATACTTGATGTACAGTGAGCCTGATAAATAGGTTATATATCATGTACATCTCAACTTGGGAAATTTGGAAAATGAGTGTTGCCATTACCAGCGTTATTATGATCTGCTGTCTAGTAGAAGAGGGGTCACAACAGTTCTTTCTTTAGTTAAAACTTTGTCTTGAAATTCACAGTCACAATCCTGGCATTTTTTGTTAAGCTGTGTCTAATACTGCCTTACATGTACAAAAATGGGTAATACAGAGTTAAGCTACTTGACTCTTATGATCAAGGTGCAATTAGGATTTCAGGGGCTGTGAATGGGCTTGTGTCCTGTCTCCTGCTGGAGAACCAGGACCTGTCATGGGGCTAGTCCACTCTGCAGCGGAGGCAGTGGTGTGTGTTTGGGCTGAGACTCCTTCCTACCTTCTAGGATGATAGCCTCCAGGCCTGAACTTGGGACCCGTTTATCATCGTAGAATTACAGAATGGTTTGTGTTGGAAGGAACCTTAAAGATCATCTAGTTCCAACCTGTGCCTCCTTGCAGGGGAAAGAGAGAAGCATCTGTTGTTGGCGGGAGCCGAGAGAAGAGTTTGGTTCCGTTTCCACCAGCTCTCCTTCTCCTTGCCACAGGATGTGGAGGCCAAGTTCACTCCAGCTCCAGGAGACCATCAGAGGAAGGAAGTAGGAGAGCAAGACTTCAGGCTAGTGTGAGTGCAGTTGTAGTAAGGGCACTTTTATGAGTTCTTGTATCCTTTAGTAACATATTTTTAGGGTCCTGTGCTACTGCAGTGACTCGTGCTGAAGTCAAAGCAAGCTGGTTTTACTTGTTAATGTTAAATGGGTTACAAAAGATTTGGAACAATGAAGATTTCCATAACTGCACTGCGTAGTTACAGTGTTCTTACCTTTGTCCTTCTCTTCCATACTGAGTTGCGTTTGTTCTGTCTCGACTGAGCTTTCTCTGGTCTGTGTGGGTTGACTGCTTGTTGCTTTGTAGGATCGTACTAACTTCAAGGGGACTCAGTGTGGATTTGTCCATTGCCACCAGCCAGGTGTTTTAGGGAAATTACTTTGCTAAACAGAACAGTGGGTCAGACCTTGCTTGTGCTTTGAAATGTTAAGATGGTGAATGTGGAGATTAGGAAATAAATAGCATTTAATTTAAGGGTTTGAACAGTAAACTCATGTCAGCATTCATCCTCTGTCCACAGCCAGACTACCATGAACTGAGTATCCATTACAGGGCGTTTGTCAGACTTGCCTGATGTCAGTGTGCTTCCACCAATGTCCTAACTTCAGTTATAGAGGAAAGAGTAACAAATAGGTGTAAAGCATTTTGCCTTCACTGCTGTGTTACACTGTATCCTGGTTTTCATTATCTAAATTTACAGAATTGAAAGACTATTTAAGTTTACACTGAATTTTCTTGATTCCAATTTGAAACATATTTCTTGATGCAGAAATTATAAAGAAAGCATTAAGATTTTAAAAGAAAACCAGATTTTGATTATAGTGTATGTAAAGTCTGTGATAATTCTGTGTGCTGCTTTTGTGATTACTGTATATGGGGCTCTGTGAGTTTGGTCCAGCAATGACAAGTTTAAACTTGTAACTCTTGGGATATGCAGAGTTTCCCATGCAGAATTCAGTCATTTCTCCAAGTTCTGTTGGAGCAATCCTCCATGGGGTGGATGGAGTCTGGGCTGATCCTGTTCACCTAATGCTTCCAGAAGGTTGGCATGAGTCAATATACTGTTTCGTTGAATTTGTGGATTTTCTTGTTGAGTAATGAGCACAGTGGTCAAAAGAAAGTCCTAAATGAATCCTGTGAGGAGACTGACAACAGTCAGAGCTGATAGTGGATGAACAGCTCACATAGGTACATAGACCAACTACAGACATCTGTTTGTCAGTGCCCTGCCACAGCTACCTGAGGGCTATACCTTCATCATCCTTTATTCTTTTTTCTTCCTCTTCTATGGTCCTGCTTCCTCGAACAAAGACTCCATTCTGCCATCCTCCCTTTTGCCTTTCAAGTCCTACCCACTCTTCTTTAAGCAGCAGGTGTTGGGTACCTATTTGGATGCTAAGGAGCAGACATGAACAGTGGAAGCAGTTCCTCTGCAGTCTGGTTACCACAGATCATGTATCTGAAAAGTATTGTGCACGTATATGAATGGTAATTTCAGTGGAGAACCTATAATAATCCATATTTGAAGATCACATTGTTAGCAGAGAAGTAAAATCTCAGCAGTTCTTGTTACTTATCTTTGAGAGGAAGTCTTATCTCAGAAACATTTTGATGTTGATGGTAATGATTTACTTTGGCTCTCTAGTCAATTAATGTATATATATATAGTATCTTATATTTAAAGACCATTTCAAAACTGATAATAGATCTTATGACAAACCACAATTTATCTCCTGTTTTACTTGTAAAAGACTTAATAAAGTACTTCAGTTCCAAAATACAAAGCAAAATCTGATATGAAGAAAAAAAATGTTTTTTTTCCCCTATCATTAAGTCTCTGCATGAAAGCAAGACTGTGAGTAGATCAGTAGGCGTAGATGTGTAGGAGGTAATTCCTCCAGCAGTCACGCATTTGTTCCAAATATATACTGAAAAATACTGGGCACTCCGGGGTTTAAATAATTCAAATAATTACTTTTGGGAAAGGATTTAAAAAAAAACAAACCCAACTTTTTGTTCAGGAAGTCTTAAATCTCCAGCATGTTGTCTCTACTGCATGTCTGGTCAGAAGCCATCTATTGCGTCTTTCTTACCAATCTTCAAAAATAGTCTTGAGTATCTCTTAAATTGGAAGATGAGTTACTGCTGTAGATTTAAATGATTACTCTAAAAAGCAAGTGCAAAGGAAGTAACTGGAACATAGTTGAAATTGTTTATTATGCTAGCTAGGTTTTCTGTAGTAACTTAGATATTATTCAAGGCTCTGGCATTTTTTTAACAGCAGATCTGGACAGCAGAAGCTGCTGTCTATACCAGTTGTCTAAACTGCCTTCTGGCTTGGTGCCTGAGGCAGGAATGTCTGATCCACTTGTGAAGCAGTTGCTGATTGCTGCAGAGCTGTGCACCTTCATGTAGCTTGAATGGTTTGCTGGTGGCATCTGCTTGATGAGGGGGTCAGACATCCTTGTGTTGTTGGGTATCTGCAGCTGCTAGAGAAGTAAGGGTGAATAGCCAAGAACAAAAGTGTGGCTAATGTCCAGTTCTCTGTCTGACTTTGCTGTATTTAGTCTCTCTGATTAGCTATTTTAATAAGGCAAGTGACAGTTAGTGAGTGTGCTGTGATATACTGTAGAAAAAATGTTACTTAAAACACTTGAAACATGTTACTGGTAAAAGTGGGATGAAAAACCCATTATGGCTTGACACCACAGAAGTCAGGGTAACGCAGTTGCAGGGCACATTGCTTGACGTGACTTTGGTAGAGTGAAGCTTCAAATCTTATTCTAAGAATCTGATACTTTTGTATAACTCACCTATGTAGCAGAACTGTGATGGGGTATAATTTTCTTATGGGTTTTTTTGTTATTTAAGATACAGAAATCTCTTTTAAGGGGGTTTTGAGCATCTTAGAAGAGCACATTAAGTTAAAATGTCATTACTTTTGACTGTTGAGGTACACTGCAGCTATAACAATTGCTTACATGGATTGAATAATGTATTTAGCTGTCTAAATGCAGTATGTGCACTAGTTAAAAATTATTGTCCTTATGTTTGGGGTTTTTATCCCCCTTTTTTCCCCCTCTTTCTCCTTCTATTTTTGCCCATGCCTCTCAGCTACATTACCGCCATCACATGATGTTCCCCTGCACATGCTTCTCAAGTTCACTCATGATCTTTCTCCTTTGCATATGCCTCACTGTTACTTGGCTTCCCTGCCTGCTGGGACATGTTGGCAAGCCATCTGGGCTTCCTTTATTCCTCACTTCTCTGTGCGTGTCTTGCCTGATGGTGGCTGTCAGCAAGGTCCAGACCCAGCTGTGCCATTGCAGTTTCTGGTGGCTTTTGCTTATCCTTGTATATTGACAGAGATTGGGTTCCTTATTCTTGTCTCTGTTAGGCTTCCAGGCTCTCTGCAGCACAGAGTCTATAGACACCCTTCTGAAGAACAACTGACATGTTTAATTGGTTTTTCATAAGCCGATAACCGCCCACAGACAGACCAGAGTTCAGGAACAGTTTTGGTTTTACCTCTTGACTTCAGGGAAGGCAGGATTCCCCATGATATTTAGGGAAGCTCATTTTGGAGAGTTTGTGGTGAATTTTATGAAGTCACACACTTGAGCAGAAATCTCAAGTTTTTGTTTCTACCCTTGTCAAGTTTGTAAAGTAATTTACTTGCAGGCATAAACATTGCCTGTGGCAAGATAGTTCCTTCTTGGCTTTAGTAGTAGCAGGTACAAGTAATTTAATCTTTTCTTTTTTTAAACCCCAAGAAAATTCTCTTAGTAGGCATGTTTGCATTTCCATAATCCTACTAGTGTTTAGGCTGTACTGTTCATAGGGGACCTTTTTTGTAGGTGGGAATACTGTGGGCGTCAGCTTAAAACACACTGGTGCACTCTATGTTCCCTTAAGCAGCAAAGTCTGGAGGAGTGTGTGACTGTTCTTTGTGATGTGCTAATTTGCAGATTTCCCCCAGTGTAATTGTAGAAAGATGCTGAACTTGGTTGTATTCAGTGCTCTCTTGCCATAGCAAGTCTATGAAAAATCAGGATTTGTTTCTAGCCAGCTTTTTCTGTCTGCAAGGAATGAAAGCCCTTCATCCCATCCTTAATTATGTTTATACGCAATCATGGCCAGGATGTTTCTTAGCAAAAGTATGGTGCATAGGTAACAGTGCAGACTGGTTAACTAAATCATACTTAAATAAAAAACTATTCCATTATTGATTTTAACAATAATGTTGTCTCTTGAATGTTAGAAGTTACTTATTGTAAGAAACTGTTACTCTCCACAAGTGACCAATAAGTAATATTCTCTGACATCTTCTATCATTAAGAAAATAATGTCACATCTAGTATATGATCAAAAAATGTTGTATTTTGTACGATCAGCATGAAACTGCCTAAACAGAATTACCTGGGGGGGGAAATACCTTTTTTTTTAAAGCAGAAAGTGCTGCCAGAAATAAGGGGAAGGAGCTAAAAAAGCAGACACCACTTTAAATATGGATATGGTGTAATTTCTTCAGCCTGTTATTGGCAAATACACGGTGACTTCAACTTCAGTCTTATGAAGAGAGTTCAGTCTTATGAAGAGAGCATGTGATGTTTGCAACCCATTTGCTACCTTTCTCGTGTCTATTGTCTTCATTGCTCGGCACCCTTCATCCTGACAAGTCATAATTATGTATTTTTACTGAGGTAGGAAATGCTTGTACGAAGCATGTGGTTCTGAATACGTATGTATAGCTTCATATCCTTCATCTGCATCTACTACTTCTATTTAAAATAAAACAAATACCCGAAGCCCCTTATTTTTCCCATGTGTACCTTCACCAGATGTTGCCTAGTCATGTGTGTATTTTCCAAATGACATTTGGTCTAACCCTTTCTCATATCTGCCTCTTTCCTGTTCTAAGTGTCACTGTGAATTAAGATTTTAAATTATTTCTATTATCTGTTTGTGTTAATCAGTTTCTGCCTAAGCAATGTATGCCAAATTTTTAGCCTTTTAATTGTTACCAGTTGTGCTGTCCTTTCTTGTAGCATCAGTGAATAATATGATAACACTTTGATGGTGTACCACAAAGGGAGGAGCAGAAAAAAAGATGATCAAAGTTAGAAATGAGAGATCTGTTATATAAGGAAAAAACAAAGATGGCTTATTTTGGAGAGGAAAAAAGTAAGTAGCAATATATAAACTTAGGGAGTTAAATGATGTTGCTGTATCAGGTGCTCTTTTATCTTCCCATGGTACAAAAGAATGGTTACAGGGACGCAAGGATGGTTTCAGGCGGGAAGAATGGGAAAGCTAGTTAAAATCCTACCAGTACTCTTGTGACTGTTGAGGAACCCATGCTGTTTGGAGGGTTTAATATTGTTAGTCTGTGTTTGTGACTTCTGCATTTTTCAGATCAGTGGATCGCTTATACTAAGTTTGCCAGAGGTAAACAGTTGTTACAAACAATGTTGTTGCACCTCCTGTTTTGTTAGTAGGGAGAGGGGTGATGGAGCTTCTTGTAACATTCTCATAGTGGTAAGAAAGGGGAGAAGGAGTTTTTAAAGGAGCTGTGCTGACCTTGAACGCATTGAGGAGAAACTTTTATTTCTGATAAAGGTGAATCCAGTTTTATTTTTATCAGGTTCCACACTGGGAGGAAAAGGTAACTACATGGAAGTTACTAGATTTTTGTAAAATATCTAGTCTAATAGTCAAGGAAGGTAGGGTGAAAATTTATTCAATTGATTGCTGCTTATGAAAAAAATCTTTGTCTTTAATTAGGAATTGTTTAACTTGGACAGGGAGCTCAAGGACAACTTTAATGAGCAGGTGGTGTTTGTCCTGAGCCCCCTGGACAAGCATGATGTGAGCAGAACCATCCACACAATAAATACTGTGCACAGCTGTGTCAGGATGGTAACTCCACCACACTTGGGTATCTGAACAATGTCCCTGGTGTGTGTGAACCTTACAAATCATGAGAGAGTACACGCCTGCACTTAGCCTAAACTTAAAAGTTTACATACACTAAATGTGTAAACTATTTTTATTTTCCACTGAGTATAAAGGTGGGCGAGCTCTGGGACTGCACCAGAAGCCTCACCTACAGGTGGATGCATTGCATAGGGGTTTTCTCAGTTACTGAGAGACTCCTGGTGCCACCTGCAATGGGGCTTCCCAGCCGCAGTGTGGGCCTGGATAGCGTTAAGGTGGTAATTGGTGATGTATCCTTTTCTTAGCCTCTCTGCAACGCTTTGTGGTAATGACTTCATGCTTTGCCTCTATTGCTCTTTTATCATATTGTGCATAATAACTAGTACAGTTTCCTTTTATCATGTTGTATGCTATTTTCCTTCATTGTAATGTAATAAACTGTACTTATTCTTATTTTTGATTTGGAATTAATTTTTGCTTGGTATCCAGTCAGTCAACAAAACAGAAGGCAAAACCTGACTTGGGATTAGTTTTACATGACAGTTTCTGTCCTTCCAAAATAATTGTCTTATTGCTATAACACCCATGTAAGCTGAGATGGGTTATCTCCTGAGAGTGGGCTGATTTTACTGTTGGGGTTTATTTAATGTACAGAAAGTGAAAAACCAAATGCAGGGTGATATGTGAGTCTGTGCAAGGAAACTATTAAGAGTCCAATCAAGGATATAAAAGCCTACTCTCTCTCTTTCTACCACTGAAGATCACTGCCCAACTTTCGAAAGGCTTGCCTGTGTCTCAGATGCAGACCAAGGGACTTGCTCCTGGCAGAATGATCTTTATGTACAGAAGGAGCTGTAGTCATTCTTTGTGTATTCGACCTTCGTAAAGAAAGCTGGAGCATGCTTACACTGCACCAGAAAAATCTGTTTGTACCTATGATTTGGACAGCTTTTCTGTTTGTCTAAGCTGTACCAACATTTCTTCAAACTGTGTCTATCTGCCTGTATCCCAAAATATTAGAAAGATGCTAACTGCTGAGGACTCAGTAGTGCGTTTACCATGATAATGGAGATCCTTAATCTCCAGCTCTTGTTTTTTTTTTTCTCAGTCCTTTTTTCTGACTGTGAAGATGTGTGAGATGTTAAAGGTGTTTTCTACTTTTCACTTCACAGGCTCTTAGTTCCTCCTGAAGTTTAGAGTTTGTGCTCTTTTCAAAGATATTCCCCCCCCGCGGCTCATTTACTGTTGATGGCTTGAAGAGAAATTGTAGGATTTCTGTAAGCTCATGCAGGCTTTAGATCTTCTGACATATGCTTATTGGCTTTGTAATAATTTTGTTATCAAATAACTTACCTTAATTTTTCTCACTTTTTATTTTTTTGGTGTTTTTTGTTTTGTTCAGACTAGTGATAGCAGATGAACAGAAGGAGAGCAAAATATGGTATTGGTTGGTTTTTTTTTGTTTTTGACTGTTTTTTTATAAACTGGTTGACAGGAAAGGGAGGGGGCTACATTAGTTTCTTATTAATTGTCCAGGCTTTCAGATAAGTCCAGTGGTCCTGAAAGTGTTAGTGCTAGTCTGCCAGATTTTCTAGTCTTTTTTTCAGTTGCTCTTTCCCTTGTGTGAATAATTGCTGTTGGAGTCAAGTAGTTTTACTGGATCTGATCAGTAAGCACTGCTGTTGCTGTTCCTGTTCTGTTTCCAGACAAGCCTTTGTAGCTGAAAGGATGTAATGTTATGTACGGACTCTATTCTTACGGGGCAGTATCTTGCTATGCTAAAACCAGGAGAGGATCATTGTCCTGGAGAACTTTTTGTAGTTAACTTGTAAGACAGAGTAGATGGGTGTTAGCAGCAACATCAGACAGTACAGAAAGGAAAGACTGGTCATTAACATACTGTTTTTTAATGCCCTGTAAGATCGATTGTAGAGAAGAGTTTGAAGGAGACAATTGGAAAGAAATCAGTGAATCTGTAGGTATTTTTAGGGGACTTTCCAAGCACGACGGGTACTTGAGGTATGTTTCTAAGCCTATTGTGCCCAGGGGATGCTGGGCACTGGCTTCCAGGGCACTCGGGATCACCTAAGCCAGGGTCCTTGTAATATGAAATTAGTACACAGAATACGTATGTGCCCGGCCTTCCTTAGAGCCTTAAACAGCTGGATTTTCAGTGTACGGGTAACTACTGTTTGGATGAGGTGAAGGCAGTAGACTCTGGGCTTTAAGCTCCCTCTGGTGGTTTTAAAGTACGGTTTAAAGCTTACCTGTTGTAGTTCTCTGCTCCGAACAGTTTTGAGTTTAAGCGCATAAGTCATTATTAAATTATCGTGATTTTTAGAATTATTACAGGAATATGATGTGCTGTGCGCCTTTCAAAGGTGCGAAAGGCCTTCTGTAATCAGCCTTCAGAAAAGTAGAAGAGTTAAAATAATGTAAAGTTGGAAGTCTCTTTTCTAGTTATTGTAAGCATAAAGGGGATATTTCCCATTAATCTTGAATTCTGTCTTTTTGTAATGGTGCTAGAGTTTGCTGATGCTGTTCCTGAAGATGCCCTTAAGTATTACAGAACACTGAAAATAAATACAATCTCTATGACAAACTCAAATATGCTTTGTTAAGGCAAAATTAGTTGAAGATCAGGTAGCCCTGATTTGCTCTAAGAATGTGACTATAAATTACCCCAGACTTGCAAAATGTAATGCTTTGTCACACTCAAAGAATTCCTTCTGATGTGGCTGTGATTAGTGAGGCTTCACGGGACTGCAGAGCTGTGAGCTGCAAGGTCTGTACTGCTGAAAGGGCAATGTCACTGCACTCCTTTTCTCTCCGTCGTTGCTCTGGCACTTGTCTGACTTCCTGATTCTTATTAAAGTAATAAAAAGAGTGTTCATTCCCTTTGTGGCGTGTCATCCCCCCACACCCCCCTTGTCTTTTTGTGGGCTGATTGATAGAAGGGGTAATGCAAGGAGGTGATGAGACTGTGCAGTTGAGAGCCAGAAAGGAGTGGGACCTCTCCTTTTAGTAGCAGAAACTTACTAAAATAAGTCACTTGTCTCAAGAAATTTTATTCTAAGTTCTTGCAAAACTTAATTGACTAAAGCTGTGTGTTCCTTGAGACTTCAGAGTATTCCCATGGCATTGCACACCAACAGAGGCTGTAGATTAAAAGAACTTTAAATGGTAATAGCACCAATCACCAGCTATTATGTCCTACGCTGTGCTGGTTTATGGTGAACCAGACTGGGGAACTGATCGAGATGAAAACAGCCTGCCTTTGGTGGGATGCTTTTCCGTGGTCACTTCCCCAGTCTGGTTCTCCGTGTGTTTGCATGAATACTTGCCCATACAATGGGGGCAAAAAAAGCAGGGACTGCTTGTTTGTTTGTTTTGGTTTATTTGCAGTAGTACTGAAGTGCATGTCAAGCTGCTGCTGCATAGGTCCTTCCTGTATTTTTGATAAGCTGCTCCAAATATTCTCCTGGCATTCAGTACAGTGGGTTCTGTTGCAGTGAATGTAGCTGCAGTCCACAAGAAGTACTGTCCTTCAGATTGCTGAAAGCATGGGTGGTTAGGAACAGCTCCTGCTGATGGCTGGCTGCATGCAGGAGCATTGAGGTTTTATCACAGAGGTGTCACATGCCCCGGTTTGGTAAGGCTGTTTCTTTAGAAGTTTACATTGGCTTAAAAAGTTATTGAAGTTCAGATTTCTGCATTGGGTTGGAGTTCACTGAAGCTCGGTGTCCTGGAAGGACTAAGGTGCTGCCATGGAGCTTACTGTTGTGTCGGTTGTTCAGCAGTGCGTAATACCCCAGATATCTGAACACTTTTCTGTGCATGCATCTGCCTGCAACCAGCTGACTGAGCACTTGAGATGCTGCTCTGAGCACGTGGAAGACAGACATGAACAGAAGGCATGCGGCTGTCTACACGTATGCATGTGTGCAACCTAACATGAGCTGCTGCCTGCCCAGAAGGGGACATGGACAAACACTGTGATTTTATCCCCGGAGCTGGTAAGAGCTGTTCTGCATACATTCACATCACTGTCCAGGGAGATCCTAAACTGGCTATAGAGCAGAGCAAGTTTGTGAAGGGACAGAGCACTTATTCTGTATCCACAAGGCTTTTTTGCAGCCACCTTCCTCTGCTACTTATTTTACTCCCTTCACAGGTATTCGTGGTACCTGCACAGGAGTTTGTGAGAGTCAGAAATTTGCTGCATAAGAAGGAGCACAGCTGTTTGTTAGGACCCCTTTGATCCAAGGATCAGCAGCCTGCTTTTCCTTGCTTCATTTACTCAAATTATTGAGTTTTAAATCTGTAGTGTTATTTGCTCATATTTGAATCTTTTGTCATCTTGTCTTTTGTCAAGGATGAAAGAGTTACATCTGTTTTGATATGTTTTATTTACTGGAAAATATTTCACTTAAGTTAAAATCTTGGTCTTTATGCTAAGCTCTTTGTGCTTTTATTCCCAAAGCAGTGGATATAAATCAAACCCAGAAGATATGTGATACGCACACATTCTCTGCAAATTGCTAGGGTCAGGACTGGAATTTGGAGTTTGGAAGTTCAGCTCAAGTTCAATAACCTACATTGTCACCTTGACCCGGCTCTGCAGTTTGTATGCAATCTTTCTACATGTGCACGTTCCTTTCTCAAAGGTGCATCAGTTCAGCCTATGCTGCCTTGCGGTATCAGTCCCCTGTAAGAGTATTTTGTGCCATGTGCTTGTTCAGATAAAACCCAGATATCAGATATCGGAGAATATTAGTGGCAAAAGTGGAGAGCAGTGTGGTGGTGTGAGCAGCTGGCATTTCTGCAGGGTTGGTTTTACCTTGTTGGGGTAGCGGTAGGGGATCTTGGGGGTTGCTTGATGAGGTGAGGGTGTAACGCTGGTGGTTAGGTCTCATCTGTGCTCCATAGGTGATACCCCACCTCACAGTAGTCCAGGTTGCTATGCTAGTTTCATGCTTTACCTGTTGTTGATTTTCAGATAGAAACCACCATGGAGCTGGTTTTAAGCAGCAGTGGAGCAGCAGGTGTTACCTGAGCAGCCAAGGTGCCCGTGACGTAAGGGGCTGGGTATATAAGGGGCTGTGGCGGTGGGGAACTGCCATAGCCATCCTCAAATGGGTTGACTGCTCTCTTCAATCAGAGCCTTTGCTCAGTCGTTAGGATGTCACTTCTAACGTTAAACACTAGAGGGTAGTATGTTACTGCCAATACTTTATTTTAGACCATATCCGTAGTCATTTTTTAATCCCTTGAATTTATTGTACAATTCAGTATTTTAAAACAAATTTAGAACTAAAGAAAAACTAGTGCTTTATTTCTGTAACTGAGCGTGTGTAGTAGCGTTTAGTGGTGTGCAGTGATATTTTTTGAGTAGAAAAAGGAGGGGGTTGAATTTAGATCTCCTTTTTATTTTTCATCAGAAGCATTGTTAGGAACACAATACTTAACATTTATTCACTCTCTGCCTGATGTCTCAGTATTCACACTTAAGTGCACATGATATAAATACAGTGGTATATAAGAAGAGGCCATGACAGAGAAAGAGCAGGCAGTTTTACCAAGAGATACTTGGGTTTGATGTTTAACAAGGCAAATATCTGTAAGTTCATGACATTGTTCATATATATTTACAATCAGGATGGGGTTTTAGTGCTTGAATAACTTTTTTTTTTTTTGTCTTTCAGGCACCACCTTCCATGGTCAATAATGAGCAACGCCAACATGCTGAGCACATATTCTTATCATTTAGAAAATCAAAATCACCATTTGCTGTTTGCAAACACATTTTGGGTAAGTTCTAATAAATGAAGTTAAGCATGTAGCTGTAGCTGTTTTGATAACTGGCATGGTGCTGTTCTTCTGCAGCCTAGAATATGAACATCAGTTTTGATTTTGATGAGGGGTGCTTTTTGGTGGAGGGTGAAGCTTATTGGTGCCCTTCCTGATTTTATTTCTGGCAGCTCTAAAGCTGTACGATGTAACTTCATGCAGCCAAGTTCCTAAATGGATTTAATAGATTCAGGTTTCCTCTGGGACCGCATGGGGCAGGTTTTTCCTGGCAGCGTAGGTAATTGTGATGCTGAGACCTGGAACTGAGAGACTTTTCCCAAAAACTTTGTGCTTCTTGAGTAAATGTTTGTACCGTCTGGACAGAAAGAACAGCTAGTTAAGCCTTGGGATTTGAGAAGGGAGGCACAGGGATTATAAAATCAGGAACCAGGGAAGGGACACAAGCTGTTTATAATGAAGAATGAAAGAGTTGAAGTGTACTGAAGGAATGTTTGCCGGTAAGGATGGGCAGCAACCAGAGCATAAGAATAGATTGCTTTAAAAAGAAACAGGAAAAAAAAATGGTCATGACAGGAGCTTGAATGGAGGTAGAGAAAGATAGCAAGGATGTTGATTGTGTTTGTGGAAGGAAAGGTGTATGAGTGATACAGGGAGGGCAATGGAAATGATGAGTGTAAAGAAAAAGGGGAACAGTCACTACCATTCAATTCGTTTAAAAACCTGGAGTTCAACCCAAGAAGCATGAGGCTCTTACGTTCTTCTGCTTTAAGTTTATAGCTGTTAAAAGCTGGCAAAACTTGTCCTGCCTTTCTTTAGCAACTTCATGTAGAGGATAAGGGTACTTGGACTAGTTACAAGCTCACACTGCATGCTGGAGGTCTGTGCTGTTAAGGATTGCAGCTGTGCACCTGTGGTACTTGATGCAAAGGAGAAATTCCATCCTTTCCTTTTCTTAATAGCATTCTTTTTTTGTGTGAGCTTTGTACAGTTTGAAAAGCCAAAGATCCAGCAGTTAAGAAATGTCAGAACTAAAATCCCATGCAGGAATAATTTGGCTCATTTTTATGTGTGTTAGACATACACATTAATCTTCAATTAAGTGGTTCCTTAGTTTTTCCAAATTAAGCTAAGTAGATTTCAAGGTGGTTTATTTTGATTTGTGTGTAGCTGTGTAGGGTTTAGATTTGAAGGCTGATTAAATTACTTAAGCAAATTAGCCATTATCTTGAATATAGAACTTGCATATAAAGGAAATGTGTATTATAAACTTGTATGTTTATAATCAGGGAAAAAAGGTCTGTTTTGTAGTCATTTAAAGCCCATCATCTTGTGACCAAGGTTTTTTTAAACAAACCAAGTTTTTCTTAGTCCTTGCAAGTTGCTCGCCATAGCTCAAACTCCACTTCTTGTTTGGGAATTTTATTTCACCACTTCGTATTTTATGCTTTTGCCACCATGTAGCTACACCCTTTTTGAATGTTCTTTCTGTGTTTCAACACATTCTGAGCTCTGTGGAAAACACGCTACTGATATGCTACCTGTTCTTTCTACTTCATAGTCACAGAAACTGTTACCTTTCTATGTAACATCTTTTTCTACTTTCTTTAGTGCATCTATATACAAAGCAATTAGATATTCAGATAATAAGGGCTAATTATTCCTACACTGTGATTGGAAGTTATATTTTGATTACCTTGAGATAAATATGGAAGCTTGAACATGATGTAGAAAACCTTGAATACACCAGTATGTAAAACTTTTGCTTTGATAATTAAACACAGATGTCATCTTTAGGTCTAAGTGGACTTGCTCCTCATTACCATCCATAAAATACATGTAATGTTATGCACTGTTGGTTCTAAAGGCAAGCACACAAATAATAGAGGACTCCAGTTCTGGCATGCCTGTCGAATTAGTCATATCTTAATGTATTGGGACTAAATATATAATCTTTTTTTGTTCCACAGTTGTGTTAGCATTCTTATTCCTGATCTTTGGCCAGTCTCCTTGAGCAGCCAACTTTTCTTCCCCTTTTAATATACTTTATTAATACCAGACAATTTGATAATTGGGTTATTGATTATTTTTTTCCCCTTTTGAGTTGTGAATTCTTTGTTTGTTTTCATAGTGACAAAATTCCATTTAATAATACATAATAGTAAAATCCATTAATTTTTTTGTTGGAAGTGCATAGAAGCTACATATGTATTCGTCTACTGATGCTCAAGTTTCCTTTGTTTTTCCCCACAGAAACTAGTAAAGTGGACTATGTCCTTTTTCAAGCTGCTACAGCGATAATGGAAGCAGTTGTAAGAGAATGGATTCTCTTGGAAAAAACTAGCATTGAGTCACTGCGAACATTCCTTCTAACCTATGTCTTACAAAGGCCTAAGTAAGTATAGAAAACATACCTCTGAACATCTGGGATTTTGCATAAAGTCTGGGTTATCCTTTTGTTTCCCAGGGTAGCAGCAGAAGATCATTTCAACAATAATTTATCTTCCATTCTTAACACTTAGTTGACTTCTGTAGAGCTGTCAGCTTTCCCTTATGAATTCACACAAAATGTTTGAAAAATAAATGTGTTGAAAATTTTATTGAGAGTTTATGTTCAGAATTATTTGCAAATTATTTTTGCTATGTTGTTTACAGCCTTCAGAAGTATGTTCGGGAGCAGATTCTCTTAGCAGTAGCGGTGATAGTGAAACGGGGATCATTAGACAAATCAATTGACTGCAAAAGCATTTTTCATGAAGTCAGCCAGTTGATCAGCAGTGGTAACCCCACTGTGGTAAGTGTTTTACTTTTTTTTTTTTTCTTTCTTCAAAATTTAAGTGATCTGTATCAGCAGTGCAAGTTATATACTTAGTGACTATAAAATCTTGTATACTTTTATCAAAAAAATTAAATTAGTGATTAAGTTAATAGCTATTCAAGCAATCTTTTACTAAGTCGGAGGTTTTTGAATAAGAATATGTTGGGATTGGCAGTTATGTGTAGTTCTTTAGTACACAATTACACCATATTTTTTAGGGAATAGGTTTCTCTGAATAGCTGCTTTAGGTGCCATGAGCGTTGTGGGTTTTGTTTCTCTGGATTTCTTTAATAAAACAGCATGCTCTACAATGGATTTTCTGTTAGCTAGCAGGTTTGTTACATGCTGTTCCCCTTTCATCTGTGCAATGCTGTACCCTCCTGTGGCTCAGCCGTTGGAATGGGCTATGGAGCAAGAGAGATAGGCCTCTGCTGTTCTCTGGGTGACGGGTAGGTGGAGAGAAAGGGGTGTGAGGAAGTAAAACCTGGAATGGAAATACAAAACTTACTCTAGATTTAATGTCATACTACTAGGGGTAAGTGTTACCTTCCATACTGAGCTCAAAGTGGAAACAAGGTGTCCAATATCTATCTATGCATTTAGTGAGATTCCGTTTGCTATGCCAGGAGATAAGTTTAGAATAGGTCATAATAGAGGCATGTAACTAGAGATTAAAGAGAGGTGATTTTTCTCCTAGCAAATGAAGATTGAAGAGTATGTATATTACATGCTGAAACTTTAACTGAAGCTGTTCTCAAACAAAAACCTTGGGGGAACTGGCTCATAATGTTGCTGAGCATTTAGAGCACCAGTTGTACTAGATGTGAGTGGCAAAAGTTTAACTGAAAATTCGATCAAAGTGTGCTAGTAGTAATGCAGCTCATGTCATAGTCCTAAAAATAGTGTGTCACCTCTGAGCACAGTGATATCCCTCCAGGGTGTGGAAATTTTAGTTACACTTTCAGTTACACTGATTTCAGAGTTATTTAACTTAAGGAGAACATTTTAGCCTTTTCATTGTGTGTAATTTGGGTAGAAATGGGTATTTGTTTAGAACAGTGCTGAGTTCCTGCTTTTTTCCAGGAAACAGCCTTGTTATTAAAATGGAGTTACAACTGAGGTTTTCAGGTTTTATGGATGCCAGTGTGTATGCTTATGTAGTACGATTTTTCTGTAAAGATACAAAAATGGAGTAAATGGAAACCTGGATGTTGATGGAGAAGTTCGCTTTGAACCAGCTCTTGCACAGTCCAACTTACACAGTTGTATTCTGTGCATGCACTAATAGACGGACACACTACACTGACCACAGCATTCAGCCACCTAAGGCTGCCAGCTCCGAGGATATCATCCCAGGCTTGCTGCAGAACAGCTTGTTGCAGAGGAGCTCTGGCTGGGGGAAGGGGCAATATTTCACTCTCCTCCACATTCTGCTTGCTGCCACCATACAAAGACCAAGTTTGGCTCATGTTTTTATTTCCGTTTATCCATGTCTCTTCACAAGTACTTTCTCCATAGTTTCTCCAAAGTATTTTTGCTCAAGTTTTACAAATGGTATTGAAAATGTCTTGAGTATATAATGGTGTTTTCTATTCTGGTATTGACTTACTAGCAAAAAATCACTAGACACGTGATGCTGCTAGAACATCTTTTCTGTAAGGCACAGTATATGTTTGTTAGTCTTTGGCAAGCTGCTTATAAACACATGCTCCCTTACATGTATGAGGTTTTATGTTATAGTTCTCATTCATAAGTGTTCTTGTAATTTTCTGAGACTTTGCTGCAAGAGAAACTTTGGTACTGGCACAGCTTCATGTGACCCAGGACTTGGTATACGCAATAATAAGCCATAATAAAGCTGTGTGTTAGCATGTCACAGCTGAGCTCCGAGTTGGGTTCAGGGCATGCCTCTTGTATAAGTGTATAATAATTTTGAGAGGTTGTATGAAATAACTCATACAATGAACTATCCACCTATCTTTTCAAATATGGATGGGTGTTCTTTTATTCGTGTCCCTGTAGCGTTCAGCCTTGCCCATCAGGCCATGGGGAACCACAATGGTGCAGCTGCCTTGCTGCCTTGTGGAGTCTCAGCTAAGGGTGCTTCAACGTATGGTGTGAAGCTAAGGGAGTGGTACTGCTTTCAAGATTGAGGATGGTGCCATGCAGCGTCGCAGATGTTTCTGCACTTCACTGGACAGTTATTTGTATCAGTTATAAAAACACGCCTCCATCCAAGTCAGGGAGGAGGCTGGGATTTGAGTGCTGGGAGACATCAGCAGATGTTTTTCAGCCCTCTGCGCCTCCCTGACTCCTCCTTTTTTTTGACACATCTTTCCTGTGATGTGATGTATACTCTTGCCTCCAGCCTTGTACACTCAAGCTTCAGAAGTCTTCTCATCTTTTGTGACTCCTAATTCTCTGTTGAGTCTCTTGGTCACTTTCTGTATCCTTCCCAGACTTCTGCTCCCTGTTTCCTTTTACTTGCTGCTCACCCATTTATGTCCTCCTACCTGAGGTTCACTCCAGCAGCTGGGAAGTAACATATGGAGTCAGCAGCAGATCACTTCATATTTAAAAATGTTTAAGGCTCGCAAATGTGGCTCTTACCTGTTGATAATGGCTTTCTACAGCAGTTTGTAATTGAGAGAAAATCCTTTTTTAAGAAGCGAAATGGTCTCTTGCCTCTTCCTGCTTGCTTTCTCCTCTCTGCTGACTCTGACCCTTCTTTATCTTACAAGAATGAAGTAGATACTTAATCTTTTCCATTCCTTGCAACCCTTCATCCAGTTCCTGTCAGACATCTGTACTAGCTTTGTGTTTCTTAAGCACTCATGCTGCATGAAATCTTTGGGACTCTTCAGTAACATCTTGTCAGGGTCAGGTCCTGAAGGTTGGTTTAATAAGGACAGCAGTGACTGTAGATGGTCGTGAGTCTTTTGCATGTGTCCTTTTGCAGTATTTGATATGCTTGATACCATAACTTCTTCAGTGATAGTTAAAAATACCTTTAGAAATGGGTGTATTTTGAGGATGGAACTTGAAGGTACATGAATAATGTTGTGGCAGATGGACAAGACTAATAGGTGAACTGTTGAGAATGAAAAAATGAAAAGGAGATTGGAAGGAAGAGGAGTAGTGATGAGAGGAAGAAAGTGGGCAGGAGGTGAAAAAGATGACTTTAGTATTGAGTAATCTCTCTTAATAGTGGAACACTGTGTACGTGTTAAGGAAGTAGCGGGGCACTAAGGAGAGGTAATATTAGAGGGATGGGAAGGATGTGTGGTTAGAGCCAGGATTTGAACCTGGAGCTTTGGCTCCTGCTGCTGTTTCTCTGCAGTATGGACCTTTATGGATCTTGTGGAAGAAAACTCTGTCTGAGAAGGGAAAGCAAACTGCAGAGGGTCTGGCTGCCTATTAACTTATAAATAAGTTAGGGTAGTAATCCTCCGGGAGGAAAAGGATTAGCTTTGGAGCTCCTGGTTTTGTTTTTCCTGGCTCCTCCTGTAACATTGATACAAGCCATCCTCCTGCTCATGAAGGGGAGTCTGTAATCTTCCTCCAATAGCAATTTCAGGACGACTTTTCAAAACTTTCATCTCTGGTGGAGAACAGAGGTTCTGGCAGTAGACGCAGTGTCATAGGGAGATCTTAAAATGCTCTTAAAATGCAGAAAAATACATGTTTTCTGTTGCTGATTTCAAGATTTTGGAGAACTGTTTGGGCCAAGTTCTCAGCTGTAAATGCCTTCAATTTCTTGGCCTTTTTGTGTTAAATTGCATAGCTGAAGTATTTCGTTTGTCCTTCATCCCTGCCAGAAGGACAGCAATCCTGGCAGCTAAGATGATTGATTCCCAGGAGGAGGAGCTGGTCTGCACGTGAACACAATCAGATGGACTTTGTTTAAAACTGGGCTAAGATATGGGTCACACTTTGATTCCTTACAGAATACAGGCAGGCAGATGCAGAGGGGTCCAACTGCTGTAGACCTGACATGGGACTGGGAAGCAACAGAAGCTGTGTTTAAGATCATGAGTGCAGAGTAGAATGTATTCTAATACAAAGCTCCATACATGAAGCCTAAATTTTTCTGTATATGCAAGAAGACTTGTCAAAACTTACTGGAAAAGCTCCGGAGTCCTAACAGTTCCTTCTCTCTTAAAATCTGTAGATCTGTTGTTCTGATTCCCAGTGTTCATGGTTGGGCTAGAGAGGACACTGAGATGCTCCAGGTTACCTGAAACTGCTGAGGAATGTGCTGTGGGTGGGTTTCATGTGAATGGTAGGGAATATTAATAAGTGGAACTCTAGGCATTCATCTCTATTGAAATGAATAATAAATACCAATAATAATGGCTGCATAGATAACTAGTCACATTTATTTAATATTCATGGTTCTTATTTCTGTTCTTTAAGAGGAATTTTACTTCTGGATCTCTGTCTAGCTGTTGCTGTCTCATGTGGTAGGGTAGGAGTTGGAAAGACTCTCATTTTGACAAAAACATACATATTATTTTGTCCCCTCTACCCTCAGCTGTATCTTCTGGTCTAATAAAATTATTACCTTGTCCTATGAAACTTACTGCCCTTGAGACATTTTGAGTATGAAAAACAGATGGTAAACCAGGATGTTTAAGCTGTTTCCTTCATGCTGACAAGTGCTCTATAAATGCCTAAGTTAGTGTGTTAAAAATTGGCTTGGAATTTTAGGGATCCAGAAACTACTTCAAATATGAGGTTAAAACTCAAAAATGTGAGAGAACTTTAAAACATAAGTATTTTTTAGTAGCTGTATTAACAAGGATGCCTTTTAAAAGTTTGCAATTTTTTTTGTTCTGTTTCCTTGAGAGCTGAAAGAGAGCCTACTTTACCGAAAATGCAGTACAGCAAGAATCCAGCTTAGTTGCTTAATAACTTCACTATTAAAAATTGGTAGCTTCCAGTATTATCATTCACAATAGAGCTACAATCTCAAAGACCAGGCTGGGAAGTGAGGAGCTGTGATCCAGCGGAGAGATGTGTGCCCCCTTTTCTATGCATGGCATCCAAGGACTCTTCATTTCCTCAATTCTCCTGCCTCATGAGCTGTGCAGGTGTGGAGGCCCTCACCTGTAGGCTTCAGAGACTCACTGAGAAGTAAGAGATTATGCCTTTCCCTGTGTTACACCTATAGTTCTTTTATTACTGTGGTGGCACACAAATAAACAGGCTTGAGGGGAAAAGCCTCTTTAAGAAATTTATTGACACTAGCTGCTGGGTCTTTAGTCACTCTTCCTCTCAGAAGTACTGCCCTTCTGAATATATACATTCCATAATAAACTAGATCTGTGTGGGAGTCTACTTAAAAACAACCAGCCTTCTCCCTCCTTACCTCTTCCCCCCCCCTTAAACAGATCTGCTGTGGAGCACAGCCATGTAACACAGCTCATTTGGCATAGCTGGCAGTGTGGCAGGTAGAAGCAGGCAAGAAGGCACTGGGAATGAGTACTGGGAAAAGGGGGGGGAGAAGGGACACCTGCCTGTCAAAGAGCACTTGTCAGGGTGATGTATATTTAAAGCTGGGCGATGCTGATGGTGAGCTGCATAGCTAGCCTTACTTTTCATTATTTTGAGTTTAATTGAAGGTCTTGGATTTGTTCATGCAACTAATGTAGGGATGAAGACTCAACTGGTGCCTTTCAGACAAGAACCTGGAGAAGGATATGTTTCCTTCAGATAAATGGTTTTCAGACCATCACTTTTTTTGGATGAGTTTCAGTTTGGGTTTTTTTTTTCCTCCTCCTGATTTTTGCTTCACAACTTCACCTGTCCCCAGAGAAACAAACGCATGTCTTGCACCCTGTGCTCCAGCAACCTCTGCCTGGACCTCTTCCATTATTAGTAGAGGCTGCTACTTCCCTTCTCTCTTTGGCCAAAGACTACATGCTTCACATGCCACAAGATCATCTTCCTGTGGCCCCCAGTGATTCGCAGAGGAATTGGTTTTCTCTTTCTCAGCTCAGCCTTGGGGGTTTCCCTTGCTTGGTTTGCCTGGTTCCCCCCAGGGAAGGGAAGCAGGGCCTCTTGCCCGTTATGCTGCTGTAGGTGCTGTGTCTGTCTTTGCAGAGTGGCGGAGGGGGAATGGAAGGAAAGGGGTGCATTGCCTAGTCAGTCCTTTATTGCTGACAGCACAAAACTGCAGCTGTGGGTCCTATTCCTATCATCCTGTCCCTGCTCTACAGCTTTTTTCCACCAGTTGGCTCATTTGGGAAGGAGCAAACAGATAAAATCCAGTGGGTTCTTCCTGGTGCTTGAATATATTTCTTCAGAATATATATTAGTTTTCTTTGGTTGGGAACTTTCAATTCCTGGGATGTTGTCCCTACCCCTCCGTTGCAGTACTCACGAGTTGAAAAGTGTGAGTGGCCCCCAGTTACTCTGTGTACATAATAGTATTTCTTTTGGTCCTGTGGCCATCCTGTTAACCTTTCCATTTGGAGTTTAGATTTAGTAAATTTAGATACCCCAAAAATGTTAGCAAATACAGTTGTACTTATTCAAAGAAGTTAGAGAAGGAAGCCTTTCATTAAAAAAATCACTTGGTAAAATTGCTTTTGACACACTCTTATTACAGAATTTTGTCACCTAGGAGCAGCACAGCAAATTCTGCCTCTGATAGATTTACTCATTGATTCTTCCTGCTCTTGTGCAAGTTAAATTAGGTGGTTTAGGATTTTATTAAATGCTTCTGGGTTTCAGTAACAGAGTTTACATTATATGGATGGAGACAAGAAGTACTCTAAATGCATATTCAGCCTGGCAGTGATCTTAACGTAACAAGGTAGATGGTATGATTTGCTCTGTTCAGGCAAGACCTTTATTCTTTTCAATATATTTACTTGTTTTTTCTGTAGGTTTAAATGACAGTTGCAGAAGGCGGGGGGGTGGGGCAGGGCATTGCGTGATACTTCAGGGTTTGTAGTAAAATGAATGATTTAATCAAACCTCTGACAAACTAGCTGTATATCTGGTCTGAATTTCAGATCAGAGGAAACATTTTTGGTGTTGGTAGTTAATTCTGCTTTCTCTGTTGGTTTTTCTGCCTCAGAGCTGCTGTACCACATGTCCATTTTTTCCTAAGCTGTACTTGAACTCTTCCTTTCAGATGCTTTGTAACCTAACTACCCACAAATGAAGCAGTTCACTTATTCCATGGGCAGTCCAGGCACAAGTGTGAAATCCCTTCAAACACTATGGCTTTAACTTTTGTTATAGGGGACATTCCATTTGGAGGAATAAGTTGCATTTACCTTCTGCATCTGAGTTTTATGAACAACATATAAATGTTGTTTGCTGTTTAATAAAACACAGACCATGCACCATTTTGAGTAATTTGAAAAGAAAACCACTAAAACGATGTTACTACTGGGTGTCTGATTGCCAAGTTAATCTCTTATCACAAGTCCCATTGATCTTCTGTTTGAGCAGCTGAGAGTCTATTTTATGTATAGTGATCTTTCATAAAGTTTATTCCTGGTAATAAAGCTAACTGGGGTGAGTGCCAAGCTATTCTCAGAGGCAGTCCGCTCTCGGCAAGAGAAGTATTTTATTTTGTTAGATGGGGTTATTGTTTGGGTATGTACTTGTGGCAGAACTGGTGAAATTGCTAGCGAGTGAGTCAAACTAGGTTCAGAGGTGTACTCTTACTGGTATGAAGTTAATGGCATTACTGCACAATAGACATTCAGATCTGACTGTTAATATGATGCCCAGAGTCACGTGCATTTTCTACTTATTACTGTATGGTATTACTAAATTGGATTGTTAATCTCTTCTGTGGCATGGCAAAAACCTTTAAAAAAGCACACTACAAAAGAACAAAAAAAAAAAAACCCTTTCACCCTAGAAGTTTATATGTATTATGTGCATTCAATTTGGTTATGTGTAAGAGGAAGTAATTTTTATTTCACAGAGCACAACTGTATTGGTTTACCTGAAGTTGTTGTTTCTATGTTTTTGAAATCTTTCTTCTAGTAGCCTACATTTGTGTTGAAGTACTTAATGTCTTGAAACCAAACACATGTGTAAATTTAAAAAAATGGATTTTAAAGTATTAGTAGTTAACCTTCTGTAAAGTTACTTTTCTTAAAGTAAAATCTTACTTTTCTTAAAGTTTTATTTAAAAAATTTATTTTAAAGTTTTCTTAAAGCTTTATTCCAGAATTTCTGAAGTATTACTGTGTATTCAGAAGAGTTCAATAGATGGCAGGGCACATGTTCTTTTAAGCCAATTAGTTTGTTAATATTCATATGAAAATGGCAATCTTGCTGCTATGCACCACAATCTAAAAATTTTGATGGTCTTATGGCAGGTTTGGGAAGCAGTAGTGGTTTTGTGTGCAGCTTTATGCAAATGCTTGACATTGCAAGGGCAGGTTGCAGATCTTGATCTGTTCCTCTGCTCTTGTCAGCTAAACTCCTGGGGGCTGGCACCTGCCTTCTAGGACGCTAATCTCAAGCAATCTCCCCTCAGCCTGTTGTTGCGGTAAATTAGTGGCCAATATCTTACCTTTGGTCTTCTCCTGCTCTGCTGACCCGCATATGTGGGAGTACTTACAATTTGTCATGGACTCAAGGGGTAAGCGCAGATGTAGATAGTCACAGGAGGACATGGATGTGCCTGTAATGCACACAGCACACTTGGGATGGTGAGGGAATGGGGCAGGATTTGCACCCCAGGTACTGAAGCACCAAGATGAGATGGAACTGGTGGGATGCTGGAAATTCAGTGAGAAGGAGGAAAGCAAAGGGATGCAGTGTGGCTTGATGTTCCCTGTGAGCTAGGCTATTGGGGAGAATAAAGTGTGTAAATCTCTAGTAGCATTGTGCTCAGAGCAGGTACTGATGACAAAACTAGCTGAAATAGCTCTCGTTAAAGTCAGGGGGACAGGTCACTGTTCAAGCTGCTTTAACAGGGTCTGAGCAGATTCCGTTGGCCTAGCTGCATCCATTGCCCTTTACATCTTTGAAGAGATTTCTTTACCGTCAGTCATAAAATTTAACCTTTCTTTTAAATTTCTCCTTGAAATCAGAAGTAAAGCACGCAAAAAAAAATCTGGAACACAGTCTTACCATGCAATAGCACATTACTATCCAGACAGAAAGCATGAATTATTATGTACCATATAAACAAAGTAGAGAAAATGGAAGGAGAAAATATCTGTTATTTCAGCTGATACTAATTATTTGTAATCACAGTGGAAACAAACATATTTTTTTTTCTTATTGCTCCTTACATGTCATTCAATTTTACTGATTTATTCTCCAGTAATAGGCAACCAACTGCAAGTGATAGGTAGTCTGCATCACTGCGCTGCCTGTCCTGTGGTCATCTGGATGGTGGCGTGGTGTGAAGGCCTTTTCATGATAAAGCAGAAGCAGCTTAGCTTTAGCCAGGCTGTTGTACTACTGTAGTCATTAATACCACACAGTAATTGTGGTATGCTATAGAGCATCAAGCTGTACAGATCTGTAATTGCAACTAATGATGTCCTTCCATCATGGCTTCTCCGAGCTGAAAAGTATCAGTGTGTCAGTAATTCAAGCATCAAATAAAAGCCTGTGTCTTAAAAGTATTAAGAGAGCCTTGTGAGACTTCTGCATCTCCTGGCACATAATGAAATCGGGCAATGTGCTCTGGCAACTTTGCAGTATTCCTTTAAAAAACATGTATTCTTACCTGAAGCATTGTTTTAGATCCAAATGTCAGATTTTGGGGGGTTTTATAGTTTGGCTTTTTTCCCCACTCAGATTAATTATTTTCATATGGAACTTCTAATGTTGGATTTAAAACTCAGTGCTAGCCTGCACTGAGGGTTTTTTTTATATTGGATCAAATCTGGGTTTCCTTTAAATAATTAATTATTGTGTAAATAGCTTACACAGAAATTTGGAAATAAAATACTGAAATGTTTGAGCTAATTGGAAATATTTCTAAGTCTGATATAGAACTGACAAAATTGCACTTTATGGGAGTAAAGTGTGATGCTGTTTTTCGCTGGCTAAACATTGCTTTTATCTTACGTGACATGTGACAGTGGTGACTGTAGATGAGAAATAGTCCACTTGAAATAAATAGTTATTTCTTTAAAATGGGAAAGCTTGGATTTATCAACTGATCAGCAATGTGCTGGTCTGCTGTACAGCTTTATTATACAGTAGAAGAGAAAACCCATATACTATCACAAAGCCACTATGTTTGATCGGTCTGGGACTTATTTGGCAAGTAAGAATGTTAATTTAGTGTATACTGGCTAAGATAACTAGTTGTCTGGGGGGTCAAGGTACTGACTTCAGAGGCATTTCTGAACAAAGATGTTGCAGTTGGTGGGTGGATGGCACTGGTCTCAGCTGTTGTATGAGCTTGCATAAATAGTATCATCTCCACTTTAATCTTTCGGGTGTTCAGAGGTAGTGTGCATATTTCTGTTTAACCCCTGGACACTTGCTGGCATGCATGACCCTTTAACAATTCCTATCCCTCTGTCCATCCTTGGCACCTTGGCTCCAAACAGTCTGGGAGGATAGCCAGTAATTTTGAAGTTTTTTGTTAAGAACATCTCTTTAACAAAAAGCGTTTTCATTTCAATGGTATAAACTTGCTGTTGTGCTTGTTACAGTGGTATATGGCACACTTCTAAAGTACAACTTGCATCTCCACTGTATGATATTTACTGCCCTTTGTGTGTAATGATTAGTAAAAAAAAAATACATTACAACTGGTGATGATGGTTACTGGACTTTGGCATCAGGAAAAAAAGCTTTGTTTTTTTAGTACAAAAACCAGCAACAAAGGCTTGGAGCAGTGTGTTTCATAAAGGAAAGTTGGATTGTAAGCTGCGTTTCTGGATAAGCATTTGATTTACCTTACCTTAAATTTTGAGAAAGAAAAAGATACTTAAACCTTCAGTCTTCATGGATCTGTCTCTTTAACATTAATGGGCCTTTTTCTCAGCAATTTTTATATTGCTTCAAAGATGTTGTTCTAACAGAGTAGTTTTAAAGGTTATTTCTGAGGCTTGTGGATGCTGTGCTTTGGGGGGAAGTGTCTAAAAGCTTTCAAGCATCAGAGCTTTCTGTGTATTCTTTTTTGTTTGTTTTGGTGGGGGAGAAGGAAAAGATGTAATAGATGGTGTATTGACATAAAACAGGTGGTTTTGACTAGTTTTTCTCACTTTTGGTGGTATACTTTTAATCATGATCAAATATCAGCATGGTAAGTGTAGCAAATGCAAAGAAGGGCCAAAACAAACTTCAGAGTGACCTGAACTATTAGATCAACAGAAATAAGTGGAAACTGAATCTTCCATGAAACTAATACCTGGAAAGCCCTGTGCACAGGGAGAGCAAGTAAGCAGCAAGGCTGGGGAATGGATTGCAGTAAGTTTATTTCCATTTTGTAGTGATGATCACACAGGTGCTAGCATTTATATTGCTCGGATACTTTAATTTCTTTTGTATGGATAGAGCCTTGATGATTCCAGAGATGGTTCACCCAAGATACTCCTGAAAGTTTGACTTGTTCTAGCTTGTGTTAGAAGAAACTGAAGTAATAGTTGTAGAAAAATGCTAATAAAAAAATTTAAGAACAACGTAGGTGGTATTACGTTATTGGACATCTCTTAGTTATATTATTCCCCCCCTTTTTTTTTTATAGCAAACTTTGGCCTGTTCCATTTTAACGGCGTTGTTGAGCGAGTTCTCAAGTTCAAGTAAAACCAGCAACATTGGACTAAGCATGGAGTTCCATGGTAACTGTAAACGTATATTTCAGGTAAACTAGTTCTGTATCAATATCTGCTACCTGTCTTTCCAAAATTTAAATATTGAGAAGCATAAGTACTTTCTTGTGCCAAGTGCATTCAGGTACAGTGCGTGCCTATCAGCATTTAATAGGACAAATATTATATTATAAATGCAGATACTGGCTACTTCAGGAAAGTTGATAATGTATTTTTAAAAAACTTTTTATCAAAAAGGTGCGGTCCCCTTTTGCCCATTTTATGAATGTAGAGCTACAGATCTTTATGTGGTTGGACTCTTTTAATTCCTTGGCTACCAATTGCAAACAAAACGAATACTCTGTGGAACAATGATAGTCTTAAATATAGCTTTGGTTTAAAGCCAAGGAGAGCTATGTATTTAAAAATATTATTGCAGATGGTGTAGTCTGGTTGTCTCAGATGTATTGTTTGGCCGGGCAGAAATGTTTTTGAAGGCATTGCTTTAAACTGTTGTGGAACAACTTACCAACCTTTTTTTCATGCCAAAGACCAACTCTCTCCTCCACCAGCTGTTAAAAACATATTGTTAAGTTTTTCTTTTAATGACTAGCATATATGAGAAAGGTGGGTTTTCTTTTCTTATTCTTTACATACACAAATTCTGGCAAAAGTGCGGGGTGTGTTCCGACTGACAACTTCAGAATATTTTCTGTGTTTTAATGAAAAACAGGGTGAAAACAGAAAATTAAAAATAAATACTTTTCTAAAGAGAAATTAATCAACATTTTAATGACTGAGAGACTCTATTAATATATTATGTTCGTCCTGACTATAGGAGGACGATCTGCGGCAGATCTTCATGCTCACAGTAGAGGTACTTCAGGAATTCAGCAGACGCGAAAACCTCAGTGCTCAGATGTCTTCAGTGTTTCAGCGTTATCTTGCACTAGCCAATCAGGTCTTAAGCTGGAACTTCCTTCCTCCAAATTATATCCTTTTAATGTCAGGCCCTTTATTTCAGCTGCCTTCTACTGGGTGATAAGTGAAGTCTTTGTGAGGAGAGAAAAATGTAAAACTTACAAGCCTTGTATATCAGAGAGACAGATCTCCTTATATATCCTTGATCTATGTTTTCTTCCATTAGTGCTCTTGGTCGCCCCTGCTAACAGATGCTTACATACAGAAGCTGCTGTTGCTCTTCATTAAAGTTTTGAAGTATTTTATATAAAAGGCAAAGCTAATTCAGTTATGGGTTGATGGTCTGTCTGGTTGGTGCAGGGGAGAGGAGAAGTGTAACATGTTTTAGTGCAGAGCCAAATGGTGAAGAGGTCTGAGCTCTGAATTTTTGTGCAGAGATCTGATCTGTCCTACTTTTCTCCCTCAGAGGAGGGGGCAGGTAAATGCCCCATCATCTAGGAATGTGCATGCTCAACCAATGCCCCATAAAAGAGCATGGTCATATACTAGAGTGTGTAATAGGTTTTCTTTGATCTGAAGAAAAAGTATTTGTTAGCTGAGAGAAGAAATGGCATCTCCTTTGTAGGCTGGTACCACTGCTCCCATTTTGACATTTGTGATGTGTGCTGATTATGAAAGTCCAGAGAAAGATGGAGATGGAAAGTAGAGGAGAAAATAGAAAACAGAAGAAAAAACAGTCTTAGTGAGGGAGAGAAGAAAAAAAGATAGAGTGCTCAGTCCAAAAAAATGGGCTCGAAGAATGTTGTAGAAATAATCACATCCTCTATTTAATAGAGGGTTGAGACAGCACTTGCAGTTAAAACATTACAGTGCCTCTTTTAATAGTGAGATCATCTTTAAGATGCTCAGCAAACTTTCCAAGAACCAAATTTTTAAGCTGGCTTATAAACTTTTTTTTTCTTAAAAGCCTTTTGAAACTGCTGCTAAGTTATACTGCATGAATCTTGATGTTGCTTTCAAATCCACTGTAAAGGATTTGATTAGCTTTTCTGGTCTGACAGTCAGAAGGCAGTATCTGTGTGTTTCTGTTGTCTTGATTCTGTTCAAAAATTAAACTTATTTAAAACTGGTTATTCCTTGGTTCACATTGCAGAATACCAGTTACATTGTCTTTATGGAAGGTGCCATGGATTAAAAATAAATACTGCACTCCTATTAATCACTGAAGTGATTTGGCAGGGGTCCAAAAAGGAATTTAGTGTGTATGCCTACAGGACCAAGACTGGAGTCAAATTATTGTATCTTATAAAAGCTTTTGGAAGAGGATTTGGGATTTGTAAGGATTCAAATAATGTGTGAACACTTTTTTTTCCTAAGCTGTAATCTTAAATAGAAAGGAAATGCTCTTGTGTTGTGCAGTGGTGGTTTCCTTTGAATTTTAGTCTTGTTCTCTGCAAACCTCTGTGTATTCCTAAATACTGATCTGGTTGCAGTTTGAAAGTGAAGTCTGGTGGAACTAGATGTTATTGTGGTTTAACGCTGGCTGGTAATTAAGTGCCACGCAGCCGCTCGCTCACTCCCACCTCACACAGAGGGATGGGGAGGAAAATTGGAAAGGAATGTAAAACTCGGGGGTTAGATAAGAAAAATTTAATAATTGATATAAAATAAAAATGAAAGAACAATAATAACAGTTATAATGAAAAGGAGGGAGAAGGAGAGAGAAATGATATCCAAAGGGAAGAGAGGCAAGTAAACAAGTGACACACAGTGCAGTCGCACAGCACCTGCTGACCGATGCCCAGCCAGTCCCCAAGCAATGATCGGCAGTCCCCAGCCAACCGCCTACCCCCCCCCCCCCCCCCCCCCCGTTTATATACTGAACACACTGTCCTATGTTAGCTATGGAATATTTCTTTGGCCAGTTTGGGTCAGCTGTCCAGGCTGTGTCCCCTCCCAATTTCTTGTGCCCCTCCAGCCCTCTGGCTGGCAGGGCCTGAGAAACTGAAAAGTCCTTGACTTAATATAAACATTACCCATCAACAACTAAAAACATCAGTGTGTTACCGACATTTTTCTCACACCAAATCCAAACCACCCCTGCACCAGCTACTAAGAAGAAAATTTACTCTATCCCAGCTGAAACCAGGACAGATATATACAAGCAAGATGTAGAGCCTTGGGAGTTCCAGTTTTCATTCATGCCTCTATATAATAGGAAGTGATTTAGTCTGTAGGTGCTAGTAAGTGTTCATTGAAACAGCTAAGTAAGCCATACTGCTGCTTAAGTTGAACAATGTTTTCTGCTGTTTGGCCTACTTTAGATACTACAGGTATCTGTTAAACAAGTTCTGGCCGCACCTGGAGATCAGATGGACCTTTAGTCTGAACCACCCTGAATGTTGTTAACATGGCAGTATTTCAAATCTTTACATAACTTCCGTTCCACTTGATACTGTCGTCTTGTTTTCTACCATTGGACGTTTCATTTTGCTGTAAGAATTACAGCACCAGCTTGGGTCTTCCTCCTCAATGTAGCAACCTATTTTCACAGGAGTTGGAATGGCTTTAATCGTCCTTGAGAAATGTGGGTCTTAGCTGATGAAGATTCAGTAACTGTTGGGGCTTGCAGCACCATGTTTATTGTGTTATGGCATGAACCTTCCTTAATAAGCCTGGTTTAAAAGTAATTGTTGGCTGTTAGCTCATGGGCAGTGAAACTTAACTTGGCTGTGGTTTCTAAATAGATAGCACATTACATAAGAATGTAAGAATTGCTGTGTTGATTGATCAGTTGGTGTCCTTTTGGTATCTTCTTTCCAAATCTTGACAGTACATATGGCAAAGCAACGGACATAAATTTAATACTGGAAGCACAGAGTAAAATGATCCATTGTATCCTCAGAGAAATCTTTTTTCCTATATTTGGTATTTCCCCTGGCAAGATAGTATTGATTCTCAGTATGCCCTGCAGCATAACAGTAATCTGCAGCATTTGTATGTAATCTTTAGCAGGATTCTTGTACCTCCCAAAAAAGGAAGTAGCGTAAGTGTGCCTTAACTCTACAGTGACCATCACCAAGAGGCATGTTATTTAAATCACCAGGTTGTGAGAACTGCATCAAGAGAGATCACTTTTCAAGAGTTCTTGTGCTGTTGTAGCATAACTTAGAATGTGTCACATCGCTAAATGCAGTCTTGGACAATGCTGCCACCATTCATAATGCAAGAGTTGTAGTAAGCCTGTATTGTCTATTGCTAGCATGAAAGATGTATTCTGGAATAGCCACCTCATTGGAGCAATGAAAGAAAAGAGGCTGGGACTACTTTCAAGTTGGAACTTTGTATTTTTCAAGTGTCTGGGGATGTTGTGCCTGCAATAGGAAGAGCAGGACATGATGACATAGGAGGATTCCTTTCAGTCATGTGCATTTCTTCCATTTCATTTTCTAACACACAGGCAATCATCTATTGTTACTTTTATCTGCTGCCTCAAGGTATTAGTTCACCTGGTGTTTGTGGATGCTTCAGAGGGTTTTGGCAGTATTGTTGGCAGTGATAGTAACATAGGATTCCTATTTTGCACTAAGAATGTATGGTAGTCTGTTGTGGCATGTTGGCTTCTGTAGAGTTTCTTTTTTTCAGTGCTGTTACAGCACTGTTAAATGTTGTTTACTTGGATGGAACTAGTTTTAACTGCATCTTTTCTTAGATGAATGTTTTGACTAATTAAGGAGGTACAGGTGATCAGTACTAAGAGGTACAGCCTTTTCCTTTACAAGAGTGCCTTCAAGGATCTCACTTCTAGTTCACTGTGATTGTCCAAAGTCTCCAGTTAAGGAGCTGAATGTTGCTGGGCTTTAATGCATCTTGACATGGACATACATGTCCTGTGGAGCCAGGGTGTAATTATAATTTATATTTTTACCTCTAGAGATATTTCTCACTTCTTGGGATTTCTCTGTCGGCAGACACATTCTAACAGATTTCAGATGAATGTCCTCAAATACAAAAGTTCTTAAAGAGAATGTAAGATTTTTGTCCAGCTGTCTCCCCTTTATGAAAAGGTGTCTGTTATCTATCGTTAGGAGCTGTCGTACAACTACTTACCCCTTATTCTGTAACCCATGGATTAGGGAACAGGCTGCCCAGGGAGGTGGTGGAATCCCCATTCCTGGAGGTGTTTAAAAAACACATAATGTGGTGCTTAGTGGAATGGTTTAGCGATGGACTTGGCAGTTCTGGGTTAACAGTTGGACTTGATGATCTCAAAGGTCTTTTCCAACTTAAATGATTCTGTGATTCTATAGTATGTGAATAAAGAGAAACCTGAGCTGTAGTTTCTTGATTTCTGTTTGGTGCCTCTGCTTGCTTGGAGGCAAGCTGGCAAATTTTCAACTGTGTAGAATAGGGGGTTGGATTTAAAATACAGGTTATGTAAACCTAATGGGATGCACTCCACTAATGTGCGTCATTGCTGTTCCATTGAGATTAATGGTGCAGTGGCAATTGTATGAACTGACTGAAGCTTTTGTCTGATCTGAATGTTTGGGGTTTTTTAAGTGTGTGTGTTCCTTAGCCACGCAGTTAAATGAACAAAGCTTTTCATATATCTGTTTTGAAAATGTCTTCTAAACCTCAAGCCAGAATGAGACCTCTCTGGGAGATCCTGTGAACTATGTAGTTCTGCAGACTTTCAAGATTTGAACTTGGTCCAACCCAGATTGATATCATCTGTTACGCATAATGGAAGTGCATGAGAAACACACAGAATGCTCCAGGAAACTTGAGGTTTGTTTTGAGGAATGATTCAGGTTGACATTGCTGCTGAAAAAGCATCCTGCCTTAGCACCTCCCATGAGCATGATACTGAGCAGGGAACCACCTGGCTGGAAACTTCTTTTTTAGCAGGTTGAGGTCCCCAGTTCGATTTGTTGCAAAAAGTGCAGGTTCAATCATTTCTGTAGAGCAACACTACAATTTCCTTGAGCTTTTCTTAGGCCTCTGTTTGTTAGCAGCCTGGAATTATCCAGGATTTGCTACAGCATTCTGTTGTTATCTGAAAGATGAAGGGTTGGAGTACTATCCTGGCTATTGCTTGGGATATAAAGAAAAATTTTATGTAGTTAAAATACCTGTATTTAAGAAAAGTGCAAGAGGGGGCTGCATTTTACTTTTATCAGACCTATCAATCAGGTGAAAACTGACCTGACTTTGAAATCCCCGATGTTTACAAGTTATTTCCAGGGTACTATGTGTTTTCTTGACAATCCTGTCTAGCAACTTTTTAAAACAAAGTTGGGCAAAGCCAAGAAGATGGACAGATCCCCTGAATTTGGTCATAATTACACCAAACATGTTTGTGTTGATACTGAACTTCTTAACAATTAGTCTTTCGTCGTTCGGGTTGTCCTGAATGAATTTTGGAATCGGCTTGCAATGTAAGAGCATCTTAAAAGCATTAATGTCAGAACAGGAAAGGAGACCCAGTAAATGACCCTTTTTAATAAGGGGAACTGATAAAATATATAGGTGTTTTCCTCTTCTGCTGTCTTGCTTCAGCAGTTTTAAGTTTCCAGTTTTACAGTGACTTGTCATCAGCTTCCTAGATTGCAGCCAGTATATAGTGGAATGGTGTGACTCTGGAGCTGCATTTGCATGGCAGTCTCTTCTGTATAGGTGCTTTAAGTGAAAGTGATCAGCTTGCATACTATTAGCTGTATAACCATAGAAGCAAATTGTGACAGGAGCTTCAGAATCCACTTGGAATGGTCAACATGAGCCTTGGTACTGGTATGGTTACACTGCTAGCGGCTCCAGAATTGGCCAGTTTTAAAATTAGCTTGGGTCCTTCTACACTTCCTATGCCTGTTGCTGCAATCAGAGTCCAGTGTCTCCAACACAAAGTAGTTACTTCATTCTCATGGCAGTTAAGAATACCCGTGTTTAATAATTAAATGTCTAAGCATACGTTTCTTCTGAATGCTGGATATGTTCTGCTGAGTGTCAGTTTTATAAAGATCTGTGAAGCATTTCTCCATAGGGGGCAGCAAGCCTCTGCATCAATCTTGGGCAGTTGCTCCTAGACTCATGTGCTTGGCTGACTAGCTAGCAAGCCAGAGGAGGTTTTAGAAATCCAAATAAACTCAGCGTGTTAACGTTGTAACACTGGATGTCAAATTTCCAAGCAGTTACCTTTCTAATGCAGCTTTTTATTTGTAAGATACAAATCTAAGACTGACACAACACTCTCCAGAAAGGTTCTAAACAACAAAGGTAAAGTGATTAAAATAGTGTTTAAGAAAGATATTTGGGCCTTTGCACTCCTGAAGTTTTCCCTCCATTTGAGTTATTCTTCATTCCTGGGGACAAATTTGTGAATGGGGGTCTAGCAGAGGAAATCTCAGCTTTGATTTTTTTTGAGTTCCTAATTTACTGCTTTGTCGAAGGGCAAGCCTTACCTGTCTTAGGAAAAAGACCATGGGATCCATTCTCAGATATTGGAAATTGTGGGAAGTCCTGAAGTGAAGCATTACAATCCCTTATGGCTGCCTTAGGATATGAAATATTTTGATACTCATCTTCACCTGTCAGTCCCTTCCTAGGAGAGAGGCAAAGAGTGGGAGGAAAACGACGTTTATCTTTAATTTTCTTTTTTTCAAGAAACATGTAAACTTTATTTTTCCAAATTACTTAAAAGGGATTACTTATTGCTTCAGCTCATGAAACAAAACCAAGAGAGCATAGAGCTAATGGCTACATACATAAATTTAGGCCAAGATAAAAGAAAATCTGTCTTAAACATTATGGTCTTCTCCTCTTCCTCTCTAAACACTAATTAGTGAGCATATGAGCCTTATCATACGTTAAGGTATCTGGTTATATTCTTATGCTTTTCAGTAGAGCTTTGTACATCTTATTGAATAATCCGTTCTGATTCAAGCAGAAGTTTCTAGTCTTTAGGAATTGGTGTCCTAAGTCTTGTGAACTGGATGAAACGTTGCCATGTTTCTGGTAGCTGTTTCCTAGCTTGGATTTCCAGGTCATTAAAGTGAATTGTAATGACAGTTATTAATTTTTCAGTAGAATTGGGAACATTACAAGCATTTGTATTGATTGTAAACCACTTCTGGTGATACTTTTTCATTCAAAAAACAAAGAAACAAAAAAAACCTTACCCAGACCCCTCCAGGATGGCATAGTAGACTGATGTATGCTTATCATGTCTATGCTGTAGCTTGAGCGCTTACAAAAAAGTGTTGCACTGGTTCTGTACTTTTTGTTTCCTCAGAAGTATTGAGAAGTAAATTCATTTTTGGTAATGAAGACTGCATTTGTCCCATTGTACATGGTACATGGACATATCCCATAGTGCATTGTACCCATGTACTAGGTGATTTAGTGCCATTTTTTTTCAGGTTGGGCATAACTGGACTGCTGCTAATAAGGCTGAACCATAGCACAGTTGAGGTATTTCATGGCAGCAAGCATCTCCACCGCCAATTTATGCTGACGTTTGTTTGCATACATCTAGTACGTGATGCAAAATGGGTATAAGATCTCCATGATGGGTGCAGGCGTAATTTGTATTATTCACTGAACAGATAATTTACCCACAAATCTGCTATTGTCAAATGTGTCATCAGTCCATTAGCGTGAGAATCGGTACTAAAAATAACAGGATAGGGCTGCTAAATACTGAGGCTTGTTAAAATAGTGACAGCAAACTAGCTCTTCTTTCATTCCATGTGAAAAGTGTTATGTAGCTGGTCCTCTCTGAAGACTCAAGTAGCGAAGAGCAAATTGATTTTCCAAGACTGATGAAGATCTATAATCATCTTCTGGTCTTGATATATTTCTTGATATATTTATTGGAGAGTTACAGTAAAGGACACTCTTGTCGATGAACAATTTTAAATCACTGTTTTTTCTAAAACATTCCAAATGAAAAAATGAAAAGGGAAAAAAACATAGCTTAATTTGCCATATAAAATTAGTTTTATTTTTTTAAAATATGTAATATTACTCCTGATAAAGGATGCTTGTATGTGATAATTTCATGCCCATACTTTTTTTTTTGTTTTATCTGGGAGAACTGAACCGTTTTTGATCACTTAAATTATGCCTGTATTTCAGATGGAAGTAAAATAGACAATTCTGTGAATTTTAGTTTTTCCTCATCTGAAATAATGCAGATCTGGTATGGTTCAACACACATTGATATTTTTGAAAATGGTGAAATTGGTTTTGTTTTGCACTAATGTGAAAATCCCTGATTGTTCTCATGCATTATAATGTGCTGACAACAGTTCTGGACACATACCACCAGTGAAGGTCCACTTGGTACTGTGCCTTGGAAAAAGTCGCTTTTTTGGAATGTGATGCTGCACAGTATTGTTAGGAATTTTTGGTTTTGGCAGAACTCGGAAGATAAGTGTAAATAAACTAAAATTGTGCATCCTGCCTTGTGCCACAATTCTTCATATCAAGCTAGATGTTTGCTTATATATTGTTCTTTTAAAGCCCGTCAAAAGTTAAGCGGTCTGCTTTCTGACTTCTAGACATACAAGTACGTTTTGAGATGCCTTTTTATATAATATCTCATGACTTACAGTACAAAAGTTAATGCAGTTCATTACCAGTAAGTAAATTACATGAAGCTGAGCGTGCTGTTACTTATTTGAATGGGTTAGAAAGGGATCAGAGAGAATAATGAAGGGTTTAAAAAAGACAAATAAAAACGTTAAGTTGCTGAGTTGAAGCAGTTTTACTACTACTTGGGTTGGAGGGTGTCACAGAAGGACACTTTAAAAAATCTTTAAGTACTTTTCTGCATGATTGGACTGACAAAAAAATGTAACCTGCTTGTTTAAATGTTTTTGCTCATGTCTCTGTTTTTTCTGTACTAGAGCACTTGCAGAATTTTGTAAATCAAGTTATGCCAGAACACATGGCAAGAAGTAAAATGAGTGCAGCAAAATCGTGGCTTCATGATGTGTGCATTTTTCATGTGTCTCTTACAAACGTGTTTAGTATGACGATGCCTTGTGGTGCCTTATGCTTTTGTTCTTCACTGTGTGATTAAAAAAAATGTAGATTAATGCAGGGCTAACATATCTGCATTCTGTGACGCATATTTGGCTATTTAGAAAAATAGGATATGGATTTCAGTGAGCTATCTTTAGCTATCGTAAGGCCTTTTTAAAAGCTGCCAGGAAAATTTTTTAGAAAATGATTTCCTATTTTGCATAAATTTTAACACCTGTTAATTGCGGTTGCTTTTTTCCCTTCTCGCTGTGTCACATTAGACACTCTGGTTATCAAAGTGATCGTATCGCTATGGTATGTCTCATAATTATGATCAAACTGTTATCTAACATTCCTGGAGCATTCTTTTTTTCAATACTTAATACCTTTTATTCCTTGGCCTCATGCATGAATTATGCTGTGTATGTGAAGAGGCTTAAAGTTTGTTTCCATTACATTCTTTCTGAATGGATCCTGTTGTATCTAGGATTTTTTTAAAGCCAAGTAGGAATGTTATTGTTGACCTTGACACCAGATAACTGGGCAGACATTATATAGCTATGTTTGAATCCTCACAAAATGTGATGCTAAAGCCAACAGAATCCTGGCGTGAGACCCTCCTGGACAGCAGAGTTATGGAGCTTTTCTTTACAGTAAGTTTCTTTCTTCAACTTTCATAGTCCAGACCACAGGGAAAGCAGCTCCTTCCTGTGCTAGAACTATTGTTGGACTCTTCCTTTTGCATCAGGTAGGACTGATTCTGTTAACTTCAGCTTGCTTATCAAAGCACACAGAAGTGTTGTTATTTTTCCTAGGTTACCAAATGTGTGTATTGCCTATAAATTGCTTTAAATTGATGACCATTAACAAAAGGAAAAGGTGTGTGGTTATCTAAACTTTTTTACATTTAATACTTCTGGACATGTATACATCAAATGAAACAGTGTGGTGAGCAGTAATTGAGTATATCTTTCAGATAAGGTGTAATGGCTCTCAAAAAAGATCAAATGAACAGTATGTTTGCAGATCTTAAAGCATTTGCTCAACGGAACAGCTGAAAATAAGCAATGTAGTTACAGTTTTCTAGCCAGTTTCAGCATACAGAATTCTTCATCTCTTTCCTCGGCATAAAGTAAATTCAAACAAGTTAAAATAGATTAAGTTAGGAGGGATGGGGAAGAGTAGAGTTGGGAGAGGGGAATGTAATACTCTTATTTCTATAATTTAAACTATGATATTAAAACCAGTATTATTTTCTTCCTACAACTGTTAGAAGTTTGTAGTCATTGCTCAGCTAGAAGTTGCTGCAGCAGCAACATATATTGGCTTACATATTTGTTTACTGTGCTGTGTTATATTACATCTCTTGGGACCTGAGAATTCAGCGTTCTCAGGCTATTCTCATTTTTGCAAAACAGAGAAATAATGTGCTCAAAACTTGGATGAAGCTGTTGGTAGGCAAAGTAAATGTAACTCTCCCGTGCTGCTTGAGAGAGTTGTCTGATAAGTGTTTGGATACATGTCCGTCCTTTATAGGATTTTTTGATAAATTAGATTAATTTTTTTAAAGTTTTTTTTGACTGCAAGTTTATCTGTTCCAGCAGTTTTGAAAAGGTGAAAAAATCACTGGCAGAACTCTTAGCAGCTACACACAATCTGAACAGCTGTCTAGACTATCCAGACAGTTGCTACTGTCAGCTGTGAACCTCCACATGCAAATAACTTTTTGGCTTACATATTAACCCTTCATCGTTTCATAGTATGAAGTTGTCAGAATTAGATAATCTGTTTCTTTGATTGGTTTACCATTACTAATTCATGATAAGAATAATGTTTTGAATAGCATGCAGAATTGTTTTAATACATTTGCATTTTACTTAATAGTAACCAAAACTCGCCTGTATTTGATTAGTTTTGAATGAATGCTAGCCAGGGCAGTATGCTGTCAGTTTTGGGTTTAGATTCCTGATTTGCAATGGTTGAGGCTTGTAGTCTTAGTTTGCTATTTGAAGTAATGTAAGTGAATGGTAGTAATTTATATTCATTTATCTGATCTGAGAAATTTTAATAACCCTGCAAAAGTTGGCAGGACTGCCATGTTAAAGAGAGCGCTTTCAGTTCTAATCTCAGCTTAGTGTGGGAAGTGTATTAGGAGGGGAATTTCTTGCAAGGTTTGTTTCTCCTGCTAGTTTGATCTTTCAGAGATTAACTGTGCAGCTAATACAACTAGTTATGAGTTGGGTAATGTTGCAACTATGATGCCACAGAGAACTGGTTAGTGTTTTAATGGTACTTTAGTGTATAATACTGTTGAATAATTTACCTAAATTTGCTTCTGGGTGAAAAAGCTACCCTGTATTTATGTATTTATTTATTCATTCATTAAGTCTTATGTGACAAAATAAGAGGCACAAGCCTAAGAAAATTCTTTAAATCCATATTTGACAATTACAATAAGTATGTGAAAAAATAGTAAGATTTGAATCTAGCAAGTTTTACCAGTAGAAGTAATGACATAACAGTTTGCAGAAATGTGGGAAGATTACTGTTGGCCTTGTATAATGTAAGGGTGTTGCCAAGGAAGTGATGCATTCATTTTTGTATATGTCTTCAGTGTTTACCTCTGCTAAAGAAGCATCTATATAATCTTGATTGAACTTGTTGACTAACTTTAGCGAGACTCCGCTGCCTAGGCATAGTTAGCATAATAGAGATGACTGTCATTATTGCTGTTTTTAGAAGGAGCAGTATGTCTGACTGGCTGACATCTGTTTCTCTCTTTAAAGCATAACATTCAGTAGACAGTTCAATTTTCAACGTGTAGGTGAGACTTAACTAAATGTTAGTTTCAGTGAGTTAAATCAAGGCTTGCAATTTTGTGAGCAGAGTCTCAATCTTGATATTTACTATGGTTTAGAGAGCTGTAGAAACCGTTGCATTTCAGACTGAATGGAAGTTATAGTAAGCTTTTTTTGGTGTGTGCTCTTTTGGATTGAGCACCATGTGACTGTTGTAAGAACACCCTATTTTCGTGTATTATTAACTATCTCACTTCCCGAAAGGTACATCGAAAAATCAGAGAAGATACAGATATGGCCCAAGATTCATTACAGTGTCTGGCACAGCTGGCATCTTTGCACGGGCCAGTCTTTCCCGATGAAGGTTCACAAGTCGATTACCTGGCACACTTCATTGAGGGATTACTGAATACTATCAATGGGTATGTATGCCTGCTCTCTAAATTTAGATGGCATCATTTAATCTTTAGTTTGGACTGTAGCATATCTGTGTAGAGAACTAGCACGGCTTGCTTATTTCTGGGTATACTTGTGTTTACTGTTGGATTACTGAAATTCAGAAAAAGCAGTTTAAAGCAGGTAGTGCTTAAGTAATATGATGTAGATTTATTGATTGAAAACATATTGAAAAAAATCAATTCACTTTTAGCATTTTTTTTAACGGCCAAAACCTAACTGCTGTTTCTATCTATAGAATTGAAATAGAAGACTCTGAAGCAGTGGGAATTTCCAGTATTATCAGCAACCTGATAACTGTATTTCCTCGCAATATTTTAACTGCCATTCCAAATGAACTTTTCTCTTCGTTTGTTAACTGCCTTGCACACCTCACTTGTTCTTTTGGAAGAAGTGCTGCCTTGGAGGAAGTGGTAAGTATCCATTCTCAAATAGTAGGTAGTCATTTTTTGTTTCTCTCTATTTGTGATAAGCATGACATGAGAATTTGGTTGTTTTGTTAGTAACTGTTGTGCATTCAGTGGTTGTGTTCTAGATACTTCTGAAATCACATCTGAGAGGATTTTCTTTTCATTTCAAACCACGTAATGAACATAATTGCACACTGTGTGTATCTTTCAGACTTTATTTTGATTTAAAGCACTCCTCTCGATTTTAAGAGGAATAATTTAAAAATATTAAAGTCCTTAAATATTGCTGACTTACTCTTGTAGGACTTCTGAAAACTGATGTACATAATGAGCAAACTACAGTCCTGAAAACTTAAAATGACTGCATGAACATATGGACAGACTGAAACTTAACTGCTGTCAGGAGTTCCGAGTCAGGAACTCTTGTTTTAAGTGAATGTAGCTATTAAGACCTGGTTTTAACCCCATACTTCTAAGCTGTTCAAATGATCCCTTCATTGCTGACACTTCAAATTCTGTGTACAAATCTAGCACATGAATTCAGAGGATTTTTTTTTTTTATGTTTACTACTTTCAGACTTTGGCTGTAACATTAGAGAGATAGCCTAAGTCTTCTGCTTCTAAAAATGACATTAAAAATAAAAACTTCTAAGGAGACCTAGTTTAAGGAAAAAAGCCCATAGAATGAAGGTGAATAATCTTGCACTTAAGCTACTTATGTGCAGTAGCTATTGTTCTAAAATGATACTATTAAGATACTAGCCAGTATTTCCCCATTGCCATTAAAAAGTACAAATTTTTACCAGTTCTGCTATATTGACTGGGCTTAATTACCTGAGTTTGAAAATAATTACATAAATAATTACAAAGTTGATGGATTTGTTTCTTTACCAGAGAACAGAGGTGTGTTAGCATTCATTGCAGGGCATTCAATCATGTCTTTGCTGCCAGGTTAAAATATATTACATCTGGCCCCACACTCAAACTTTCAAGTGTGTTAGTGTCTTAATCAAAAAATTGACAATTAAATTTAGAATCTAAAATATAGGTACTCTCCAAACCTTATTGGTCAAAACTTGCCCTGCTTTTCAGATTCTTCTAGTAGAACATTGAACATATGTTCTGGTGCTCACTAACACATTTAGGAATGCTCCTGAAGCCTTTATAGAAAAGATTCAGCAAAACCGTAGGCACCTATGTTTTAAATTAAAGGGACTAAAGGGATATTGTTTCCTCAATTAGCCTCTTGTTACTTCAGAGCTAGAATGTGCAACCATGTTTATCGAAAACAGTGCTCAACCTAACACCATTCAAAACACTTCATCTCTTAGTAAAAGATTATGGTAGCTTGTACCACTATTTGGTACAAAGTTTTTGGAAATGACTGGTCAGTTATGCCTAGTAAACTGTGGCTGCCTACACTTAAATAATCCCAATAAGTTTTGCTGAAGAAAGGTATTTTTACTATTAAACTTACATGTTCTCAGATTCAGCAACAACAGAAAGAAAGAATGCAAGATTTCTTGTTTAAGAGAGAATTTTCTCACTGTCCTTGAATATTTATATCATTCTGTGGAAAGACAAACATTATAGTTTCACCCCTTCCATTCTGTCATAGATAGCTCTTACAGATATCTCAACTTCACTCTGTCTCTGATTTGGAGAATGATACAGAATTCTGTGCTGATGAGCCTTCAGAATAATAGTTCTTATACCTTAATAGTGTGTCAGCAATAAGGCATGCTACCAAGATTTAAGTTATTGCTGACATAATCCAAATGACATAATGATACTGCGTGCTGTGCCTGTAGAAATACTGCTTTGCATCCCTGAAAACCATCTTTTGGCTTAGGAATGTCCCAGCCATGGTTAATGTGTTCCCTTGAGCTTCTTGCTTAGACTGTTTGTAGTGACACCTTCTGTGAGCTCATGTGCTGTCCTCAGTGCTGTGAGGGTTAGTTTATTGTGCAAGTTGGACCAGTAATCTCTTCCTTTAATAGCACTGGATCTGAGAGAAGCAGCTTGTTCACAGCTGTGCTTAATCTTGCTTAACAATTAATGCTTATGCAGAAGCAGAAATCGAATAGTCCATCTGAATTAGTGATGAGTATGAACAGGATGCTGGGTGAAAAATCAAATATAAATAGAAATTATACCAAAGGTTTCTTTTTCTCAAAATGAATCTTAATGCACTGTTCCCGTTTCATGGCATTTTTAAAAAATGTCACGTGATGGGAGAAATCATTCTGAATTTGGTCCTCTCTGCTGTGCTTCCAACTCTTTCCAGCTTGTTGCTGCTTGACAAATTTTAGAAGTGTTCTTTCTTCAAAGGGTCAGCAGACTGAAGGAAGAAGTAGCAATTTTCTTTTTTTCCCATACTAGAGAAATTAAGTATCTTTGCTTTGACTTTACTGGTTGGATCTTGCCTTTCCTGAAGATCTGAATTCTGAACTGGGCTCTGCCATTGCTTCTGTTGGATCCATCAGAATGATTCAGCTTCCCCATCTACAGCATGTCACTTAGTTTACCTGTATGACACCTTTGGTAGCCTAGCTGTAGCTAATATAATTGAGGATTTTTGGTAAGGCTCCTTTGTGACCAAATTTGTTCAGTATGGATAAGCTCTTTCTGCTGTTTGGGCACATAGTTTATAGAGGCACTTATTAATCCTACCTTCCTGATGAGAATACTGTAAAGTGTTAAAAACTTTTTTTTTTACCGTGACATTAACTTCTGTATTACCTTCTGAAATTAATGAATTGAGGGGTTTTGTTTTTCATAAAATGGCATACCTATTTATTGGCTCATGCTCTGGATTCTTATAGATTATTATATGTATGTTATAAATGTAGATATATTACACATTTCAGAATATTTCAGGATTGAATGAGTTGTCTATGAATTCGGTTGTCCTTTAGCCAAGTTTTAAAAAGACTTGTTGTGGTGTCCATCCTGTATTTGTGGCTTATGTTAACTTAGAATATAATTTTGCCTCTCTTTGTCATGTTCAGGTTTTGTTTTCACACTAGCATCAGTGTCCCCCATATTTAACTTCTGTAAATATGACCGCTTTGCAGTTACAAAATGGTGCTCTGAAGCTATCTTGAAATGCTTCCAATGTGATATCAGTTTTCCCTCTTAATCAGTCATCCAGACAATGTTTTCTTTTCCTTGCCTGTTCATCCAGCTGTGTGTGTAACTTCACTGAAAGTCAGGAATTCTTCTGTCTGGAGCATGATTAAGGCCTTAATATCTCTTTATTTCATCAGTGAATCATTTTACTAAGCTCAGCTATCTCAAAGTAACTTTTGCAACCACTCCTGTGGGTTAAAACTTCTTAGAGGAAAGAAATGTCCTTTGGCAGCATCCATATGGTCACATTTTAAGTTACTTGAAGTTGGATATATTTACTGAAGGTCAGTTTTTTGCATCAAATAAAAAAAGTTAGTAGGCACATTAAAAATACTTTTAAAAAGAAATGGCCTCTTTGCAATTTGGGTTCTCTAGTTTGCCTGTAATGCAGGACTTTGGTTTTTGGATGTGTTATTCCCTTTTGCAACTTATGTACTACATAAAAACATAGATAAATAACTAAGAACATGAAGCATCTGTTACAATGCACTAAGCAATTGGAGGTGCAGGCTTATTCTGTGGAATTCAGCTTTTTTGGGGGTTTCATTCATAGAATGAGAAGTTGTGTATCATCATAAAAAATGGCTACTTGCAGTGAGGTTTCTTGAAAACATGCAATCTTACAATGATTTCCTCTGGAACAGAAAATCATCTTTTCTCTCTATTTCAGAAATAGCAGAATACGTATAAATCTACATGCACATGTTCTGTATTTGTATATTTAATTAGAAAGAAACAGCTCAGTTCTTCATTGTTACTAATAAGAGCTGAGATGCTTGGCATCCTTGTGGTAAAAGCTCAGTAGCTCCTGTGTTTAGGTAATTATGTATTAAAGGTTTAATTTAAGACTGTATGTGTTTTGAACATCAGATGAAGAGAAATGGCTAACACTTTGACAGTCTTTTTTAAAGCCTAGCAAGCATGAAAGCTGCACTGGCCTTTTCAGTGCATTGCTTCAGTTCATTCTGATCCTTTCTTGGCTATCCTTAGATGGGGTTTGAGACTGGTTTTTTAATTGTTTCAACATTAGAAGAACATTTGTTAAATAATAATGAATATAAGTGTGTTCCTCTGGCTTAGTTTAGGAATAAGATTTTTGTTGCATTTCTTTCGTTTCTTACAGCTTGACAAAGATGACATGGTATATATGGAAGCATATGATAAGCTGCTGGAATCTTGGCTTACTTTGGTACAAGATGAAAAACATTTCCATAAAGGTTTCTTTACCCAACATGCTGTGCAGGTCTTTAATTCCTACATTCAGTGCCATCTAGCTGCTCCTGATGGTACAAGGAATTTGGTAAGCCCTCATTCTAGTAGTTCTTGATGATGATATATAGTAACTAGCCTATGTCTTTTGGTGTGTACTGTATTATGTAGCTCAAAGGAGCTAGTATGGAATGACTATCTGTTACTTCAGAAATTTAAAAATTGCTGAATTTGTTATTCAGTGGTCATTTTCCAATCTGGCTCTCTCATTCTGAAGAGGAAACAAAGAAATACAAAGTTGGAAGTCACTTTAAAAAAAAAGGGGGGGGGCGGGGAGAGAGAAAAAGTAAACCTGTTACTCAAATCACATGCATTTTACTGTTCTCCCACAGATGCTATGGCTAAACTTGTGAGCATCCTTCTCTGGACTAGGGTCTTAGTTAAAATTCCCAGTGAAATTGGAAGCCTTTTGTATGATTGTTACCTTCCATACATTATCTTCAAAGTATACTTTTAAAGTATAATTGGCGTGCACATATATCTGAAAAAAATTTGAATGACTGTGCTCAGACTAGGAGAAACTTGCAATGTTATCTGTTCCTTTGGATAAAATTAATTCCCAATTGAATTTTTGAGGTGATTGTTCTGGAGAAAACCTAAAAGCACCTGAGGTATCTTTTGACCCATGGAGAAGGCAAGCAGATTAGTCTCTTTGCCAGGAATCTGGATCTTATTAAATAGATTCTTGCACAGAGTTGGATGTAGATGTTGGATGAATTAATTATTGCATAGATTCAATTCAATAACTATATAAACCCCTCTCTTTAATTTGATGCTGTGCGAAGATCTCAGAGATACCTCATTCTGAAAAGCACCATATAAAACTTAATTCTGCTATCTCAGTATGTAACAGATGCCGAAACAGAAGTATTTCACAAGAGAACTCTGAATTCATATCAGGCAGTCTTGACATAACTTGTGTACACAGGTTAATTCATGTCATTCTGTGAGATAAGTGATTTATCCCATGGGTAACCTTTTAAAAGCCACAGCTGGCATTTTAGAATGCTTCTTGTTCAATATCAAAGCAGTAACAGGAACTTTCAGTCTGCTTTGAGAGCAGAGGCTCACCCTTCAGTAAACAGCTGCAACTTTGAAGTTGTCAAAAGAGAATGATTTGCTGCATTACATAAAGAAAAGATGGGTTAAAAGCACTTTGAATAAGGAGTTGTGTGTGGATTCAGTTTTTCAGAGTCTCTATAGAAACAAAGCATGTTTTGTGAAATGGTGATTTTGAAACAATGTGAACCCATGTTTACTCCTCTGTTTAACTATTCTGTGTCTAATTTAGTACCAGTCTGTTGTTCATCCATGCAGAACACCTTGAAAGAAAAAGCTAACATAATGTTGAAGATTGTGATGATAATATTTAACAAGTGTAACACTAATTGGTTTCTTCTAATTTTGTTGAAATAACCAAAGACTGCCAATGGTGTGGCCTCTCGGGAAGAAGAAGAAATAAGTGAACTGCAGGAAGATGACAGAGACCAGTTCTGTGACCAGTTGGCCAGTGTAGGCATGCTGGGGAGAATTGCTGCAGAACACTGTATACCTCTTCTTACAAGGTACAAGAAGTCGTCATGTAATGCAAATTGATAAAGCCATCCCATATGAAAAGCCTGACTTTGCCAAAACCAGTGAAGTTATTTTATTGTTATTTGCCCACAGCTTATTAGAAGACCGAGTGACAAGGCTTCATGGCCAGTTGCAGAGACATCAGCAGCAGTTACTTGCCTCGCCAGCATCAGGCTCAATTGACAATAAAGTGCTTGATGACCTGTATGAGGATATTCATTGGCTTATTTTAGTCACAGGTTAGTGAACAGCTTTAAATAGTACTTATTCTGGTACTCTTATTGCAGCTGGAACACCTCAGGAAAAAAAAAAATGCCAGTATATCAACTACTCTTAATTGACTACACATTTTATCCCTTATGATGCTTTCATTTTACATACACTGCTTGCAAACTCTTTGTTTTACTTTCTTCTTCCTTGAGCAACGTGAATGTTATCTTTGAAAGATGGATGAAATCTTTACATGAGGCAATGTCCTCTGGAAATTCCACAACTGATTTTGTTACAGATTTTTTTGACATCTGTTATCAGTCAACCTATCAACCTATTCAAGAAATTAAGTCTGTTCAAGATACCAGTTGTATTGTCTGGGGGCACATGACTTTATAAGGGAATCAGCGTGAGATCAGGATAACAATATTACTCAGTGGTGGCAAAGAATCAAGTAAGTTCCAGAACCACTCAGTGCTGATGATCCATGTCCTGGCGTTTTATTATGTTTCAGGGAACTGGAGTCTGGAACCTTTTTGGGTTTGATTTTTCAATGGATCTTACACTGTTTGCAAAACATAACAACAACTAAGGCAGTGTCTGTACTTTGTTAGGAGAAATGTATATGAAATATTTTGTGGGATCTTTCTGAACATCTGATGTTTTAGTTGCTTTCAGATGTTGGCATGAATGTGTTTATAATATTGTTGTTTCACTGTGGGATGAAGTTCATATTTGTAGCTCACAGATGGTTATGACGTCAGACATTGAAAGCTACAACTAAAGCTGTAATTGATATTAATTATCCGGACACCAGAGTATTGTATAAAACTCCATGCTTCACCTGATCTGCAGTTGCTGTGCAAGGAAAGCTTTATTATAGCATGTCTTTGGTGTGCCTCTGACAGATCTGAAATGTTAGCAGAACAGAAGGGCCAAATGAGATATTGGTGGGGAGGCTGTAAAATCAAGGCTTCTTCTATCACATAGCAGAAAAAGAAAAAAGTGACAACAGAAATGTTGTTTGGGGTAGGTTTTTTGTTCCACCCACCTCGCCCCAGTTGAATGACTGTAGTACTTTTACATGAAGCAAAGGTTATCTTTTTTTTTGTTTTTAAATTTGATAGTTTCTTGTCACTTTATGTTCTTCTCTACTGAATGGCTTTAAGGATTCTAAAGTTAACTTAAACATATTTAAACAGCATTAGTCAGAATTTGTACAAACATTTGATTCTGGTATGATGTCTGCAGTTAAACCAATGGGTTCTCTATAATCAGAAAGCCCTAAGTTAACCTGGGGTAGAATGTTGTGATCACTTTTTCTTTTTTAATGTAAGGCTACCTCTTGGCTAATGATACTCAGGGAGAGACTCCGCTAATACCTCCAGAAGTAATGGAATATTCCATTAAACATTCAGCTGAGGTTGACATCAATACCACACTTCAGATTCTGGGATCTCCAGGAGAAAAGGCCTCTTCCATCCCAGGGTACAATAGAACTGATTCTGTAATTAGGTAAGGATGCATGTTGTGCTATTAAGTATATTAAATGCTTTTTCAGAGGAAAAAAGTGAAACTGAATAGACTTCTGTGAAATTGAAAAGTAAAAAAGCAACATGTAAACTCTGAACATCGGAAATGTCTCCTTAACTAGTATTAAAGTTAGAGCAAATAACTTACAAGAATGATTTTATAACTAGCATATTAAGGCAGTGCTGTATAAAGAGATTAAGACAGAAAAGATGAAGTGTGAGTTTTTTGGTTTTGGTTTGTTGGTTTGGTTTTGGGTTTTTTTGGTTTGTTTTTTTTTAGGGTAAAGAAAGGCAGGGTAAATACAGATGATATTTCGAGTCAAGGTGATCCAGGGGAGTCCTGAAAGTAAGGCATCAAAACAGATAAAACTTGAGTCAGGATGGGAAGGCTGAAATGCCTAGGTTGACCTAATAGTCTTCACAGAGCACATGAGCCGAAGTCTTGGAAACAAACAGGAATGTTTTTCTATCTCTACTGAAAACCCATCTTTGATCTGTTACAGAAAAGCCTTAAAATGTCTTAAATTACTAGAAAGTTGGTAGATCAAAAAATCACGTGCTCTGGAAAGCGTTTGCTGCTACTGCCAAGCTTAAGCAAAATTGGTCATCAGTGCAGGAAGAATTGTCATTTACGTGTACATATCTCTGTTAGCCTATAAAAGGAGCAGGAGAGGGCTGATGCCCATGAAGGACTCCTCAGTTTGAATCCTTTGATTGCATTTAACTTTTAATTGACATGGAAGATTCTTCGCCCAAGATTAGTTGTTGTGTACTTCATGTTTTCTTTTCCTGGAAAAGGCTAGAAAAAATGGGTCTTCATTAGCAGTGATGCACGAAATATTTAGAAGTACTGATCACTGATACTATTGGTAGCTTCGAGAAGTGGCTGCCAAACAAGATTTCTTGACGCAATGTCTCGGTGGTGATGGGAACAAAATCAGATCTAAATAAGGAGAGATTTGAGGCTCTTTGGCAATAGCTCTGAAAGATCTTCAAGAAACAGACCACTGGCAACTCCTAAATTCCTTGTGCGCTATCACAGTCTGACCAAATGCCTATACTACAAAAGCTAATATTTAATGTAGTTATGGACTGATTGTATTAATGCAGTCACCTGGTGATCTGCTATTTCAGACTGTTTCTCTGCAATATTGAAAAAGAGAGAAATAACAGGTCATTTCTGTATTTGTTCTTTAGTGTGTATCACACTGTGAAAGCTGCACAATTAGGATGCACTTGGTCACTAAGCTTAATGGTACAGGGAAGGGAGAATTGGGTTTTCAAAAAGCTTTTCAAGCATTCCAAATAATAGTCCATTTGTCTTCATTCCCTTGATGCTTGTGAGGATTCTTTGTTGCAGTGATTTTGATGTCAAAGATAATCACTTTATCTTTTAATGCGTATGCTGACTTTATGGAGGATATTTGCCAGTCTATCCTGTCTCTCCCTCCTTGCATTTAAAGAAATAGATTCATTGCAGTTGAACTGCTTTGTGTTATCCTGCTTCTTCTGTCATATTTCAAGAAAAATGAAAGTGTGTGGTAGTCACGTTGTTTCTCCAAAACCCACTCTCAGCATCCTCGTTGTATTTTAAATCTGCAGGTTGTTATCTGCTATTTTAAGAGTGTCAGAAGTAGAATCTAGAGCAATAAGGGCAAATCTCACGCACCTCCTGAGCCCTCAGATGGGCAAAGATATTGTATGGTTCCTCAAGCGGTGGGCGAAGACTTACCTCCTGGTAGATGAAAAGCTGTATGATCAGGTAAGGATATAACTTTTGTGAATTAGTTGGTGAGTATTAGCAATATTATCCTGTGAATGCAGATGTCAGCGTAGCTATTTTAAGGGGCAATGATAAAGCATTTTTCATGTTAAATGGGTTGTAGTTTATTTTGGAATTTGTTTGGAAGTTGATGTTTTCTTCAGTTTTTTAATTAGACATATATGTTGTTAGGGGACCCTTCTTGCACATTTCAGTGCAAACGTAATTTTTTGATAGCCACTGCTGTAGCAGAATAGCATAGCACACTCTCAGGCTGCATAGTGGGTGAAACTCATTGACCACAGCAAATTTATAAGCTACTTCTCACTATCCATCAGATCTTAGTCCATCTCAAATACAGTGGTTGCCCTTGATGGATGGTTTAGTGAGTAACCTGGTCACGATCCTGAATTAGATGTTTAACACCATCACAAGGTAGTAGGCATTAGCTAATGTCATACTGCTTTCTCTCCTCTCCCCATTCTCATTCTCATATGTTCTCATTGTATATATCATGATTTCAATGGTGCATTCTTTGCAAAGGGCAACTTCTTACCATGTTTGGGCAGCACTAATCATGATTAGACCTTGATCCTGATTTTGCTTATTGGACTAACTATAATCCAGCTAGCTGACAGAGGCCGTTCATCCTGAGGAGGTCCTGTTGACTAACTTTCAAGAAGGAAGCCTCCTCCTCCCCACCTTCATTTCCACTATTGAAGCAACTAAGAATACTAACGCTTCAGGAGGGCCCTCCTTAACAAAAATAGGTATACCATAGATTTGTAAATATTTAGAATCATATTATTCACCTTGTACTTACAGCAGAGCTAAGAATTTGTAAAGATACCACTTGGGGAAGAATTGGAGAACATGTAAGATGGAGATCCACATGAGAAACAACATGAAAAAACAAAACAGAGTATCTAGGAAATGCACACGTTTAGTTTGTGTTGACATGTGAAAGTGATCGAAACCTCTATTTAAACTTTATGCTCAGTCATGTATATATTATGAGTTTTAAAGTTAGAAATGTTAGTGGTGTGCTGACAGGAATCCCCTGCACAATTATTACAAAACCCTTGGTTTTCAATCTTGAGAAATTTTTTTAAAGATAGAACAGAAAATTTCAAGGAAGTGTATTTTAATGCGCCAGGACCAGAATGTGACACCTTTCCTAAAAGATGTATAGACCAAAGGAGCAATCTGCAGAAAGCAGATGCGGAAAAATTGCGATGAAAGCTTTTACAAGATTCATCCTGGATCAACAGCTAGGTTTGTTTCTAATGATTTTCATCAGTGAATTTTGAGGCATTCCATTGTAAATTAATGGAAATACTTTTGAGAGATGAATTTGGGATCTTTCGCTTAATTTTTAAAGCTTTTGAATTTTCACTGGACTTGAAAGCTAAGCATACTTAAACCTGATTTTGTAATGAGGTTGAAATTTTTCTTTGTTTTAGGTGTTATGCTTAAAAATGCAAGATAAATTTGGCAAAGATTTTTGTTACAGGTATTCTTTGCCTTTGTCTATGTAACTTTTGTGTATTTTAAGTAGGGAAGAAGTGACAGCCTGAAAAGAATTTGCTGACAATGATTACCATACACTTTGGGGTTCTGGCTTCTGTAAAACTCACTCATTTTAATGCTTTTCTTATAGATAAGTCTGCCATTTAGTACAGCATTTGGTGCTGATACAGAGGGTTCCCAGTGGATTGTGGGTTACCTTTTAGAAAAAGTGATCAGTAACCTGGCAGTGTGGAGTTCAGAGCAGGACCTTGCAAATGATACTGTACAACTGCTAGTAACATTAGTGGAAAGGAGAGAGCGGTAAGTTGCTATACCTCTGGAAGTCAAAAAATTTCTTTTGCTTCCTTTAAATTTTTTTGGCCAAAGTAATCCAGATATAGGGCACTTCATAATTATGTCTCTCTAAGTCAAGTTACTTTAGTAACGTAATATAAATGAAAAAAAAAATAAAGTTGTCTGACAAAGCGAGGAGTGAGACCTGTATTTGAGAAAACATAACCTATTTAGAAGTGCACTCTCCTTCCCTTACCTTTATGCCTCACTCTTAAACAGTGAGAAATGATAACTCTCCTGGTCTCCACTCTTCTTGCAAGGATTTTTGCATTGTTTATTTTTGTTGAACAAGTTCTTCTGGATTAAGAGTTCAGATACTGGCTAAGGCAGTATAAAGCGTGTTTTGTAAACATGTTAAAAATTCTTAAAAAAAAAAATCTAGGATTTGGCTGATTCAGACAATTCAGAGTTTTCTTTGGTATTACAAACCGTGAAGCAGGAAATTCTTGAATGTTTTACTTTTGTGAATTGACATGCAATTATAAATGCAATCATGCATTCAGTCTGCTGAAAGACTGTTCTGAAGTTTGAGGCTTGAAACACTTGAGGAATTTTCTTTTTTGAAAAAACTAAAACCCACAGGAGCTAGTTTTGGAATAAACTGCTTATTTTATCATGACGTAATGAGACTAAGCTTTTAATCCGTGCAGTATGTCCATTAACCCTGTGTGTGTATGTGTGTAAAACTAAAGCACTTCCCTGCTTTTCTCCCGTATGAATTGAGCTACTGTCAGAGTATATACTTTAGAAATTTTAGAGGTGAGACATTAATGATATGAAAGTCAAAAGGCAATTTAGCCTTAGAATAAAGGAATTTAAAAAAATAATCTTCTGACAGCTGCTAGCAGCCTGATGTGCTCTGCTCATACAATTTTGTGAAGCCTTTTCTTTAATTAAACTGTTTTTCCCTCTTTTAGGGCAAACTTAGTTATTCAGTGTGAAAACTGGTGGAATTTAGCAAAACAATTTGCAAGGCGAAGCCCTCCTCTTCACTATTTGTCCAGTTCTGTGCAAAGAACACTAATGAAAGCTTTAGTTCTAGGAGGTTTTGCTCATATGGATACAGAAACAAAGCAACAATACTGGACAGAGGTAAGTTATTGTAATGCTTCTGTTACCTCTGTTTTAGCCCATAGTACAAACAAGTTAGTGTAGGGAATTTCATGGTAACACATAATCAACTTGTATAGAATCTTCTGAGCACCTAGTATTGATAATTTTTTAAAATCATTCTCTTCGAAGGTCAATAATTGTATGGCACCCATGAGCTACCAAAAAATGTATCTAAAACATAACAACCTAAACAGAAACAACTAGTAATTACCTAGAGGATTTGTGAAGCAGCCAGTATAGCTGTACACTTAACAGAGGCTGTTATAAAAGGTTAAGAATTTCCGATGGAACTGTGTCATTTCTTCCTTTTTTTTTTAATTTGGTGGTGTTATGAATTATTCAGTTATTCACTTAATGATGTTGGCAGTAAGTAAAAAGCTAATGTGGAACACAGTGAAGAGCCTTGGCCAGCTTTTTGTGCCCTGACTCCATTAAAGCTCAGAGTTTTAATATCAGAAAGGTTGGTGCTAGAAAGTAGCTAAAATGTGATCAGAAGGCACCGTATGAGTTTGTAGAGTGTTGGCCTTCTGAGAGAAGCGTGCTTTTATTAGCAAAGCTGTGAAATTAGTGAATGAAGGGAAGACTATAGTGCACTGGAAGTAATTTGGGAAAACATGTAACTATTATGGAAGTTTCTAAACTGGTTCCAAACACAGCTGATTACAAAAGAGATTGTGCTATTGAGAATCATAATATGACAAAGATAGTTGTGCACAGGATCATTGATAAACTGTAACAATTTTTCCCCCTAATACTGAATTTGGAAGAGTATTAAATAGTGAGCCACAGAAAGTCACTGTAATTTGTTCAAACACTGCAAAATAACATATTTATGGAGGTGCTCATGTTGAAACCAGCCTGCAGGTGATGATGTATAATGAGAATCATTAATCACTACCACTTCATCTTATGGTAATATGACAGATAATAATATGAGCTGTTGAAACTGGAAGTGATTGATTCTTGTACTGCCATGACAAAAGCAATACCTGAACTTGCTAAATTACTTAAATTTCACATCTTGTATAATAGTGTGCTTATCTTAATGTAACTTTTCTGAAAAATTTCAAGGTTCTTCAGCCACTTCAACAGCGATTCTTGAATGTGATAAACCAAGAAAACTTTCAGCAGATCTGTCAGGAGGAGGAAGTGAAACAGGAAATCACTGCTACGTTAGAAGCACTCTGTGGCATTGCTGAGGCTACCCAGATTGATAACGTAGCAATTCTCTTCAATTTCCTAATGGACTTCCTTAATAATTGCATTGGATTAATGGAAGTATACAAAAACACACCAGAGACTGTTAATCTCATAATAGAAGTCTTCGTTGAAGTTGCACATAAACAGATTTGCTATCTTGGAGAGGTAAATACAACCAGGAGGGGAAGAGAGAGTGTGTGTGTGTGTGTTTGCATGTGCATATATGTGTATACAGTGCTATCCCTTTAAACAAAGTGTAGTGATTTTTAGATTCTATAGAGAAAGAAATGCTATATGGTCACATCTGTCAGAGGAATTCCTTTGTTTAAAAACATACACTTGCAAAGATTTATTTTTTTAATCTTTGTTATACTGTTCTTACACCAATAAATGTAACCAGAGTTTATCACTAGTCTAACTCTATGCATGGGTGGCAAAAGAGTGCAGACCATGTTGAGCAGTTTTTTTAACCATATCAGACTTCTCGGAAGGCTAGTTTAGGAGAATTGCAGCACTGTTTTATGTGACAAATAGAGAGACTCCCTTGGTCCTAAACAAGGCATTAATAGATACCAAGAAGTTAATGGGTAAAATGAGTCAGTGCAGTACACTGATATCTTTGTGCTGTTGGCTCATTTTGCTTTTGCATCTAGACGAGTGCCTGCCTGTTCCAAACTGGCTATGCTCAAACAGCGTGCTGTGGCTCCAACCTTCAATAGCTGAAGTGAGTCCCCAAGGGCTTTTGTTGGTAATCTGGTTTGTGAGCACATCAATACATAGCTGTAAGTGTTCTTATTGTTCAAGGTGACAGTTTCCCTGATTTTGTCTACAGTTGTTACAAAAAGTGGTCGTATAACTGAAATCAAAATCTGGAGGTATCATCAACCAAGTAATGCCATCTTAAGACAAAGTGTGTCACTTCTAGTGTATGGAAGTTTTCTTACTATCTAACGTTGTTTTATAGGCCAAAGCCATGAACTTGTATGAGGCCTGCCTAACTCTGCTCCAGGTGTATTCCAAGAATAATCTAGGTCGACAACGGATTGATGTTACAGCAGAGGAAGACCAGTACCAGGATCTTCTTCTTATTATGGAACTTCTCACTAATCTTCTATCAAAAGAATTCATAGATTTCAGTGATACAGGTATGAAGGAATTGGTTATGGCTGAGCCATAACTTGTTCTACACTGTAAAAATCATTGTTGGGGCATGCTTGATCCAGATAAAGTGAAAACTGGAGTTCAGGCTTGATTAGATCAAGATATGGAAATTACTATTTAATGTGCCAGTAGCAAAGGAAGAACTTTTCACAGTGTTCTAGCATCTGAAGCTACTATTGCTGGCATAAAATAAATAGGGCATTTAGGAAACAGCTTGCAATCTGAATGTTGCAAGTCTGAACATGTAGTAGCAGCAGTTTTGTAATAGAAAACCCATAGAGAAGTCAGAATAGTAAATTTCCACAAGAGGGCAGGGGCAGGTGGATTGCCATGTTACAAAAAAGTTGGGTCTTTTACCAACGCTGAGCTCATGAAAATTCCATCATATTTGAGGTTCTCTGTATTCTTCATTCATAGAACGTTGTTACGTGAATTACATGCAAAGTTAAGGGTTCTCTTTTGTATCCTAACTGGTTACTTTCTTCTGTATATTTGCCACTTAAAGTTGCAGTCATCCTGAATATGATCTGCGAGTTCTAGCTTAGCTTGCTGCATTGCTTTTGAATAAGCTTGAAACACATTTGCATGATTCAAATCTTACCACGTCCTATACAGTTTGCAGAGAAAACACGCTCAGTAACAAACTGAATCTGCCTAGGCTGTTTTGATGTTGTTCATTGTTTTTCTGAGGTACAGCTTGAAAGAGAGAACCTTGTACTCCAAAATTCAGTGCATCAGTCCAGTTTGTCAAGCATGCACAACACAAATACAGGACCAGGTTTAGACTTTGTCCATTGAATGGACAACTCGGAGCCCTGTAAACTATTCCCTTTGAGGTCAGAGATTGGATGTTAGTTGCATGGAGAACACTGTAAAGTACGTGCTGTGAAACTAAGCAGTGTGAATACTACCTAAATGTAACGCCTGGAGATCCAATGTATCTAAAGTTGTCTGCATGTTGTTGCTGACTCAGTGCAGGAATTGTAAAGGCAAGGTCACTGCTAGTTAATGGAAAACGCCTTACCTGTAATGGAAGAAAACTTGGCAATGTCTAAACTACAGAATTTTATGCATTAACCCGTATTTTTTTCTCACTGTGCTTGTAAAATACATATAAATGTGTAAATACATAACATGTATATATAAAAAGTATAAAAATGCAGTAATGTTTTGCTCACGATCTGTTCATGTGTGCAGGCATGAAGCAGCTATCACTAGAAACAAATGCAATGTTCTGTAACAGAAGAGAGCCCTCAGAGTATCTGAAGCGTTCTGTTTTAGCATGCCATCTGGTACACGTGATTATGAAATGCTTAGTCCTAATGAATATATATAGAGTGAGTGGTGTGGCAGCCTCCACTCACAAAGATTCTATTTTAATACAGTGCGTCATATTTTTGTTTGGGGAGAGGGGAATAGTCCTATTTTCAAAAATTTCTTTATTATAAAGAAATGGGACTCTTCCTTCAGTATCTTTAATCCTCCTTTTACACAAAACCTTTTTTGTCTTTTCTACAGATGAAGTATTTAGAGGACATGAGCCTGGGCAAGCTACAAATAGATCTGTATCAGCAGCAGATGTTGTCTTATATGGGGTTAATCTAGTTCTGCCTCTAATGTCCCAGGATCTGCTGAAGGTAAGTATATTTTTACACGTAGCTGCTAGAATATGAAAACTTTATAGTAATGAGTTCCTAGAATTCATTCCTGTATGCATTCTACCTCTGTAAGCTGAGTTTTCTAGGCTTTTTAAGATGTAAATAACTGTTCTGTAGTTCTAGATACTGTATGAAAAGAAATATTGTAAGCTGAGAAAACAAATCTTTTTTTCTTCTAAAAGTGGGTCTGTGCAAGTCAACAATTAGCCAAACCTGAAATATGGCTTGTGAATCCTTTTTTTTGATAGTCAGAAATGTGATGGGAAGGATAAACAGTGATAGTAGTTTAAACAAAAAAAATATATTTTCATAGTACAGCTGGCTTTTGTATCATAGACATCAGCCGCTTCTCACTACAACAGTAAAATATGAAGCAATGGAATAGCAGTATTTCATTGGGTTGTATTGTGTTAATGTTTTGCTTTGAATCAGGGCAACACCTCTGAAGTGTACCTCAGTTGTCCCCTCTTAACATGCTTTCTCATCTGGTAGCGTTTGCTGAGTGTGAGAGCTGTGCCCATTTTAGATGAAACTTAGTCAAAGGATGTACCCTAGGAGCTCCTCTGTTGTGCTCTGAGTGCTCGTGAGACTTTTACCACACAGGCCTAGACCTAGTGATGCCTGCAGCAAAGCTCCTTGGATTTGTATAGAGCAGATACCATACTCTCACCATCAACTGTTTAGCTATAGCAATCTTTTTTTATTATACTACAGTGTTTGCTAATAAAGTTGTAGCCATCCTAATGACTCTGAAGTTGTGTGTTAAAATTGTCTTTTCTTCTCCAGTGGAAAGCATCAGTCCTGTCTCTCTGTACAGATGGAGATTATGTCGGAATAGAGTTATGTGATTGATTCTAAAATTGCCATGTTTTTTTCTTTTGACAGTTTCCATCCCTGTGTAATCAATATTACAAATTGATCACTTTCATCTGTGAGATATTCCCTGAGAAAATTCCACAACTTCCAGAGGACCTCTTTAAGAGCCTAATGTACTCACTGGAGTTAGGGATGTCATCGTATCCTTTATAGAGCTTGGGAGTGTTTAAAAATCTGAGTTGCTTTTATAAAGACCTGTTAAAAATCTGATTATTTTTTAATTTGTATTTTTTTCCTTTTCTGTCAGTATCTATAATTACATATTGGTAATCAGCTCTTACTCTCCGCTCGCTGGTGATTGAGAGTTTCACAGTAGTGTCTATTGAGCTTCTAGTATTAGCTGAATTGCCTCTGACTTGTGGTGTTTGAATGCACCCTTTAAGTGGTTTAGTATGTAAGTTTTTTCTGGCAGCCATTCCTGCCTCCTCCATTACTTCATTGAAGAGTGTGTAACTTCATAAGCCTTCAGCTGGTATCCCAAAGCCATTCCTGAATTAGTTTCTCAGCTGGTAATACAAAACATTGCTGCTGTTCTACTGGGCTGGCTCCAGAGCATTTCCTGTCAGGGTGCCAATGGGCTCTCCCTCTCATAATGGGAGTACCATTTTCACTAATCTGTGGCACGTGTCAGAAACAGATGAGCTTGACCATAAGGGACTCTTTCTGAAAATGTTATGTCAGAGAGGGTTATGTTACCTTAGGGTGTGTAGCTAATAAAAGAAGGCAACAAAGCTGGAATTCTTTTTTCCTCTCTTTTTTTTTTTTTTTAATTTATTTATTAACAGCTTTATAGTAAAAAGAAATCTTAGAACATATAAGCATTTAAAATATTTTCTAGTGACACAGCTGGGAAGTTTTAACAAAATTTAGTTGAAATCTGACTTGGATTCTTTAACGGCCATTATCAGGATGAGTTCAGAGGTTTGCCAGCTCTGTCTGGAGGCTGTAACACCATTAGCAGAACAGTGTGCAAAAGCACAAGAAACAGATTCAACCCTTTTTCTAGCAACAAGGCACTTTCTTAAGGTAAGGTAGCTGCGTTTCATGGTACTTTGGTTTTTTAACATAGAGGTAGTGTCAGGAGGCCAAACAGTGATCCTATCTGACCACCAGGTTAATCAGGACCACACATATAGTAAGAAACAACCCATTACCTAAAAAAATTGGCAGTTTAAGAAGAAAGAGAGCATGAAGGACTGGAGACACTGAACGAGAATACACAGGAGGAGGAAATTACTTAACCACCAATTGACAAAAGACCTAAGCCTCTCAGAATGCAGTTAATATTTATCCAAGCTCTAGAATGAACCTAACTGACAATTTTGGCAGTCAAGTTTACTGTGAAAATTGTGAAATAGAAAGTGTCCAGAATTGTGTGAACTGGAGGCTGGGTAGTACTAAAACAAGAGGCAGAAGAAAGAGCATAGTTGGGAACTGGAAAGAAAATGTTGTCATTTATTTAATGTAGCCAATTACTTACTCATTTTTATAATCCAGTGTCATATTTAGTACCTTCCTTTTAGGACCATCCACTCTATCTCATCAAATTTTGGAGTGACCTGGTAGCAACCAGGTTCCTGCTAACTGGGAACAAAATAATTGTGGAATTTGTGTGTTTGTCTTCTGATTTTGCAAAGATTTCAGTTCTCCTTAAGACTTCTTTTTTTTTACCAAACTGATATACAGACTTCTGGGGATTTCTCATTAAAAGCATACATCAGCCTGGCTGAAAGAATGAGAAATGCCTTAAATAATTTTATTTGTCTTTATACTTCCACTAAGTTAACGTAGCTTTCTACCTTTTCTCTAAATTTCGACTTAAAACTATAGTACTGTTTTTACTAACCTGTTTGGCTTTCCATGAGCTGTAGGAGTCTCCAAAACTTGAGGAAAAAGTTCCCTGCTTTATTCTAGAAGACGAAAGGCTTTTTTATTATTTCTCTGGCATATCTGCAGCTTTTGGAGAAAAATAAAGAGATGGCATTTCTCTCTGAAGAACACACATAAATCAACAGCAGGTTTCAGTACTTTGAGATGTGAATTTGTGCTGTTAAACCATGACTCAACTTCTAAAAGAACTTGGCTTTCCAATTACTGTTATCTAAAGTAAAAAAAAAAACCAATGAAACAACAACCTTGGATGTTTGTAAATACATGTTCATTATTAGAAGTGAAGATGAGGTTCAGCAGGAAACATTGGTAAAGTTAGAAAGCTAAGTTTATGCTTCTGTAACTACTTCTGTTTTGTGATTTCAGATGGTCTTTGATATGTTGGTACTCCAGAAGCACAATACAGAAATGACAACTGCAGCGGGTGAAGCGTTCTACACATTAGTGTGTTTGCATCAGGTATGGCTTTTAGACACTTATGCCCTGTAAAACCAGTCATTTGTTAAAGGAGAGTGGTTAGTGACTGTGTGTCTGGGAAATCACAGAATCATTCAGGTTGGAAGGGACCATCAGGAGGTCTGTAGTCCAGTTCCTTGCTCAAAGTGGGGTCAACACTGAATTCAGATCAGGTTGCTCAGGACTTTTTTTTTTTTTTTTCTCTCGGCTGTCTTGAAAACCTCCAAGATGGATATGCCAAAGCCTCTCTGAGCAGTCTATTGAATCTTTATTGTACTCATCATTCATGTGCTTTCAGCACCTGCCAGTCTTGGTGGCCCAGCACTGGACTCGTTGAAGTTCATCGATATCCTTCTTTTGTTAAGGAGTCCAAAATGGGACATAGTATTCCACATCTAATCTAACAAGTGTGGTGTAAAGACAAATAATAAATACAGGCCAGTATGCTGCTAGTGTTCACTGCTGACAGGGCACACTGTTGACTTGCTTAGCTTGCTGTCCATCGGGACCTTCAGGTCCTTTATTCAGCGGAGCTGCTCCCCAGCCTGTGAGTTCTTTGTCTATATAGTTGCAGGGGTTTAGTCTGTTTCAGCTGCAGGACTTTGTATTTATCATTGTTGAATTTCATGAGATTCCTATCGGTTCATTCCTTCAGCCTACTAGGTGTCTGAATGTCAGTCCTGCCCTTGAATGCACTGGCTGCGCTCCCTAGCTTGGTTTCATCCACACTTGAGGAGAGGGCATTTCCTGTCCTCTTCTAGGTCACTGGCTAAAATATTTAACAGGACAAGGCCCAAATGAGAGCTGTCAGGGCCGCTTGTAACCTGTGTCCTGGTGGAGTATGAGCCATTAACCACAATCGTTTAGGAGCTGATGTTACAGGTGTGTTTTCACCCATGTAGAAGTCCACCCATCTAGACAATAAAATCCCAGCTTGGTTACAAGGATACTGTGCAAGACTGCTAAAGAATTGCTGACATCAGGCATCCATTGCTATCTGCTTATCCACAGATGTAGTCATCTAATCACAGAAGACAGGCTGGTAAAGCGTGATTTACCCTTGGTAAATCCACACTGGCTGTTCTCAGTCCCTTTTTCTTTCACGTGCCCAGAGATAGCTTCCAGGAGTTGATTTTCTTAGTTGTTCAATGATGATAGCAGCATTGTAATGATATGAGCCAACCTTCTGAACCATTGGATGGATTCTGTCAGGCCTCATGAGCTTGTATGCATCAAGATTTCTCAAGAGATCTCCTTGGGTTGATCCTCTTTACTACTAGTAGTTCCTTTCCTCCTTAAACCCTGTCTCCAGTCATAAAGGTCTGGGAAAACCTGTCAGTGAAGACCAAGAAAGCATTGAGTATTATCTTTTGTCTGTTGTCACTCAGTTACCTGCTCCATTCAGCAGCAGCAGGACCCGCATTTACCCTGTTCGTTTTTTGCTCTTTTAATGTACTGGTAAAAGCTGCTCTTGTTGTCCGTGGCGTCCCTTACCAAATTCAGCTTTAGGTAACCATTGCTTTTCTGTCATTGTTCTTGTCCAGACAGTTTCTGTTTTCCTCCTTTGTAGCTGTCCCTGCTTCTGTCTCCTGCACATTCTCCTTGCACTGGAGTTCAGATTTGAACTCCCTGCTTAGCTGGGTCGGTGTCCTGGTGTGTTTATATTGTTTTCCTCAATATTTGACAGGCCATTCTTGTGTTTGGAAGAGGTTGTCCTTAAAGACCTGTCAGTTCTCCCAAGTTCCTTTTGTCTTCAGAGCTCTCTCCCATGGGGCCTCACCTACCAGTCTCCTGAATAAGCTGAAATCTGCTCTCGTGATGTCCGGGGCCTGTACTCAGCTGTCCTCTTTCTTTGCTCTCCTAAGGATCCTGAACTCCACCATTTCACGATCACTGTAGACAAGGCTGCCATTAATTACCACATCCCTGACCAGCTCTTCCTAGCTGTGAGTAGCAGATGCAAAGTGACCCCTGGGTGGCCCATCTGCACTGGAGCAAATGTCAGGGAGGTAATCTCTTGCAAGTCTGATCTGGAAACTTCCTCAAGTTGCTTGAAGATGACTTTGTCCGCCACTCACCCTGTTGTAGTGATTTGTGACAAGCTTCCACCATGATTTCATCTTTACCACCTCTCCTCTGGTCAGGACCCATAAGCACTCAACTAGATTGTTACCCAGTCCGTAGAAAAGCATCCTTAATTTGAGCTCCCCTTTCACAGGAATGGCAATCTTCTATCCTCTCTTTCTCTAAAGAGCTTCTGTTGGTCCCATCAGAGCGCTTCAGTCATGCCACCTGTCCCACCACATTTCAGTACCTGCAGTGATGTTGCAGCTCTGCATCTGCACAGGGAGCTCTAACCCTTCCCGTTGGTTTCCAAAGCTGAATGCATTTCTGCACAGACATTGAGGTTGGCCTCCTTTCAACCTGTTTCATCCTTCCTAGTGAGCACTCTTAAACTCATCACGCTTCCTTGTGTTCTTACTACTCTTGGTCTCTATCTCCTCGCTTACCTACAAGCTGTTACCACCATCCCCCAGCGTGCCCTGTAAAGCCCTTCCTGCCAGGCTGACAAACCTCTGCAAAGTTGTTGCTAAGCCACTTTGTCATGTGGATCCTCTGGTAAGCAGCCCTCATCCCTCAGAGGGACTTATGATCATGTAAGACAAAATGACGCTGTGACACTACCCACGGTGGCAACTTCACGTTGTGTCTACGCAAGCCCTTCACCGGTAGAACTGAGGGAAGTGCCAGTCTGTGTCCTTCGATTCACCCTTGCTCCCAGAGCTCGGTAGTCACTCTGGGCTTGCTCCGGGTGCCCCTTGCAGTGTCCTTTAGTCATGTTTAACATGTTTCTTTGTCGTCTTTTCTGTCCAAGTCGGCATGAGAGCAAGTAGGAAGCTCGTAGGAAGGAATCTAAGCTCTTTGTCCCAGGGAAAAGAATCTAGAAAAGGGAAAACCTGTGGGAGGAGATGGTAGGTATGGCACACGGGGCAGGCATGAAGAAAAGTGCAGTTTGCAGGAATAAGCCTATGCTAAGGAAGAGATAAAGGCCCTTTGAGTGGTGCGCCTTAACGTTTTCGTGTTACTCTGCACTGCAGAGCGCCGTACCCAGCCCTAAAGGCTTTTCTGGCCTTACTGAAAACCCCGCTGTGATTGAAGGGCCTTGTCTGGTTTAGAGGTAGCTGAGAGTCCATGGGTCCATAGTTGCTTCTGGTACTCTAGTCAGTGAAAGTAGTGGGTAACAGGTAGAGAGGCACTGATAGTTTTCTGTCACAGCCTTGATTTTGGATTTTGTCCTGCTGAGAGAAGTTGTGTATATTATTTATTTTTTTAAAAAAGTTCACGAGATTCCTGTTTATTTAACAGGCTGAATATTCAGAGCTAGTTGAAACGTTGCTATCAACTCAACAAGATCCAGTAATTTACCAGCGGTTAGCAGATGCCTTCAACAAGCTTACTGCAAGCAGCACTCCTCCTACACTGGACCGTAAGCAGAAGATGGCCTTCTTAAAGAGTTTAGAAGAATTTATGGCAAATGTTGGTGGACTTCTCTGTGTAAAATAAACAACAAAACTCTATGCCTAATTTAGACCCTTTCTGCAAAATGCACTGAGAAATGCTGAATGCTGACTAAATCTTGTACCTGTCTCTGGGTTCTTTGCAGCCATCTCAGATTCTAGAGAGCCTGGAAGTTTGAACATAACACAGTGGAATAGGAGAGGTCAACTTTGAATCAGCTTCTGCTATTATGTGTTAGCTGCAATCTGTCATACTTGTGTGTGTGAGAGAATGAACAGAAAATTTGAATTTAAATTTTTCCATATATGTGCAAACAGGTATGGGCACAATGAAAAATAAATGCAGTGCCTTTTCCCCCACATTGGTTTGAAATATGAGTGGCCAGATAAACATACAGATTTGTTTTCTACCCAAAATCATGTTAGTGTGATGCAGATACATATAAAGCTCTAAACAGTTTAGCTGATTTTGAGCTTTATTTTTCCTCTCAAAACTTGAGTTTGTGTTTTAATAGGGAAGAAAAACCAAATGATATTTTAACTTGTCTTTAGTTCAGTTTTTCTACATCAACCTGACATTGCATATTTAATGCAATGCAGATTTTTTACATTACATTCTGCTGCCTAAAGTTCAGAGAAAAAAGGTGTATATTTTTGTTCCCCTAAAATGAACTTTAGGAACTGTAGCCATTTCATTGCCTTAATTTAAAAGAGGAACAAAAAAAGCTCTTATAGTTTAGGTAAGAAATTTAAGGCAAGATTTGACTCTGAAGAGTTGGTTTAGGATGTTGTTGGTATTAAGCTGCTTGTGTACCTGTTGCAGCCCTTATTGTTGATGTGTCAGTTTGGAATGAGTGTTTAATGCAAGGTTCACGTGTAGTTTTACTTTCAGTATCTGTTTTGATCCATACCCAGGTTGCACACAACTGCAATGTATTTCTACACTGAACTGTTTGCTTAAGCAATAACAACTCAAAAGGCATAAATTATTGGCAAACTTTTTAAAGTTGGGGCATTAGCTAAAACAATTATGCTAGAACAGGGGCATCAAACCCTGTTACACAAGGGCCATAATCTGTTTGACTTGAGAAAGGTAATTGGGATGTGTAGTGCTGTGGGGCATTTTTGGGTTTCCTGAATCTAGTTCCACTTCTGCAGAGCCCTCCCAGCTGTTCTCGTTTTTGTTGTGTGTTTGGTGTTTTTTCTAATAGGAGTGCTTCAGTTATTACAACAGTACAATATAGTGCCCAGAGTGTAGTGGACCAACAAGGGAGAGCAGCACATGAATACAAAAGCAAGGCCTGCTTTGGCTCCAGTCATGAGCCAGAGAAAACTGAAGCAAACACAAATGCTGTATGTCTAGTAAAATTGATTTTTGTGGAAATACATGGAGGCAAAAGTGGGCCCTTTTGTTTAAGAAGTCTGCAAGATTATGCTGTTTAATATTTCCCATGTGTTTTTGAAATTTATATAAAATATATAAATATACACCTTTACATGGCTATGTGTAGCATCACGTTTGCCATTCTGTGCCATTCTTCAGCTATTCATCTCAAAATTAGTCATGATAGCCAGAATTCATACAAGACAAATCTCTAATAATGTGCTATAAGTGATCTAAGGTTCTTTTCATTTTTTAGTTAAATCCATACCTGTCTCAAGCATGGATCCACAAGGCCAAAAATCCATCTCTTCATTATTGTCTCTCTTGTGTAAAAAGTAGGCTAGGGCAGATTTACACATTAAAAAGTGACCATAAGACTTGTTAGATAACGTACCTTCCCAGCTAGTATTTTATTTCTAAGATAATTTGTGTAGTATTTTTGAACAGGGATATTGATCTCAATTTTTGTCTTGAAACTCTTACGCTTTTCTTTAAAAGATTTCTTGACTGTGCACTTGCACAAAAGACAACGATCGTAGTAGATCCTTCTGTTTTTAAACTTCTGATGGCTGATTTTTTTAAATCTCTCTGGGTTTTGCTATGTTTTTGAAACTGCTTCTGGAGTTTCTCTTGAGTTGGTACATTGTATAGGGCAGCAGTTCTGAAACCTTTTTTTTTTCTTTTTTTTTTTTTTTTTCTTTTCAGATGAAGGGCATTAAAGCCTGGGAACATAAGCAGCAGTAGAAGCTGCTGGTTTGTCATGATGTATTTGATGTCAGATATCTAGACCAAAGGCTTCCAGGACTTCATAGCAAATGCCTTCAAATTTTTTTGGATCTGACTAAATAACATAGTCGTCATTTGTTTTATAACTAGCACTGTCACTATCTTTTTTTTTTTTAATCCTAAAGCTGGTTCACTATTTAAAAATATTTATTAACTTTAAAATTTTGAAATCCTTTGCCTATTGTGATTGATGAATGGGAGCACAAATAGAATTAGCATTCAGGACAAAGTAATGTGTATACCCATTACTTTTCTTACCAGGCCCATTGTGTTGTAACAAGCAGAGACACGCAGCATCTTTTGACTATCAAGACTTAAAGTATGAACGCTTATTTTCAGAGTAGTTTTGAAGGTTGCTTAAAACTTTCCTTTGCCCTTCATTTAAAATTAATATTATATGTTAAAGGGAAACTGTCCTAGTAATGTGGGGGTTTTTGTAATTTTCCTGCTTGATGTTATGCTAGACACTATTCTCTCTTTCTTTGTTTCTTATTTTTTCTTTCATTCCTGTGTACTCAACAGGGATCTTTCCATGCCATTTTATGTTCTTTTAGAGCAAATGCTACAACATCTCTGCTTAGTGACATCTATGAAACTGTTGCAAAAGATTCTGGGAATAAGTTTTATTAATTCATAATCCTGCTGGCTAAGTGGCTGCTTCTACCTAAACTATTTGGCTTTTATATCCCTTAAAAAAAAATAATTAAAAAAAAATCCTTCAGCAATGTTCTACACATCCAGTTGCTGTAATCTACATGAGAAAGGCTCATTCAAGTCCATGGGAGAGACTCATAGACCATTTTTAGCGAACATTGAGAGTTGGCTCCACATAAGTGTTCTGAAATTTTTATAGCATCACTGCATTGATTTTCCATTCACTGTGCAAAGTGAATAACGGCTCTAAAAACACATCTGGTTTTTGAAGGGGGGGAAAAAAAAGGCAACTCAAACTGAATTATAAATGCTGCATGATATTATTGTAAAAAATGTATTTGTCGAGGCTGTTTTTGCTAAAACAGTTTATTGCTCCAGTGTTTTCATTCTGAAACTAGAAATCAAGTGGCTTCTTTCCCATTTTGCCAGCTCCTTCCCCATTGTGATAGCTAGTTCTAATGCTAATATAAGAATTTTCTGTTATTCAACGTATAATTTTTGATGCTGGCAAGCATGACCAACTAGTTGGGCCATGAAAGCCAAGACCTTGAAAGCACAGATACACATGGACAGGGAGAAGTAGATGACTACTACATGAAACTTCCACTTTCATGTGCATTTATGCCTTAATTATCTTCACTGAATTACCACCAGAATCTGCTACTTATTGCCCAGAGTTTGTGTTTCACTGTATAGTGATAAAGGGCTCACCATTTTCCTCAGGAATGAGAAATATGTTTTCTCAGCATGTCCAAATCCTACTAGTTGAAAGGGAGGGGTTTGAATCAGAGTCATCTCTTCGATAGTGAGTAGCACTCACTAAAGCCCCAGTGTTTACCTGGGTAAATCCCTTTATATCTAAGCCATGTAGTTCTAGAAAAGCTTGCTCAGAGCAGTCCGTTGTCCATTTAAAATCTAATTCTTTAAAAAGCAAAGCAAATTCTAATTTGTGATCTGTAAAGGTATTCAGAAATACAAATTGCAGCATTTGTCTTGTAAAACACTTCAAGTAATTTCAGTTTTGGTTAATGATAACATAAGAAGGGGTGTTTTTTATGGAAGTAGCTTGATGAGTATAAGCGCAGGAGTAGGAGCCAGGCTCCTCTAATTTTGTATCAGTTTTTCCACTGGATCCTCTGTGGCCATTGGCAAGTCGCTAGAACTGTGTCATTGTTAAAGTAACGGTAATACCTACCTACCTCACAGGGATGTTGTGAGGATTAGTTTATGCCTATAAAATGCATTGAGGATCTGAGATGCTATGTAAATATTAAATATTTCAATTTTAGTTTTGTGAGGTGTAAGATTTACTGTAATGAAAACAGAAGATTTTCATAATTATAAAGCCCAGTAGAGGCAGCAGTGGTGCAGTATTCCCCAGAACTGGTCTACTGCAGACGGTAATGCTTGCTGTGGATCATCATTATTTCAATTACAGGCGATTGAAATGGTGGCTGCTTCTTAAATGAGATGAGTATTTCCCACCAGCGTGCCTCGGTTCTGGTCTACACAGTGAGAGGACAGTTGTTAGTTATTCAGGCTTTGGTGCCTCTACTTGTGACAAGTGCCACTTGTGGTAGGATTTTTGGTTGCGTTTGGGTTTTTTTACACTTCCCTGCAAGGAGCAAACACCACTCATTTCTCCTGTACCTGTTCCAGTCACTCAGTATAACCAAAGCCTAATGATAACAATTAATTTAAAGAGCCAGCCCCGCCCCCTCTGTAAATTTGCTTTTAATATGAGTAGATAGTGCCCTCTTTGCAGTACATGAGATTAATGCTTTCTAGCACTAATCGTGAAGCAAATCATGAAGTGTGATTCGCTTTAGAACCTTAAGCTCTTGGCTCTCTTACAAAACCCTTTTTTCAAGATGAGGTTTCTTGGGGCCCTAGCAACTGAGAAATAAGATATCCCTGGCTTTCCCTTCTCAGTGAATGAAAGTAGATTCTGCTTTTCCATTTCTTCCCTTTCCCTATCCTACTTTTCCTGTCCTTTTAAGCCATTCTTATAGAAGGTTTGGAAGATGCTTCCAACCTCAAGGGAAAGATACTACCCATGTGATTTTTCCAATCTATTACAGCTTGATACTTGAAATTCATAAAATCCTTTCTAATAGCATTCCCCAGCACACGTCAATCTCTCATTGAACTATTCCAGAGTTTATAATGAGGAAAAAAAAAATATTACCCTCTTCTATTTGTTCCCTTTGTGCAAAATAAGGAACCTCCATACAGTGAACATGCAGTTTTAAGGCAATAAATGCTAGTACTGCTGTTGGTCAAGCGTGTAAATATTTTAAATGCATAATTCAGTACTATGTTGAGTTTATATATTAAAACCGCAGGGATTGAAGTGCTAGTTGATTGCAAGTATTGTTTTACCTGTACAGTTGAAGATACAAAGTTGCAAGAAATATTTCACAATTTGTTGCAATAAGACTTGGGAAATGGCTGTGTTATCAGGCCTTATCACAACTGAACTTTCAATTTTGAAGTGAACTCTTTGTGTATTTTTAAGATCCATAAGCAGGAGGAGGAGGATAAAATCATTTTCCACTAAAGACTTTTATTATTTTGTTTTGGCCACGTGTGATTTGTGTGTATTCTTGTTTAATATCTTTCTAAAAGCTCACCTATGTTGAATCCCTGAAACAGCATTTATTATACCTCCTTACATCAGAAACAGAAATAGGAACATTATGAAACCTCAGGCTACACGTTGTGCTCTTTGGCTACTGTGACTGCACAGTAATTCAGTTAAAAGTCGATGGGGTAGCTGTAATTTACGTTGGTGCTTAAGGCATGAGTTTGTCCATCAGCAGAAAAATTGTGGTTAGGTGTGCAACAGGAGTATCCCACACTGGACTACAATTACAAGAAATGGCTATGAATATATAATCAAATTAATCTTCTCCCCCATCCTCCAAAAGTGTTTATGGTGACTGTTCGGGTCACTATTATCGGTAGTGTTTGTCTACCCAGAAGGAATAGTGATTTCTGGGTCTTGATTTTTTTTTTGTGTGTGTGTAGATATAATCTAAACAGTTTCTGATGGTATTCGGCACAGAAACGTTCTCCAAGCTCGTAACCTGGTCACATGTAGGTGACATCTAACAGTATATTACTTCAGGTATATCAGAAAAGTTCAGTCACAGGCAGCAGTTCTTAATGTGCTATAATATAATTACATTTGGATAAACTACAGCTATTTTCTATTGTTCCCCTCTTACTGTCATGCACTCAAGCTTTTTTTTTTTTTAAGAAAAAGGAAAAAACCCAATAACCAACTTCACAAATCCTGAAAGTAAAACTATGCGACAACTATGGTGGCGACAGCTTGCTATACGTCTTGGCTGTATGTATCACTAGAATTTTACTGGTTTCCGAAGTAAAATTAATGCAGTTATACATTTATATTGGCCTGGCTTAGTTCAGTGAATATTTTGGTGAAGGACAGAAATATTTGAGGTAATTTTGAGGAAATCCCTGAAAACAGCTGGTAAGATTAACAGCAGCAGTGTATCTAAGAGCCTTTCATGTTGAAAATGGAACTATTCAGCTTTACCTTAAATACGAGGTCTGGAATAAACTTGAACGGTTTGGGTACAAAGCCTTTATTCACACTTGTTTGTGTAAGTGTACACAAAACCTATCAGTTTTGCCTTCATAAAACTTAAATTTGCTTCAGTCGTGAGTGGTGGAGTTGGTGGTGTTTTTTTCCCTGCACTGATTTGCTGTGTATTACAGGCAGAAAGGTAGGAAAGCTCAACCTTCCCAGTGGAATTTCTCTGGCAGGTCAGCCGAGGAGGAGGTCGTACATGAACTGGAAGAGAGGAGGAGGAAAAGAAAGTAAAAAGTTTCCAACCTTATGTGAAGAAAAAAAATGTCAAGCTAACCTGTAAGAAGAAAAAGAAATCTGTAATACAAGTGTTGTCCTGTGCCCACATAACCCGTGTCATCCTGCCAAGAATTAGTAAAATCTGCCATTTCAACAAATTTTGAGGGGAAAAGAGAAAGTGCTATTTTGGAATTGTATGAAATGCGATACTATCTGTGTGAATTTTGTTAATTAAATAATAAAATAATCTTTATTTTGACAAATCTACATTTCCGAAGAGAACGCTGGAGTTACCCACCGTGACTGGTATATAGCTTATTACTAATTTTTCTCCCATCTATATTTGAATCACACAGAGCAACTGTTTCCACCTTAACATCTGTCAGATGTTGCCAGACTTGATTTTTCTGAGCCGCTTTTGCCTTTGCAAGTTAGGGGAAGGCAGAGGTTTGGGCATGATGTACTTCCCTTACTCCTCCCCTCTCTGTCTGGCCTGCTGTTCGTGGTGGCAAAGGCGTGTCTGTCTGATTTGCTTTAACTTACTGTTCTGGGTGACGCAATTTAGGTTTGTGGCATATTCCAACGGCTTCCAGCCTCTGCTTGGTGTGTACTGAATGAATGTCATCGCTAGACTCCAACATTTTTTCAGTGGTTTAATAAGTTGTCAGGACACTTGATTTAATTGTAGAACTGCACAGATACTTCTAATGGTCTTTTGTTCATGCAAAACATAGTTGTTGTAACTTGGGGGGGAAAAAAAAAACAAACAACCCAACAAAAAAACCAAAGCCAAAACCCCACCAGCCACACTGTGGAGTCTTTAGGAAGATCACTGATGTCCTCACATGAGATCAGCACTACTTTGGGGAAGGCTTACATTCTTCTGCCACTTTAAGGAAAGACTGTTCTTCTGAAGTACTTTTTGCCTGCTTTTAGGCTGTTATGCACTTTCATGATTTCTTAACAAACTACTGTTAAAAATGTACTGTAACACGGATTTTGATAAGCGCACATGTATTTAAAACAATTCACTCAGCCTCAGGAAAGCTGGAAAAATCAGATACCTGTTTTGTATCTTGGTTAAAATGTTTGTTACCTACATCCCTTAAGATGGCCAGATAATGTCTAGATCCTGTGAGTGTAACTATTTAAGATACCAGTATAGTCTGTAAGAGGAGGACAGTGTAATTTTGCTCTAGGGACTGAGAAAATGGTGTCCTCTTATTTTTCTTAGAGGTATATATAGTCTGAATTGGAGTTTCAAAAGCAAAAACCAGTAATAAACCCCCATTTACTGTTCAGGAAAAAAAATACGTTTTCTTTCTTAATGCTAGCTTATTTCTGTTTTCTTCCTTCTCCTTGAAAAGCATGTGTGAAATAAGTGCAAAGGTATGTGTAGGAGAAACTGTAAAATCTGCTGCTGTACATAATGTTTGCTACTTGACTGCATTTTCTGTTCCACTTTAATTTTACTGGTTTTGCTAAATATATTTTATATATTTTCCTTCCTGCTTCTTGTGATGGCCGAGTGATTACATCTTGGGGGGCGGGGGGGGGGGGGGGGGCGGAGGACGAAGCAAAAAGAACCACAAGAACTCTCTGGCCACAAAATTCCATCGTTTGTGTGTTAGCATGTGTCTCGGGGCATTTTTTTTTTTTTTTTGAGAGAATGGCATAAATCAGGGTTAATTATGGCATAGTAAAATCAATGTACAAAATGTATAAAGGTGTAGATACTGGTAATTCTGCTTCAGGGTGGTGGGTTTTTTTTAATTACTTCTAAAATCCATTTGAAACGTCAATACCGCTAGGTGGTATTAAGTGACTAGTGGTCACTTAAGTAGAGCATTTTTCAATCTGAAGACTGTAGCTGTCTTTGTGGTCTCCAAGTTATTTCCAAGGGATCCACAAAGCCTGGCAAAAGACAAAGAAGTCATTGTGATCAGGTATCACTTGTGTTTCTAAGATTTGCATCTCCAACAGAGAAAGAGTTGGGAGTCCATAAAGTGAGGATGAAAACTTACTACTGTACTTGAATTCGGAGAGTGACTGCAAGCTTTTAAGAGGCAGACTGGTAGTCTGTCCTACCGTGTGACCCAAGTTCTCAGGCAGGTGTGATGCATCTGGCCCACAGAGCTGCCTCCCAGGGCTCTGACACACGTTTTGTCCTGCATCTGTGGGAGAACGGATCAGTATTGAAAGAAGAAATGCAGTAAGCCTCTCTTACAAAGAAGAGATGTTGCAGGTTGTTCTGCAAGCAGAGCATTTCCACTTCTGTTATTTTCCGTCTTTAGAAGCAGGATTATGTTGACCTTAACGAGAAGTAATCATTGTATGGTCGTAAAGCATCACGTGCTTGGCTGCCTTCTGAATGAACGTGCAGTTGTGGTTTGCTAGCCCTAAAAATGTCAGGATTTGGGGGGGGGGGGATCTATTAAGTTTTTTTAGACTTAATGGCAACAGCAGAGATTCAACAACTGGAATTTAATAATTATTTTCATGAGTTAAAACTGATTATACTTTTTCATATGGCTATGGCTCGTACATTTCAGCGGAGGACTGAAATGTATAGACTTTCATTAGTAAAGAAAAAATACAATAGACTATAAAATGAAAACTCAAACACCAGAACACAAAGCTTTTTGAGTAACAAGTTGCTATTACTTTCCTAGGTAGAACTGTGTTTTTAAAATACCTGTTTCATGTTCCGTTCCTGATCAAGTCCAACGTAGAGTCCTAGCAATTATATTAGTAAAGTAACAGTGGTCTGTGTCATCAGGTTTGTCTTAGAGACAGCAGTGTCACTGCTGTGTGATGCAGGTCTGTCAGTGAAAGGATAAGGGAGATTGCTTAACTAAAGTACATTTCTGCAAAAAAAATTAGGAAACAATAAACCCTAATTATTAATAAAAGAAATTTATTGCAGGGTGCACTTTAAAAGTGTTCCCGTATTTGTGGTCCATTTGTCCTCACATCCCGGAGAAACTACATTGCAAGATATAACCTATTTTCCTTCCTACAGGGTCACTTGAGCTCCTCCTGAGCCTTCCTTCTAGAACCATCTTGTAACACAGATTCAGGCAAGGTCTTGAGCTGTCTCTTTGCTGCCAAGTGGTATCTGATATCATAATCTAAATAATGTCATCCTGTCCAGCCACCCCCCACCCCTACACAGCCATGTGCCCTTGCATGATCTCTGCAACCCTCACTTGTCACGGGGCAGGGATTGTTGCTCCAGGAAATCTAGACTTGCAGTATGTGTCTGCCCAGTCTCCTTTATCCTCTCATTATCAGCCCTGTGCAGAACATGTTTTTTTAACATAGAAATGCTTCGCAAACATGCATGAAATAGGGAAATTACTGAAGTGTCACTTGTTTGTAGAATCTAAACCAGATTTCTTACTGCACTCAGTAATACTATGCAGGTGTCAGGTAATGGTTGTTTTGCAGCAATACCAGGACAAGGGGGTGGGGGTTTTGTTTTAAATTACAGCGGTGGCTGTAATGCGAACAGTTATGAGTGTGCTCCATATAGAACAGCCTTCTAGGCTGGGATGAAGACCTTTTACGGCAACACCTTTCCAAGACAAAGAGGGTAATGCACTCAACACCAGATCCAGACTACTTGGAAGTCTTTTAAAACCAAGTGGAAATGCCCACAGTTCTCTGTTGTCGTGCAAAGCCTTGCTTCTCAAGGAGAGAGAGGCAAAAAGCACGGGGATCAGACAGAAAAATCAGCCCAACCCCACATCCTGCAGCGGCAAGAAAATTTGATTCTCTGCTGCCTACATACGCTGTGCTGCAGAAACATTTTATCCAAATTTAGTATTTCTGTCTTCCAAGGAAATAGTTCTGCTCTGCTGGTAGGTGCCCAGTGCTCAGCTGAGGATGTTCCATTTGGCCACAACAAAGTGTTGCAGCAGATGAAGATTCAGCAGGTTGTGGGTGGAATAGCAGTTTCTTACGCAACGCATCGCTGATAGGAACATGAGCTCTGAAGGGCGTGAGGAGAAGCCTGCTGCTGGGTTAATTGTAAATAATCTGATGGGCAAACCATCTGTGAGTCTGTTTATAGGAGAGCCACGGAACAGTAGAAGGACAATGCTACGAAAATGCTTTTTACAAATTATCAGACTTTATAAAGAGGGATGGAAAGAGCGGTGGTGAGGAAGTTACGTGTTCTGGTGGGACAGTATGAGGGGACAAGAAGTGCCAGACAAGTGCGTTATGCCTGCAGAATGCCAGACACGGAGATGAGAAGTTTCTATGCCCAAAGGGCAAGATGCAGTGAATTAATTGAAACGGGGAAAATACTTTAAAACTTAGGATCTTTCAGAACTACCCTACAAGCAGCCCGACTTCTGCCTGAGTGCGGGGGGCAGCTTGTTCCGACGCGGTACCACTCGGTTCAGGCGGGAAGGCTGAGCGGGAGAGCCAGAGCAAGAAAAACCGGGAGGCTGGGCGCGGCGGGGGTGCCGCTAGACTGGCAATGAAGTGGCTTTTTGACGACTTGGGATGGAACCTGAGACACATCCGTGACTTCGCGGTCCAACCTGACCGGCCGCCTGAGGCGAAGCACGGCCCGCGCGGGAGCGCTGCGCGCCGGGGGCCTGCGGGGGGCGGGCCGGGGGCAGCTCACGGCGGTGGCTCCGCTACGGCTCCTGAGGCTTTAGGAAGCCCCTGTTTCAGTCGGAAACCCCCCTGCGGACGGCTTTAAAGCCACCCGAGCCACCGCGGTCGGAAAGGCACTGCGAAAAGGCGGCTTTCCCGCCGGCTGCCGGCCGAGCAGCGCTCCGGCAGCCCCCTCAGGCGGCGGCGCTCCGGGCCCGGCTCGGACGGCACGTGCCGGCAGGCGGCCACCCGCCGGTGTGTCAGCGCCCGCGGGGCGCGGGGTGAGGGCGGCAGCGGGGGCAGGCGGCGGCGCTCCCCGGGCCGCCGCCGCAGCAGGCGCACGGCAGCGCCCCGGCCCGGGCGCCCTGTCAGAGACGGGGGGAGGGGGGTGCAGGGCCCCGCCCCGCCCCGCCCGCCGCCAGTGCCCAGCAGGGGGCGCGCGGCGCTGGGGCGGGGCGGGAGAGGCCCGCGTGCGCGGAGGGCTCTGGCGGCCGGTGAGTGGAGTGAGGAGGCGGGCGCGGGGCTCGGGGAGTGGCGCGGCCGGGGGGGCCGCGTGTCCGTCCGCCCGCCTTGGCGCCCGCAGCGGGGCCCGGCGCTCCGCTGTCCGTGAGCGCCGCCGCTGGGGCCTGCTCTGTGTGTGTCTCCCCCCGCTCCCCCCCCCCCCCCCCCCCCCCCAGGTCTTCCGCAGCGGAGGGGCCGCGCGAGTGGCGTTTGCGGCCCGGCGGCCCCTCACAGCGGGGCGGCCTTTAGCGGCCGGGCCCAGGGGAGGCGCAGGGGGGCCGCGGCTCGGCTCCCGCGGCGGGTCCCGGCTCGGAGGGGGCAGCTGGGGCGGGGGGGGCGCTGCCACGGGGCGGGTGGCGGCCGAGGGGAGGGCAGGCGGGCCCCTGCAGGGTAGCCCCTGGCAGCGGGGTGCGGGGCCTGCAGCGGTGGGGCGGGAGCCGGAGGGAACGGGCTTCCTCCAGAGACCCCCCAGCGTTTCACGGTGTCCCGACTGTGCTTACTGGGAAGGGTGAGGATTGCGCTGGAATGCACCGCGCTCTCCCGCCTCCCGGCAGCCACCTGCCCTCCAGACGTATTGAATCCAGCGCAGTTTCTGTGTATTTAGTCATCCCCCGGGTGTTTCTCTTCTATTAATTTTTCCATGTCACTTTGAAGCACGATGAAGTTTCATCACTGACGGGGATTCTGTAGCTCGGTGAGGCCCTGTGTCAAGAACCAGCTCCTTTTGGTTATTTGTTTTTTTTTAACAGGGCTCTTGCAGCCCACACGTGTTGCATTCTAGTTCTTGCCTTGGAAAGCAGCAGTGGATCTCAGCCCATGGTGTTTGTGCCGCTCATGGTCACAGGCTCTGTCATACCCCTTCTCAGTTACGTCCTCCTCATAGTCATTCCACAGCAAAAGCTGTTCTGGTCTTTGGATGTCTCACCACCCTTCTTGAAACTTTTCTGGTTTCAGTATTTTATCTGCTTTTTGTTGAGATGAAGGGACCAGAACTGCTGGCTAGTTTTGTTCTGTATGTGCTGGTGTCTTGGAGCTCTTGGCAGATCCTTTTAAATTTCTTGTAAATTCTACTTAATCATGTTCTCATCAGATGCTGTTCCCATTCAGGCAGGAGACTTCAGGATTATGATGTGATTCTCCAAAAATATCATACCAGTGTTTGGTGGCAGCCAGAATCAAATGTTAGAATTTTTTAGGAAAATAAATAGACTGTAACAGAAAACATCATCAAATAACAGCATAAATGTGTGGTCATGTGTATCTTAGATATTGTGTAGAGTTCTGGTCCCCTCATCTCAAAAAAAACCCCAACCAACTATTAAAAGTGTTTAACAAGGATGAGCAAATGTATGGAAAGACTTTTGTCAACCAGTCAATGGAGTGGATTAAACCCTTCAGGCTAGGAAAGAGCCAGCTTGCAGAGTGAGGGAAAGGGGGTGACATACAGGTGTCTGTGAAATGACATGTGGAATGGTGTGGAGAGTGTGTAAGTGCTCAGCCATTTGCTTTCTCTTCAATGCACAAAGTATTTACATCACGTGAAGCTAGGTAGCCATGGTTCACAGCTAGAAGAGGTAATTATTCATAAAATAAAACTTATTACCAGCTGACATTATAGATTAAAAAACATTATGTCAATTTAAGGGGTACTGGACAAGTGTCTCTAAGAGAACTGCATTCACAGAATAAATCACTTCAGGTGCAGAAACAGCTGCCTTAGGGGACAACGGTTAAAGTCTGGGAGAGTACAGAGCGGGGAGGTATCACATGCACTTGCCTTATCTCGATCCTTCTGAGACAGCTGCGTTTGGCTGCCTTCAGGATAGAAGAATGACCAGTATCAACCCCTGATCTGAACTAGTACCATTTGCCAGGGACATTAACAAAATGTCCTCCAGACTTAATCCTGAAATGGAGCTGTTCTCTGATCTATGGTGGGTGAGCTGCTCCTGGTCTGCAAATCCTGCCTTGACTCTCTTTCCCTACTGCACAAAAGCATTAGTACTTCAGGAAACTGTTCCAGGTTTCTGTGCAAGTTTGTCAGTATTGCTTTTCTGATGTCCGCTGGCTTGGCCATCCTGTTCAGAGGCTGTTCTGTTTCATGGCACCTAGGCCCCAAAACTGTGAGTCGTGGAGCATTTCTCGGTTGACTGCAGAGGAACAAGCTGGCTGCATGTGTTTGAGGGAGACCTCTCAAATGTTTGACAAGTTTTGATTTGTATTCGAAGTCTCTACAAACCAGATGTAGCTATGGCCTAGCATAGGACACATGACCAGCCTTGTAGTAGTTTTCTGGTCCCTCTGATGGGGACTCGTTTACCTCCAAGCAGGTGGTTGCAGCCCCTTTCAGGTGATTTTTATTATGGTTGCACACCATTGTCCAGCTTTTCTCGGTATGTGTCACAAACACCATAGACGATGAGCTATTTGCTCAAATACTGACTTGGGTGGCTTGGGGAAAATGTAACTATTTAACTCTGGTTTATGCTATCTGTCTTTAGATCCAAGTTACTCTAGAATAAAATCTTTACTGAAGTTGCAGGTGTGCTTTTTATATTCTTCGTAAAAGATCTAAGGGGCTAACTCCATCCTCTTCCTGCCCCCTCCCAGCGATGAACCGGGTGGCTTTCCAGTTGTGTTCCTATTCCTTGGCCCTCTCAGTAGTCTCTCCCCGGACCCCAGCTGACCTGGTGACTGCAGGTTTCCAAACTTCACTGGATAGTGGGACACACTTGGGCATAGAAGCCACCCTCTTATCTCAAAGAGGGGCTTCCAGGTGATCATAATGATGGGTGGACCAAATGTACAGGGGACTAAAGACTAGGAATTTTTGAGTGAGTTAATTTTTCCATAGAATTCCTTCTAACTTTTTTATTCTTTTCCCTCTGCTTTAGAATTTGTCTATGTAAAGGTAGAGTTTTCAAACATGACATCTGGAAACTAATGTTAAATAGGTACAGTATTGTGAAGACAGGGCCTTGGAGTCTCCTGTACTACTATTTTCACTTGGTATTACCACTTTTTCTTTTTTTTTCCTTCTTCTTTGAAGAGCTTTCACTCTGTATGGATGACATTTACCTGAACAGCTCATCAACTAATAAGAGAGAGGTAACGCTGTGCAGAGGGGAAGGGACTAAGGAGTCTGCAGGCACCTCCACCCCTTCATGCCACCTGCTGCACCATGGGAGCCATACGCCATGTAGTGTAGTTGTTAGTCACCTCGCTTTTCCCATTTTATGGGCAGATGAGGCTTTCCAGAGGCCAGTAGCATTCAAATTTGCCATTCTGCCCTACGAACACAACTGCGCTTGTCCATGTTCCACTCTGTCTGTGGGAGCTTTTTTCCTGCTTTCCTTTAAATGACCTCTGACTTTACCATGACTCTTTATTTTTCCAAACTGCATGCAGTGTTCTTGAGGTGCTCTTGGAGATGTGCTTTCTTTATCTTTTTGCTTTTTAATTAGGTGCACATGCAACACTTAAGCTAAGAATTAATAGTAAAGAAGATTTACCACCTTGCTGGTTTTAAACCTTGTATTCCTATTAATACAAGGGTTTAATGCAGGTAACATGGCTGTATCAGCACTGTACATGTTACAACCACTCTGAACCCCAGGGAATTCCTAAAATGCAACCCTGTCCCCACATTGTGGCTCTTGTAGAGAGTCCGTGAGGCCAGAGCGCAGGCTGCTCTAGGAGGGACCCAGGGCCTGGGGCAAGCACAGATGGGCCGGCGGGAGCCTCAGGGCTCAGATGGGCCTTGGGCCTTTAAATAGAGTTTAAAGGTTCCCTAAGGGCCAGAGGCACTGTGGGTTTCTCTGCTTCCTCCCATCCTCCCCCAAAACTTTTAGGGTTGTTCCTAGACTTGAGAGCAGTGAACTTTCTGAGAGGGGTATGGAGGGGCTTTCGAACAGTAGAACTTTCTCCCTTGAAGCCAAAGGAATTTACCAATCTCATTCACATAAACTCACTTTAATAGTTTTCTGATGTAGTTCTTGAGTATGGAAATGCCTTCATGCTAATGACCTGTCAGTGTATATAGACAATATATGTATGTTCAGAAAAATATAATTTCTACCATATGTTCTGAGTTACCTTTCCTTGCAACCTCACAGTTAATTACTGCTTGGTTCCTAAGGCTTTAATTTACAAACTGAAAGGAAGACTATCAAAAAAATCAACTAAGAAATATTTATAGAAAAAAGATGTCTATGGCTGTATGCCTTTTTATCTACTGAAACAATGGGTAATGCTTCATCAGCAATTTTATCTGTGAGGGTTTCATTTAATGGGTATGGATTTAGTCCTTGCAGATGCCTATATAGGCTAGCTGAACATAAAATTTAATTTCTGACTTAATAACTGCAAGTTTGCATCTGTTTCAGTTTCTTAGTGTCGAAACATAGATATGTCCTTGCCTAGGGGATAATAGCAAACCGGATTATTATATGTATGATGCACTAAAGAAAAAAGAAAGTCGTGAGATGAGGAGTGGTTTTAAACTTCTAACATCTGTCCTAATGGAAAAAAGTTCTTGTGTAGGGCCTAAATGGATTATAGCGTTGCATAGTTAGAGCATTGTTGCTAGAAACTATATTATCCGTGTGAACTTGCAGTCATATAGGAAGTATTTTAAATAATAATATAAGTAATTTTAAAGCATTTATGTTTTATTCAACAGAAAACTAGGGACAAAATTAGCCATTTTGGCTTTACTAGGTAACTTGACTTCCGAATTCTCCTCTTGCGTAAGGCGCAGGTGGGTCTGCAGGCTCTGAATGATTCCCTGTTTGGCCAGCCTGGCCCGAGAAGCCAGCAAGTCAATAAACGATACTCTAGGAAAGCCAAGTGCTTTATTCTCATCACATGTAGGTGTGTACCGTGTCAGTGGAACGGCAGAGTAATTATTCTAGTCAATACTGACGAGTTATGTCACAGTGGCAGGTTAATGGTACCATTTTTCCGGCAAGCAGGGAGCAGCTTTGTTTTAAGTAATGCCTTGAAAGCTCTGCTAGGGTGAGTAGCATGGAGGGAAGGGTGGAGGAGGAGACTGCGAATTCTGGAGTTGTCATTGTAATGCAGGCAATGGGGAGAAGAAAAACCATGAGCCAGCTATACTAGAAATGATATTTACTGTTGAAGTTGCCCATGGTTCAGACGGCCCACGGTTTTCTCAGTGACTTCTGTGCAAAGGCAGCTGTATGCCCCTTTCCGAGTTCCGTTACAGTAGTTGCTCGTGTGCCAGTTCTTAGATCAGAGGCAGAGAAAATTAGTTTCTTGAAAGAAGAATCTTTCCCAGTTTTCTCCAGTACTTTTCACGTACTGGGTTCCCGTTTTCGTCACCTTCATCATATGAGGTGGCACTGTCCCTTCTGGGAAGGACACAACCGGATCAGGTGCAGCTCAGCTGCCTGGGCTCAGCAGGGTGAAGGGATGCTGTGCGGCGGCACCCGCTTCCAGCTTTCTGAAAATGGCTGCACTTTGCCGTTACTATGTCTTTCTGGTACAAGTTACGTGCGTGCTGCTGTGCACAAAATACACAAATTTTAATTTGAGTAGTGTTGTTTTAGAAAAACATCTTCTCAAGCTTCTTGTTGGCTTTTGTTTGTAGGAGGTTTCTGGCATTCAGAGGAGTCTTGTCTTTTTTTTTTTTTTTTTTTTTTTTTATGGCGTGGAAGTTAAAGCCAGGTGACGCTGATCCTGGAATGCTAGTTTACTTCATTTTGAGTCAGAAATGTCTGACTTTTGAACATGGGAAGGAATGACCAGCAGCTATCCTTATGTCTAGGAGGGAAAGGAATCATTTCTATAGGATTTGCCAAATCCACTAAAGGGTGGTTTTCTTCTGCAGGCTAATACCTAAAAGGTGTACAGATTCAGGAAATCCAAGAACTGCAATGACAACTTCCCTCTATGAATACAAGCCAAATCTGTGTTGTATAGAAAGGGAGCAGTGTTGCTGCTGTTCCTGAATTCTCTCTGGAGGCATGTTACTCCTGATCAGCCTCTCACTGGTTTAAGAGCTCCTAAGTAGAGGGAATATGTTTTCTCATGTTAGGCAGTTTTCCTAGTTAGCTGTTAGCCTGAGTCTGCATTGTCAGTGGAAGTTGTTTGATTTGGGAGACTATGCCATTATTAAAAGTGTTCACCATTGGAAAGGGTTAATTTGATTAATTTTTTTTCCTCTGGTTGAAGTCTAGAAAAATGGATGATGATGATGATGACATTCCCCAGCTTTCATCCCATACGTTGGCTGCCCTCCAGGAGTTCTGTTTGGAACAGCAGCAGAGAGAGGGCATGAAGACCTCCCAAGGGTTTAATCAATATTCCATTGGCTCGATAGAAGAAGACTGGGTAAGAAACTATAAACTTCAGTGAATGAAGCACAGTTAAGAGGAGTAGCCTTTACCAAGTTTCTTTTGTGGATGGATAATGAAATGAAATGAAATGAAAAAGGGGAACGCTCAAGATGTTCTTAGAGTAGCAAAATTAATGGACAGTATTACGGTGGATATTTGCCTAAATCTGGGCACAGTTGTCTGTTCTGCATATGCGTGGGGGGTACAAACTGAAACTGCATGGAGAGGGAATAAAGCTGCCAACAGAAGCATGCATCCCTTCTGGAAATTTTAACTCCAGCCTGGCATGTGAAGGTAGTAAAGATTCTTCCCCCAGTTTTAGACAAACACAGTGTAACAAGACCAAGTGATCTTTCTTTTCACATCATATTTCTTTCTGTGTTTTATTTCTTTGGTTTTGTGGATGGCTGCTTTGCTGCTTTTTTTTCATTCTGACTGATTTTTTGATTTATCTCTGGACTGATGTGCGGGGGGGGGGGGTTTACTCTTCCTTTTTCTGATGTCTTCTCATTCAGTATTTTTATCCTTTATATATATCTATATATATCTATATATATCTATATATATCTATATATATAGAAGGATATATATATATCCTTCTATACTGTCACTTTTCAAAGTTCCTTTTTCCTTTTCCACTAAAGTAACTCAGTTTAAGAGCACACAGATATTGAGTATCTGCACACTGGGTTTGAACTAACAAGTGTCTGATTTTGCATTACTTGGTTTTCCTGATACTGCAGTACATGCTTTGGAAACACACAGTGTAAGATCCCTGCTGCATGTCACTGGATTACAGAAGTAAAAAGACTGTCAGGAAAATAGGCACCTTTCCAGCTTCAGTGTGTGAACTGAGAAGTTGCTATAAATTTTGGTTTTCTTCAAATATGACTCACCACACCTAACTGTACATAGCACAGTCAGAAAGGTTGATGTTGTTTGTCATTGCATGTTATCTTTCTCAGCAACTGAGCCAGTTTTGGTACAGCGATGAAACTGCATCTTGCCTGGCTAATGAAGTGGTTGTGGCAGCTGGAAAAGGTGGCAGGTAGGTTTTAATAATTACATTGTAGATTTAACATGTCTTTTCTGTAAATGTTTCATTTCTACTATGTAGACAGAGCATGCAGTTTAATTCATTACTCGTAGTTCATCTTTGTTCAGCTGGGATACTGCAGAAATGCTTTGCTGCTGTGTAGTTAATAGTAGTTCATCAATAGTAGATCTTACCATTTAGCATTTCACTGAATGTTGTAGGCTCTGTCTTGTAAAAGTTTGCTGAGTCTTTTTATTTTTGAGTAATACAAAGAGCTGCAGAGCTTATTAATGACTTGCAATTCTTTCCTCTCCTTTCATACAAAGTTTCTGCAGAACAGATGGAAAAACTTGGGTTTCGTCCTATTTCTGTAAGGAGTCGTTTTTAATTTCAAGTTTTCAAGTACATTTCCTGGCTGTTCTGAAACAAGATTTTTCTCTGTAGTTAAGCTTCAGGTCTTTGTGCAGCATGGAGGTTGAATAGGTTAATGGCTTTAATACTTAAAACTCTGTTATTAAATGATTATTTGTTAGAATGGAGGAATAACAGTTTACATTTTTGGGACTAATGTTTAAAATGTTTTGCCAAAGCAGTCCTGAGGGCTGCTGTAGGGTTTTTATTGTTGTTGTTTGCCTTTTAAATTAATATTCTAAGTTACTGTCTCTTTTTCAGGATAGCATGCATTAGTGCACCAAGTGTGTACCAGAAACTGAAAGAACAGGACGGTAAAGATTTCTCGGTGTGTATACTGGAGTATGACAGAAGGTTTTCTGTATATGGAGAAGAATTTATCTTCTATGATTACAACCACCCCTTGAACTTACCTGAAAATCTCCTGCCACACAGTTTTGACATTGTAATAGCAGATCCACCTTATCTATCTGAGGAATGTCTTCAAAAAACATCAGAGACCATCAAATACTTAACAAAAGGAAAGATTCTGCTTTGTACAGGTATAATTGATAAAAATACTAGGCCACCATTAAGCATCTTTTTCTCTCTCTCAAAAGACAAACTTACTCAAGTGAGAAAAATACAAACTCAATAGTACTACTTTATCATTAATTCAAGGAGGAGTATGTATCCTAAGCTTTTTACTGGAATACTTTAGTTCAACATTTATTTTAAACTGAAGGCATGTGTTTTTTAATAGTTGAGGTCAGTACTTTCTTCATGTGGCATTATGAGTTTTACTAAATTTTTTAAGAATTGTAAGATCCTCCTGCAAAGTTCCAGAAGTGCTTTTTCTTGTAAAAGGGCCACTCTGTAATTGCAATGATTGAATGAAATCTGGGTATGACAAATCTAGGTGCAATTTATTGTTAAAGTCTTATTGAATAACCTTACGAATTTGTGATTTTTTTAAACACGTCAGTAGCTGCAGGACTTCAGCTGCCATATACAACTTAGCATCTAAGGTGCACTAAGTAGAAATAATGACAAATAGGTTGGAATTGCCTCTGCTGAGTAAAGTGGGATTATTTCAGCTAAGTCTTGATGAAAATAAAAAGTCAACCTTTTTTTTCCCCCCACATTACCTGTCCTTACTGGTAAACACAGAAATTGTCATTTGCATGAATATATGAGGGGATTCTGCCACTATGATTCAAGTAAAGAGATCTTAGGCAGTGAAATACAGCTGGAGGAATTAAAAACCAGTGATCAGAGCAGTGAAACTAGATAACTTGCCAACTGTACTTGCAGGTCCTTCTTTATGGAGATACACTTGTTGGTTTAAGAAGTGATGAGTTCTGCCATAGTCAGGGTGTTTCTTGAACTGTGATCTTATTACAAGACATCTGAAGACATCCAGGAAAGTTTTGCAAAAAAAACAAGGACAAAACCCCTCTACACAATTTGAGGGAAGTTAACCAAGCAGGCAAAAAAAAGAAAAAATAACGCGTGGCCATAGAAAGCCTGCTTCTTTGTTTAATTGGACATGGCAGTCATGCATAAGGATGGTTCTAAGATTTTTCTTCCCTAAAATGGATGGGTTGTCCTTCAGTTTAAGAAGTTTGAGAAATACTGCGCAAGGAAGTGATTTCTCAAGTGTGTAGTTGTAAATACCACACTGCAGTTCATCTGAGTGGAAGAGTATATGTAATCTGTTTGCATTTCCCATGGCTCCCTACCATGTAATTTCTTTGGCATGTAGCAAGAAGATTGAGTTCAAGTTTCTGTTTTCTATAAAAGGGGCACTGATCTTACCCTCTGCTGCTTGCTATGAAAGTTCTCAGACACTGATTTCCTTGGGGCATCTTCTGTTCTTTTAGATGTATTTTGAATTTGCCATTAGATTCGGGTGTTAAATGTTTAGCTGATAGTGTAGCTGCTTTAAGCCTTGCTTCCTTAAAAAAAGTAGGCTCTATCTATATGCATTTGGGAGGAGCTATTAAAAAAGCCCAAACATTCTGTTGTTTTTCTCATTGAATACTAATTATTTTTGCTGCAGGTGCAATCATGGAGGAACAGGCAGCCAAATATCTTGGTGTGAAGATATGCAAGTTTATTCCAGAACACTCGCGAAATTTAGCCAATGAATTTCGATGTTACGTGAACTATGCATCTGGATTGGACTGATTCTCCTAAAATCTACAACTTTTTCAGATTAGTGACTCCACATTTCTCAATGCTGAAATATTCAGCTCCAAGTACTGTTTTCTGGGCTAGCTTTAATCAACACAGTGTGATAGCCTCTCTCTTTTAAATGTGTAAGCATGTGCAGTTACTTTGTTTTGAATCTTACCTGTTAGGTAAATGGGGACCAAACAGTGCAGGTGCTGGATAATGAGAACTTCTCTGTTAAAGAGTTTTATTCTAACTGCCCGTTTTTACTGTCCAAGGACTCTTCAGTGACCTCTGAAGTGATTTTAGCTGGCTGACTTATAACAACACATAGGTGCTTGCCTCACAGACATCAGAATTGTCATTGCATCAGAACTGATGACTAGGTAGCTAGTGGATGGTTGAAAGAGCATGAATAGTGGTCTCCTTTCAATCTTGAGAGATGCCTCTCAGTGAAGGGATTGAGAGATGTTTATTCTGAACGTGTCACATGTTTTCAGATTCATTATCCAGCAGGCTGATGTTTTTATAAAGAATAACTAGAAGAGAAAATAGCTCTCCTTCTAGGGAGGCCTCTCCATTTGTTTTTAATAATAATCAGAAGTACCTACCAGTTGCCAAGTAAGGTAAGACATACTATCCACTGTTGTTGCCAGACTGACTTTTTAAAAACTTGTGGTTATTATTTCACCTTTTCTCTAAAGCCTTGTCACAAACCCAGACTTTCTTTTTGTAAAAGATAAGTTCTATTTTGTCATCACCACCAAGTACACTTGTGCATGTATGTGTGCTGGACTAGAGAAAATGTAAGTCGTTAAATGTCTCTGCAGAAGTACAGTGCATTTATTTTGCGATGTTTATGTGTTAGCACAACAGAGAGTCATGAGCTTTTAAAAGACATGACTAGGCTGTTCTGTTTACTAGTTAAGTGAATCTCCAGGGCTGTTATAAACCTGATGTCTCCTTCAAAAAAAGCACAGTAAGGATTTCCCCATTAGAGAGGGCTTTACTTTCATTAAGAATCCTATACATTAGTCAGGCAAATGCAACACATCAGCTGGGCCTTGCATTAGTGCTTCAGACTGTTCATCGATTCTCACTTTGAGTTACTCTTGCTGTTAGTTATGAGATGCTTCTGTAGAAATGTGACCCACACGTTAGTCACTTAAATCTTGACTCATAATGAATCTGGTTAAATATGGTGCCTGCTTTTTAGCAGATTTCAGTATCAAGCTAAAGGTGATTTACAGGTATGTCAAGTTTGTAGTTACGAGAACAGTCCTTTTTTTTTTTTTCTATTGCCCAGTTTTATCTTTGCCTCCTGTCCCACAGACAGCAGTAGAGCACTAGAACAGAAGTGTCTTAGAAATCCTTGAATTTTACAAGGCCACTGAGGTATAACATAAGGTATTGATCAACTCCCACTGTTTTTAATAGACAAATGTTAAATTTTAGACACAAGGTTTGGGCAGTATTTTAATCAATTTCAATCAAAATAGGTGATAGATTAGAAAAACTTTGATTTGGAGTAGTAGAGATTTTTGGTAACTGATGATAATTTTGAAAGCCAGTTTTGACTAACCTTTTGACTACTATTACTAATGTATTTTTGGGTAAAAGCTGGTTCATAAATTCCAAGGCGCTCCACAGTTTTGTCAGCTATAAATATACTATACAAAACCTAAGTACTTGTCTTTTGTATGCTGTATTTATATATTGGGATTGTGTAAAAAGCTACCAGAAATGCTGCATCTACAAAACGAAGCACCTAAAATGAAGTATTAAGCAATTTGTTTTGCAATGGGGATAAACCTAATTAAGCTTGTGAGACAAGAGTTTTAATACTTGTGAGAGATAATACTCATGTTTCTATGCATTTTTGCTCTTTGGATGCATATTTTCCCATCTGGTGGAGTGAATAAATGAGCAGGAATAACATAGATGGAATATAATCCTCCTTCAGTGCTCAGAGAATCACGCTTCTTGAGCTGGACACAACAGTGGTTCATAAATATCCACCCAAGCCAGTGTTGCTCTCTTCCCCATTTTTCAAGAAATTAACTTCCTAAGGCTTTTCCCTCCTCACATTTTGTATCTGCTGCTTCCTCCCCTCTCTCCTCCCATATAGTGTTCCTGAGTTCCACGATGCCATTTTTCTTTCTTTCACGCATCTTGGTTTCTGTCAGACTGGTAACAGGTATTGTTAAAATGAGAGAAGTGCAGCAGATGAAGAGCTTGCAGGGACAACAGCGACCAGGCTCTTCTGACAGTCTCTGTGAGCCCATGGCCGATACAGTTTTGCCTTTCAAGCCAGAAGCCATCCTTGCTGCTGAGCCCCATAAAGCCAGAATCTCCCCCCAAAGTGACCGTCCACAGGTGGCATACAGCTGGGTTTAGCTGTTTTCCAGGAGGCTACACCATTACCTTTATGTGGCCAGTTTCAACTTAAAGCAGACCAGAAAGTTAAATGCATAGGTGTTGGCACAAATCTATATGTCACAGTTGTAAACTGGTTTATGTTTACTACCTCAGTGTCTTGCACACCAAGCAGACGGAGACAATGAAGTAACTCCTCAAACTATGCAGAAGCTTCAAGTGGGACAGGTACAAATGCCAGAAGGTATGATACTCTTCCCCTGCCACCCACCTAAATTAGAACATGCTGTTCTAATACAAGCATCACCTATGTTGCTGCTTTGCTATTTCCTTCAGTTTGCTTCATTTTAGTAAACGTGTGTTGTTGGGCTCTCTGTATCAGAATTAAAAGACGACTTTGCTAACTTCATCACAGACCTTGCTTAAAAAATGAAAGTACACCGTTCAGTTGTACCAAGAAATTCAGTTCACCAAGAAAATAACTGCTACTTCTCACATGTAGGTCAGATGGCTTTGAAAGGCAGCACTGTGAAGGTCCACAATTACGAAAATGAGGGTACATGTGAATCTGTGCAGATGCAACAGAGCAGCACGTTGTCCACCAGCTTCCCTCTTAAAAGGCTGGTGAGCGCAGGCAGCTGCCCAAGCAGAGCCTCACTAGATGCATTCACAGCCTTCATCAACGGTAGGAGGTAAACTATTTTTGTTGTGCTTGTTTCCAAGGAAGTAGCTGTGTTTCTGAGAAGGCTGCAAATGACAGAAACTGGTAGTGTATTTGTACTTTGTGGCACTGCAGTAACTTCAAGAAATACTAGGTGATAGCAAAGTCTCTTCTGTAATAGGATTATGAAGAAACCTTGTTTCAAGTAGTGATTGGCTTGCTTTACTGTGGATGTCTCATGGATGGACTTTCTATTGGAACAGACTGTAGTGAAGCATTACCACCAGGCTGCTTTTCCAGTGGCATTTACGACTGCAGAGTCATATGTGCCACAGACTCTTGGCTGCTGTATGCAATACCCTGCTGCTGGTACGAGTGTGACACTTGACAGAAAACCTGGGATCTGTGCACAGGCTGATGGCTGTAGTTGGAAAAGACTATACTGCAGCTGCCTGCACCTTACTCCAGATGACAAATGAAACGTTTCTAGAAATCCTGTTGCATGGCGTCCGAGGTGCTGCTTCCATTAAGATCTAATCTGCACTTCCTGTTAAAAATGGTGTTGCTCTCGCAGAACCACAGAATGGTCGGGGTTGGAAAGGACCTCTGCAGATCACCTTGTCCAAGGTTCTCCTAGAGCTGGTTGCACAGGATCACATCCAGGCAGGTTTTGAATATCTTCAGAGGAGGAGACCCCACAGCCTCTCTGGGCAGCCTGTTCCAGCGCTCTGTCACCCTCAAGGTAAAGCAGCTCTTCCTCATATTCAGGTGGAACTTCCCATGTTGCAGTTTGTGCCCATTGTCCCTTGTCCTGTTGCTGGGCACCACCAAAAAGAGCCTGGCCCTATCCTCTCAAGATATTTGCCTACATAGGTGAGTCCCCTCTCGGTCTTCTCTTTTCTGGGCTAACCAGGACCAGCTCTCTCAGCCTTTCCCCATAAGGGAGATGCTCCAGTCCCCTCATCAGCTTTGTAGCCCTCCGCTGGGCCCTCTCCAATAGTTCCCTGTCTCCCTTGAACTGGGGAGCCCAGCACTGGGCACAGCACTCCAGATGGGGCCTCACCAGGGCAGAGCAGAGGAGAGGATCACCTCCCTCCACCTGCTGGTCACGCATCTCCTGATGCCGCCCAGGGTCCCATTGGCCTTCTTGGCCGCACACCCTTGGCTGTACAGTTAGCCGGTCTCTGTACCACACAACTGCTTTCACCCCTCCGCCCATGCCCCTCCATACCACAGCAAGCAGAAAGTATCTCTGATAGTTGGTTTTGTCACTCCTTCTCAATTACCTGCACGGTGCAGCCCCAGTGCCATGCAGAGAGGTGGGAAACGGTGCAGTTGGGGTTGGGTTGCAGCAGCTCCTTGTCAGCCCGTGTGAGAGCTTGTGCTGCTGCTCTGGGTCTGCTCATGTTCTGCAGCCTCCTTAGATGGGAATACAGCAAAACCAAGTGGTAGCTTATGCTGCCACTCAGCAAAATATGTAGGACTGACAAGATCTCCCTCGTGCCCTAGTCCAGGTAGTTATGGCTGTTCCCTAATCCCAGCGAGATTAAGGGGTCTTTATACTTAATGAGAACATCATATCCTTTTTCTCTTTTCCCCCTGTTGCTTTCTTGTTTGTGTCCCCCCACGCAATTCCATGTTTACTTGCAGCTGTAGACCTTCACCTATTCAAACACCTTCATGTAATGACTGGCTGATAAACCAAAACTAGCATCTCAGGCTTTTCTCAACCTTTCTAAATGATAGGAGTTTTCCAAACTATCTTAAGTGATATGACAGAGAAGAAAATAATCTCTTTACCAAGGATATTGTTCTGTATTTTGTGGCTCCTAATGTATTCCAGGGACAACCTCATTGAAGGAAAAGATTTTCCTGGCACAACAAAAATTTTCTCAAATCAGCTGCAGCTGCCAGAGAGTTTCAGCTTTGAATTGTTTGCATTTATTGGGCCTGGAGTTGGTTCAATGAGGCATTTCATGTCTGCCTTCTGTCAACAGTTTGTGAAGCCTTGAAGCAACTCCAATGCACCCTCCCTCCCCCCATGCAACTTACAGGCAAGGCTGCAGCAGCTGTAACCAGAGGGCTAGAAGCTGGAAAATGTCACACTGCAGTTGAAGTGAAACTGATATAAATCTATGATATGCTGATATCTTTAAAAAAAAAAAATCCCAAACAGGCACAAACTACATTTAATACTCAACCTTCTCCACGTGAGTAACGTGGAGAGAGTTTATATATGGAAGGATATTTTGAAGGTTAACAAACGTTTGTGTAGCTAATACTTCTTGATGTTAAGTATTAACAAACAGTTGTTCACTAACAAATTACTACCAAACAGTTGCTTATGCTAAAACATAAACATAGCTTTTAAGAGACACCTAACTGGAAAGCTGGATCATGAGACAAATCGGCTCAGCTAAAAAGTCTGTCACAAAAGAGGGTGAGGATTACAAAAGGAAAATGGGCTTCTGAGTAAGATAACATGAGGTTGCTTGTAACCATAGGAAACTTTCTGCACTTGTTGCAGTATGATGAGAAAGAGGTTGCCAACGTGCATAATCTATTGATCCACTGAGGTTCTGCAGTTCTCTAGTACTCTCCTTTCAGTCATCTAATTCCTGAAGCTAGATGTAAGCTAAAGCATCTTGTTTTTCTGGATTGGTGAAACTGATTATATTCCATTTACCTGATCTTAGCCTGTGACTCCCAGGAATTCCCAGAACATGCTCTAGTTACTTGAGAACCCAAAATGACTCCGTAATTTATGCCTGCAGGACAAGAGAGTTGCAACAAAAAGTGAGATTTTTTTTTTCTCCACATCATGCCAATAAATCCATGTGCTCTAGTAACTAATGTGTTGCAGACAAATTTGTATAACAAAGTGTGGACAGACAGATGAGTTTTGCTGGAGGGCACCATTTACCAAAGCTTTAGCTGGTAGCCCTTCTGGGTATTTACTAAATGTTAAGGGTTGTGTGGTTTGGCATTTTTTTGTTGCCTGGGTTTTTTTACTGCCTTTTACTGTGAAGACTTTGCTTTCTGTGCTGTGGAGTCTGAAGGTCCAACTTCACCCTGTCTGAAGTGTGCGTGTGGAAAAACCCCCACAATTTAACAGTGAAATCATAAGAGGTTAGACTGCTGAAGCATCATCCAACACAGTGTTTCTCCGGTTTTGTGTGTCTGCTTCTCTTTTGAGCCCCTCTGTCTTTTATTACCATTTCCCTCTCCTCAGAGGGTGAGAAGTTCTTCCACATTAGGAGGAAGGAAAAGTGGATGTAATTGCTGCAAGTATTTACATTCTCTGGGGAACAAGTAACTACCTATAATTGCTGGCAGCAGCTAGGCCATTAGCTGTTCTCCGAGTAGTATAAACACTTTATGACTTTCTTTGAACTCTCCTTTGAGAATCCCCTTAAGATAGAGGCATCACAATTTGAGGAAACACAGATCTAAAGACAAGTAGAATTGTGGAACAGCATCTGCACAAGAAACGCAGTTATCAACTTCAATCTGACATTGTGATGGGAATCTTTTATTGGTTTCTGGAGTTCTTAAAGTTGTTTTAGGCTTTGCAAGAAGCTACACACAGATTGCACTGTAAAAATAGTTATACTAGACTGAGTCAGAAAGAGCACAGCCAATAATTGTGCACCAAGACAAGGAGTTATCATATGATTTTCATTCTCTATTTAACTTGTTAATTCTGGTTAGCTCATAGTCTTTCCATTCTTCATCCAATGACACTCCAAAGGAGCATGTGTTTGTGTAGTGTGGGGACTTTCTCCACTATGAATTAAGCCAAATTTTGAGATTCTTGATGTAGCAAATACATTGCTGCATATGGTGTTAATTCTTTTTTGTAATGATATTGCAGTCACGATCTTTCAACTGTAAAAGATACTCTCTGCCGTGCATTCAGAGTTAATCAACTTTGGTGATGGTGGCTCTCTGAGGAGTTACGTTTGTGCAAGGTATGCCTGGTTATTCCTGATTCTCATCCACTAGACTAAGTCAACCTTCAGTCTCTTGTTCTGGAAATACAAGTTTTTGTGTATCTGGAGTTTCTGGTTAGGGCTTGCCATCAGGTTCCTGTAAGCTGCAAAGATGGAAGACTGCTCTTCCGCAGACCAGCATCTTTTGCAGATGATTATCTGTTATGTGTTGCATAGGGAAAAATGACTCACACCAGTTGTATGAATCAGTTGGACTTAACAAGTTTGCATTGGCCGGGACTCACCTCAATGACTTCTGGAGCACCTAGAAGTTAAGACCTAGCCTGTTACTCATCTGCAGTGTACCTGCAATGAAGCCTGTCCTTTGTACTTTTCTTTTTTGAATGGGGAATCTCTTCTCCTAACATGAAAAAGGTTTTGGCCTTTCAACTGTACAGAATACAGTTTTGTCACAGGAAACAGTTAAGCAGTTAATGATGAATGAAATCTAATACAGATTTCTTGGGACCCAAAGTGTGTTTTTTCTAGTTGATAATCTTCTGTGTAATTAGACTTAGTCCAGATCAGGAAAGTCCACTGCTGTTTTAAAATATTCTAGCATGCTTTTTCTCAGCACTTTTGTACCCTTAGCCATTTGGCAAGGTTAAAAACAACAAACTTGTAGAATATTGTTTCATGAATGACTCAAAGCCAGCAAAGGTTTCCTTGCTGTAGTGTATAAATAGCCAAAGATGTAACAGCCAAGAACACTGTTAGGAGATGAGATATGCAATATAAAGGAAGGCTCTCCCAGCCTGAGAAATTATCCTTTTAACTGCTGGTTTGGGACATGTATGGCAGCTATGTGATTTCTATATAAGAGTATTTAAAAGTAGAGTGTAAGAGGTTCCTTAAAAATGTCTACAACCAGTAGTCTGCTATAGTAATAGCTAGCATGCCTTACAGTTGCATCATCTAAAATTTACTGTGAATAAGCAAGTATAAAATGTTCTGCTCTAAAAAAAAAAAAAAAAGCTACTTTGGAATTTGCAACAAATACTTACATGAGCTAAAGAAGTTCTTAATATGAATTGTCATCTCTTATGATCTGAGTGACTGGACAAAACTTTCCATCTTATAACTGGAATTAAGTAGAAAAAGAGGGTAAGTCCATGTGTTTGCTGCTGCGGTGCAGTTTCTTGAGGTTGTGAAATGATGATGTCAAGCCAGTACTGTAACACGATTATGTATTCTTCATTCTGATGATGGCTTGTTCTGGCTTACCAGCAACTTCATTTCTTGCTTATCTATGCTGGAATTTACACTTTCAGCCTCTTTTTCTTGCTCAGGTACACAAGTGCAGCCCACTGGGATAGTGACGTAATCTTCTGTGTAGACGTAACGGCCCCCGGCACATGACGACGTGCGACGGAGGATGACTGTTGGCATGTACACAGGGGTGCTGCGGAAGTGAAAATTCTCCTCACCAAAGATCCCCATGAGGCAGCCTTTGCACAGACAGTATGCTTCAGGAATGTATTTAGGGTATCTTGTGGGATCATACGAAATTCTATAGGGAAGCAAATAATAAAGATTCATTAGTATATCTAAAAATAGATAAATTTATCTGGAAAACATTATTATAATGTAATTTGACCATAAACATTTATGTAATGTTTTTGTTTTCTTTGCCAGGAAAAATAGCTGTAGCTGTTGCTGTCTGGCTTCTTATTTGTAAAGTGTAAAGAAAAACCATGAACAACTTATAGAACCAATCAGGTCCTACAGTGCACATGCACCTGGGAAGTGACTGGCTTTCTAAAATGTGAGATTTGGGGGTAAGCAGAATAAGTTTTGCATTTTGGGCTGAACGGGTAAATAGAGCATTAAAAAGGATGCTTGGGCATTTTCAAACTTTTGATCTGCCTTGACTTCTTCAAAAATTGGTACAAATCCTTTTTAACATTAATACTGTTAAAGCTATGACATGATGTTTTAAAATTGTATAATTTAAATAGAATTAAATTGTACTGCAATCATTTTTGCTCCCTAGTATACTTGGGGTTATAAAGGTGCCTTTCTCTTGAAAGAAGAACTCTGTTTTTCTTTCTATATTTTTTTCTCTCATTAATCCTCCACTGTCTTTTCCTCTAACCAGAGAATAACATTTGCACAACCACATGGAGATAAACTGCAAAGTTAAATGTTTTTTTCTGCCCTCTCCTGCTACATTTTGAAGTAAAGCATTGCCCCAAAGCTTCAAGAGTATAGCCTCTATTTTCTATGGTCTTACAGTTTGTTGTTTGACCATTTCTTTTTGCTTATGAATGCCCTGTCTCTGGAAATTCCTGATAAACAGAAGCTGGAAAGCTTGTAACCTAAGTACAGCTCAGACCAATGAAGTCCAAGTTTCACCATTCCTCTCCGCATGTTGTTCGACACATGAACAAAGATGTCATACTACGATAGAGACCATAGCTGGCAGACCTACAGCTGTTGTTTTTAGCAAAGAGTAAAAGCTGATGAAGTCTGCTTGTTTTTCAAAATAAAAGACAAAGTACACAGCAGAGTACACATACTGGAGTGTTTAGCCACGCTGCTTATTGTGGTGGTGATGTATGTGTTGCTTTGCTCTTTACCTGCATTTCTTGCTTGTACTGGAACTAATTGCTAGGCATGGCTGTAAATTGTACGTTATTACAACTGCGTGCCATTATTCTAGAAAAGATGTTTGCACTTCCAGAAAGAGGGTATTTTAATATGTTTAGCTCCTATGCCAAGTGTTCTCTATGTCACTCTACGCTTCCCCCAGATCACCTTCTGTTCTCACAGTCAGAAAACGAGCCCTGCTCCAGCACGGGTTGCACTGTCCAGCTGCAGAGGGATGACGGCTCTCTTGGCTGGAGACGCATTCAGCCCAGCAGCACTGCCAACTGCTTCTTGGTGCGTCTCCCCCAGAGCCTGTCACCACTTTGGGAGGTTGCTGACCTCACAGATGTTATCAAAAGCACTTACCTTACCTGTCAGGTAACAGAAAACCCTTTTCTGGCCTTTCCCCCGCTCCTCTTTCACACTAGTAGACAGTTAGACCTACACAGAGTGCACACCAGAAGTGTCCTACAGGCTGTTACTGGCACGCAGAGGACATGAAGACATGTTGGGAGGTCACCTAGTCCAAATGCCTCCATGAGGCAAGCTCAGATGTATTTGCCCATGTTTGTCCAGCCTGTTCTTAAGAACTTCCAGAGGAGACCCCGAGCCCACCCAGAGGCTCTGTTGCAGTATTTCACCAGCTCTTTACTCAGTCAAGTGGATAATTTTTCTTCTTGCAACTAAATCAATCATTTCCCATGTTTGGATGGGAAATTACAGCAGCTGAGGCTAAAAAACTGAGTAACAGTCAAAGATTTGACACCAGAGAGAACGTTCAAGCCTCTAATGTTTACTGTGAACTGCCGCAAAACCAGTAAAAATTCTTGCGCTGGGTTTTAAGTCATCCTCTAATTGGGAACAGGATAGGACCACTATGCAGTAGATGAAGTGAGGCAACTACATAAGAAAAATGAATAAATTAAATACCTGTCATCAATATAATTATTTATGGGATGATACAAACTACTGAGTATACAATATCCCCTTTCCACAGTTTCAAAACAACCTATTTTGAAAACCACAATAGGTCTAAAATGATTCCTAAATTGTGTTTCCCAGGGTTTGTACCACTTCCTTGGGTATCAAAGTGTTAGCCTTTTATCTCTTTAGGTGGCCTCTGAGAGGAGAAGAGGTTTCAGCTGTGGAAGAGGCAGTGTAAGTCTGACCACACAGTCACTTCTAGTCAACAAAATCTGCACTTGCCAAAACAGGCAGCCTGGGTCTCCCTCTCGCCTGTGCCTCTGGGTTGATGCTGATGTCCTTCTGGTCACAGAATTGATCAGGGAATTCAACCAACTGAAGAGAACTTCATCAAAAGCTGGATTTTGGTCCTTCAGCTGTCTTGCCCCACATACACAGCACCCTACACAAACAAGCCAGTGTGAACAAGCAGCTGTAGATGGAGGCAGAAGGGAGCTGCCCTTTTCAGAAGTATCACCAGTTTATCACGTTAAAACCCATTTGGAATCACAGCTTTAGCCAAACACAAGCTTGATTATCCTGTCATCGAAGAAATGAGACTTTTGTTTGTTTGTTTGTTTTGCAATGGCCATATAATCTGGATTCTTTGTCTTTTTACAGAATTTGTTTTCCTCACAGAAAAATCTGACCAGTTCTCTCGCCAGACATCTGTGATGTCACAGGTATTTTTTTGCAAAGCTTCTCTGTCCCGTTTATACCTGCTTACTTTCCCCAGGAAATACCTTCATGTTACAGGATCTCACACCAATGTGAAATAAGATGTCTGGTAGCCAGCAGAAGGGAAGAAAGTGGAATACAGGCTTTTCTACCGTGATACAGTCCCATTTCAAACTCAAGTGTGAATAATTTCAGTGGTGGATTGTTAAACACACCATATGTCAAGTCTTCGGTATTTCCTCTACTGTATTATCTCCAGCACCTGGTTTATGATGTTACTGGAAAGCATGAACATGCTTCTGGACGCAAACATAAGGGTTTTCACTAATAACAGGAGAACACTGTCAGTGGAAATATGGTCTACAACAAACTTCCCATTCCAAATTCCCACGTGGCAAAAGTCAGGTATAAATGAGGGGGTTTTTGGAAGGATGGTGTGGTGTGGTTTTCTGCTTTCCACAGAAAAATCTCATATATTTCTAAATTTGATGCAGATACCTCTACTCCATCGTGTGAGGGCTGGAAGGAATCAGAGGATCCAAACCCAAAGATGGAACTAAAATATAGACATGGTTTTGCATCCAAGGCTGAAGGCTCTAAGTAATGCCTCCTGAAATTAAACACTTACATATCACTAAACTTTGGAGCAATATCCAAGGCTCTGCATCTTCAGCTCAAACCTGTTAAGAAAAGCCATATGACTAAAGCCTCACTGTTACCTTTCTAGGCAACCCAGACTGATTTGGATCAGAACCACTAACAAACACCAGTAAGCCAGCTGTACAAATGCAGTTGTGTGACCTGCTTCCTCTGTTTGCATGTACTGAACATAATCACTCTGTGCATACAATGACCATGCCTCAGCTGCTGGAATTCGATGCATCTCCATTACTCCATGCACTACAAGTCATGTTTTTATGTCTTCTCCTAGAACAGGGCAAACACATTTGAGCAGGTTAACCAGATAAATCGCATGGTCCAAGTTCCCACTGACTCTTTCCTATACTTGATGAAAGAGACACTCGACTGGGGTAGGCACAACAGAAGCAGCTGTGAAGAGGGGTGGAGGAGCAAAGAAGTGCAACTTTCCGCTGGCACCCAAGTGTCCCTTGCATCCTTGTGTCATTTGCTGTGGCCACTGCTGCAAACGAGACAGCCCAGCTAACTTGATGAGGGTTGCCCTTGTCCTGTGAACTCAAGTTACTAGTACGTAAGGCTAACTCTGCTTAGCCAGCACTCCTGATTTACAAATGACAGGAGCAGTGAGCTATGCCAGGCTGCTGTGTTTTGATCTGCTGGAACAAGAAGCAGGTTTGTACTGAACTGGAACTGCTAATGAAGTGTGACTAGTTCTAAGCTACTTTTCCTTATGACCCTATGAGTGCTTTGAGAGCTCCCAGTGAAAAGCAAACTTCCTGCCGTTTACGTACTAAGCCTGGAAAATCAAGAGAAAAGTTTCTGTCAGAAGTAAAACTCTTGCAAAGACTTAATCTGTCTTGTCCTGTACTGTTGCTTTCATATGTAGTATTTTTAATAATATTATAACTTCATAGTTTCCAAGCTGCTAACTCCAGTGGGTCAGGTGCTGTGCTGGGGCAGGCAGACACAGCTGCCTCTTCAGAAAATCACTGTTAGCACTAGGCTCACAGCTGGATGTTATCAGGAGTCTAACGAGCAGATCATCATCCCTTTACTTTGGACTCTGAAATACTTACAGGATTAAAAGCTAACAACTTTTTTTCCCCTCTTGGCAAGACATTTTTTTTCTATAACGGGTGTTCTTTTATTCACGTTATGCTTAGTTTGTTTTATGTACAGGTAGTAATTACAGTGCCTGCATAAAACAGCCTAGTGCCAACTGTGATTTTCTGAAGAGCTGTATGAACATGTACTCAAACAAAAAGGATGGCAGTTCTGCATCCCTTTGTATTCTTCCCCTCAGCTGCATCTTTGGGATACGCACACTGTGCCACATGATAATGTTAAATCCTGGGAAGTGTCTCGGATAAGGTTCATGAAAGTCACTGGAGTATTATTTAAAGGAAAGCCCTCTTGTATGACTTTTTCCAAAAGCACTGCAGAAAAGCTTTGACTTTTACCAGTAGAACAAGAGACTTGCTTGTATTACCTTTTAAGATTTTATGTAGATGAGCACTAAACCAAGGATGCTTATAAACTGAAACTGTTTTTTTAAAAGCAGAAAAACCAAGGTGGGCTATGATTGAGAGGGGGACTAACTAACATGGGATTTCATTATCAGATCAACACTGACAAAAGTTAAATCTCTGTAAACGAACCCTCAGTAAATGCAGGATTAAGCCCCAGAGACAGACACAGAAGCCATGAGATCTGGAAATTCAGAAACAGGAATGACTTCTTGAATACACATAAAGAATTTTTGCTAAATTCATGCAGAAGTGTGTTGCAAACTTCTGCAAGAAGATTCTGATTGTATTCCTACAAACTAGCTATGAATGTTATTACAAACTTAAGACAACACAGAACAAAAATAGAGCTGATGTATACAGCTGATTAATGAATGGCACCTGTGCTCTGCAGCACCATGAATGGAACTACAAATCAACACTACCTGTAAATGCACTGTTGGCTTCAGTGGGATCAGAATTTTCTGCCATTACTCTAAGCTTTATGATCAGATCCTGCAAACATTTAGGCGTGCATTTAAAATTAATCCTTCTTACAAAAGCACTTGTCCATGAGCAATTGTTGTGTGTGTCTCTAGAGCTGAGTATGCATTCATAAAGATCCACCACGATTATGGTTTCTGTAACTTTTAACAAGAACCCATCCTGTGCTGTTGGCAGGGATCCATAGGTGGTAAGACAACCTGTATCACTTAATTCTTGTGACGCAACTGCGAACCGCAGCAGTAGCCAAGGACCACAGCCCTTGCCAGTACCTCTCTTTACAAGCAGGCTGTCTGGATTTCACTGACTCTCCATGTAATACTGCTAAAAAATACAAGCAACTCCCGGACAGATGTCACAAACTGGCGTACAGCTGGCCTGATGATTTCAGGGCATGATGATTTCACGGCAGACCTGCTGCTGCTGGCTTTATTTTTTAGAAGACCTGGGTAATTCTTAGAACAATTTCCTGGAGTGCTGGGCAAATCCAGTACGACCAAGACTTCACTGAACTGACTTCAGGGAACTCTGCTGTCTCTTTATAGCTCTTCAGAGTAAAGAGCGATTCATGTGATTAAACTTTGTGCCCTGAGTTACATACTGATCTTCTGTGGCCATCAGGATGGAATTTCACCATCAGACAGATGAACTAATATTTTTCCCCTAACCCTTGCCTCAAATACCACCTGTTGGTTGCTGCCAGCAGCAGGAGCATGGACCAGATGGATCTATGGTACAATACATGTGCAACTCCTATATCTCGGTTGTAGCAAGCCAAAAACGATCTAAGTCCTGATTTTTGTACAACAAAGTTAAAGACCAAGTAATTGAAAATAAATAGTATGCACAGAACAAAGATAAGGAAAGAAGCCACACAAGGATTTTCTGAACTTTGAGTCAATCAAACCTAATTCTTCCACACTTAAACAGAACGACAAACTTGGATATATGCAATGCAGTAGGGTGAATGTTATATACAGATCTCTAAGTAACATATCTGGTTCTTTCTCACAACTGCTGATACAAAAAAAATATCAGTTTACTTGAACTAAATGGTCATCTGAGCAGAAGAATTACAAGAAGCAGTGTTGAACAGCTGGGAACAGGTGCCTAAGGAGATATGCAGGGGAAGGTAAGCAGAGCCAGACTTAGTATCTTTATTATTAATGACTTGGAATAGGGAGTATAAACAGTATGTTAATGAAATCTGCAGATGGTAACAATGGGGACTGCTGCAACACAATGAAGACAGAGAAAGAGCGTGCGGTATTTCAGACATTAAAATGCAGGTAAAGAAGAAAAAAAAGACCGTTTATGCCCAGAACAGAAATCAACCGCACTGTAACTCTTTAGGGGCAGAAAAGAAGTTTGAGAGCAGGATGTCTGTGAGGCACACTGAAATGGGCCAGGCACTTTGATGCAAGTTTCAAATAGTCAAATTCATGCTCTGAGGGGTGTCCTACCAGAGTGTACAAGAGGGGTCTGCCTGCAGTGAATTAATTTCTGGGCATTCACTACTAGAACAACTCTGGTGATTCAGGAGGCAGTTCAAGAGACAGCCACGAACAGTGAAGGGGAGCAATTTATGAGGAAAGATTAAAAAAATTAAATGTAAGCAGGCCTGCCAAGAAAGTTCTGTATTACAGAAGAGAGCTGTGTGCAGCTTTTCAGAATCACACCCCAGCAATGGAGAATAAATTGTTGGGATCGTGTAAGTGAAATTGCTTAACCGCTGACAAGACGTGATGCGCCATAACTTGCAATCTTTAATGGAGAGTTGCTTGTCCTTTTGAAAGATAGGCAGTAGCTCTAATTGGCAGCTTGCTTCCAGGGTAAGCAGGTGAACACCACAGATCAGACCAGATCTTCCTAATGCTTTTATCTGGCTTCAAAATCTATGAAATAGCAGGTTGTAAGAGCAAATGCACATCACTGTTCATAATGAGCAGGTTTATATTTTACACTTCCACTTCACATCTTGCAATGTCTGTTGCCGTGTCATTGCACACTAATGATACAGTAAAAATGCAACTGAGAAAAAAAGCTGTAAACAAGACCTCCTAACTGGACAGTGTACTCAGGCCTCTTCCACCCTAGAGAAACAACTTTTCCCCTGAACGTAATTTTAGATTTTGCCTTTAATGGTATAATACTTTTTTCCCCCCACTATCTTTCAAAATTGCTAGCTTGGAGATGTCATCAAGGTATTTGTATGTGAATAGTTTGTGGTCTGTTGAAAAGTACAGTGGATTTACAGTTTCTTAACAAACATTTTGTAAGCTAGGCCCCAAACAGCAGCTGGTTCTCTGTTAGGAAGTGAGCCTATGCAGAGCTCCAACTGAAAATAAATACCCGCCTAAGGCGATGTGAGCATGGAAGGCACTGTTTTCAGACCAGGAGGACAATTTTCTGATAGCACTAGTATTTGGCAAAACCAACATTAAAAAAGACCTTGAGCCTAACGGTAGGTATTTTTTGTCATCATACTTGCTTTTTGCACGCTTAGGTAGCTTTAAAAAATCCTCAGTTTGCTTACAGAAGATGTATTACTAAAAATTCTATTTCTAAAAATACTTTGTTTATGAAAGGCTCATTGAGCAAATAAACTATTTTGCTCTCAGTAGGATTACTTCTTAAACTAAAAGTGGGCAAAACCCACGCCACAAAATAAATGTTTACTGGAGATGGCTAACAAGGAGATATTTAAGTTTGCTGAATACACAGCAACTGCATCAAGGCGTACACAAAGGATAATGCACAGAAAGCAGCAATAAAGTCGGTTCCTTTAAGTTTGCGGATGTTCTAGCTTCCGGTTGTCTGCAGTGTCTCACGAAGCCGAAAACAGAGAAGCCAATTCAGTCTTGCTCACGGGAGAAACTACCAGAAGGGTGGATGTGGCGAGGCGCGCCAGGTCTCGCGTACTGGACCAGCGCTCACAAGCTTTCCAGAGTTCCCCGCAGAAGCGCGGCCCCTCGTTCCGTGTATTGACCCGCCTAACGCCGGATTTGCTTTACTTATTTTTACGCCCCCCTTAAAAACAGTCTGTCACCCCCCACACCCCCCCGTTCCCCCTCAGGGGTGCGAAGCGCGGGAGGGAAACGCCGACGCAGGCAGGCGCCGCACGCGCTCCCCGCGAGCCCCGGGCCGCGCGCAGCAGCCCTCAGCAGCGCGCGCGGTGCGCGGCCGCGTTTGGGAGAGCCGCGCGGCGCCCGGAGGCACACCTCGGGGACGGCGCGCGGCGCCGCGGGGGGCTGCTGCGGAGCCACGAGGGGCCCTCCCGGTGACGGCCCGTTGGCGGCGGCCCGCCGAGGCGGCGTCACCCGCGGCAGCCCGCCCGAGCGGCTTTCCGCGGGGCGGCCTGTGCTGCCGGGGGTGCGCGCCAGAGCTCAGCCGCGCAGCTCGCCCCGCCTCGTTCGCGTGTCATTTATCTTTCTGCCCATTAGACATGTGCCTCGCACAAGCCGTTTACACCCGTTTACCTCCCGCCTGCCCATTACAGACGCCTGCTTTAACACCTTGCCCTCCGGCCGCTGCCCGATGCGGCAGCCCCCCTCAGGGCCGGCGCCCCCGGCCCAGCCGCGGGGCACCGCATGGCGCAGGGCGGCGAAGCCCCCGGGCCGGCGCGGCGCTGGGGGTCCCACGCACGGGAACCGGCTCAGCTCCGGCCCGACGGGACCCCGGCGCCGCTTCGCCCCTTGAGGCGGCCGGGCCCCCCCTTCCCCCCGGAATCACCTGTAGGCCCACGGCGAGGCGCTGCGCAGGTTGACGGGGAGCCGGAACCTCTTGTCGCCGGCCGGCCGGCCCCCGGCGGGGCAGCTGGTGTTGTGCTGGCGGCCCGGCGGCTCCGGCTGCAGGGTGTGGTGGAAGGCGCTGAGCATGCCCGCCGCCAGCCGCCCGTACAGCTGCTCCAGCAGCTCCTCGGGCCGCTCGCCGCAGGTCCGGGTCCGCGCCGGCCGCTTGGGCGCCTTGACGGCCTCCGCGCGGAGCGGGAGCAGCGTCGCGCACAGCAGCGCCGCCAGCGCCGCCCGCACCTGCAACGACGCCGCCGTCAGCGGGGTTGGGACCGGGCGCGCCCCCCCACCCGCCGCGCCCCGGAGCCCCCGGCCCGGGGGTCGGGGCGCTCCACCCGCATCGCCCCGCCCGGCCCCCAGCCCGCAGCCCCTTACCCTGCCTCGCTGCATGGCGGTCGGACTGCTGGAGCAAGCCGAGGAGAGCGGCGGGCTGCGGAGCCGCGCCGTGCCACTGGCTCTGTCGGCGGAGGAGCTGTTGGAAAAGTGCCCCGCTCCTCACTGCTTCTCCCTTGGCCTCGCATGCCAGGAACATTTTAGGCGCTCACGGAGGAGGCGAGCGCTCAGCGCCGGGAGCGGGCCGGTCCCGCGCTCGGCACGGCCCCGCCGCCCGGGACGGCCCCACGGGCGGGGACGTGCTCGGTCCGGCGCCCGGCCGCAGCCACCCCGCAGCGGGCCGCCCGGGTGTCGGGGTCCCCTGCGGGCGCGCCCCGTGTCCCCCTCGGCTCCGTCGGCAGCCCAGCGCTCCTTCCCGCGGCCTCCGTGGCCGGGCTCCCCGCAGCCCTGCGGGGCCACCGAGCCCCGAGCGGGACCCGCCGGGCCTGGGCACGAGGCTGAGGCAGGGTCGGGGCGGGTGTGGCCCCGTCCGAGCCCAGGTGTCAAGGCCGATGAGAAGTGTGGGGATTTACAGCCGAAAATAGCGCAACTCCGGCTGCGTGGCTGCCGCGGGGGAGGGGGTCGCCGCAGCCCGGACTCCCGGTCACGCCGGGGCAAGCAGCGCTGCCCCTCGCAGGGTTTGGGGGCTCCAGGCAGCACCTCTGGTTTCTCCCCACAAACAGCCCTGCCGTGCTGCCTCTCCAGCAGACGCCGAGGCGGCTGAAGTCCCGCGCAGAGACCGGGGCCGGGCGACACGGCGCCGCCCGAGCCGGCAGCGGAAGGGCTCACCTGCCCATGGCTCCTGCGAGGCGGCCTGCAGCACACACCGGCTGCGGGGTCCCGCTCTGGGGCAAGGAAGGAAGCCTGCTTCGGGAGGCGAGAAGCTTGCATCATACATATCTACACGAGATCGAGCTCTCACCTCTAATGACTTCTCTGTCCATTCTGTGCCGGTTTATCTGTATGTTTAGCAGGTATGTAACGCAATACATTCAGGGTCTCCGGCGCAAGCCACAAAAATAGGCATCCGCAGTACTCTGGGTCATAAAAGATACAGTCCACTGAAATGGTTTGCACTAAGAGAAGCCTCTAGAATTTATCACTTGAATCAAGTATTTGGTGCACTATGATTAAGCCCTGCACATCTGTTGAGGCATTTAGTAGAAGGATAATTAAGTGAGAAAGTACTAATCAGGAGCAAGGGAAAACAGGTCCGTAAGTCACACAAGGCCTGTGGAGCCCCAGCTTGGTACCACAGAAATGCAAGAGGTTAGCGTCACCGACCAGGCTGGAATTGAAACTGACCCGGCATTCGTAATGTGATGCAGTGACTTGATTTCATGGCTTATGAAAAGTCGTTGGGTTGAGTCTAACTGTCATTTTTAATGGGTCTGGGACTTTATGCATCACAGGTCAGTATCAGTCATGAGCAGTATCTTAACTTTGAACTGTATGGGATTTGCATCAGGTTTTGACTCCGAGGAAGGACTTCGTCTCAAATTGAATTCAGAACTCTCCTTTGCAGTCGTATCCTCAGGTGACAGACTGGGGCAAGGCAGCTGCCCGTTTAGCCCAGTCCAGTCTAACCCCTGAGCTCTACACTGCACCTGGCCTTGTGTTACTTCAACACCTTTGAGTGGTATGTGTGGCAACATGACCAATATTTATCATGACACATCCGTCTGTATTACACTTCCTATAACAAATGAGTATCTTTTCTCAAGGCTTTCTGAGCAGTGTGAGGATGTCACACTTGGCTTTGCAAAACATGACTTTTATGCACTTCCTTTGTATGTATTGACATTTCTGGGAGAGGTTTGCCTCAAAAAATCAGAGCAGAAGGAGAAGAAACAACATCACAGGCATTAAATTGCCAGTGAGTTTAAGGCCTTGAGGCTTATCTAGACAATATTCTAATTCTGCACCTAAGTTGCAGTGTATTGTCTGATACAGCATTTCATCTCACAGGTTATAATAATTATATGAATGGACGTTGAATTGCTTATTGTAGAATTCCTGTCTTTTAGTAAATACTTAATGACAGCAGAAATACATGTCACAGCACTATAGCAACAACATAGCTTGACATGGTATCTCATAGAAAGGAAGTAACTAATTTATGTTAAAACACAACTGATTTCCGCCCCTAACACACTCTCATACACACAAACACCAAGATGCACGTAGGTAGTCCACCGAGCAGTCAGACACTGACACCTGTTATCCAGGGAGCCTGCCCAGGACAGCTTGCAGTGACACGGAGCACAAGGGGCACCAGTTTTCAAGCCTATTCCCTGCACCAACTGGGTTATTCTTAGGAGGGTGCTGCTTTTGGATGCATCTCACTGTACCCATCAGGAGCTGACAGTGATGAATGTCTTGATCCTGTCCCACCTCTGGTGAGCGTTTAGGAGTTAGTCAGTGTGTGCTTCAGATCTGGTTTTCCTGAGAAATTGAAGGGACATGTATGCTAGAAACTCGATGACCTGCTACTGTAGATGTCAGCAACATATGCTGTTTTTATAGTGCTCCTCCTGCTAGTATTTTGTACCTGTGTGTTCCACATTTCCTTACCATTTATATCAATATAAATTTTTTTATTACAACACTCTACATCCTTAGAAAATTCCTGGACTTCTGTTTTCTAATACATTGTAGGATCTTTTGGACTTGCTGCCAAAAAAATGACAGCTACTTTTTCTGCTTCATTAAGTGTTCCTCTCAATAGTCTCCCAAGCTTCTGGTGTTGCCCTTCAGTGTTTCAACAATATATTATTGAAAACTTTCCACTTTCCTGGCCCAGAATGTATTACAAATGAAGATAACGGTTCACCTCCTTCTATGCAATCATTTACTCTATGAATTCTACTATAATCCAATCTTCATTTTCTATTTTATTGGACTCTGGTGAGCTTTATGGTGTGCCTTACCATTTCTTATCCTCCTTTATTCACCTTACATTATCCCTTTTTAACCAAAACAAAAAGAAAAACTTTAGAGAGGAAGGGGAAGAGAAACTTGCCACTGATAGAAGAGACAGAGGAAATCTACTGAGTAGTAGCGAAAGTATTTCTTTCACTTTGACCTAATATTCTAAAGGCTTTTTCTGGGGTTTGCCATGCAACATTTATACTCAGCTGCCTTTCTCCTGAGATTATCACCATAGTGATCAATGCCAGATCGTTACTATGAAGTTCAGTTCCACAAATCCCTGCTATGAGAAAGTCAGGATGTTCAACAGAAAACTGAGCTGTGCAGTTCGTATTAGTAAGAAGAAACATTCCATCAGAGAGTGTTTCATGCAATATTAAACACTGAAATGCACAAAACCCACATGAGGTTTGTATCTTTAGTCTTACATTGTTACTAGTAGCTAGAGAAAACAGGAGAAAAAATCCTATTCAAATACATTGTCATCAGACCATTAAGATAATTTGGAAAGTTGTTTCAGAACCATCAGAATGATCATGAAGACCAGCCAGCAGGCGTAAGAATGTAGACCTTCCCAGAAACATTAATCACCAACGAGCATCCTTGTCAGAACTTTCTCTTGGTTGGGATTGCTTTCTTCCATGGCTGCCCTGACATGACAGCTGGTTCCAGATACTGTGGTTCACACATACATAAAACACATTATTGTGACAAGCATTATCAACGACACCACAGTAATGTGCTTGTCATCCTGCTACAGCAGGGTGTGCATTAACGGATTCCCATCTTTATCTGAAATAATGATGTGAAAAACATTTAAAAATCTTTATATAGATCTTCAAGTTCAACAACTCATCATGTTGTATGGAACAAACATTCAGCTGGCATCACCAGCAAGTATAAATCTTCAGAGAGAGAATTAAATTACTCCCCAAAGATGTCCTTCTCCCACACATTCTGTTTGCTGATAACCTGTCACCCAAACTGCTGATTCTGTTCCCATTCCCTGTTCCCTGGATTTGTAAGCACTGGAACACCACTTTGAAGCTTCCATGTCATAGCACCTTCTACAGCAGGATCTTAGCACATTTTACAGTTGTTAGGCAATTTAGCCTTGCAAAATTGAATTCTTGCAAACTGGAGAATCATTAATAGCCTTCATTTTGAAGAGGTGGAAACTGAGCAGCAAGAGGCTGAAAATAGCCTTTCTATTGAAAAGTTGAGCATCCGCGCCTTCGAAATCAAGATCAATCAAAGCAAAGCAGATGAGATTAATTTCTTATGGTCTTATACTACACTTGCAAAGGAACCAGGAAGAGAAACGGCCCTTCATCATAAGACTTGCAGAACTATTTATCCTTTCTTTGTACAGCTTTCAATTCCCATGAATTGAATTCTAAAGAATACTCTAGAATAGCTTTGTTTTAAATAATGAGTTACACAATCTGTAGTGAAGAAGGTTCAAGGTGAAACATGAAATATGTGAATAAGGATGCTTTGGTATTGTGGATTTATGCTTGTTTAGCAATAAACAAACTACTACCTAGGTAATCGTTTATATTTGGCTATGCTGCCAAGATGCTCATCACCACAGTAACCAACTGGTGTATCCACAACCTCTGCTCTAAGAGGCTAATCTCAAAGGATTTTTTTTTCCCCATCCACTTTTGAAGCAGTAGTAGACATAGAAGACTAGAGAGAATCAAGAAGACAAGTGTCTCTCTTAAGGGACAGAATTGCTGTGATTACTTTCCACTTTTATCCAGGGAACCTGAATTTCTGTATGTTTTGTAAAATGACAGTGATTTATAGGGTTATCACCAGAGAGCCTAATGTACAGAGACATTTTTCATATATGTAAAGAACGTAACTTGGTATCTAACTGAATCTAGCACATCCTGAAGAAGACTTACAGACTATCGCAGGTCTGAGAGGTCAACTGAGGATTGATTAATACTGTAACCAATATATTTTCCATGATACAAGCCAATATAGCTCAGGAGTTAGTTCCTCAAGAGGATTAGCATTTTCCTAGGTTTAATACTGCTGCTCTCCTAAAATAATAAAAAAAAAATAATAGCAGTTTTATTGCATTTGCCAAAACTTTATTTGGGAATTTTAAATGATCTACTAATTCCAGAGTGAAAGACAAAATCAGGGCTTAAATTGTGCTTGGAAGCATGTACCTGCAGTGTAGCTTCTGGAGATAGAGTCTGTTTTGCGCAACCAAACTTGACTAAATGTTTCTGCTTCAATTTCTGGGGTGAAGGTAGAATTATTTAGCCCATGCAGTGTTTCTACCCCTGTGGTTTCTGAGGTATATCACAGGACTGAGGGCATCTTACATGACCGCAGGGAACACAACTCACGTCACACCTGAGCTAAATGCCAACCAAGCCACCTTCAGGACATGGGCAGGGTCATCACACCAACATAACACAACAGTCACGTGTAATCCAAATAATTACTTTAGACACAGAACCCCACTGGCATGGCCACGCTTCCTTTGAGACCTGAGCTGCCTGAACCATGAAGGTATGTTCACCTACCGATAGCCTGAGGCCTTCCAACTAAGTGCTGACATAGCACTTTGGACATGGAACACAGTTTCTTTCTCTTGAACAGATTCCAGTTATATTAGTCCCCATCAGGGATCACTCTCCAGCCTTGAGGCCAGGTCCGATGTCACATCTTGTGTTCCCTCACACAGAATGTCTCACATAGCAGAAGGCGGCTGCACCAAAATTGCTTACGAAGAATGGTTCCTGGCCCAGGATAACCTTTGGGTCATGCATGGGAATTGGCTGGGAGACTGCTAGTAGTTATGGGCCAAAACTGTACTGGGGAGCATGCTACTGGTCTTACGGTACAGATGGTTACACATCAGCTCTTCTAGTCTGGGCCTGCCCTGGCTATGTTGCAATTCTAGTGGAGATGTAGCCATAGTTAATGTGGTTTTGAAGGAGATGAACCTGAGCTAAATTGATTTGACTGTCAGCAGGACTTACTATTCCACTGTTGGAGCTGGATTGCATGGCTGTCAGTTCAGAACAATTCAACTGTGCTTGCAAAATAACGTGCAAATACATCATAACCCATAATCATACATCAAATCATAACCATAATCAGATCCTCATGCTATAGGAAACAAAATGTTCCATTAGTTCCTGGTAGTTTGTGCAGAAGTAGAACATAAGCGCAATTCTGTTTGTAAAACACAGAATTTAGCAAAACATACATCTGGGCTAACCAAACCAAAAAACTGCTGCAGATTAAAACCTCTCTGATGTCCATAGGAGTGTTTCTATGGGCTAAGTTGTGAATCATATCCCAAATTAATACCAGTAATTCATACCACTTCGTCATCGACACGTCTGTGCAATTGCAATGTTTGATCAGATGCTCTACTGAAATGGTTTTGTGTTAGGAGATCGTAACATTGTCTTACCTGTCTTCTTTGCACAGTTTCACAGGTTTATCCATGCTCCCTTCTTCCACCGTGACTGCTCAGACACCTCATTCCCCTGCAGTCTGTAGCTGAAAATGCTCTTTCCTGCCTGGCACGTTGCATCCTCGAGGTTTGGCTCTTCCAGGACTGTAAGCCTGACAGAAAAGAACTACCATAATATTCAGGAATGTGTCATCCCATGACCAGAGCAGTAGATACGGCAGCACTGAAGAACAGGCAGGAGAAAACTGTGTCTCAGTTGTGACCGTAAGGTTCAGTCATCTGCCCGAGTCCTCCTCTGAGAATTGGTCAGCTCGATTGCCTTTCCATCTCCTCTCCTTTGTCTTTCTGATTGACATTTCATTGAAAATATTACAATATACACTGCTGTACTAGGTGTCAGTGCCAAGGTTTTGGCAGGGGTGGCGTGGCAGGGGTAGCCTCGGTGAAGAGCGGTCACGGCTGCCCAGTGCCAGAGACAGCAAGTTCCTGCTGGCTCTACAACAGACCCAGAATAAACTCATCTGACAACAATACGTGACTCTGTGTGGACAGGTGTGCACCATCTGGGCTACTGTCAAGGGGTGGAAAAAAGTGAAATGGTGAAGCCTGCAGTGAAACTGGGGATTCACCAGACAAAAGAAGCAACATAATTTTGTATTTCTCACTCTAAAAGACACAGAAGGCATCCTCAGCTGAGTTGAACGGAGTCAAAAAGCCAAAGACTGCTCTGGCTTGGCATGTTAGCATCACGGTGTGGTATCCAAGTTCTCCAGCTACATAAGCCATCCATTCTTTCCCTTTCTGCCCCGACCTGCAGCAGACGGGGTCATCTTTTTTTCCTTTGTGTCCTGCGGTTAAGAAAGAACTGCAGCACAGGGAAGATTTGCAGAAACAGGACAGGAGGCATCCACTTCCTTCTCACACTGTTTTATGTCCTCTAGGAGGATCAGGCCCCAGAGCTCACCGTGTCTTTCTTCTTCGGTGAGCTCCTCAGGGGGGTCCATAAACTGCACTGAATGTGCTCTGCTTATACCACCAAGCAGAAGCCACCCCTAGACTGAGTGCTGCACCAGTATCATGGGAAACCCATTACGTATAAAGCAGTTCGTTAACTGTACCGTGAACCCCACAGGGCTACATTCATTCCTACAACTGTGACATTACAGAAGAACTATTTCTGACCACTTATGTGCAGAGACATCTTAAAGAGACCGGGCAGATGTTTTTAAAACCTGAAAAAAACATTCCCTGAAGATATGAAGAGAACTTTCCAGGGTCACTATTTGGGAAACAGTCTAAGCACCAACACTGAGAATGGGCATTGGAAATTTTTGAAATGCAAGGATTCACTCTTCTAAGTGTAATAACCAAAGTCTAACCATTAAACCAAACTCACACCAATGTTTTACAAACAAGTCCCTGCCACCCCAGTATACTAGTTTTGCAAATATCTGTCAGGAAATTCTGAGCACCTGAATGTATTTTTACCTCCCAAAAGTGATATAAATCAGGAACCCCACGTTCCTTCCTATTTAACATGTCTCAATGACTTCAGATCAGACTTGTTCAGTTCATAAGCAAAATGATGGTTTCTGTAACTAACACCTTTGCGTATACTCCACCTAGGCTGTAGAAAGCTGCCTCTGCATAGTCAGTGCCACAATCCCCAATGCAAGATTCAAAAGCTGAAATCTAATTAGCAATTCTGAATAAACTGGATTGAAATCCTGCCCACTCTGACCATTCAAAATAATAAAAAAAATAATTGTAAATAACCCCCTCATCTTTGTAATTGCAAAAATACCTAGGAGGTTGTCAAGAGACTGCAAAACGGTCCTAGTTCTGCTAAGCACAGACTAAAATTAAGATGCTTTCTTCAGTATCAGCACTAAGTGCCTTGCCGAATTAGGGCCCTAAAGATGACCAAGGTCATACCCAGCATTTTCAGAAAAGCAGTTAACAGGCCTTAAATACATTCTGGCTTTGGATGAAGGACATGGGACTTTCAATTTTACAACACTGCTTTGAGGTATTTCACATTCAAAGGTGAAGTTGTGGGGGATGCTGTTTCATATTATCATTGGACATATCTCTGAAAGCAAAAGCTTTACATCTTTGATATAGTTTGCAATGAGTTTGAATACTTGTGTAGTTTTGATGCATGAGTAAAATAACCTCAGGGTTTTTTAAAATTAATTCTAAAAGACACTGCAACTTTATATCCGTGTTTTTAATGTAAGATACCATATATCCAAAGCATTTCACAAGTATTTTATCAAAATCCACTATAAAATCATCATGGGTCAAAGTTTTTCTGCTAGAACTTGTAGAAGGATAAAATATTATGTGTGGACCATATGCTATTCTGGAAGCAAATCCTCTCCTAGTTCTTCATCAGCAAAGTCATCTTCCTCCGTTCTTTTTCTTGCTGCAGTTTTTGGTCTTTCTGCTTGTGGTCCAAGTGGATCTACGTAGGATGCATCTAGGGTTTAAATAAATACATTTGAAACAGTCACCTGCAAGTAATTTTAGCTTTGTTTCAAACGTATACAATCAAACACAAGAGTTTATTTTATTACTATCATTAAGTGAGAAAAAGACTTCAGAAAAGTGCATGGAACAGCGAGACTGATGAGTTGGTTAAGGAAAGGCATTTTAGGAAGTACCACATTCCACATGGATTAGGTTTTTAAACTCCTTTGAAAATTCAGTCTTAGTGAAGAACTTATGACTGCACAACCACAAGAACTGACTAAAGGATGCAGCAGACAAATATTAAAAGTAATAAGTATTTACATGGGCCACATTTCTTAATATTCACAATTACTTTATAGTGAGATTTGAACAACAAAGCTAAAGCCGTTCTTCACATTTATTTCATGAGGAAAATATTCTCTTAATTGTCTAATTTTACATGCTCTTCCAATAACTTATTTTTTCCATCTCCCTTCTCTTTGAGGGCCAGGAAAGTAAGAGGGTATAAGATGCCCACTTGCCTATTTCTTTACTGGTGCTGCTTTCATAGGGTTCACTTGTTCCAGGAAAAGCTTTTAGTTTGACACTCAGTCTTTCCCCTTTGGTACCACCACTATCTGGGGAGGAGAAAAAACCAACAACAGTTGAAGACATATAACATGCTGTTATGTTCTGTGAAATCATGATATAAGAACAACATAAATTCAGCTACTATCTGTCAAACAAGATTTGGATGAAACCATCTTTTCATGATGGATACAGTACTCATTTGTAATAGTGGTCATTAAAACACAATGGACACTGTGTCCACACGTGTTTTAATTTAAAAAGAATATATACAGTCTTATTTACTTTGGAGTAAATGCATTAAAATACTTCTCCTTCAACTTTTCAGTTGCTTATAAATTACAGTCACATTTTGGAGTTAAAATAAGCATGACAAGTATAAACAGAGTCACAATGTATATGGATATTTCATATGTCTGTGTGCACTAATATATTAGTGTGATCACCTGTTCAAAAGTGTCAATGTTAAATACAACACTAATTTTGCTTTTAATTAGAAGAGTATATTTGGCATATGCTGTCTGCACGGCAGGCAGACAGTGTTCATGTATACAGAGCATCCTGGCCCTGCATCTTGCTGTAAACACTGTGCTGGCAGCTCAGTTTGCAGCAGGGCCCCACGGAATGTGTTGGCTCCAAGGGCTGCCTCCTGCCCAGACAACATCAGATTAACATTCTCTTGCCACAGCAGTATTCCAGACACTTTAAATATTCTGTTCACCTCTGAATCTCTTTTTCAGATTCATGGCAAACTTTCAATTTCAGCTGCTACAACAAATTTTTATGCAATTTTTCTCTCCTAGGAGAAAATGTTTCATGTTTGGCTTGGTATATTTACAAGGCAGGACATGCCATGCAGCCAAAAACAAACATGCTCATTTACAACATGAAACAATGCTGTTATTAGAAGTCCTCCATCTGTAAGGAGGAGAAATGGGTTTCATTCAGCAAACGTTAATTACAAAGTCTGGACTTGGCAACACTTTTCCATTGTCTTATTTACTATAAATGTTCTTTTTATAAATATTGTTAGTATTCAAAACCAAACAAACAACTTCCACAAAGATGACAAACCGTTATTTCTCTATAAATACTACTGCAGACTTCAGTTTACTAAGCTCTGAAATGAAAGACAATGTCTCTGCTCCAAGAAAGATCTAATACATGCAGTCACATGTCAACAGTTAATGTGTTTACAAGAGACAAATTACAGTTGAAATTTCAAAGCCAGGAAAATCTATTTTAATGTACTTCGATCTCCCTTGGATCAATTCATACCAACAGGTTTCATGAAAGAAATGGGTGCTTAACAAGGGATTTGAAGAAATGGAAAGCAATCACTGGGTTTGACTGTGGGGGCTCAACCAAAGTGCTGTGAGATTAGAAAAGGGCTGCCTCTTGATTTCAGCGGGCTTTGGACAGGCCTGCACATCAACAAGGTGAATGCTGAGAGCTTCAAAGATGGTGGGGTGAAAACATTTTGAGGACAGTTTAGAGGAGGATACAAAATGTTTAACAGGGAGAGAATGAGTAGGATAGAAGGCGGCAGTCTTGTGCAATGGAAAACAAGGAATTTACAAAACAAGGATAAAGTTGGAAGAAGCAGGAAGAGATATAAAGACAGGAACAATACAGCAGGAGCTGTACTAGGGAAAAACTGATCAAAGAAACTCCATAGGTTTAATTGGTTGGTTCCAGAAAGGAAGAACTGGGTGTAACGAAAAGAGGAAGAAGATGGCATATCAAAGGATTTCAACTGTGAAGGAGAAGACCACCACTAGAGGAAGGTGAAAGATTTTATATTACCTGCAAGAGGAAGAAAAAAGGATGGTAGACAAACATAATACCCAGAAATTACCTGTACATCTTACTGCCCTAAAACAAACAATTGAAAACAGAAGTTTTCTTGGGACATTCTGGGACCTTTAAGTTATATTAGGGCTACATCCATGAAGGCAGTAAAGCCAAATTTCCCTCCCTTTTCTTTCCCCATCTAGCAGCTGTACAACCCTTGAAGCATCTAAACCTCACCAGCTGCCCCCATCCCCACCCCCCCAACACCTGCATAGCTCTGAAGTTCCTTAAGCACTTACCGCTATGACTGAGTTGCCCAAAATGGCCATCCTGAGCAGCAAGACACCTGCAGCAAGTTCCCATTTCCGACTGTCAGCCATTCAATAAATGGGATTGTGAATGCTGTGACAGTGAGCAAATGTTGCTGTTCACGCAAATGCAGCTTTTTAGGCTTGATTCAGTTGCCCAAACACATTATTTACTGCACTTCATGAACTGAACCAAGTCATCAAAGGGTTAGATTAATGCTAGAATAGTGCAAGGGAAGCAGCAAGAACATATGACCAGGAATGTGAAAGGAAAGAAGCGCTGAGAGGGTCTGAACTGTTCTTTCCAGAAGCAGCAAGTTATTCGAACAGTACATCCCACCTTGACTGAATACACCCTGGGAAAAACTATGAAGAGTAAGTGTCTATGGGCACAGCGTTGTCTTGACACTCAAGCAGCAAGAACATAGATGCCTTACTAGATTAAAGACCTATCTAAACTGGCTTATTGTCCATCCAAAAGAAAAAGATGATTAGAGAAGAGCATCGTAAGTAGAGCAAGCATATACAGTACCTCTCCAAGAATAATTTCCTAGCTTCCAACAATTTGTAAATCAAGGATGTGTTTGGGAAAGGGGGCAGCTCTTCATATTTAATAGTGGATTGATTGATTTATTCTCTAAGGACTTGTTCAGTCTTCCCTTGAGCCCCTGCAAAATCCAGAACAACCTGAGAGAAGGAGTTCCACCTCTTTCACTTTGAACCTACCAATCTAGCCCCGCCTCACCACAGAGAGGAGCACCCTGCCCTTTCTGCCCTCCATCACATCCCCCTCCACATGCTGTCAAGTGGTAGCAGGCTGTGCTGGAGTAGGTTACGATACGTTTAAAATAACTCAATAAAAACTTTTTCTGAAGGGGATCAGCAAAGTAATGCAGCTCACCTTACCTCTATATGACCATTATATCTACAGCAAGAGTGAAGGGAAGGTTAACACCTCTTCTGGTAGCAGCCCACAATTAGTTTAAATTAAGCTAATATGCAAAACTACATCAGGTCTCCATGGACTGTACTACACTCCGAGCATACCTAAAAACGTGGAAGAGCAGCACACTTTAAAGTACATCTGGAAGAAAGTAAGAGGTGGTTGACACCATCTATCTTCCACAATGTCAGCCAGCAGCTCAGGTCTGGCTCAATGCCTTCCTTCACCTGAGGGAGTCCAGACCCACAGTTCCATCTTTCAGGAGCAATGTCCTCGTTGTTGAGCTATTTGGGGCAAAGCTTTTCCTTGACACTCTGCCATGGGATACAGGATTTGGCTGCCATTACGGCAGCTATTAAAAATTCTGCTGACCATATAACATGAATAGCCAGAAGTTTAAATCTCACCTTGAAATTACTTTTTGTAGGTCATAGTAGATCATCTACATAGTAGATGAATCACCTATATGTTTTTATTCAGTGTACGTACATACATAATTTGGCCAATGTTAAGGAATATAAGTTTGCAATGTAGACTTCTGGATTTTTATATTCTACAGTGAAGAGAACTTCAGGGTAGGAACTGTTTTTAAAGCATTTTATCAGACATGCATACTTTTGGCAGGTGAGTTTTACAGTTTCTACTCGCTGTCCCCTGCCCCCCTCTCTCAAATACAGGAAAAAGATTTTATATACATTCCAGCTTTTGAATTGTGGGAACGAAACTAACTTTCGCTAAAGTAATATACAGAAGAAAACAAAGCGAACAATAGGACAAAGGATAATAATAAAAACTGCACAAAACGCTTTTTTTTGGTAGTTTTTCTCTACTAATAGTACAGCTTTGAGTGTTAACTTCTGTTTGATTGCACTTGCAATCAAAGGACTACAGGTAGACATTTCTCAAACTGCAAATTCATTCTACCTGCATTACGCTAGTAACTGTACAAACACATGCTCCTAATTAAATAAAGATTTTTGAATAATGGAAGACTACTGCTGAATTAAACTGCTCTCTGTATCTAAGGAAACCTTCACCGCAATTAATATATGCTCCTTATTTTTTTTTACTTAAAATGACTCAACAGTTACTCTGTAATATGATTATACCTGAGACTTGGATTATCATGCTGACATTATCTTTCCCTCATAGTCCGTGTTCAATAGCCTTAACTGAGAACTAGGCATATAAAGACATAAATCATATACTCTGCATGCTAACATCTTTTACAGCACATTCCTTCCTCTCATTCATTTAAAAACTATGTCCATATACCTAGGATATTTAAATTATTGTATTAGAAGTACTGTATGCTCTGTTCATTCAGATTTGTTCAACTTTCTACAAAAACTAATTTAAACTAATTCCTCCACATACAATTTAAAGGGGGAAAAATTATTCTTTTTTCATATGAACATACATATATATATATCTGTAAACAAAGTATAAACTTAGCTTAAAAAAATGGTTAATTTTATATGGCAGAATAATGAATAACGCAACATACTGCAAAAGTAATCCTATTTTGGAATAATCCTATTTTAAGTAGTGATATCTAGCAAAATAGATTCTATCTTTTTAAGTGTTTTGGTACTTCCTACTAAGCAAGATACCTGTGTGTGTATCACTTCAACCAATAAAATCCACGATATTTATACTTATTTTTTAAAGGAATTGCATTAGTTGCAATAACAGTGATAAGACTACTGCATTTGAAATTCCTCCAGTATGACAAAAGACATAAATCAGAATTCTTAGTACCATTTTACTCATCAGGAATAGACATCAAAGGGTAAGGTTGTCTGGTAATCCACCTCCTTTGTAAAATGTTTATGTAATGAAGTGCATAGTGGGCTAACGCTTTCAAAGACTACGGATGCTTCACTAAATCCAGAATGTGTTTAAATGCGGCTCTGCGTATCTTTCATCTTTGGGATGAAGACACCATTTTTGGAGAAGAGAGTGCTTTGGTTTGGTTTGACCAAAAAGAACAGTACGTTCAGCACAGCAGGCAAAGCAACATATTAAAACTGAGAAACAGCATGGGAAGCAGATGCAATTTTTAACTCTGCTGCAGTTAATTTTGGTTTGAAATTCTGTTGAATTAAAATTGTTTGTGGTATGTCAGTTCAGCAAACTCCTTAGGTGAGTTCAGATGCAGAAAACAAATTAAGATGTTTTCTTCACTCATATTTTCCCTGTCTGTTAAATTATAGTTTTTTCCCCACACACAACCAATGGAACCATCCCACAACTATTTCTAATTAACGAGGAATCAAAGGCACACAAAGCCTAGAAAATATAAGTGATTGTGAAGTCCTGGCTGCAGGGTAACAAAAGAATCTCTTGCTCTATCACAGTCAAGATTATTTGAGATGCTTATAGCCCTAACATCTATAATGTGCTTCCAAATTATATGAGGACATCCCTATGGCCAGTAAAGGGTGTTTGGATATGGGATGTTTGTTTGGGATAGACAAACCCATTTCTCCACTGACAATTTCACAGGTGAGATGAAGAAGGGAAAAGACACCTAAATGATTCTTCTTCGGTTTCCTTTTCAAATTCATCTGGGCAGGCTTAGGTAAAAAGGAGAATGCAAAGTGCTCAGCCTTTCATCTTCTGAATTCAACACCACTTCTTTGGGCTGCTCTCTGAGACTGCATGGCTCCTCTCAGCCAGTACAAAACTTCCCATTCAGACAGCAGCGCAAACGCAGAGACCAAGTAAACACTGCTGTGGTAATGTATTCCTTAAAGTCATACTTTACCTATGAAAGGCCTTATGCTTTTGAACAGTAAAAATCTCTTGGGGTAGCAAAAACCACAGTGTCCTAACTTCCAAATTCTGGATATTACTATCATATCTCTGCAAAACACAAAAAAACTGAGTATGAAAACAAGAAAAGATTATTGCAAAGGAAATATTTGAGAACTGTCTAAACTCAGATGTCCTGTTAGTTCCCTTCAGATTTTTTTAGTTTGTTTTTCTTCTTTTTTTCCTTTGTCCTTTTTTAAATTAAAAAGAAGAATTTTAAGAGAGTGTATCAATGTCATCTACTTCCAACAGGAATAAAAAAAGACTGAAAATCATAAATCTGATAATTGTGGGGATAACAAAGTTTCGTTGTTTTACAATAAGAGTGAACAGATGTGTTCAGTTTTGGGTAGGCATTTTAGATTTAACGCTTATCCTTCTCACAAGACCAGAGCAGACTTTAACTGACATTGATATAGAGGTCAGTTTTCTTAGTCTCCCTTTTTCCATTCTGTCTGCCATCCATGCACAGATGGACAGATAATCATATTCTTCAAATTATGCTTTAATGCATCTCATGCACCTTCTTTTTTAATTTATATTGCCAAAGTAGTAGGTGTCCTATGAAGTACAAACCCTGCTGACTCAGTTCTCTTTCCTCTTAGCTTGCTCTTTAAAAGCAATTCTAGGAGGAACTCCTAAAACAAGGAAGCCTGAATTATTAATACTCCTAATATAAATAGCTGCATAGGGACAAAATACTTTGGGGGTGGAGGCAGAATCTGTTAGGAATGCCAGCAAGGATAGGGACCAGTGAGCTGGTAAGAGGAAAGAAATAAAACATGCATCACACCTAAAATATTTGGAATGTATACACACTTCATTTAGCTAGTAAGTACTAAACTAAGGAGGATTCCATGCTTCGCTGGATTCAGTAACGAAGGCAAATCCCTCATACAGCGTAGGAAAATGATCCCTTTAGGTCTTGGCAACACCAGTGGAAAAGACTAATCTTAAAATGTATACAAATGATCTTTTTTTTTATTTTGAAGCTATTATTTTATCAATAGTGTATTAAGATTCTGAAATAAAATAACCGTGTTTATATTTCATATGCATCTTCAAACTGGCCATATACAGAAATCTGAAAAATACAGACTCATAACCACCAAACATTGGGCAAAATAATGTTTGGGTCTTCGGGTTTCTCTCAGGCACCCTCAGTAAAACGTAGACACACTACAACATAGCGTTTAACATCTGTTACCATGACCGTGCAGTTTCTTCACTGATAAGGTTCCCCAGAATCAACATTACTAGTTAAAAAATGCATAATGCCTTTGATTCCTTCTAAAAATACATGTTAGTACATCTCACCACAACTTTTAATTAGGAATCCCAGCAGAAAGTTAACTCCAGGCTCAATACAGGACCTTCTTTGTACCTCTGCTTGTTTGCCGAGTCATTTCCAGAAAGGCTGGATCTTTGACACTGTATTTGTATAACGGAGACCTCCCAAAAATGCTTTTATACAGATTTGGTCCCAAATTCTGTTTTTTCCCATTCTTTCATGAATTTGACATAATATCTTGAGCAACAATCTAAGAATTATTGATAGGACAAATTCTAGGTCAGTTCTGACCCTGCTTACCCTCTCATCCTCTTTATGTTACCATCCTAAATGTCTGCATTCGCTCTTTGCCAATTACTCTTTCCCCCCCATACCGAGAGTAATACCTTGGAATTACTAGAGCTTGCAGTCAAAGTTCCTCATGTGCTCAACTTTGGAAGGGAGAGGAAGGGATTTTTTAATTTTTTTTTTTAATTTAAGAAAAAGACAACTCATAGATTATAATTCTGTCTTTAAAAGAAGTATTGCCAAACTGGTAGTTTGGGGGGATTAACATTGTCTTAGCAAAAGAGCATATAAGTAACAGTCAAGATGGAAAAATGCTAAATTACTGACTCACTCCTTCTAACATACCCTTTTTTCACTAATGAGGATAGAGCTAATTACAAAATACAGCTGTAAGAAAAGAGAACCTTTCTGCTCTTTGCCTATATGTCTGATGCAATGTTTTGCACAACTGTAAATACCCTTGCCTGCTACCAATGCTGCTCTTAATTTCCATTTATTATAAGCCAAAGTGGATCTCCACTTTATGACAGAAATCAGGGAACGATGCTTTCTTACACTGCTGTTTTGCTAGCACCTCCAGCTGGCTGCCTGATCATAGGGCTTATGTAAAAAAGGAGAGTCCAGAAACATTTCCATCCCTCTCTGCTACCAAAATAAGGAATTTCACCCCAAGAATTACTTTGGCCTGAGGCCCAGAACAGGTAAAATTCAATCCTAGGTGAATGGTGTTTTTCCTACATATCAAGAAATGATTTAAAAGTTCTCTAGTAAAACTACTGGGCTGAAAAAGGAATGAAATTTCTCTTAAGTACCCAACACTCATTCTTAACCCTTAGAGAACCCAGGAGAACACTCTTCATAAATCTAACATGACTTTTCATGACCCTACAGAATTGGATAAGTATAGTAAAGCATCTGCTATGTAGGTGGAGAAATAAGATTAACAGGTAAGAAAAAAAAATCCATACATTATTTCTCTGTAAAAGGAAGAGAAAAGAAGCAAGAATTTATAGGGCTTATCTTTTTACGAGGCCCACTGATATTAAGATAAACCAAAAGCAGAATACAAAGAAACAATTTCCTTTTTGGGTCAAAATAGGGATTTTTATTTTTTTCCCCAGGTGGCTGAAGTAGCTTAAAGTCTGCTAGATTCCTTAGCACAGCAGTGGGGAACAGTTAGGTTTAACATTACTAACATTTCATGGATTTAATAATGTGAGGGGAAAATCATTAGCTCAGCAATATGCAGACTACCTAGTGCAGAAAAGATGGAACAGTCCAGTTTCCAGAGGTAGAGTTTTACAACTTATGAAAGTCAGCATTGTACATCGATAGCAGCAGAGAAACTAGTAGTCAAAAGCAAGCTTTCCTCTATCAAAGATGCTAGTACTTCACTCTGCTATACTGGGAAAGGGGAAAAGGGAGCTCAAAGACAGCATGGGTGTGTTTTCCTTATTTATGGAGTTGGTTGCACTAAATAGCCTCTTGAACTTGTAACAAACACCTAACGTAATATACAAGACGGTGGACACAAAATTCCCTTTCCTCCATGTTAAATAAAGACACAACGAATTCCTGTTTTTCATGGCTTACATGTTCTGCTTTGTTATAATAAATTATTCCTTATAGTAAATATTCCAAAGTTAATGGGACAAAAAAGTTCAAGTCAAGAGTAGTGAAAACAAGTAGAAATTTAGCTTTTGGAATACACTGAGATCTGTATATAAAGTACAAACCTTAGACCAAATCCATCTATACTGGTTGAGGTTTCATACAGCAATGAGATTATCAAAATTATCAAAAGGCATGAAACAAAATTTGTGAAGTACTCGCATATTACTCAATGCATATTTGTGTGCATTTCAGAATGTAAACCGGTTTTACAAACACTGTAAGGAAAACTGTTTTCTTTAGGATCATGACAAATCTGATATTTAAACATTAAGTACTTACTGGTATCACCAGCAACATTTCCTTCTCTGCGGCTACGTGCACTGCCATCTCTGCCAGATTTAATGCGCTGGAGAACAGTGAAAAAGATTTGAAAAGAACAGAACAAAACCCCCATTTAGTAATATACATTAGAGATAATCACTGAAAACTCAACCTAGCTTTTATTAATAAAACAGTAGAAGAACATTAAACTAGGCTTACTACGCTGTAACTAATAAACCTTGGTTTTTCAATGCACAAAACAGTCCTTAAAATCAATGTTAAATCCAACGTTTACATAAAACGAGTTCTATGAAATTCAAACAGAAAATCTCAATAAATTATTTTTCTTCAGATAAAATTTATACAAGGAACGTGCATAAAAATAGTTCAGATGTACTTTTGTAAAGTACAGCTGAAAAAACAGGCAACACAGCCCTTCTTGCATGAGTTCAAAGTAGCCCCTGCCTATTAATGTCTTGTAAATCCCACAAGCATTTTATTATTGTAAAGATTCAAAGTGGGGAAAGTAGGGAAATCTATAAAAAGAACTATTCACCCCATAGATCTTAAATTCTGAATACTTGGCACAGCACTGTACTTCACAGCAAAATTTAATTTGCTGTTGAGTGTTAAATGCAAGATAAAGGTGAAGGTAAATACCTGAAAAGCTGTGTTTGAAAAGTCAGCTCTCTTGCACTGAGGAAGGCACCATAAACATCTTCCAGCTGTGTTTTTTTTTAGTGTTATTTGAAAACTTTTAACAGTTTATCAAAGCAATACCTCTGTATCGCATGACAGACTCTGCTGCTGGCAAAACACCAAGTTCCTCATGCATGTATCTTGTCAATTACAAGAAGGTACATCTCAGTGAGGGACTTTTTGATGGGTAGGTACAAAACCTTGGTATTTAAAGCACTCAGCTGTTAATAAACTAATCTCTGCATCTCATTCCAAAATATGAATTCAGGATCTGATTAAAACACATGTGCGCACCACCTAACCATGTATTCAGGTCAATTACTGTAGCTTCTTCACTCATTTTTCACCAGAAAAACCTCACGGAGTCTGGCAAAGTTAGAATGACAGAGAAGTGAAAGAACCTTCAAGATTCATGCCACCAGAAAAAGGAAGAACCCTTAAATCAAAACTCACAGGAGTCAGACATGAAAGCAGAGAGCCTAGCATGAAACCAGGAATGGTCTTGGAGTGATCCAGTTGGGGATCAAAATTTCTCATAATTTTTATTTATTTTGGAAAACCCTCAAGTCTAAAATATGTTCTCTGAATGCTAGATTAAATATCCTATTCACAGTCCAGTGAAGTAGCATATATCAGCCCTTCAGGAAGCACATTCAGACTCCCCAGATGCTGAATGACTGACAAGTCTGCCAGCGGAAGCTCAGCTGCTGTCTCTCAGAGGGAAGTGGTCTCTACATGACAGTGCCCTTGTGGCATTTGCATCCTAGGACCTTACTCCCAAAACGTTACAGAAGTACTACAGCTTAAGCATATGACTAATTCCTGTAAAGTTCCAAGTGAGTAGTTCATAAGTCATCCTATACTGAAAGCAGACACTTAAAATAGGTCCAATGATTTCCACCCTAAAACTGCCTATTTCTCTCCCATGACTGCAAAAGACATTTAGGATGATCAGTCCATATGCAGATGCCTGAAGGTAAAGGCAGTAAGTCCCTCGCAGCAATCGTACCTATCATCACTGCTTCACACCACACCCAATCAGTCCCTCATTATCAGTCATTAAGCTCACTTAACGGAAATAAATAGTAATGTGTGTATACATCAGTGCCAAGAAGGTTGTGTGAACTTTTACACCATTACCTGTTGTCTTTAAACTGAAACATGAAAAAAGGAAGATTAATGCAGTAAAAACCAAACAAACCCACCCAGCCACCAACATACGAAGGTTACAGTAAAAATCCAATCCTGTAAGAGGCAGGGAGAAAAATTTCTACAGGGAACGAACCCCACAGATGTTCCCAGATTCTTGGCTGGAAGTATTTAACAACTTGTCCCTGTTTGAGAACTGAGTGAAATAAGTACTCAAGAATATTTATTTTGGAATAAACTCCATGTGGATATACTTGTTCTCGAAAAACAATGCCAGAGTAGCAAATTCTGATAAATTTCTACAGGAAGACTAAGTCTGTGTGCAGACTTTGAAATGTAGGTGTATTACACTAGCATTTATCTATTTTCTCTTTACTGGGTGCAATCAAGAAATCACAGGTTAGTCTGAAACTGGGAGCAGGAATTGACCTATATCTGGTATTGCTAACTGAAACCATTGTTCCTATTGGAAACTTACATGGTGAAATGTTAAAATTTGGTAATTTTAGAACTTGAAAGTATAGTTTATGACTATATGCTCATGGATGACAGTTGGCATTTCTTAGGACAAAAATACCTAGTAATTTCCAAAGCCAGATGGTAGTCATAAGACTGAAAAACCACACACACACCCCAACCGAGCAAACAACAACAAAAAAAATATCCCCAAACCCAAAACCAGAGGATGGGAACCCAGGTGTAATACCAATAGCAAAAAGACATACAGTCACAGAAAGATATTCAATCTCTACTACAGGACAGCAGTACACTAAATCGCAGCACATTCTAAAATATCTTTCTTTTCTTAAGAGTCTTTGTTCCTTTACATCTACAATGGTGTCAATTTTTAAGAAAACTGGATAAGTGGATTCCTTGGAGGGGTAGAAAAAGTTGTTCCTTTTCTTGAGGAGACACTGAACTTGGGGAGATTTCAGAGTGTGACAGACAAGAGAGCCAGAAGCGGGAGATGGGTCCACGTCTCTCCCTGACAAGGCACTGCAAGAAGGAGCAGGAAGCAACTGATCAAGTTTCAAAGGTTCTGAAGAGAATCTACCAGGAACTGCAGGGGCAGAATTTTGCTGCCATTCAGAAACTCACTGAGCTTACTCAAGCTGGAAGCATGTGCCCACCTGGCAGGAATGAAGCTGACCGAGCTGACCACAAACCTGCTTGATTTCTATTGTTGGTGATGGGTTTGAGGGGGCAGGGCAGGGCTGAGGGGGTTGTTTTGTTTGGGGTTTGTTTGGTTTTTTTTAAACCTACTGCATTTCAGTTTTCTCTGTTTATAAAAAAGTTGGTTTAGTTTAAATTATAATAGGATCAGGCTTACTTGAATTTAAAAGCCTGTTTTCTGGGCAACAAACTATAGGAAAATATTTAGGCAGATCTACCTTAAGGCTTTGACTAGTTGGAAGTGCCATCACAGATACCTTATTCTCCCCCTCTACTCCACTCTTATGAGACCCCACCTGGAGTGCTGCACTCAGCTCTGGAGTCCTTCGCACAGGAAAGACATGGACCTGTTAGAGCGGGGCCAGAGGAGAGCTACAAAATTGATCTGAGGGCTGGAGCACCTCTCCTGTGAAGACAGGCTGAGAGAGTTGGGGTTGTTCAGCCTGGAGAAGAGAAGGCTCTGGGGACACCTTATTGTAGCCTTTCAGTGCTTAAAGGGGGCTCATAAGAAAGATACAGACAAACCTCTTACCAAGGCCTGTAGTGACAGGACCAGGGGCAATGGTTTTAAACTGAAAGAGTGTAGACTTACACTGGGCACAAGGAAAAAAATAAAAATTATGGTGAGGATGGTGAGGCACTGGCACAGGTTGCCCAGAGCAGCTGTGGCTGCCCCATCCCTGGCAGTGCTCAAGGCCAGGCTGGATGGGGCTGTGAGCAGCCTGGTCTGGTGGGAGGTGTCCCTGCCCATGGCAGGGGGGTGGACTAGGCGATCTTTAAAGGTCCTTTCCAATCTGAACCACTCTCTGATTCTGCTTTACAAGGTTAGTTCTGTGACAGGACAGAGTCACCAGACTCTTAACAGGAATACTGAAATGTAATACAAACAGTGAGTTTTCCATGCCATGGCTGAATTACGATCACTACTGAAGTCTGAACAGCCTAAAATAACTATGCCATAACATGTGCTACCATGCATCTGTACTGGGTTCCGTTGATACCTCTGTCATTAAGGTACTACTCAATGAAGTCCCTTAACACAATGTAGTCTGAATAAAAAAAACCCACCATAATTTAAACTTAATTTCTGTGTTATTAAAATCTTAAATAACTTTGATTTTTATTTTTTTTAATATGCTACTGGTAGCTTTTTTCCCCACCAGGAAGTATAGAAATGTGCTCAGGAAAGCTCCCACATCCAACATGAAATAAACAGGAGGATGTGACAATTTTACTTTTACTTTTTTTTTTTCTTAAACCTATTCAGACATTAACTTTCTTAAAAGGAAAAAAGTGGTTTCCTTAGAATTCTCAACATTTGCAGATCTATGGTACATAATTAATATATTCAGTGTAAAAAAAATACTGGAATTATATGCAAGGAAAATAGATAACCTCTCCATCTCCAGGGACCTCTCTCTTACCAGCTAAAAAATAATCCCATTTTAACTGGTTTCATCTCTGAACTTTCCAGAGCAAGGCCCTGAGGTATTGGAAGTTATTGCAAAGAACTATTTATATCACTGACATTGAACTGATATTCCCTAGAAACCAAGCAAAGCCTGTTTAACACACTTCAGAGAGATCTCTTAATTATGAGTTTTGCAGAACAGGAACATTACATCTGCTCATCTGTTTTGCTTACTGATACCACTATAGGTGAGACACGGAGGAATATTAGTCCCACTACATTTGTGGGCTGCCTTCTTTCGTCCATTTTTCCAAGTGCTTTAAATTTTACATTTACTGAAAAGCCAAACCAATATACTTCAACTAACCCCACAAAGTAAGATTGTAGCATAAATCTGGAATCCTTTGATCAGTGTTTCCGTCTGTCAATTTAATTTTTAAAATGTACTAGCGTACACGTATATACTCAAACTCTCTGGAATTGAAGTAACTAAGGATGCACTTACACGTTATCTGACATCAAAAGGGAGCCAGTAAGTGTTACTAGGGTCAGAGTAAATCAGGTAAAACTTACTGTGTCCTAACGTGACTACGTAGCTTTGAGGCAATACACTGGATAGGAAGAGCAAGCTTGAACAGTTGGCAGCTCAACAGCATGGATAATGCTTTCCAAACAGGAAGTTGATTTTAATTTTAAAATCTTACTTTATCACAGAAATACCACAAAAACGATGCACATACGTGCACACCCATGCTCACTTTTCTGAACAGAAGGCAAGTTACGATCTCATACCTTTCACAGTCTGTAGCTTTTCCATTATTTTTTTTTTTCAGTTTAAAAATTGTCACTAACATGAATAATTTACTTCTACCTACATAATCTGTCAATGTCACAGCTTTGTATATAGCTAAAAGGAGTTCTACGCGGACAAATTCTTAGGCTCCCCTTCTCTCCCTATAGTTGCATTATTACTTGGCTCATAAATACACTTTATGCAGTCTGGCAAGTAAGTAGGAAAGACGACATTCCAGAGATATTGAATTATGTGGGTGGCTCCAACATTCCCATCACATCCACATAACCCATCTTTCACCAGTATTTTAAAAATTACAGAAAAAACAGTGCTCAAAAACTGTGCAGACAGATACAAGGCCAATCAGTAATTCAAAACTAAAAACCTGAAAAATCACAAACCACAAGCCTCTCTAAACTAGAAAGTTAATACACATTTTATCTTGAAGTATCACAAACAGTATTTTAGCTTCATCTATGTACATGCAGTGATACTGTATAATCACAGAAAGAAAGAAGATTACCTGCTCTCTTATTTCTTTTAATTTTTCCACTTTCTTGAGCTTTGTCATATACTCCTGGACTTCCTTCAGCCCCATATCTGTGCAGAGGCGAACTAAAAATCGGAGGCCTAAATGAAAAGCAAAACCATTAAAAAAAGGCTTACAAGCAAGTCAAACTACAAGTGCACCGTAACACAACTGGACATACAGAATAGCAAATAACACAAATACTGTGAATACAAGGTGACTCTACCTTGTGTTGTGATATTTTGCAAATAATTCAACATTTTCTGTGATGTAACATCTATATCCATGAATAGTACAATACATTTATATATGTGGAAGGCACAAGACATACTAACTCATCTGGATCACAGCTCCTGACACGAGGAGCCACTATCAATGGCATTTTGTTAAAAACAATTTTACAAATACCAAGTGAATCAGAATGGTTTGGTTTTCCCTGTTGCTGTGGTTGATTTTTTTAAAGATTAGTATTTATAGAATTAAAAAACCAACAAACTAGACATGAAGATTGAGTGTAACTGTATGATGGAACCAAAAAAAACCCCCTAAAACCGATCTCCTGAGACACTATACCAAACTCTGAAAACATTGTTGCTATTCCTATGCATGCGTCCACATACCTTTGAAAACTGCCTCTGAAGCGGAAACAAGCGTGACATGGCCATTACTGTCCTGACTGCTTTCACAAATACCTTATTTTTCTTTTTGTGCTAAGTTACTTCTCTGCTGGTTTAGGGAGCTGAACCTGTTCACTGAGGGATCAGATAAGCACCAGAATGTGCATAAGATGGCTGGGAGCACACAGCCAGGGAAGGATGAGTGAAGAACCGTTGTTTCAGAAGCAGAAAACTTTAAAATCAGTTAAATTGTCTTGTCTAACTCCTGCCTTCGTTTCATAATTTGTAGAAACTACATTCAGAAAAATACAAGCATTCAAAAAGGTTTAATAAATAATCTACCCCTACGAAACATGTCTGACCAATACGAACATGACAGTTTGCTTTTAACTTCAAGGAATAACAGTATCACATTTCTCTTGTACAACAGAGCTGTATGAATCCTCTTTAAAAAAGTAGCACATTTGTTAAAGCAGAACAATACAATTTTATTTTGAAATACAGTGAATGTTCTTCTCACATAGCATTTAAAAGCATAGGTTTGCTGGTGACAATCCTGTATTTTAGAATTAGTGAGGCACTGTGTGGGATGTAAGAGGATTGTTTCCACAGCCAGTGACAACCCCTATTTTCTACAGGGCTTTTTCATTTATAGTACAGGTGAGACTGATTCTGCAAAATACTCTTTGAAGTTCTGTTTCCTCTAGTTTGGTTTGAAATTCTCTATTGATTTTCCAGAGACTGGCTGACCAACTGTACTTAAAAATGCCAACAACAAAATCTCACCCGCTACAACCTCTGGGAAAGCCTGGATTTTGCAAAACAGTTGCTAAGATTTTCTCCTACCTAGAAACTTTGAGCAGGAGTTTTAACCAGCAGGGACTAGAAGTAAAATATATATACGTTTCATCATGAGAGATTAAATACGTAACATAGTTAGAAAACGTAGGAAGTATGATTGAGAAAACTCAACCAATCTGCTGAAGTTTATTTTAATCTCTCTCCTCCAGCATTACCCTAATATTTCTTAAATCATGGTTTAGTGTTGTCACAGAAAACATGCAGCAGTAGCATGAATAAAAATGTTAGTTCATGAAAAGATTTTCATATGAAAAATACTTCCATCACGCCATTACTAACACAAATATTCAATGCAACAAAGTTTCCTTTGATAGTTGTACCACTCAATAAAACAACTTACATTCAACATTCTCTGGGAATTTTCTGTGAATTACTTTGTATTTCTCTAGAGCTTTCTGGTAGTTACCTGCAAAGAAAACAAACATCTCCTACCCACATACCCAAACATAAAAAGGAATACCCGATGAGAAACTGATACAGTTAAACATCACTTCACCTTTTTAGTTTGGGTACCTGATTTAGTATTACAAGATCAAACCTGATAAAACCAAACTTAACATTCTTTAAATACTGATAGAAAAAATTAAGAGCTTCTAAACCCAGTCCAAATTACTTCATAAATAACAAAATTAACGAAGAGGAGTTTCCCGATTTTTGTGCTTTATTGACCTGCCTCTAGGACCCCATTGTTCTATGGCACACCTACTAGACAAGCTGTATCAAGCATACCAGGGCTTATCTAAGGCTGCAGATGTACAGATTGGTCAAACAGAAATCTAACAGCTGAGCTCTGCCTGTCCTTCCTTACCACCAGAATACTAACCGTGTCTCTCTCCTTTGCCTAGATCTGGTAGTGAAGTAATTACTCTTTAAGACTTTTGCCTTCAGTTTTGGCTCAGCTTGATTATTATGGAAAGGACTGATAAAACCTGTGGATCTAAAACCTCATATCCATAAAACACCTGACAAAAAAAGTTTGTTAAATATCACTATTTTTATTTTCCCTAGTGTGAGGTATAGATCTAACTGACCTGCTACGTGTTAATACAGTAAGCTGGGAATTTTGCCAATGAATCATAAGTGATCTAAAAAGCAGCCAAAACCATTGTGCTTCTTTGCTGGGAAAACAGTTAATCTGTCTAGTTTTGAGTGGTGCTGACTGTTCTTAATTCACTGACTTCCCTAGGTCCTGTTTCTTTTCTCACTGTTGTATTAAATTACTGAGCAGAGTGAGAAAATGCACTAATTTATTATAGAAGTCTGTTCTGCAAAGTTCTAAAGAAGCATAAAGGAGAGAGACAAAATGGGCCAGCAAGAAAGAAGAGTATCATTTACATCATCAAGTGTCTTGAATGCATTTTAGGTGATGAAAAAACTCAGAAATATTAGTCTCTTTCTGTTGTTTTTTTTTTATTAACGTATTATATTCCCAGTAAGAAAATACAGCACATTAAGACTGCCTTTTGTTTGTGTAATTAAAATAGTATTTTAAGATCAGAAAATGATACCTGCTGTTGGAAAGGAATGGGAATTAAGCAACTTTAAAATCTAATTACTCATGTTAGATCAGCTGGTAGTATAACTTCATTAAAAAAACCTTCTATCAGATCATTATGCTCTACCATCTTCTTTATTTTACTTATTTAACAGCACAAGAAGTGTTTCATGCATAAGCCAGTGCAGGGACATTTCCAGGACTTAAAAGAAAAGTTACATTTTATTACACAGATACAGAAAATTCATAACAAAATAACATGTAACTAAATTTTTTAAAAAAGAAAAAAATCAAAACATCAATCAAAACAAAACAAATCATACAATCACAGAATCGTTTGGGATGGAAGGACTTTTGAGGACTACAGTTCCAACACCCCAGCCATAGGCCCCATCCAGCCTGGCCTTGAACACTTCCAGGGATGGGGCAGCCACAGCTTCTGTGGGCAACCTGTTCCAGCCTCACCGCCCTCATCCTAAATTTTTTTCCCCTACATCCAATGTAAGCATATCCTCTTTCAGTTTCAAACCACTCTTTCTTGTCCTGTCACTACAAGCCCTGGTAAAAAGTCTCTCTCCCTCTTTCTTATAAGCCCCCTTCATACATTCTCCAGGCTTCTCTTCTCCAGGCTGAACAACCCCAACAAGTTACAAAAAGTTACAAACCTCCAGCCAATTACAAAAAAGCTACAGAACTTACCGCTTCTCCTGTAGCAACTGGCAACCATCAGCTGCCACTTCACTTGTGTCGGTCTGCACAGAAATAAAATAAAATTATGCACACTGCCAGGCAATAAATAAGCAAAATAATCTGCATAGCATTGCTAAACACCTACTATTAAACTACTCTTAAAATTTTTCACGTAGCATATCGCCTTCCCAGGAAGAATTTAGCCTGCTCAGTTCACACACAGTTTACCTCTGCATCCTGCTCCTGTCTTCAGGCCTCAACGTCACCCATTTGTAGTTCTGTTATAGTCTCTCCTGCTCCTGATTCTGTGCACCAGACAGAATTAGTAGACCTGACACACGAACCACCAATCTTTGTCTGAGGTACAGAACCATGCAATGAGGGAGAACAAAACACTAAGCTGTATTTTGAGGAAGTCCCAGCAGTAGCATCCCACAAATGCCCAAGGGATCCCTGCCAGGAAGCACATTCCCTGCTCACAGCTTTGAACTCTGGCTTCTCTGTGTCATCACCTCAAAGCCCTAGCTGCTACCTGTCCCTTTCTTCTTAGCACGTAATGGTGATAGATATCATCAGAGAAAATATTTGAGATGTTTGAGCATGTACCACAAGTGTTGGACCTTTTTCTCATTCTTATAAAAATAATTTGAAATCTAGGAAATTTTCATGTCAACAGCATAAGGATGCCCTATAAGCCAAAGCACTTTTCACATGTGGCTTAAAATGCTACAGTAGTATATCCCAAAGGCACTGCACGTCAACGTTTTCAGAATAGTTTTGTAGTTATTCTCTTCAGTTTTTCTCTCCAGTCAGGGCACAGGTAATTTTTAACTCTAAATAATATGTTTGCCTGATAGTTGCCAAACAAGCTTATGAAACACAGCTGCTTCACCTTCTTTAGTTTCAGCTGAGTATGGCTGCCTTTATTGTTTGCAAGAGACAAGCATACACCATAATAAAGTTTATTAAGCAATTCAGTATGAAAACTCTAGAGAGAATAAATTGCCATCAATCAGCATTAGCTGCACAACTCCTTTTATTAATGATAGATCTGTCCATGCTGGTAAGATGTAAAATAGTGAAAAATTGTTTCTCAAGTCATCGTTTAACATGTTATCTTAGAATTCAATTTAAAATGTAATTACTGTGATTGAAACACTGAATACACTGAACAAAGTTAAACTAAAAAATACTGGTCACAGTTAAAATACAGTTATAATTTTAAAATGTAACTTGTTTGCAATTACTAGCAATTTATAATGCAACATTCATATTTATCAATTAGCATATCTAGGTTCTATTTTTAATACTAAAACACCGAAACATCTATGCTTTGTCACCCACTATTAATAATCTCATCCCAGACAAAAATAGAATCATAGACTCATTTAGGTTGGAAAAGACCTTTAAGATCATCAAGTCCAACTGTTAACCCAGCACTGCCAAGTTCACCACCCAACCATGTCACTAAGCACCACATCTACATGTCTATTAAATGTCTGCAGGGATGGTGATTCTACCACTTCCCTGGGCAGCCTGTTCCAATGCTTGACTACTCTTTTGGTGAAGAGATTTCTCCTAATATCCAATGTAAACCTCCCCTGGCACAACTTGAGGCTGTTTCATCTTGTCCTGTCCCTTGTTATCTGGGAGAGGAGACCAACTCCCACCTGCCTACACCCCCCTTTCAGGCAGCTGCAGAGAGCAATAAGGTCTCCCCTCAGCCTCCTCCTCTCCAGGCTGAACACCCCCAGCTCCCTCAGCTGCTCCTCATCAGACTTGTGCCCCAGCCCCTTCCCCAGCCCCGCTGCCCTTCCCTGGACACGCTCCAGCCCCTCGACGTCCCTCCTGCAGCGAGGGGCCCGACACTGAACCCAGGGTTCAAGGTGCGGCCTCACCAGTGCCCAGTCCAGGGGGCGGTCACTGCCCTGGCCCTGCTGGCCACACTGTTTCTGACACCAGCCAGGACGCTGCTGGCCCCTTGGCCACCTGGGCACACTGGGGGCTCATGCCCAGCCGGCTGTCAGCCAGCACCCCCAGGCCCTTTCCCACCGGGCAGTTCCCAGCCCCCTGCCCCAGCCTGTAGCGCTGCCTGGGGCTGGTGTGACCCACGGGCAGGGCCCGGCACTGAGCCTGGTTGAACCTCACACCACTGGCCTCGGCCCATCGGCCCAGCCTGCCCAGACCCCTCTGCAGAGCCTCCTGCCCTCCAGCAGACCAACACTCCCACCCAACCTGGTGTCATCTGCAAACTCACTGAGGGTGCACTTGATCCCCTCATCCAGATGGCTGATAAAAGATACTAAACAGGACTGGCCCCAGTACTGAGCCCTGGGGAACACCACTTGTGACCGGCCACCAGCTGGATGTAACTCTATTCACCACCACTCTCTGGAGTCAGCAAGCCAGCCAGTTTTTTTACACGGCAAACAGTACACCCATGCAAGCCATGAACAGCCAGTTCTCTAGGAGAATGCTGTGGGAGACAGTGTCAAAGCCCTTACTAAGGTCCAGGCAGACAAATCCACAGCCTTTCCCTCATTCACTAAATAATTTCTCTGTATTACAGACAGATTACAATTGCAAATAGTAATGAAGAATTTTATATGCCAATAATTTGTACTTTACAATCCACATACTTCTGTGTTTCACGCATGGACTGAGTGCAACACGAAGCATAAAATATTTAGATCTTTGCCAAAACAATACTATGAAATAGTTCTTTTTAGTTTCAGCTGTTTATTTCCAAAGTTCCCAAGAAGGCCATGAACACCAACATACGTTTATTTAATGTGGCCAGTATTCATACTGAAAAGAATACTGGCAAACCTGTGAACTGCGATTTCTGTTAACTGTCTCCTGCATATCTTCATCTGCTCTACATCTCTATTTCTTTACAATTATACCACAATTTGGGTGAAGCCTATATTTTCTATGTATTCTTAATTTTTAAACCTTATTTGAGGTTTAAAACCCTTGGATTTTCTCTTATATAATTAATGACTACTCTAACTCAAGCCCTTTCAAAACCATAATTAGTATTTTTTACCAAACTTCTAACCACCTAACTCATGGTATGATCTTCCTTTGAATAACAGTGTACACATTTTTGTTCACATGCTGTCTTGTTCATGCATGTCATTCAGATTCACAGAACAAAAAGAATGTCAAATTTTAGATCAGCACAAGACAATAACTAAGTTTTGCTTAGCCTGATTTTTGATAGGTTTCCCATAACACAAAAGAAAAATTCACACTTTGAGTGAATTTTAGTTGCACAAATTTTAGTTGGTCTATTAACACAAAATACTTCACGAACAAAGACAAATATTTGTTGCCACATGAAAAGACCATATGCATGTCTTTCTAGAATTCTGCTTGAACTCTGGATTACAGATTTAAATTCGGCCAAATTTTTGTTTATTAACCATTTGTCAGAATTCCAGAACCTTTCTAATCTAAAAAAAATGACCTATATAATTTAAGTGCATCATACTCTGCTAAAGGACAATTTCAGCAATTAAGTTGCTGAACTGACCTCAATATATTTCAAACATCTCTATTGGGATCAATTTGATCTTCAACTTACTTTCACTGACCATTGGTAATTCACACTGCACGTTTTTGCTTGCTTCTATACCTTATTTGTAATATCCTTTTTATGGCAGTAGAAGTTATGCAAAAAGTGAAAATGCAGCAGTAACTGCTAACAGATGCATTTATCTAAACTATCAAATCCTTGCTGCATGGTAAAATAATAGAACGGAAATACTTCACATAAAGCCACAGAGGAGGTGGTCTTGGTGGCTTAGGAGAACTATTCCCCACTTCACAGTTGTGTTTAATGGGAAAGGATAGAGAAAAGAGATTCTAATACCTAATACAATACCTAATACCTTGCACCCAATGGATGATCTTACTTAACATTGAAATTGCACAGTATGAGCAAAACCACACTGTAAATGAATAGAAAGTTGAGAAAATTAAACAATATCCTAAATATTCTTAACTCTGGTATTTGCTTATAGTATTAAACTTACCCAATTTATCACTAGATACACTTATGGATATCTAATCAAAAATATTTGAGTAGGCATAAAATAATAATCACTTACAGGATAAGGGCTGCTCTTTCAAAGTACTCAATGGCTTTTTCACAAAACTGGGTGTCAATGTAATAGGCTCCAAGCCATTCAATGACCTCAATGTTTGAAGGGAAATACCGGTATGACTGACAAAATAGGAAAGGTGAAAGAAACAATTTTAGTGATAAACAACATATTTATGTTGCTTCTGGAATATCTTACTCAAGTGTTTAAATCTCCAGACGCCAAAACTGTGTAATATATGAATGGAAGCAGTGTGCTATACGAAGTAATCCTGAAAAAAAGAAAAAGCATGCCAAGTTTTCTAATTACGGAATGCTTTTCAGAAGTTACTTGAGATGAGCCCGTCACATTTTATTAGCCTTATTAGAAATATTATTTTAAATAGCTTGCAACAGCAAAAATGTTTACTTAGATCATGTCTACATGCAAATAAGTTAGCATTTTTTAACATTTTAGGTAACTAATACATGTACAATTCTACACTCAAATCAGTCTGCTGGAAAACTCACCCTAAAAGCATTCTTTTCTATCAAATACGTATGTATGCAAAATAACATTTTCAGCTTTTTAGAAATTCCCACTGAAATAGGCAGCAAAATTATCATCAAGCATAACTCCACTAGTATTCAGATTGTAACACAGCCTTTGGTCATCCTCGCTTTACAGAGAAAAAAAAAGAACTCTCAGATTGCAGCAAAGCAACTTCCTGTCTTATTCCTGTTTCTAAAACAGAGGAATCTCTATAAACTACAGATAGTGCTATGGCTGGTTTGAAATAAGAGAGGATGCCTATCTTTAGGCAACTGTATATACACAGTGTGTAGCTACACCCTTAAAACATATATAATGTGTTCATATAAGTTTATATATATGTACCTCCATATCCATTATACAGATTTAGTTTCCAATCAAGGCAGTCATGTTACACAACTTTAAAATTACATTTATTCTATACATGTTTTGTCTTCATTATATTTTAAATTAAAATTGTTAGGGGTCAATGTAAACAACAACCATACAAGAAATGAAAGTCTGAGGTCGAATACTACATGAAAATACAGGTTATTTGTTTCCTTAGGATCTGACTACAAAAATTAGATTTTGTCAACTCTCTCCCAATTTTTTTTTCCTTTTCTAGATGACATTTAAAAAAGTTTAAATGAATCAATTGCTAATTTGATAAAGAAATTTTGCCATAGATTCCTATAACTATGACAAAGTGCATTGGAAAAGCAATAAAGGACAAATACCTCATAGTAATAATGAAAAGCTTGGGATTTATCACCTTCATTATCATACAATTTCCCTAGCTTTGAAAGTACATGTGGATCAGTTGGTACTATACTGATCAACTGCAGGAGCCACTCCATGGCTTGACTGGGGTCTTCCATGATCTCATATCTGAGTTTTCTTCAGTCAAGGACTGATGCCAATGATATTTTGATTTAGTTAGAATTCCTACTACTTTACATAATGTAATCCATACGCTGGACAGATACACCAGTCACTGTAGTGTGGAGAAACATTGGCCTTTCCCCCCCACACATTGTTTTCATAATTTATCCATATCAGAAAGTATTTTTGTTACACTGAGGAAGAGAAATATTCAGAGGCTACGGCTGCTTTTTCACCTTAAAAACACTTGAGCTCAACAGAACTTTGGGCTTGTTTCTCCTCCCTCTGTGTCACTAATTTTGACTTCTTCATTTATAAGAACAACATTTAAGAACCAGGCAATTTATTTGTAGCCTTAACAACTTGCGTAGTTTTTTGTAATACATCATTTGTCATAAAGTGAGTGTTTAGGTAAAACTGCTATCCCAAGAACTGACTTGTGTGCAGTGAGATTTTTTGCTATATGTCTAAGTAGCACAGCACAACCACTGTATGATTCTGATCCAGCGAACAGCAGCAGCCTTAGCTGTAATAAGGGCTGCAGTGTGCTCTCCCCCAGCTAGTCACCCCTGAGTAGCACAACAGCTCAGACCTCTGCAGCAACACAAGCTGCAGCTACTGCCCAAAGTGTTTTTTCAGTTTCTGCTGCACCCTACCCTTCATGGAAAAAGGTTGTGACTATTGGCGGAAAGCAGTTTTATACAGCACTGGAGCAGATAAATTCTCCCCCAGACAGGAACTGGGAGTTGTAGGGCCATTTATGCTGTTGTAAAGGGGCTATACAAGGAACAGAGATCACAGCCCTTTTGTAGTTTTGGAGGTTACTTATTTTACTGACTAAAATATATTTTTATTACCTTCATTAATCTTCAAAGTGTAGTACAGCAACTGGAATCTGCAACGCCTTGGAGAGGATCTTTTTATGGTTTGCACATCCTCAGTTGAAGAAATTCACAGTGTAGAATATCACTGGGGATATGCAAAGCCAAAACCTCCCCTCCTCAGCTTTTCAATCTATTGAGCTTTTTGAATGCTGGGAGACAATTATTTTCTTACACATACACTAACTAATCTGAAAACAGGTTTCCGAAAAGAACTTCATTAACTATTATCTTTTTTTTTTCTTAAAAGATTTTACTCCTTTGTGCTTGTGTCTGCCCCATCATTTTCATAATAAAATCAGCAGCATTTTAAATATTACATGATAATATTGAGTTTAAATGTATTCCCTACAGTGTGAATAGTTTTAATGTATTTCTTCACTGGAAATGTCCAAGAAGGTTTTAAGTTCTGTTCTCACTTTCAAACATCAGAGCATGAATCTATGCATGATCATCCTAATAATGGACACTACAGTAAATTTTTAAGTCATCATGTCATGATTGAAACACGTATTTTCAGATTAAATGAGTTTACTAAAACCAACATTCCTTATCATAATCCATAAAAAGATACATGTTTGCTATCTGGTGAAGGACTTGGGCACTATTTCGAAGGACTGCGTGGAGTTTCAGAAAACAATCCAAAGCTTCATCTATTCTGTTTAACTTCTTGTATGTTAAACCTAAAAATTAAAGGTTACAGTATTAATACAATGAGAAAAAGATGACTTCGGCATATTAACTGACAGAATAACCAAGAAAAATGAAATAGGAACACAGTACTCCGAGGCAGTGCTACTGCCTTGACACTGATGGACTCTATTTGAGAGCACCATGCTTATAATTCTTGCCAGCTAGTATGACTTACTGAATTGATAAATGCAAGGAACATGAACCTAACCAAAGACCAAGAACATATGTAATCTCACTTTTTGAAAGAGATGAATTAAGGCAAAGGAGGGCTTTTGGAGGGGAATTAATCTGATGGTTTAATAATGCTAGAAATGGTATATTTTTAGTAGGTAGTAGAAATTTTTAGCTTCAAAGTGACTTAATCATCTGCAATGACTGCAGATGATGTTGTTAACACTGGTTTTTTTTGCAGAACAGATAAGAAATACAGCTTAATACTTGCCATAAAATAAACTACTGAGTAAAGTAATAATAATTAGTGTTATATACTTACAGACAAGAAAACTCTGAAAGCCAGATTCTCAGAAACACTAGTGTTAGCTTTAGACAAAAGCTAAATCACAAAAGCACCTTTGGCTTACCCAGATTGTAAAGTGCTTCAGTGCATGAGGAATCATTCCTGAGAGCTTCCTTATAAAACTCAGCTGCTTTTTCATAGTCTCCATTTGCAAAAACAGTATTTCCTTTGTTAGTTAGAGCTGCTGGATTGTACCTATCAGAATTTACAGCTAAATCTGCGTAGTTAGTTGCTTGTGCCAATTCATGCTCCTACATGAATGAAGCAAACATTGTATTAGTCATTTGTCAGTCAGTTTTCTTGCAGCTGTGGTTTCTTACAGTTAATATAGTGGAATTTCAGAAGACTGAGAATAAAAAAAAACACAAACCCACAACATTCTTCAGTCCTAAAATATTCCTTATGTATTTTCATAAGGCAGACCATCTCTTTCAAGTTTCAGAGAATTTAACACTTGAGAATTGTTCTGCCACTCTGTCTAGAAGCTTTCTTTGTTGCAAGAAAGTAGTATTTATTTCTTTAAAAAACCCACAAAAATAAATTCCCATACCCTACAAACTTCATACACAAACACACCAGCCTAAGCTACATACTTCACATGTTGCTGAAGTTGAGCCAGGGTCTTCAGGACCCAAGTTTTAAATGCAGCTGCTAGACTTCTGCACAAATCACACTGCAGGCACACTTCTGTGGCCTAGGGCTCCATCTGGCTCTTCCTCCCAGCAACAGGATACAAAGGATATGCTCCAAACTTCAACTACAGCCAAGAATGGGTGTTCTAGAGTAACTCCTTGAACATGCAGTTTCCTTGTGTTTACAGAGGTTATTTAGACACAAAAATTGCTACAAAGATACAGAAGTTGCTACATACACTCCATCTAGTTTTGTGGATGCAAACACTTACCAAATAATAGAGGAATGAGAGGTTTGTTGCAGCTGCACTCTTCACTCTGCTATCCTTTTTTTCAAACATTTTTAAAGTCTCCAGTGCCTAGAAGTTAATATGGCAACAATTTACTTCCCACCGAAGCAAACTTACACCAAAAAATTCTTTCAGAAAACATTGATAAACTTGACAGTAACAAACAGCTAAAATTATCAACTCATATACTCACATACAAGATAATTTAGGGCTTGTAACACACTTGTAAGCATGTACACACAGAAGTGTATCTGTATGATACATAATATTAGTCTTGATCACAACATTTCAGTAGTATTGGCTATTTATTACTTCTTCAAAATTTAGATTAGCTATGGCTACCTTGAAGTACACAGATATCTGACAATTGTATACATATAAACCAGACGTTTATATTATTTGCTTTACATTACTCGACTAACTGAAATTCCCATACCTGTTTTTCCAGTTCTTTAACTGAACACAAAAAGACCAACATTAAAACTCTTTTTAAAAACCTAAAAAAGCACATGCTATATAAAAAATAATATGCAACACAGTGTAGGATTTCAACTTGCAGATGTTTTGTGTAATAAGATGGTGACACCTGTCTAAGTTTTGGTAAGTACTCAAACTCGAAGACTGAGGCCAGAAGACTTAAAAAAAAAAAAAAAATCAACAAAACCAAACTTAAAACTTCTACATGAAAACTAAATTCCATAAACTTCAAAATAAAGTTTATGCACAAGTAGTAAACAAATTTATAGCTAATAAACTATCAAAGAAACTTTGTAATAAAAGGCAGTGCTTTTTTCATTGACTATGTGATAACATTTGTAACTGCAGACTAAATTATTAGGAAAATCTGGCTTCTTTACACTAAATGTTTATACTAACGACACAAACTGTTAGGACTATCACAGTGAACCCAGTTCGATCATCTATTACAAAACAGATGTGGCAACTTCATTTTAGCCATCAACAATAGTAATACAAAAGTTTCCTTCTTCCTTTACATGTCAAAGTGAATTAATGATACTGTGTGGAATGCCAAAACAAGCATAAAGGATCCAAGTTTTAATTGACTGTCATACATACTGTTTTTACAGTTCCTTTACACAAAGACCATGACTGTACTAGTGGCGTGTAAAATGACAACATATATACAGCTAGATGTAGTTCATTAATTCAGACAACTACATTCCACCCAAGAAATATATACTACTAAAGATCATAATAATCTCCTAATAATAGAAAGTTCTCTAAAGAAATACACCAATTTCACTCAAGAATAAGTGTTTCAAAAGTTAGGCTCTAGCTTTTGTGGTCTCTGAAATGTAAGACTTTGACTATGATAATTTTAAACTTTTATATACATTTGTGACTTTCTCCAAAAAAGGAATGGTCCCAAGTATTTACAGGTGCAACATTACTATACTTGAGGTACTCTACTCTAAGACTTGCTTCTTCACAGAATTCATTTTTAGTGAGCTTAGAGCTATATAGTTCATAAGTCACTTTCTGAAAAGCCATTCCCATTGTAGCAGATTTGTTTACCTTTGCTTTTACTGCTAAATGGAACCTTTAATGATAATGATTAGACTAGAAGTAATATCTTTTTCATGTATAATGAAAAGTTCACATGACTCTGAACTCTTGTTCACCTTTACTGGTAAATTATGTTGCAAGTCTCTTGAACCATTTCAGCAATTACGAGCCTTAGGATGAAAACCCATAGGAATACTCCTTTCACCCTTACAAAGTAGAAACGCTCTCATTGTATCATCAGCTAAATTTATATATTTCTAAAGATCTTCTAACATTTTCATCCCAACAATAACAATTACTTTGATTTAACAATCAAAACACAGACTGTCCAAATTTTTCTTTGTGACATGTTTCCAATGTACTTAATTATTTGCTTATAGAAATTAAACTTCTAAGCAGCTTGCCTGACTCAAGCAGTGTCTGCCAGAGATTTTAAGGAGCTGTATGACTAAGCTGAAGAATTTTGGTTTTGAATTAATTTTCAAAGTTTTTCTTTAAAATTAAGAAAACATTCAAAATATCTAATACACACAACCTCTTACTAATAAAATGCAGCCTAGAGGTATAGAGTAATTTCCACCCTGAAGCTTGGTGGTTGTTTTTTTTTTTGCTAGGATTGTTTTTAAATGATTTATTCATTATAATAAGCACATAGTGAAGCCCATTACAACAGAAATCTATTTTATTTTTTTTTTAAACACAGTAAAACTTTCAGCCTTGAAACTATTTCAAGAAGTTTCCATTATTGTTCTTCAGCCAAAGGTGTGTTGAGCAGGTGGTGAATTAGTAAGTATATGAACAATAGACAGTATGAACACAAGTAGTTGCGGCAGTTTTATTAGGGGCTGGGGGGAAGACTGCAATCACCATTCTGCGTCCCACTCTACTATTTAGTAGTGCCAGTGCAGGTTAAAGGTCTTCTATCACATGATCAAAATAAAAAGAGCATCCTCTCCACTTACTCCTAACTTCCAACACCCTTCTCTCTCCCTCCATTGGAGTACTCCACAGAAAACTCACCAACAATCTCTGCATCTCATTTTACCTCTGACAATTGACTTTTTCTAAACCTATACTGGACACTAACTGGAAACTACAAAAAATTACCATCAAAATAGCAAATTCTTGAGATCATATAACTGCATACCTACCTGTAACACTATCACCCTTCAAAAGCTATCATCAATAAAGCTACAAGATTTTCCAAACTCTCAAACTGCTTCCTGATGTCCAAAAAGCCATCAGTCAGACATGCAGTATAATAAAGGATAACTCTCTTGCTCTGTCTACAGGGAAGGAGGACAGGACAGACAAGAGGAGCAAGAGCAGGAAATCAGAAGAACTTAAATATGAGAAGAAAATAATGACAATGGTGAAGGGACCGGAGCATCGCCCTCATAAGTAAAGGCCGAGAGAGCTGGGCCTGTTTAGCCTGGAGAAGACAAGACTGCGAGGGGAATTTTACTAATGCAAACAAGTATCTTATGGGCAGGTCAAGACGATGGGGCCAAGCTCTTTTCAGTGGTGCCCAAAGACAAGTTAAGGGGCAATGGCACAAACTGCAACACAAGAGGTTCCACCTGAATATGAGGAAAAACTTTACTTTGAGGGTGAGGGAGCACTGGAACAGGCTGCTCATAGAGCTTGTGTAGTCTCTTTCTCTGGAGCTACTCAAAACTCACTTGGACACAATCCTGTGCAACCTGGTCTAAGTGAACTGGCTTTAGCAGGGGGGTCGGACTAGAGGATTTCCAGAGGTCCCTTCCAACCCCAACCGTTCTGTGATTCTGTGAAAAGTAGGCTAAAGTTAAGCACATGGTCCTATGTGCATCCCTCCAAGCTACATGAAGGTAAAGGACCTTAGAAGATAACAGAGGTACTCAGCTTCAGTTATAATTTTGCTGTATATGATCTCTCATACTTCTTGCCACTCGTGCAAATCCAGGGGCTGCTAGATTCCTTCTTATTATTCAGTATTTCTACCACTGAATATACTGAACAGTGCATGTCAGAAGGAAATTGAGCAAATAATCCTGACAGATATATGAGCTTCTTTTTGTTCAGGTGGAGCTGTTTTCCAGCTGCTCACATTACAAACCGAGCCTTTCTTCACAGGCAAATAAAAGATCACATGACAATTTTGACAAAAACCTGGTATTATAAGTTGTCCAACAACCTATAAAAATGTGATTAAGAGCAAAAAAAATGCATTTGTGTTAAAATAAAACCTAAGAAAGGTGCGCATTCACTTAAATAATACCAAAAACTTAAATGTGGTAAGTTGTGGTATTAATTTATACACCTGCATGGGCAATTTATATGTGCAGAAAAGGAAAGCTACAGTTAACAGCCTGCTGTACTTATTAGCAAGAGACTGATGATGATTTTTAACATGACGGCAGTTCAGCATAAAATTCATTGGCAGAAATTTGTTTAACTAGTCACTGGACAGCCAGCTGCAGAAAGAGGCTTTATCCACATAAACATGAATAAATAATTTCAGCATAACCAAAAGTGACTTCACATGTATATTAAAAATTATAAACAATGAAAAGAGAACATGTAATAAAACACATGATAAAATCTGTAAAATCACAAATATTTTGGTAGACCTATCTTCTAAATTCCTACCAAGTAATGAATTTTGAGCAATGAGCTATATTTACTTGGAAGTACCAACACTGTATCTGTTCTATGACCTTTTTTTCTAATACACACTGTGTCTTTAACTGCTATTATATATTTTCAGTAATGCTGATTCATCCTAGCCCTCTGTGCCCTCCAAGGGAGCAATCTTTTGTAAGAGATGCAGAACTGTCCAAACTCCTGAGCAGATGTTTAATTTAAGTCCAAGGTCAGATTATAGTACTTTAGGGAATGCTGTAGTACATAGGGAACAGTGAGAATAACATAACATTAACAATAGTAACACATATGAAATGAATCTGCATACATTTTGGTACTATAGTCAACCTAACCAAGAGAAAGATTCAGCTCATACTAATGAAAACACCTCCATTGATTAGCAACATGCTTTCCAGGCTCTATTGACTGTACTGACTACAGTTCCACTAATTTAATGACAGCTTGGACACCCAGTGAAGATGATTAAATTTAGTGTCTTACATTTTGACATGAACTGCATTCACTGTAACTTCTGTGGCAGAAATTTCATTTAGATAAAACTCACCTCTTGCAGCATTTTTATAAATTTGACTAAGCAGCATCAAGGTAATTATTACGTTTGCATAAATCTTTCGCTTGCTGAAAAATATGCTGTGACTAAGACAGACTTCTCTGCCAATACAGTATTAAAAAGTAGTAATGTGAAATGTTACTATACCTGGTTAAAATCCTGCTGCCTCAAGTAGGTAGTGGCTTTATTTATTTCCAAGTCATTGGCTAACTCTACATAGTGGGAAGCTTTTACTACTTCAACACACCTGCAACAGAAAGCAAGCCATAATGATAAACAAAATGCATCTGTGCAAATGCCAATAAATTACATATTTTTGCAGCCAATTTGCTTTCTGAAACAAGTTGTTCTTAGCTATTCCTTCTTCACAGAAGCAAAGAGCACTTTGATTAAAAAAAAATTGAAAAAATATTTTATTCTGGTAACCTACCTTAATAGTATGCCTGCTCTCATTTTTTTTTTTTTTTTTAGTCTGCTGCATACATATCATTATTTCCCATCACTGGGTGATACTTGAAGTCAGATACTGACTAAGATGATTTTTCAAACAGTTTTCTTTGGATATGTTCTATCAGGTGATTTTTCAAACCTCATCTCCTGTTGCATATACTACCAAACCCATAAAATAGCTTAATGAACAAAGCCAGAGACTGCAGATTGTGTCCCTGAGCTACATAATAATAAAGTTGTCATAATAAACCTCTTTCTGGTCATCACCAAGTTACTTTTGGCTTAGGGTCTTCTGCAAAATGGGGGCAGAACAGAACGCAGCAGACAGTTACAATGTTCACTCACAGACACCATCTTCCAGGGTTTGATGTGCTGTACTTTAAAATTTCCTAATCATTTGAAACAAAACCCTTCTTTATTGTATGCATATACTGTTCTCTCAAACTATTTGGAATTAAGCACACCTAACTGAGCAACTTTGTGGGATGCTTCTTTAATCCCTTCCATTTTTTTTTTTTTGAGTGGTGGAAAGCCTTTTTCTTTTCTTCTAATAGTTGGCTAATTTGCCAACAATTGTTGTTAAATTAAACAGTCTGCTGCTACAATTGGGTTGGCACATGGACAGTGTCTATACAAAGCATACAAATGCCTTTTGATGTTGGAGGAAAAAATATATTGAAAAAAATAGCAATTTCTGCAAAGACATCTGTAATGAAAGTCAAAAAACATTTATCAGCTGTTACTGTTGAAGTCTTAACCATAAAACGCAGTGAGCTCTAACTATCCAACTGTTCCTTCTGGAATATGACAAAGCAGTCCCAAGATTATGTCACATTTTAAGTAAGATGTTATGAAATCCTAAGACTGTTTGTCCCCATTTTATTTCTGTAAATAAAATTAATCTGATGAAAAGCACATTTAATACTCAGAGGACTCATAACAAAGTGTAATATTTGGAAAACCAAGCTCAGACTGCTGGTTAAACTTCTTCACTGGGCTTGAATACCTCAGCCTAGAAGAATAAATTGTCCTGATATATACAAAACAATCTCATATATCTCACCAGAAGTTGTTTAATTAGCCAGAACAGATATGAGTTTTACTTCATGACAAGTATTTTGTGGATAGCACTAAGGAATCTGAGTATCTGACAACCTTTTCCAGTTTTCTTGAACAAAAAACAAGATACAGAGCAAACAAATTTGACTTACTCATGCTAACAAGTTGCAAAGCAGCAAGCTAAATTTCACAAGACATGCTGTTTAAGTTCTGGTAAGTCAGAATGACCAAAGTAGGAAGATTATAAGATTATAATGATTATGAAACCATCAAACACCACCTTGTGGACTCCAGCAGACTAAACACGTCTGTGTGAGAGATTATTTCATGTTAGTATAAACAGTTTTATTAGTAAATCATAATTATAGGACCTGCAAAATTTGAAAATAATCCTAACTAGCCAAAAAAAAAACCAGGTAAAGGAAAGTTCTCTTTTCCCATCAAACTTCCTTCACTTCCCAAACACTGAACATATCTGTTTGTAATGTTGTGACTGCAGATATACAACATTCATTTGTATACATGTTATTTTCCAATAATGTTATTAAAAATACTAAAAGTATCAAAGTAAGTCCTTACAATGGAAAACTAGAATCTAGTATAACTATTCAAGATGTATTTTTAACCAATAATTTTTTTATACTGTTCTTATGAGAAGTGTGTCTATTTCATTTTGCTTTAAAGAGCATTCTGCTCTAGAAAGCACCACAAAAAGCAAAAGCTAAGCTGTAAATGGAAAAATAGAAGTGGATACGAAAGTCAAAACAGTAAACTGTATCAGCAGCCTATCATTGTATACACTTGTATAAGTCTAAGAAACAGTAGATTAAGTTTACATTTATAAACACTAAGTTTATAAATGAAATAGAAATAAACCTTCCTAGTAATATTTAGATTCCAGTGTTTTATAGAATGTCTCTATGGAGTAATAAAACTTCTTAGGCACCCCAAGTCTTTATTATGCTATCTTCAAAATTACAGTAAAGAGCAGCGATCATTGCTTTCTGTATAGCATTTGTCTATTGAGTCTTCTAAAAGTTCTTCAATTTTCAAACTGATTTTTCATATTCATTTGAACTTTAAGCCCTTTTTGTGCTAATACAGAGCAGTTCAAAATATGTAATTGACAGTTGAGTTTCAATGATAAATGAATTATTTTTTTTTAACACAGAATACACTCCAATGCTTTGTTTTATTCTTCTCCACAGCATTATGGAGGCAAACTGAAAACAGTCTGGATGCTATGTATGAGATGTGCAGCAAACTATGTTTCCCAGGCTGTTTATTGTTTGTGAATCTGGTTTTGTAACCAGCATCAGAGATTACCATATAGTTTATAGACAAAAAGAACCCCTGCTTGACTCTTACCAGTCATAGCCCACTGCAAAAGATGTCTCAATTGCTGGTGCGATCAGTTTAGCAGCAGTCATGATGTATTCCTCCGCCATGGATTTCCTAAGGAAAAAAACCCAACACAAAAATGTGTCGCCATTTCAAAAACGCGTAGAAAAAAACCCCAAATCTTGTTCTTGCTTCTTCATGCAAGGATAGCCCTGCCCTTCCTCAGGACAATCTTAGAAGTCAATCTACCCAGTCCCCTGCTACCGCTACTGCCCTGTATCCTGATAAAGCTCTCAGGTTTTTTCTGTTTTCCTTTCACTGTACACTGTGGTTGTATTTTTTAAAAAAACCCCACATGCTGCAAGTTTTAAGCAGTGTAGCCTATAGCATTTGGGGTAGGTATTCTTCTTTAGTGCAGTACACTAAACTGAGTGATCCAACCAGTTCTTCCAAGCATGTTCTTCCCCAAGAATTATGGGGACACTTTTATAACAAGAGCTGTGGACACATGAGAAGACTGGTAATACTTTCAGGAGCTAAAAATCGATGGCACCACAGTCAAGAAAGAACAGGCTCCATCATTACCTCTCACGTTCTATTTGTCTTAAGCTGTCATTTTTAATGGCTTCCATCAGTAGATTTGTATGTGGATCATCCTGGAAGGGGACAAAACAACTGCAAATTATACCAGAATACGTGCATTTTAATTGTTTTATAGCCAATATTACTGTAATCATAAATAGATGCAAATTACATAGTCTATAATGTCATTTATTTACTTTTCACATTTCAAAAAGGTCGTTTCAGTTTAAAGTAGTTTTCTAATCACAAAATCCGAAATTTGGTATTTACAACTACTTTAATCCTGTTGTTCTGCTCATGTATGTGGTCATAGCTCACATTAGGGTTGTTAATAGGTGTAATGTCATTTGTATCAGACTGGAAAGGCTACAAATCACAGTGAGAATACTCACATGCCTAAAGATAAGAGCATGCTTAAGCATTTGCTGAACTGTAGTGGTATTCAGCAGATGAGGTGCTACCTACTCATTACAGTAACTCACAATCATCTTGTGGTTTCTATCACACGTATCTGCATCAGTTCTTTTAGAACTAACAGAGATGTTGGACCCCTTCCTCATTTCTTTAAGACAGGTCATAGATTTAGACAAAATAAAGACCAGAAGAAAACTTTATGATCTTTTCTGACTGCTTCATCACAAAATACAGAGCTTGTAATGTCTGTCAGAACTATAGCTTGCCTATCCTTAGAAAGAACTTCTATAGTCTAAAGCTTTTCTTCCAGTCAATCTTACATAGTCTTCAATTAATTCAAGTGTTTAATGACCCTTAGTTACACAATTTCTAACATGAGAAATCATATACAATTATATATAAAATACATATAAGAATTTATATACATATTTATCAATATAAATAAATTTACTTCATATATTAAATTTTATTTGCTTATGCTAGAACAATAGGAAGCAACAGCTACTCTTCAGTTTCAAACAGTTTGAAGATTGTATCTCTGATCTTTAGAATTTAAAATGGAAGCTTTGTATCACTGAAAAAAAGATCGCTAGGAGAATATAAAGGCCTTGCCTTGATCTTTCTATAGAGGATCTTTCTAAGGGGACCTTTAACCTATCGAGTACTTTTTCCTGTCTTTAACATCATGAGCTGCTGCCTTCATGGTACAAAGGCAGGCCAGTTTCCAACAAAGTTTAACACTAAAATAAGCATCTGTAAACTTTACTACAATTTTCTTCTATAAAAGAAAACGACAGTGTTACAAGTTTTATTAGCACTCATTTGAGATAATGTGCATTAAGTCACTCATTGCTCTGTTCCCTTTTTTAGCTTATAAACATTAAATTTTTTTATAAACAAAGGAGGTAAAGCAGTAAGTCTGCTATGTAAGTCAACATAGATAAATTTCAACAAAATAGTTATGAAGATAATGTAGTATGGATTTTCTGTACATCATATCTTTTCAGGAAGAAAGGTTTTGAATGTTCTCAACATTACTTTACACTTCTGAGCAGTGCTGGTAAAAAAAAAAAGTTATTTTAGATACACAAACACACATCAATTTACATATTCAGAACAGTCCAAGCATTCAGTGTCTCTTCCCCTTTCTCCTGATTTACCATATGAAGATACAGTTTATTTTGTTCAAACTTACATTTGGTGAAATGTATTTATCATCATAGTCCACTTCCAAGGGAACCGCAATCAGTTTTTGGAAAGCTTTTTTCATTTGCTCACCGTTTCCAACAGCAAAATAACACAGGATCAAGTTGAAGCCTGCCTTCAGGTTTGGGGACATACTCATTATATGTTCAAATGAAGAAATGGCATCAAAATATTGGCCAGTTTTAATAAATGCAACTCCAATATTTTGCATTATTTTAATCCTAAGTAAAGAAATGAGTATTAGGTGGTATTTTTAACTGTCAAACCATATATCCAAATGTTGTATTTCAGAACAATGCCTATTAGTAGAAACTCACCTCATCTCTTTGTGGACACTAGGAATTTGGTCTAGAGCCATACGGTAGAATTTTATAGCTTTGGAATAGTTCCGTTGTTTTAAATATATATTTCCCATATTCACTTTCAGTCTACCTATCAAAAGAAGTCAATGACTTACAGACTTTTAAAACACAAAGCATTTTAAATTGTTTCAGAGTGACAGAGTAGAACAGCTACTTAATAAATTTGCCTTCATTATAGGGTGCCAGTGTCCTTTTAAAGAAGCACTGCACAGAACAGCTTTCTATGAATTTTCACCCAGAAGGAGGTCAAGTAGTAATAAACCCTAGGAAAGAAGTATCATGTAAGATGTATTCTGGTTTTGATTGTGAATTGAGGGATGAGGTAGAGATTATCTAAGTGCTCTCCAGGAAGACAGCTGCAATAAGCATCTCTGAGAAAAGTGCACTGTAGGAGTGCACAACGCTAGAAGTGGTTTTCAAAAGAGGAAAGCTGAGTCAAAAGAGAACAAAAAAATAGTATTAAAGCAGACGACACAGTGTGTGTGGCATGAGAGAATTATATATTTGGCTTTTTGATTAGCTTAGCCTATGGAAAGAAAAGACTTAATGAGCTGGAGAGCCAAACCACAGTAAGTTATACCAACTCAGCGTTCGTTTCTGTCAAATGCTCTGTCTGTCAAACACAAGGGGTGAGATCTCTGCAAGTCAACACCACACAGGTGAAGTCCTCATTTTGAATGCCTGACAACCAATTTTATTCTACTTTGGGATGTTACCTACCTCCATTGCTGAACATCTTATTCTTCACTATAACTTGGTAAGTATTCAGTGCTTCAGCATACATTTCATTAGCAGCATACTGACTGGCCAGATTGAAAAGAACCTACAGAAAAATGGAATTACAGGTACAAGATAAAATGCTGCTCTCTCAACAGCAATAAACTTGAATTCATAAGAGATAATTTCAAATTAATTTTACCTTGGAACTTTTGCTCTTACCAGTTTTAAGCTTCCCATCTTTAATGCTCCTTTGTTCTTGTACATTGACATAAAGAAAACAACTTTCAAATCTACTTACTCTATGTAATTCTTTCATTTTTGTACTTACGTAGCATGACTTCTACTGGTAGTTAAGTGGACCTTAGACCTAAGTAAACACAATGTTATAATGCGAGGCTATTATGAAACATTCGTACAAGGTAATTCTCAGAAACTGCATGTAATTTATGACTCCCAACATGCGGAAAACGGTTTTACTACCTGTGGTCACTCAGTTTATGAAAAGAGAATTTTTCCAAGCTGCAGTTTCAAAACCCAAGTTCTGCTGGTGTCAGGTAAAACACCTCTGCATTTCTTCCCCCGCTTTACTCTCATCTTGACCATAAAATAAATTACTAGGTCTGCCTAATTCAATGTATGCATTGTAAATAATTTCCTCTACAGCACTACCTGGAGTATAACTTTAAATTCCCCCTAAGTATTTTTATGTATAGACATTTTTTAAAGTAGTCTACTATTACTTTGAAAACCAGAATGTAAATCTAGATACCTGCTTTAAGATTCAGGATTTAGAAATATTAATATGTCCTATTTAATGTAATACATTCTCTGTCACTTTATGGTTCAAGTTAAAAGCAATATCTGATCTCTCCTGTTTACTTCTCTTGGCATGTTACATGTTCTGACTATTTATTTTTGAACTAGAGGGTTTACTTATGTTTTGCATGTGAGTAGATAGCTGGAATAAACGTTCATGGGCATCCTTCTTCACTTAATGCTGATATGTGGTTTCTCTGGTACTTGAAATTGCAAAGGAAAACTCAATGATATAAAGCGATCTTTGCAAGTGTTAAGTTTTTAAATTCAAGTAATGCACTTTATCTTCATAAACTTCCCCTGCCCCCAAGTGTAGCCCGTATCTGGTCTGGTACACTGCTAGGAGAACTACAACACACATATACACACACACACACACACACACTGAGTCAGTAAACACCGAAATGTCTCTTTAGGAGGATTTTTACCAACACCTTTTACTCATTGAAGACTTCTAAGCACTTACTGAGTAAGTGAGGTCTAAGTTGATGTTTTCTGGAGTAGCCATTTGTTCACGTTGTCTCACCAATACTCTTTCCTTTCTTCCAGCCTCTTTTGCTTTTTCCAGAGCCTTAAATAAAATACTAGAATTTAGCAGTGCCTCGAATCTTATTAACAGACGATAACACAAACGCATATAAAACAAGCATGAAAAGAATATACTCATGCCCATTTTCTTTAGATGCACAGACTGTACCCAATGCCTGAAAAGTAGCAATATAACCACAGAAAGCTGTTAATTAGCAATAAGCAGACATAGTTGCCTACTTAGCTGTATAATTTTAAGGTAGTATAGTCACACTCATATATACACCAAAACCACTAGATTATGGTGACCCTAGGATATTATTCTACTTGTACTAATCATAGAAAGTGCACATGAATGCTAAAAAAAACCTCAAAAAAAACCAGAAGGAGAGTGTTTAGGCTTGGCATGTTTCCTTAGTTGCACAATCCCAGTGCAGGAAGGTGTTGGAAAGAAGAAAGTGAAGACACAAAAGTATGCTGTACATAAACCCTGACTAATTCTGGATGCTGAGAAAGTGAAGGCAGGAAATAAACATGCACGTCACACAAAGGTACACTGTATATATATATCTTGCATAATTCTGGATGCTGGTAAATTGCTTCACTTTATCTGTCCACAAATGGTATTTCACAAATACATTCACAATTTTAATAACTCCAAAATTATTGTTTTATCCAATTATAATCTTCTGCAGATCAGTGTCATGACCCTTTGTACAAGCAATGCTACAGGTCTACGAGTCCCACTAGCAGTTCTGTATGCCTCTGCAAGGGCGCAATGATTTTAAAAAAGTAATAGCTAGCAGTTAAGATAGCCATTTCTCAGCTAGTGGTGAATGATGTGCTTCAAGATATAGCTTGATTCTTAGTCCTTATGATAGAAGGCAAATCCAACTTGGCTGTTTTATAGATGTTGGCAACTTTGATGACTCCTGCAGGAAAATGGATATTCTGCTGGACTGTCAGAAACTAATACAAACATCCTAGAGGACCCTCAGAATGGTTGGGTATAGTCTACATAAGAAACAACCCTTTGACACTGAGAAGCAAAGAACATTCTTGACCATATATGCAAGAGGCTCAAGAAAAATGAACAAAACAGGTTAGCTCATCTCCTAGTGAAGACGAAATTCAGATATGATACGAGAAATAAATTAGGATAGGTCTGTAAGGATACTTATCCTAAATGAACATAACTAGATAGACTGCTTTCATACTCTCTGAACAGAAGCCATCAGCAGCAGGAAAAAAGTTTTATTACGAAAGTACAACATAAGAAAATCTTTGACAGTTTGAAGGGTGGACCCATCCAGTCTAAACACCAGATTTAAGTTCCACTTTGGGACCCAGAGTTTCACTATTAGAAACCTGGTTAACTCCCGAAGGAAGTAAACTCCTTACACTGTGGGCTGCAAGGTGAAGATATCCTAAGTGAAATCCTTCTCTTCAAAGGAGCTACAGGCTATTAGCTCACAACAGATAATCCAAAAATTATTGGAAAGGACTATGAGATAGACCAGGATTCCAGACAGTTGTTCTAGTAGGCACAAGCATAAAGGCAGTCCTCACACAGTACAGTGTCATCCTGATACTGGAACTGTCTAGGCTGATCTATCATAATCAAGATGATCAATGTTCAGTCTTGTCTTAATTTGATCAGGATCACTGGAATTGCTGCAAAACTGAAGAAAGGTATATACCAGATCTTTTGGTCAGAGAAACAAGTATGCATGCAGAGCACTGGAACAGGCTGGTTTTTGGTGTCTTCCTCAAAAGCAACAGATACAATGCTTCTTCGTAGTAGGCAAAAAGATACGGGATGTTACCCATCCTGAAAGACAGTCCTCAAGACAGCTTCCAGTCATAGCCTAATAGGGTGAACATCTTATCCTGTATTTGAAAAATACTCATACTACACCAGACAAAATCGTTGACAAGAAAAGTACATTCTTGCTGTACTAGTTCCAAAGGTAAATTGCTATCTTAAAGAAAGGAGAAAACCTCAAATCAGGTATGCTTCTTAATGGAACACTGGATATTTCTCTACAAAGGGCAGATTCTGCCACCATAACATACCTCACCATAACATATCTCACCTACAGTAGGCCTGAAACATGCAAATAAAGGATTACTAATTAAGAAATCTGCCAAATACACACAATTATATTCACAAATACAGACATTGTGTACAATGGACAAATGATGTAATTTTCCTGATTCATAGCAAAGCTCTATTACAGACCATATCTAATCTTTGCAATGAATTTTGGAGCTCACGCTCCAAAACATGAGAATTTGATCAAACCAAAGGCCATCTAGCCTAGGATCCGTATCGGACATTAGGAAAGATGCTTTACCCATTCTTGTACTCCAATACCTCCTCAGAATACACTCCTAGACTAAAAATTTCACAGCTCAAATGACTGTGCAAGAACCATCACCTCTCATAGCTTAGTTAATTTTTTCCCCTTATGGATCAGACGCCATCAACTTGAGAGGGAAATGGATTAGCAGAGAGGAAGTCTACATCCCTAAGAAGCCAATGTATATCTTTAATTCTAGCAGTTGAGCCTGCTCTGCCTCCAGTAGTTTAGGAGCTGGAGCTGGCCAGTCCAAAGCACACGGAATAAAAACAAACCTTGCCCTAAGAAGGAAGCATTACGAGGTTATTTTGACATACTGCAACCCAAGACTAACGTGCTTTACTGACACTGCCTTACGAAGGATACTAGTGTTGGCACTTTAGGGTTAGCTTAGCTTGGAAAGTCCCTTTGTCTGAAGGACTGAAAGAAGATGAAATAGTTCATCTTGATGCTGACCCCTTACAGTGGAACAAAAGCAATATAGTGTCTAACATCAAACAGCCCCTGACATGGAAGGGTACTGTGGAGGTGGCTTAAATGATATTGACTGTGAGTCCTGGATGAAAATTACATTATGTCAATGTCAATGAAACAATGTCACTCAGCCAAGATCCTTAAACATCTGAGGATCAAACGCTGTAGAGATACAAAATATAAGCCTGATATTGAAGAAGGGTCACCGACTCCCATAGAGTCCATAGGTTAGACTGGGCAGATCTGTGCCAGTATGACTAACTGATGAAACCCATTTGAAGAGGTCAATGGAGATACGGGGAAGGGAGGTTTTGTAACACTGAAATCTTTAACAAATACATACACAAGAAATACACAAGCTCCTACTTTTTGTTTGCAATACAAGGTACCACTGGATTAAGAGAGTCATAAAAAAAGATAGAATTTAAGATGATTTTAATAATCTGAAATGTCTGTATCCAAGTCAGTTTGAAATATCTATCTATACAAATCATTCTTCACTGAGAAAGTGAAGTGAAATCCAGAAAAATTACCAATTTCAAGTCTCCACAGCTGTTAGCAATGCAGCTTTCTTCAACCAGTTCATTCACTTTTTTTTCCAACTGCCTAATCTTCTCTTCTGAACTAAAATAAAAATAACAATAAAAGGATTAACACTAATAATGCAACTTGCAAATGCTAAGCTAAGCTTTTACACAGGATTCCTCAGTAAAACAACAGAGATGTATCACATGTCACCACTAACTGGTTTTCCCATCAAAGAAAACAGTGTGAAACTATGCCCAGAGAACATCCTCCAAAGAGAGCACATTCACACTTTTAATCTGAGAACAGAGACCTACCAAAACATAAATCCTTCTCCAAGAACAAGACAGACAAGCCAAATTTCACAGACCCAATTTGTTCAGGAGAAGTAACGATAAACGAACAGATGGGCTGGTAAACCTTTCAAATCAAACACCTAGTGAAATGAAATATTGTATTAAAAGCAATTAATGGAGCTTTTATTTGCATACATATACTTTATAAAGTACAGCTTACAAAAGCAGATTTTAATAAAATACCATTCATCTAGATTTTTTTTCCTCAGTTAAATAACCAAACATTTCAGTAGGATTCCCTTTTCTTATATGTAGAGGAATGAAGCTGGGTTAATTATCATTGATAATCTACAGCTGTGAGCTGGCTTCAGGGGCAGGGGGTTGGCCGATGTAGATAAGGTGCAGCTGTGGCTGGTTCTGTTAAGTGGTTGGGCAGCCAAGGAAGAAGCAGAGAGAGAGAACGTACACCCGGGGTGAGGAGAGACTAGGAGAAGGCAGCAGAGGGACTGGCATGAAGAGTATGTTGGTATGAGATGGCAGAAGATCTTGTTGCAGCCAGCTAGTTTGGAGAGTGCTGCGACACATATATAGCTATATTTGAGGAATACAGCTTTTGTATTGAAAAGCTCAATGACTTTTTCTGAGCAAACTCACATTCACACCAACCTGTAAATTTTACCTCAAATGCTAAGGTCAGAGTGAACAGAGAGAAACAGCAAGCAAATACCCCCCAAGTTCTTCCCAGGCAGCTGCAAGAATCATGGCATTCCTTGCCTGTCACACACTCTTCCGTAATCCTCCACAATTCTATATAAGTATCACAGCATTTGTGTGGCAACAACTACGTCCAGGCTGCTGAGCTACAGTCAGAACCAGAAATCACTGAAATCAGAAGTTCCTGAAAGTCAGTGCAACTACTCTGGCAGGTCAGCTAACCACATGCATAAATGTTTGTGGCATTAGTCCACAAAGTGAAGAGTTTGGCCCTTTGAGATTTTAAAAACATCTAGGCAGTTAAAACTCTACCCATGTTCTTTTTTATTTTTAACGTTAATTTTTTGAAATAATTTAATGCAAAACCAAACAAACCTGTCAAAATTTTTCGTTTCCAGAGGTGGAGCAGGACCTCTTGCTTGGCCAAGAGGATCAAATGAAGAACCTGCAAAATTAACAGAGTACTGAAAATTGTAAAATAACGCCTCTCTCCAGCAGCTGGCAATTTCTACAAACTGTACCTCTCATAGCTGCCTTAGTGTAACCTGCGGCATGCACTGCTGTCATTGGTCGAGCAATGCCATCCTTAAATAAAAAGAAAGACATACTAAAATCATTTTCCTAAAAAAACTGGTTGTGGACAGCACAGACATCAGTTACATATTACAAAACCTTTAAATACAAAAATCAGTTGTTACCACTTCATTAAACTGAGTATTTTTTTAAAAATTTGTATTTCTCAACTATTATAGATCGTAACTGTCTGTCTACAAAATAGGGGAGCAAACACTGTTGGGAAACTGTAACTGACACAAAGAAACACCTACTACTTTGTGTAAATTTTATACATATTCAGAATACTTAATTTCAAAATCAAATTATTTTTAGGAAATTCTTAAGAATTGTTGGTCTTGAGATCTGTAGCGTACTCTAGCTTACTGTCACACTGTTTTAGAACTCAGTTGCTTTTTTTAATTTTTATTGACAATAAAAAGAATCCTATGAGATTATGGATCAGAATGTTTTACTTAATCCAAACCAAGAGAGGCACAAACTACAATTTTTTTATTTATTTGTAACTTCTTATCAGACAATGCCTCCCAACACAAGAATGTCTGACCCCACCTCATGCCAGTTTATTAAACTTTCTTGTCAGGACACTGAGTGCACTAACCAACCTTAACAGCCCTGACCAGACTCACCTGGGGCTTCCAGCCACACACCATACCCACACGTCCAGGAGCTTTATCTAAGCTCAACTATGATCCCTCGGTTTCTGCCTGAGCTTTGTTGGAAGACTACTGATTTCTACATCAGCCAAAGCTATGCCAGGCCACAGAGTCCCTGGATCCAGATTTCAAACTGAGGGCTGACCTCCTGGATTGATCTGAGCCTTACCTTGTCACTATGGGCCTGGCCAGCAATCACTGGTTCTAACCCTGGCCCATGCACTGACTTTTTGGCTTGACCTTGGACCTGCCTCATCACCATGATATTGCCTTATGTTCTGAACTTCTGGTTGGACATGGCCAGTATTTCTGGGTGGATCCTATTTGCCTTGCTCAGGTATTGTAGGACTGGGTCCTGGCTGGTGAGGCCCCGGCACTGCTGGCTATGCAATTTCCCCCTAGGCTCCTGGGTCTCCTGTTAGGGACTAGCCCTAGTCTTGATGCTCCCTGATAATTCCCGTTTCCCACCTGGGCTGAGACAAAAGAATATAGTCACTATAGATATATTTAATGTTAAGTCAATATGCTTAATGGTTGTGGAAGGAAAGTAATTGGTAAATTGCTGCAGATTCTTATTAAGAGTACGTAAGAAAAAACATGAAAACCAGAATCTACTTCTCTTCCCTATTTTAATGAAAAACTATTGATTGCATGTCAGTAAGTGTTAAAGAGCACTACGCTGGTATTGCTTCCAGCCTTGTGCTCAAATAAAATACTCATCACAACCCTCATGCCTTCTGACAGTAGTATTTTCAAAAAAGGACAAATTAAAACACTGTAATATTTGTATTATTTCAATAAACTTCTAAATACTTGTATCAAACATAAACACTTATCAGAAATTTTCATTGTTCCAAATCAATACAACACATAAATATTTAAAGTTTTACCTGTATAGCTCCTGTCATTGGTCTTCCCATAGATGAAGTTAAAGTTGTCTTTGACTACAAAAATAAGTAAATGTTTGAAAGTAGCATTCACAGAGTATTAAAAGCCTGTAAAAGGCTACGTGCAGTCTTCCCAACACCGAGTTTTAAAAGTCTATCTAACTCTCACGTAAGTTCATAGCAAAGTTCCCTTTTATGTTATTCATATGCAATATACTACCAGGGCCTGGCAGACTTAAAGATGTTGGACACTTCAGTTAGCACAAATTCACAATATGGTTTTTTTATGTGTTTGGATATTTGTCAGACCTTCCAAAAAAAATTACACAGAAATTTGAGGCAGCAGTACTTTCCATTATTAAATTATTGAAACTACTATATTTAAATTGAACAAATAATTTACACAAAATACTTCAGGAAGATTGACTACAGCTGATAAGAGATTAATACTGCGATAGATTAAGTCATACTTCCATGCACATTTATTTTACAATAAATACAATTTAACTTCAAAGTGCCAATGGGTCTTTTCTATTAGCTGACATGTCATATACCGTCCTTCTGTAGTAGTTAAAAATGTAAAGAAATAAACGTTAAATATTTAGTGGTAAGTGCTAAAGGTTGCTACAGATATATCATACAGACAAAAATAAGGGGTTTCAAGCCATGAAAAAGCATTCTCCTAATTCCAAGTCAGAGGCCTATGTTTTACTATTTTACCCACTACCCATCCCATCATGATTTTCATTTTTTCTGCTAAGGCTGAATCTACATTAACAAGAACTGTAGTGTAGGAGAAGCAAATCTCCAAAGTGAAACAGGTAGTGCTGGTGTGGAGTGGACAATACTGTGGATGTTTCCAGCTCTACTATTGCAGATAAAAAAGCACTTCCTAAGGATAATAAAGGCTGAGATGTTTATGCACTCCTTTAACAAGATAGCTTTTCCTGTTAGAGTGTAGTCCTACACTAAACATCTGCAAATACAACTGCTAAAAAGCACTCAAAAGGAATATATGCAGAGCAGGTGACAGAAGGTTCAGAGTAAAAGGTTGTATTTGGATGACATAATAGAATGTAGGTGTTCTTTAGATGAAACTGTCACCCAGCTAACTTGTACGAGAGATCTAAAGCAACATGACATCTCTTCTTTATTTGTCATAAAACTTTCAGGAACTTTATATCTAAGAGCACTGTCTTTTCAAATTTGACAGATACAGGCCAACAGGTTAAAAATGTATTGGGATGAGGGGATAGTGGATACATCACTAGTGCGTAACTTCAGTTTCCACAACAAACCAGGTTAATGTATTAGTGATTTAAGAGTTACAGTAGGTTAAGTATACCAAAGAATATAACCAACTTTATTTTGAAAGGTGATTTCAAAGCCTGTATTTTTAAGACTTTCACCTCAACTTCCAGAAAACCTTCCCAAGCCCAAATAACAATCCACACTGCAAGAAAATCAGGTTAATACCTTGGAATCTACTACCTTATGCAGTACAGAAGTTGATTTGCAGTATGGTTTGGGAGAAAGAGAAAAAAAAAAAAAAAAAAAAGAGGAAAAAAAGTCAGTAACCATGCCTTGACCAGGTGCATTATTGTGAATTAATTAAAATTAACAAATACATGTAGTTCACTGGAAAGACATACTCAGATAAGAAGAGCTCACTTTGTGCAAGGGATTAAATGGCAAATTTAGTTTTTGGTAAATACCTCCTTTTCATTAAGAATACAACAGAACAAAAACCTACCCCAAATCCAGTAGCTAAAGGTCTTGAAGCTGATGTACCAGGAATTTTGGCTGTCACCTGAGTGGAAAAACACCCAAACCCCAAAAAACTCCCACCAATTAAGACCTATATGCGTTAACTGTTAGTCTTTCTATATAGTTTCTATAGTGAATTCACAGAAATAATGCTTCAATTGTGATAGAAAGGATTCTGATTGTAGTACCAGATTATTCAGGCAAAGCAGTAATATCATTTGGTCAGTTCCAGCTCTTCTTTAGACATATAGTATGTACTTCTGAAGTGCAGGTGCCAAATTTATACCTAGTTTTGAAAACTGATTAAGTCACAGCTAAATTAAGGTAAGAAAATTAATATAAATTACATGAATATGGAGGGGAAAATTGTCAGAATAGTAATACTCAGATTTCTAAATCCAACTGTCTAGTATGTATCTCAACCTTGTAATTGTATGTCAGAGCCAGTAATTCTATGTATAGAATATTAAACAAAGTCCTTTCAGAACATATCATTTTGCTTTTTAACAAGGTTTTATCTTGTTTTATCAAACAAGAATACACATTTTCAACCAAAGTTCCTTGTTTGCTCTAGCTTAACTCCAGAACTTAATGGAACTTGTGCTCTGCTAATTTTTTACTTATTTTTCATACAAATAACTAAAGTCTGTATCTTAATGTTAATGGTAGACAAAGAAAAAAAGAAAAAAAAAGATACAATGTTCCGCAGACAAGTTTGTATCAGTGCCAAAATTACAGCTCAGGTTCTAGAGAAGGTCTACATTACTGCAATGTATTTTAAAAGGTACTTACAGGGGGTCTTCTACCATGACTTGTTCTTGCTGCCTGTTGAAAAGCTACATCATTTTCTAAATCCTAGAAAAGATAAAATAAAAACATCAACCCTTTTAAAACCACAACACCCAAACTCACAATTTCAGAATCTTAGGACCACTAAAAGCAGATGGGTAAAAAATTAACTCTTCCAAAAATAATTGACCTGAAGATAGCTGAATGATAGGTTTTACTGACAATAAATAACAATTATATTATTTGGTCTATCTTTTTTAGTATTTTACATTAAGAAATGTAAAACCTCATTATTCTATGAAAAATAAAAACACACTTCTCAGTAGAGGTTGAGTGATAAGATGTAACCTGAAAATTTTATTTCTGTCCAAAAGCTTACTACTAGCACTATTTCTAAATTCTAACACTGATGCCTGTCATGCCAATACATTAAGAGTTCTCATATCCCTAAGGTCACACTGCAACTACCACGAACTTGGCATTGGGATTTCATACAAGATGCCAAGTCTTGCAACAGTGGTCCTGCTTTGAGCAGGGTGGTAGGTTTGGATCAAATAACCCCCTTTTGTTGTTCCAATGCTACTACACCAGCAGTTACCAGAAAGTGGTCTGCAGGCTTACCTTAAGTCTCTACCAATTGCAGAGACCTGCAGGACTCCACTCTACTGTTACCTCCTTCAGCCGCAGCACAGCAAGAGATCAGAGACCTACCAACCAGTAAGTACCCTCTTTTGTCAGAAAACCTCCTGCTGCACACTGTCTGGGAAACACCACATTGAACATGCCTAAATGTGAATATGGCCTTCAAATAACTAGGATTTTATACTTTGTAGATTCTAACCATTACAGCATATGAGAACTGCTACAAAAAGCACACAAGTGTTTTGTTGGAATAGAAAACTATCAAAGAAATAACTACTCAAAAAGAGCCTGGTGAATCTTTATATTAATTTCTTGCTAAATAAAGAAAATTTCACTTCAAAGCAGTAGTACATTTGTACATTACCATACCCAGATGTTCTTATCTTGTACTTAGAAGTTACAATCTTATGGATGGGAAAAGATGGGAAACAGCAAATATTTTTACCTCTGTGTCAAACGTGGGATTATAATCATTGTAGCCAGAATAGAGATCGTCTTCATCAATCTCAGGAGCCAGATGCACATTTTGCATCATTTTTCTGTGAAACATTTAACATGCCAAATGTTATCTCAGTGGTTTTATATATATCTTTAAAAATGTAAAATATAAATAATAACAAGGTTTGCCCAAGTTCAGAAGAGCTCCAATTTAATTTTAGTTTTTAAATCACTGTCTTTAGAATTAAAAATAAACTACAATTTGTCATAAAAACTAGGATTCACCTATAAAAAATGGTAAATGGCACCATCTCAGAGAGTTGTTTTGTTAGGTATTTATAAAAATGGTTTTAAAGATATTTATCATTAAAACTAAATTATCTTATCTGTATTACTTTTAGGACAGTATCTTTACATTCTCAGATAATCCAGATTGAAGATAACCCTTTCACATTCTAAAGTTTGCCTTTGTTATTAGGCCAAACCATAGCAGTCTCATGAAAGACAGTTCTTCCAGTCTCAAATCTTCCTTCCTTCACCTGTGTCTGTGCATCAGCACAGCCACAACTATTTTTGACACGCAACGTCCTTCATATGATTCAAATGGTTATTGCAAACTAGAATTAAAGAAGCCAGGGTGCCAATGTCTTTCTTCACAAATACTTCAGTGTCTAGTAGGGCTGCCCTCACTTAGCGTCCTCAGTGCGGGAAAGACCACAGAGGAGGTCCCTCTTTGCCTGGCTACCTATCTGCATAAAAACCTTAAGGTAACATTTGATGTCACCTGTATCGCAAAGCACACGCCCTTTCGCGAGTCAGCCCTAGCCAGGACCAAGCGCTGCGCACCCTGCCGAGGGCCGGGCCCGCTCCAGCGGGAGAACGTCCGCCGCTGCTTCCCGCTGGGCCGGGGCCTCCCCCGAGCCGCACACCGCGCACCGCGGCCCGCAGCCGAACCGCGGGTTTGCCGGGTTTCCTCAGTCAGCGCCCGAAGCGGGGCCGCCGGCAGCGACGCGCCTCCAGGGCGGCGGCGAGGCCGCGCTCCAAGGCAAAGCGCGGCAGGCCGGCGAGAGGCTCAGCGAACCAAGGCGACGATGCCAAAGCCCTGACGCGCTGCCACACGGCCCGTTCGCCGGCGGCACACGGCCCGCTCTCTCCGCTCCGAGCACGGCACCGGCCGCCCCAGGCCCAGCCCGAGCCGCGTTGCTACGGGGGAAGCCGGCGGACGCGACCCCCTAATGCACCGCGCCTAGCCGCCGGGGGAAGGAGGGGCTGGCGCCGGGGGGGCGGGGGGCAGGGCGTGCGCGGCGCTGGCGCATGCGCAAAGCGCCTGCCGACGCCAGTGCCCCCCGCGCTGTGAGGGGCCGTCCCTGCGGCAAATGGCGGAGGAGGAGGCCAAAGGCTCTGTGCCGCTCCCAAAATTGATCCCATCGCTGTGCTTCTGCTGGCCGCCACGATCGGCTTGGGCATGCTTAGCCTTCGGTTAGGAAAAAGCCAGCCAACCCTCGTTTCGGCAAAAAATTCTGTCCTCTAAGATACCTAACTGCTGGGAGGAACCCCCCACAAATCCAAAATATTTCCATGACCATCTTTTAGGTGGGACACTACTGCTCTGAACTCTCCCAGACACATTTTTTCAGGTGGATTTGTGTTGATTGCTAAGCTAAAGCTAAAATGCGAGCTGAATTTGACTTTTTGCTTGTTGTGGGGCTTACTCTGAACTGATCCTGCAAACATTTAAACATACACTCGATTTCCTGAGTTACATTACGCATGCTTCTAAGGTGGGAGCCTGTGTGCCAAGAAATAAAAGTTGCCTTGTGATGGCCATACAAACAAATTTTGTTTCCCACTGTGCTTTCTTCACCTTTGGGAAGAGGCACAAAAGCTACTGTGAAGGATAGCAGACGACTCAGACTGCTCCGCAGGCTGCCTACCTTTAGTCCATGGGGTAAGGAAAACATAAATGGAAACAAGATCTATTATCTGCCAGACATTGCTGTGTGCAAACAAAAGTCTGTGATATACTGATAATATTTGCCAATTTAAAGGGGAAAATTATTAGGATAAATGAGTTAGTGTTTCTGAAACATTAAACAGCGTTCAGCATGGGGGGAAAAGACTTCTCCATAATGGGAAATTTAGGATTACTGGGTCATAGAATAATTCAGGCTGGAAGGGACCTCAGGACACCTCCCATCCTTATACCTAGTTTAAATTTCTTTGTGTCTCTTCCCAAGAGTAAAGCCAACCTGCTCTCACTTTATGGTGAAAGTTGGTATTTTATTCTAGAGATTTGCTATTGTGACAGATAAACAAATCTACTACGGTAAAGTAAATGGCTTCTCGCATAGCTGTCAACCCTTGTGCCCAAGCATGTGTTCTATACCTGAGAGTATCTCTGAACATGTTTCTTCAGCTTCAGATCATTGCTGGCAGGTGCCATCTGGAGCGTGGCAGGGCTCCACCAGCAGGCAATGCCATCAGGCAGCAGCCACTGTCTCCGCTCAGAGACCTCATCACAGTCACCACTCACTCTTGGGGTGCTCAGCAACACCATTTCTTCCAGTTTGCTGAGAAAAAAGGAAAGGCTCAATAAAAGAAGTCAGTAAAGCTTCCCATCTGCCATAGTGTCTGAAACTAAATAAAATATTAAAGGCCCTAATGTCTTAGAAAAAGATGATTCCTAGTAACTTTTTTTACTGCTTTCTCTTAGCTGGTATTTTGGAAACCTGGTCAAGTCTCAGGTGATTTTCCCACAGCAAATCATTACACTCGGGAAAACTTCCCATGCCTAAATGGGAAACAGAATAGAGCAGGGATCTCTGAACATGCCTACAGTATTTTTGAGAGAGAAAATATTTTACGAGACCAATTGTAACCTACCCCTGCATACAGTGCAGAATCAGTCAGAACACCCTTTTTATGGTCCGGGTTTGTGAGCATTATGCAATGTCAGCGCTTTCTGCTGCTCACCTTCTTTCAGCCTCAAAGTCCTCTCTGAAGAGATAAGGCACAGAGGATATGAGTGAAAGGTCTTTCTACTCTGGCTCCCAACAAGAGAAACAAAGATAACACAAAGAAGTATTAAGACATTATCACTTCTTGCATTAACCTGTTCACGTTCCATGCACGAACCACTTTCACACAGAAACTTTAGACTTGGGACCTTTGGACATGCCAATCTTTATACCTGATGTTTCTGGAATACAAGTATTTCACAGAATAACAGACTTAAGGTGGGAAAAACTTTCAGGTGAATTACTTGAGTTACAAATTATGAACTTCAGCATAAGAAATATATAGCCATTTTTAGCCCCCTTTTTCTGCATATGACTCCTCATATATAATTGAGCCTATGGCTTTGAGATTTTTCTGATGGTCCCCAGACACATACATATGTATCCGAGCAGCAGTCATGTTCTGTGGCAGGATCCCTAGCTCTGCTACCCAGCTTGTCCATATCAGGGACCTGGGTATACTGGTGCCCAACATATTCTAATGTTTCAGCCCAATTATCTAAGGCAGTCGAAGGCATCATGATAAGGAGGCAATGCATCCATCTTGTAAATGTGATGATGCTGAGACACCACTGGAATCTGACCATGTTCATATTACCAAACTGTCTTACCCTCCAAAACTGGGAGTATACATGCAAACCAGCTATTGTATGGTCCCTGACCATACTGAGAACTGTTTGGGAGCATGATAACTAGCTAACACTGTAATGGGCTATTTTAACCCCAGAGACAGACAGCTTCAGTGTCTGGTCCATAGGAGCACGCTGGTCAGGAGTCTGGGAATACTTCTTGGCCTGGCTCCTTAGGCCTGTCAGTCCAGCTGACAGCTACTTCTGATATTCTCACAACAACATGAGAGTCTCAACAGACTCTATATTTCTAAAAGCTGTGTCAAGCTACAATTATTTTTTTCTGGGGCTATGAAGTATAAATAGAGCTTAATGCATGAAGATTTAACACAAATCCCCCAAATCTCAGGATCCTTTGTGGCAACATGGGACCCTACTCATGGGTTGTGATTATAAGACATGTTCTAACAAGATCATGCTACAGGAAGAAACCCTTACGACGTAAATGTCTTTACTGGTGTTGGCTAAATCCAGAGGGCAACCTGGAACATGAAGGTGGAAAAAAAAAAAAAAAAGAAAAAGAAAAAGAAGAAAATTTAGCATACAGCCCCAAAAATGTTGTATGCTGTGAAATCCTGATCATTTAAATTTGATTAAGTCAGCACAGTCACTAAATGAAGTTGTTCCAGTCTTTTCCCATCTGATTGCTGCCCTAAATCAGTCCTCTGACTGGCATCAAGTTAGATGCTTGTGCAGCTGAAGCAAACTGGTTTATGATCAGGTTTTTCTTCAGTTACCTTTCAAGACGTGAAGTACCTGATCCACTGAATTCAGTGAAAATTTATGGCAGATTAAGGAGACCATGAAGCTATACTTAACAGTACTAATTTCTTTGCCTTTCAGTACATGGTAAATTTGTCTTTTTGCAGTGGTAACATTGCAAACAAGGATTCAGACAAACTGTTCCAGGACCTACTGACTTGGGTTCAGGGGTTACTGGCCACTGTCTGCCTGTTTTAATCACTGTTAGTGTGTACCTTACCCTTGCTCTGGCCGTTTAACTGTTTGCCTGATCAACCCCTAGTTGGTGTTTTTAGAGAACAGTCTAAATTGAAAAAGTAATTCTCCCATTATAATATTTAAAAAGTAATTTTTAGCATTGAATTCTGGACTGACCAGAAAATCTGCACAGATTTTCTGCTGTCATGCAGAGACCCTTCAGCTAGCTCAACTGCCATAAACAGTGAATCTGCATTTAACTACTCCTCTGGGAATGAACAGATCTTATCAGCATACCTCTAAAAATTACTGAAGGGAAAGAAAATATGGAATGCATTTAAAATTAAAGCCTTCCTAATACTTAACCTTTCTAAACTTTTTTTTTAGTTGAAAATTTAAGAATTTAATGGCAATTGAACTTAATGGTAACTAAATTTATTTTGAAGACAATTAAAAAATTAAAGCCTCAAATCATGCTCTTCCTACACTTGAAAATTCAAACTTCAGCTGTTTAGTATTTTGCTGACTGGTCTATGTTACAGCCTTGATACTCCAGGCTCACTTATCAACAGATGAAATGTTGTAAAAAGAAAGTAACTGCATGTTACTTTCCTCTACTATTAAGTGTATGAGCAGTATGGGTGTTAGAATCTTTGTATATTAGCTGTATATATTTCTGTGCTGTTAAAACCACATCTCTGTAGCACTTTTTAACATAAAGTTCTTCCAGTTAATGTTTCCCAACATAGAAACAGCAAGTTAAAGAAGCCTTTTGTCTCTTGTAGGAGATTTAAAAGGCAGTTTTATGTTTGCGATCTCAGAGTTGGTGCGCATAAGCATCTATAAATTACATTAAGATAATTCAAGTTAGAAAATAAAGTTTCTAGAGCTACTCTTGATGCGATAAGTACAAGGATCAGATTTTTTTCAGGGTTAGGTTCTTGATGAGGATGTAATTAGGTAAAAATATTTTATGGAGTTATATTGAAAGTTTTTAAAAGAGCTATTTTAAAACAGTTCTAAAGGTGGAAAATATTTGGTGTAGTTCCGCTCTGAACATCAATTTACTATATAGTCTGTATTTAGTAAAGAAGTAAATTAATTTACACAGAATTTGTAAACAAACAAAAAGAATAGAACATCACTATGAAAAAATACATATGTTACAAATAATATATCTTGTAGTTGGGAGTTAAAAGACATTTGCAACAGGAAAATTATCTTGTTAACAGGTATTTTTACTGTTAAAGAATATAATTCCATCTAATTTTGCTAAATCATATTTTTGTAATATCTATTTTACTACTATTTAATTTCTGATTCCTGTAGATACCTTCTTTAAAAATTAGCACTTTAGCAGTATTGGTAGTATTTGCATCAGACCATTTGCACTGTGAAATCCCACCTAAATTAACTGCACAAACTACTAGCAATAATTAAAACGATAGTTTTAGTTGTAGCATAATTTTAATATAATCACTAGTTATAGTTACAGTATGCAAACCATTAGTTAGAACTCTACAGAATAGGAATAAAGTTATTAAAGGTATAACTTTAAGGTATTATGTTTTCTGAACCATTAGGATCATAGTAGCAATGTACCACAGCCCATTACAAAAGAAATGTACATTGTTTGCTCTGGTAAGCAAGTAATGCATTAAACCAATCTAATACTTGACAAATGTGAACTATGCCTCTGTTTCCATCCCATGCCAAAAGCTCAGGCTAAGACACTGTTATTTTAGAAGCATACAATTCCTTTATTTTCTGCAAGGTGGAATTAACATCACCTTCATATTGCACCTCCTAACAGCTCACAGTTAATGCTAGTTATTTCCCCTTGTTCATGACATGCCTCTTTTATACCATCCTGCTCCTCCCCTTCAGTAAACTCACCACCTCTCCACAGCCCCTCTCCACAGCCAGTAGCAGACTACAGCTCCTCACTGGGGCAGTGGAGGAGCATGCTCAATAGAAAGAGACTAAAAGCAGGGAGGGATCAACTTTCCAGCTCCCAACACAAGTTGAGTCTGCTCGCACTGCTGTTGGACTTAGAAGAAAAATTATATATGTTGGTGAGTGAATATTTGCTCCACTTGGGCCTCTCCTGCTGCCAATACAAGCCCTGCTTTTCATTCCCTAATGCAGCTGAGGATCTTTTACCACATTGTTACAGGTTTTTGATGTCTCTGGGCTTAGGGTACCTTCTGCTCATCCCACGTGAACTGCAGAAGAGGAAGGGCAATCACTGTCCCTTGTTTGTGGAGGCTGTAAGTCCTGGGCCTAAAAACTCTTATGCTATTACGCAAAAATGAAACTATGCTTTTTTTTTTTTTTTTTTTTTTTTAAATCATGTTTTCTTCCCTTGACTTACAATTTTGAGAATTTAATTCTTTATCTTTTTGTTGGGGTCTGCAGCGGGTCTGCAGACAAGTTAGTTGACTTCAAAGACTTAGCCGTGTACCTTTAAGACAGCCACAAACTGTCAGGTATGTAAACAGGGTGTGAAGAATCAGAGCTTAGAACCGCAGCATACGGGCACCTACAGCAACAGCAAATAGCAAGCAAGAAGAAGGACACAAAAACCTATCAAGGTCTAACACCTGCACTGTCTAAGATATACAAATAGTTTGTATAAACAATAAAGGCCATTTTGTCTGAACCTAGCCACGCAGACATAGTGTTTCTTTTCAGTCCGCCTCAACTTTCGTCACCGCATCTTTTCCTTTTTTCTTGCAAATTACACTCTCCACTTGTGATCTGTTCAGTTTGGACTCATAAGTGTGTCTGGTCAACACAAACATTGTGGAATATTGCCACTGTCACACGCTAATCAAATAACTGATCCAAAGCTATGCGGCTTTGTGACTAATATGTGGATTATAATAATATAGTTCAGATATCATTGCCACTGGCCTCTTGCTTTGCTCACCAGCAGAACTTAAAGGTGCTCTAATTATCACAACTATCGTTAGCTCTCAAACCTCTGTAGTATGCCTCCTGCAGAGTTTAACTGAACTTTTAATTCTGCTGAATCCGTTTGTCTATCTGTAAAGGCTTTTGTCTCTAATAGTCTTATTACTTAAGACAACTTAAGGTACAAATACACATCTCAGGAGGTAAAAGATATTAAAATAACTGATAAGTACTTCCAAATGGGAGAGATTGTGAAGTTATTCCGAAAACTGTTTCCAAAGCTCAAGAGACATTAATTTTATGTTCTAGGATTCTAATATTTTTTTTTAAGTAAAAGCTTGAGTACACAAAGTAAGTATACATCAGTTGCTTCAGTTATACTTTGGCTAGACAAAGGTCTTTGTGTTTGTAATGTGTGCTAAGTCGTGCCATTTTGAATTAGTCTTCAAAGGAGCAAAATTGGTACTTGCTAAAATCATAAAACAATGCTTTCTATGCCAGCCTACAGAAGCTACGAGCAGCAGAACTGGCACTGTGTCCTGCATCCTTCTCTCCCACTTTTTAAAGTCTTCCTGTTGGCCCAGTTATGACCACTTTGCTCCACCTACATTTCCCAGCTACTGGCAGGTCTAAGGTTACCTTTGTGGTGTTAAGGTCAGGAAGTCAGGGAGGTACTAGTTTGGCTTTCCACCTGCTATCCATTGAGTAGTTTTCATGAAGCCTTACGGAATTTATACTTTGAAATTTCTGTTTCCTTGATAAATGTGGCTGGAATTAGCAAAGTGCTGGTAAGGGGGATGGACGTCAAAGTGATTATATGGTCTTTCATTGTATTTATTTCTTGGAATCTAGAAGAAATGATAGCCAAACAAAGGTTGAAACGATAACAAAAGCTCACTGAACTTCATCGGTAACTATAAAACATTGATTCTGGGAGCAAATGTATTATCTTCAACTTTTTTTTTTTTTTTTTTTTTTCAGAAAGCCAGAGAGACAGAAAAACTTGCAAGTATTTCTCAGCTTTGTAAAGAGTACAGTAATATAATCTTTGATAATAACTAACTTTGTTAACTTTTGTTTCCTTTCAGGAATATCCAGCATGATTATAGAGCAATATGCAAATGAAAAGCAACTACGCAGAATTAGAAAAAATTGGCAGCATGCCAACAGGAACAGTAGATGTTGTAGAGCAGCTTAAAGAATTGTGTTGACATTGTAATACATTTTTGCACAGTTTTGAAAACTTTTTCTACAAAAATAAAGGACAGTAAAAATATTTTTAACTCAGAATTCAAGAAGAAAGTATTTTTAAGAATAATAAGGCCTTGCTTAATGTGAAAAAAGTATGAAATTAAGTTTCAAATTTGAACTTTACTTTGGAAATCATTTGTGCCCTTGTCAAAAAAAGAGGGCAGTGGGTTTGATGTATTCTAGTTGTTTTTGGCCAAAGTGTGCCCGAGCCTTTGCATCTCCAAAGGCAGCTGTGAATCCCAAGGCCTAGATTCTACAGGTGTGTTTCAGGTTCATCAGAGCTCAGCTGGGGGTACCTGGAGCCCTTTGGTATTACATGGCTGCAGGGGCCTGCCCACTTTAACGGCTGGGTAAAGTCGTGGCCGTCACCCAAACCTTTGTCATGTCCCACCCTGAAGTGGGTACAACAGGTAGGCCTCCTTCCCGGCAAAGGCCGCTGTCGGCCCCTCATCCGGCAGGCGACCCCCTCCCCTGGCACCGCTCGGCCCAGCCTGAGGGCGGCCATGCCGGGCCTGCTTGCCCGCGGGGAGGGCGCCCAGGCGGCGTTGCCAGCGCTGCGAGTTCGTGGGGAGGGCTGTGCTGATACCGCGAGCGATGTCTGGGCCGGGCTCTCCCGGCCTGCGGAAAGCGAAGGGGCGCGCCGGGACTCGCCTCAGGTGAGAGCTGCCGGTAGGTGAGCGGGGGCGCAGAGACCTGCCTGCCCCCGTGGCCGTGCGGGGCGGGGACCGGCAGCTTGCTGGCAGCGGGGCCGCTCTCGCCCCGCCGTGCACCGCCTCGGGGCGGGCTCTTCCCGCCTCAGGGAAGCTACGGCCGCCGGGCGGCTCAAGTAGCGGTCACTGAGGGGCGCGGAGCCAATCGGAGCGCTCGTAGCAGGAGCCAATGGGGGCGGCCGTAACATGGCGGGAGCCGTAGGGTGAGGGGCGGGGGTGTATTAAGGCAGCGCTGGCTCTAGCAGCACCGTGCCGGCTCCTTGTCCCGCCTCTCTCGCCCCCGCAGGCATGGAATCCTCGCAGGTTGCCATCATCGGCAGGTAAAGTCTCTCCTCTGCCGCGGGTAGGTGCGGCGCCCAGGGAAGGAGGTGCCAGGCCAGCTCTGGGAACGGGTGCCCGGGGACGTGCGAAGGGGCTCGGGCGCGGCCTGGCCTGCGGGAGCCGCGTTCGCCGACTCAGCGCGGCGGGGGAGGCGCTCCCTCAGCCAGCCTTGCCCTTACGGGCGTCGCATATAGCAGCGAGGGGCTCCCCGGGGGTCTGGCCTGTGTAGCCCGTGCAAGGGAGAGCAGGGTTGGGGTAGGGGCAGGGGAGCAGCGCTAAGGAGGGCTGGCAACTGCGGGGGGCTGAGGAGCCGGGGGGATGCACCTGTTTGGGTCGTTAGAAGGAGTGTCCTTGCATCAGCCTCTGACAGCTCTGTGCTACTTTAAGCAAACAAACAAAATCCCAAAAAATGAAGCAAGCGACAAACCAGCATCCACTCTGCTCGAAGTCAGTCACCCTGTAGGTCTGAAAGACTGCTGCCCTTTTCCACTGCAAGCGTTCTGTGTAAGTGCAAGACGGGAGAGATCTGAGCACAGCTTTAAAAATCTGTTTGTCAGCTATGTCAAGAAAGTCCCAAGTTTCTCTTGGGCATGCCTGCAGTGATACATTTTTATCACAGGATACAGTGGCATTTCTGACCTGTGTGGGAATGCGTTGTTTCATCCTTTTCTTGGCCTAAACTTCCTGAAGTTCTTTATTTGAACAATAATCTTCTGTGGGGAGAATATGTGCCAGCGAGTAACAGCCCCCTACGTACCACTATAACTTGGTGCTGGAAGTGTGGGCTGCAACAAACTTTATTAGCAAGACTGCTTGAGGTCTTGGAATGTGTCTCGGCACCATCTTGTGATGGTGACGAAGCTGGCGCTTAGTGGTGGTGCTGGTAGAACTTTCATTCCCCATAGGTGTGTGAAGGGTCAGGAGAGCCAGGCTCTCGCTCTCTGAGGCTGCTGTGGCACAGGTGCACTGAAGGCAGAAAAACTGTTTATGGTAGCATCTGCAAAAGTTCTGTGAGCAGATCTGGTCAGTAATACTTCATCGTTGGGCCCAAAATGACAGCACTTAAAGCATCAAAAAGCACTGTGTTGGGGTCAAATATGCTAACATCAGATTCTATGTTGCTGTTGCGTAGGATGGACTAACAGCACGGGTCTGATACCTACTGTTGACTTACTTTGTGCACTCTGTAGTTCAAAAGAAAAACAAACCCTACAATCCTAAAAACTTGTATTAAAATAAAAGAAGCTCTTTTTTTGGGGGGGGGGGGGAGCTCAAACACTGATTTAAGGAAATTTCATTTAAAAGTGCAGTTTGGGAGAGATGATCCTAATTTATAAAGATACTGGTAGCTCAGACGTGCTTGTTTAAGTGATGCAAATGCTCTTATTTTAGAAATGCTCTTATTTTAGAAATACTTGTTAGCCAGGAGGCTATAGTAGGTAACAAACTTTGACCCATACCTTACCTTTTCCCAAAGTGTATTGGTTCTGTAGTTTGCCTGAGAACTGCTGAGGTCTGAGCTTACTACAGTGGTGCGTGGTTTTTCTTTTAAATGGTAAGTTTTGAGAGAGAGCTTACTGTCCACTTAAAAGGTGAAATTTTGCATTTAGTGGGTTTTTTTTGTCCCAATTATTTCCACTGATTTCTGCTGTTTCCTGAAACTTCCTGTTTTTGTTTTTGGGTTTTTTTATATATATTTAAACCAAAGGCTGAAGATGTTCCTGTTTTCCTACTTTTCTCATCTGCCCTATTGGTTTATCTTTGACTTTTACTTCTCTTTTAAGCCTTTATTCATGCCCAGTGGCCTTATATTTTCTGATTGCCAGAGGTTGCTTAAGTTTCATGCTGCAAATACAATTATCTTGGAAATGCCAAGAAATACATGTAATTATCAAAACTCCCACAGTAACAGTCATGGGTATGGAGTTCTGCTATTATCTCTTAAATGGAATTTATTTATTTTTTGTAATCTTAGGTTATTTAGGCTTCTGACACTGTGCCTCAGTGCTTCCATTTGAAGAGGCTGATGCCTGCTATAAATCTAATTAAAATCTGCATTGCTGTGAGAGATGGGATAAAATTGTCACTTCCTACAGGTTTCCTCTATGTATTTCTTAGTAATGTGACTTCACCAAAAGATGTAGGAAGACTGTTCCTGTATGCTTCCAGCATGGTAAAATGCTTTGCCTAAAAATAAAAAGTAGTGCTAGAGGTGGGTAGGTGGAAAAGTAGTATCAGACCTACATTTGCTGGGACTTTTTTTTTTTTTTTTCCTTTTCACGTGCTTATGGTACTTCCTGAATTGCTGAGGACCCATGACTTCAGTAGCTTAGTCTTAGGTTTTCTGATCGTCCCTGAAGCAGGATCCTGAACTGCACCAAAGGACTGCTGTCTGTCTTTAGACTATGAACTGAATGAATGAGTTTTTAATTAAAAAAACCCCAAGAAACAAAACACCCCCCCCCCCCCCCAAACCCTTAATATAAATTCATATACCAGCTCCAGGTTAAGACTAGCTGACAAAACTGTTTATACTTGAGTCCAGCACCCCAAAGTAGTTGTTCCTGCTACTTTTTTTGTAGTATTTTGAATTTTTCTGTCCTCTGTGGTTTTTTGGTTTTTTTCTTTCTCATTCTTTCTCCCAGCTCTCAGAGAAGCTGTTACACAGTTAGCAAAGGATATTTCTCTGTTAGAGAGATTTGTTTCTTATCAATATGTAAACAATCTCATAATCAAATATCGCAGAGTCCAGGCTTTGCTTTTCTTCTTGCAATGCTTGTCAGACCTCCTTCCTTGAAATAAATGCTTTTTTATTAATTAGCTCGTATTTTTCCTTTCAGTGGACTCATTGGTCGCAGCTGGGCCATGGTGTTTGCTGCTGGAGGCTTCAAAGTGAAACTTTATGATGTTTCACATCAGCAGCTGACAAGTGCACTGGAAAATATTCGGTAGGTCACCTGACTTGAAATGACTGGGTTTGTAATGAAACTGTGGGATTTCTGTAATCATGAATGAACAGTCATATTGTACCATTTGAGGTAGCATAGATTTTAATCTTTGATGAAGGCTTTAACTTTGAAGTACAGGTCCTGTTAACATCAGAAGAACTGTGCTTCCCATATCGCTCAGTGACTTTTCTGAAGAGCACTTTAATTCTTAAGCAATGATTTAAGAGCTTGAGTTTAAATCCAAATTCTTGAAACATTGTTTACCGTGATTAGGTTATCTGTAGGCAGAGTTTAAAATACATGAACATAAGAGTTTTAGCATAGAAAGACAACAAAGACTCTTTCAGAATGGGTTGCTGAAGAACCCTGGTACATTTATTAGTATTTTATAACTAGAATTTTTAAATTCTTAGTATTTTTTGAGTCCTAGAAGAATAGGTTGCTAGTTTCACTAAACATGCAAATACTGATCAGTTGTAGTAGAGGCTAGGAAGCATCTTTATAAAGAGCAGATTTGAGGGTGTGAACATGAGAACAATCACACTGGTTCAGACCAGCAATCCTCCAGCCCTTTTCTCTGTTGCCTTGTGACACTATGGCTAAAGCCCCATGCTTTTGGTACATGACAGAGCTACAAGTTCAAGTCCTACCCGTCTGCTCCCTGCCCCCAACCTTCAGTGCCTAGAAGCTGCTTATGTATTCAGTAACTCTAGATTTCTTCCAAGTATTTCTCTAACCTTCCTTTGAACCTGCGTAAATGCTTTTGCGTCCTTGCCAAAGGACTTTGTGTTCTGCAGGTTTACTACTAGCTTCGTGAAGAGCTATTCCCTTTTGTTTGTTTTGAACCTGGCTCCTCAGTTGCTTTGTTTGGCCCCTAGTTCTTACAATAGAAGGATCAGTGTCTGGTTGGCCCAATTCACCCTCTTGCTGGACCTGGAAATACTGTTTTTCTATGCCTGTGAGAGTGCATTTTTAGAGTGGTTCTGTGCACAACCTTATTATGTTGCTGTATCAGCATTTAATGCTAAAGTTCAGGTTGCTTCATGATTGGCATTGACCTAAATGTGTCAGCCCTCCCTTCATGATACCTTGGAGTGAAATGTGTTAGCTGCTGCGTGTTGGCTCCTATGGGGAGTAAGCTGCACCTAGAACAGGGTTGGGGTGCATTGCACCCTGATTGCTTTCTTTAACAAGGCGTACAGCAAGGAGGAGTGACTGCAGGAGCCCCTTGTAGGTCAGTCCCGAAGTTAAACAGTGTGTGGTATCTAGTGAGATTTGCTAAAAAAGGCTTGATAATGAAAGAGGGAGAAATTTTTTTTTTTTCTTTTTTTCCCCCACTTCCCCAAACCTTTCCCTCCAGGTGGGTGTTAGTCAGACTGAAGATCTCTGTTGCTACACCTGGATGACAGACGCTTTTGGTTTTTGCGGAATTGCCATGATGAGATTCTGGATTATTGCAGAGGGGACAGTTTTGCAGTCTATATTAATGAAGATGGGACCAACCCCTAACTTCTTGTTTTTGAATAACAAAATGAGGACTTTAGCTTTCCAAAGTTTTCAACTTGGAAAACTGAAGCATAAAATGTTGTGTCAAGTAGGGCAGAGTGCTATTTGGATGCGTCTGTACTGTCCTGTGCCTGCAGGTGCTGTCCCACAGGAGTTCAAAGCAGGTTTTGCCTTTCACATCAACAAGAACAAAGCAGGTGTTCTTAACTTATAATTAACTTGTGTATCTTGGCTCTTGTAACATCCTAGTTAAAAAGCCTTGTTTCAGGACAACATAGTTTTTATGAAAATACAAGGTATGCGGTTTCTTCAACCAGTATTTTAATGATTGTATCTACCAGAATATGGTCAAACTTGAGCTTTGTCATGCTGATTTCTTAACATACAACCTGCAGTTGAGTTGTAATCCTTTGAGTTACTGGTACTATATTTGTGTAAGAGCTGGAGCCTGAGTAGGTAACAAGGACTTGCTGGAGAGAGCAGGAGGGGAATGCCTATTGGAGCTGTCTGACAAAGCCAACTGCTGGGTACTTATCTGGACTTGCTGGGATTTGTCTTTTTTTTCCCCCTCTGAATAGCAAGTACTTTTAGGGAAGTTTTTAGGCTTAGGGGTTTTGTGGGTTATTTTGTTTTAGTATTGAAAAGTACTTGTTCCAGTTTAGGCTGCAATCTATGAACTTTTAGTGTATGGAGGTACTTTACATATTAAGGAGAAACTGGAGTGTGCAGAGAACTATTTGTAGTTTCCCTTTCCTAAATAAGTGGGATTTGAGTAGTTAACAACATTTACCTTCTAAAAGAAGATGATACTACTTTGGCAGAAATAATACTTAAGTATTTTTTAATGTGATTGATGTTTAGTACATTGACTTGTAACTTACAGCCCTTTATATAAATTCGAAACATCTCAGGCTTCATTAATTCAACTCTCACAAAACAGTAGGTGGGTAGCAGGGGTGGGTAGTCCTGCAAGAGGACTGCAATGAATCTGGGATGGAGCTACAATAATCACGAGAGCCTCATGTATCTTTATGGAAAATCTGAAGTGTACTCTGTAAATTTATCCAAAGCATTTTGTTATGGGTAAAAAACATTGAAGCGTGGAATTTGGATCTACTGAAACAGGTGGAAGTATGTATTGGGTTGCTACAGTATCAGTAGACCAGATAGAGAAAGAAAAGGAGAGTGTGTTTACTAGGGCCTAACATGGTGCCATGGATTTACTACCTGTCTGCCTGTTCTCAGACACGTGGTAGTCAGTGCCCTGACACACAAAATGACTGCACATTGGATTGAAGAACTGGGTGTACCAGTGGCATTATTAACCAGTGTCTGTTCTAATGGAACAACCATTTCTTCCAGTGAAGAAACAAACTAATGAACAGCTTTATGCCACACTTGACTTACTGAATGCATGCTGTAGTAACCCACCTTGGAAAATGTAACTTTCTGTATCCAGTATGCTTTGTTCTGAGTCAATGTGATTCTGATTTGAATGCAAGATTGCTAAACTTTAAAATAATGAGAATTAGAAAAACAAGTAGTACCCAGTTCCTGAAAGTAATCCTAAAACATAGGATGCATAAATGTTTTAGCGCATGCCCCCCCCGCAAAAACACATTTATGATTCTTGCAATATGTGAACTTTTTCAAATAGTTACTGTGTTACTGTTCTAAACATAATTATGCTGCTGATACAGCATTTCCACTGTAATTAAACAATCTTTATTCCCCACCCCCCATGTAACTGGTGTATGTTTTATATAGAACAGTTTTTGTATGTAAATGAAAGACTACTGCAAAAGGAAGAAGTTTAGTTGAATCTCTGAAGAGGACACTAGAACTTGGATATTTGTGCATGCATTCTGTGATTTCTTTCTAGAAGTAGATGCTGGTTAAATACAGTATTTACTTGAATACAAAACTATCTCCTCCAGGACACAGAAGCAGGTAACTGTTTTAAATGTATAAAACCCAAACAGTTGTATGTGTAAAGGCTATAGCTAACTTCAGGAAAAAAATTGTGGAAGATCTCAGGATGTAGTTTGATAAAATACAAAGACAAGATTATTTTTAGAAAGACAAGATTATTTTTAGAACTACTTTATTATATTCAACTGCGCTAAACAGTAGATTTATACTAGAAACTCTTTTCTGTCTTCTCATCCTTCCTTCTTTTAGCCTTAGTAGAAAAATTTTCTGGGACAGGTTGAAGTCGACTTTGTGAAGTGGTAGTTGTATCTAGGGATATGGGCACATAAAATTACTATTGCTACTTTTATTACATAGATACATTACATCTCACTTATTATCAAAACATGGAAATATTTAGTTGGGAGGGAAGCAACTGTGACCCTCTCATTATTGAATAATAGGGACCCTATCCCCTTAATTTAAAATTAATTAATTAAAATGAAATTCTCAGTGAGTTCTGCGCTTCCAGAATGGACTTGTACAGAAGTCTGCCTTCTGGGAACTCAATATATAGTGCTAAGGTTGCATGGTACTGAACCTAAACGCAAAAGTAAGGCTGTTCAGTGAGAATTACTTGTATGTCAGCTTTATCTGACTATAGGTTGCTCTTCTGCATGGGTCAAGGATGTTAGACCTTTAAAGTGCTGGAGCCAAGTGGTCTTGAGATCACAATATTCTACTTCCTGTCGTCTTTACTAGATATCAAGTCCAATAATATTTATGACTAAAATAATACTTAAAGTGTAGTATTGCACTAAGCAACCTCAACTTTTTTGTGGTGTAGGAGCACAGTTGCTATGAGAAATGAACAAGGTGCAGGAGACAGAAAGAAGGAGAATCACCCTGCCGAACCCCTGGCCAAGTGAAGTACTTCAAGCATTCTGTACTGTTGTGAATGGGGTTGTGAAACTTGAATTGTCTGAGGTACGGCAGGTCATAAGGGCAAGGAAGTAGACTGTATCTGTGTCTATGAGGTTTTTTTATAGCCAGAGCTTTGGAAGACATCCCCCATAACTCAGGTTCATCATCTTTCTCATTTCAGGACAAGACTATTGTTTAGAAAAGACATTTGGATGCACATGAATTCTTGCTGTGTGATGCCCTCTTATGCTTTGTATGTATAAAAAGGATACCAGCTTCCTGGGTTGGTTTTGTGGCGTGAGGATGCAGGCTTCACTCTCCTTTCCTAGCTTATGGCACATTCCACAGCCATGTGGTTAGGAGCTTTCCCGAGCTGGCTTCCTCTTACATAAAACTATCAAGGAAGACCTAAGCCAAGCTGCATTACAGTATTGATACAATACAGAACAGAGATGGTATCCCCTTTGAGGGGACAACTTCTAACTAGATGATCCTTTTCAAAGTTTATTTTGCTGTTGAGTGCCTGACACTGGCGTATCGAGCTTGTGCTAAATCATAGGCTTGATTCTACTTTTCCATTTTATTTCTGCCTGTGTGCCACTCCCCCACCCCACCCCCCAACCCTGTGCCCCGAAAAGTGCAGTCAGCTAGCTAGAGAAAATTGCTTCATTTGCAGAACTAACTAGAGAATGTGTTAATAGGCTTTGGAAAGGATAGATTCTTTCCAAAGGTTGTGCCTCACCATCCTGTAGTTGAAAACAACTCCAAAGGGAAATGTTGTCTTTTCACCTCATTCCTGTGTGGCAGTCAGTCCCCTGGGCAGCTAGGATCTATGATTTAAATAAGACTGATCTTCCTAATTACAAAGTAGTTGAGAACAGTCATGTGCTGACACTTGACTGGTATGCAGAAGTAACAGGTTGTCCAAAAAGCTGGTGAAATCTCCATCCCTGAGGGCTTGCAAGGCTTAGCTGCACAAAACCAAGGCTAACCAAATCTGGTATTAGCAATGTTTCTGCTGCAGGTGCAAGAGACTTCTCAGGGCCCCTTTCAGCCCGTGTGTCTGTGGGAGAACCAGCCTGAAACCTGGGTCTGTGTGGCTGGAAGCAGGGATGTGAATGGTCGGTCTCTATTTTAGGTAACCTTTTTGTCTTGAACCTAAACTTAAAACACACACGCAAAAACCCACTGCATTAGGAACCACAGAAAATTCTTCCTAGCAGGAAGGTTTCCTGTCATAAACTTACCAGTTCTGATGCCAAAAGGATTTTGACAAACCTAACAATTAAACTTATTTAGCTCACTAGATTTGGAGACAGCATTGGAATTGATCCTTTAGGGTAAGAAGTGACTTGTGGTGAGTTGCAGACCCTGCTCAGACTCGGCAATGTTGGCGACTCTGCATTTACCATGGGGGAAGAACATTGTGACCGTAACTGCCTATTTCTGTTACTAAGTCTTTCCTCTTGTTGCAGCATTCAGTTTATGTAATGCCACTATAGATGTCCTGAGAGTGCCCTGGCTGGAAAACAGTTTGTGTTGGGTAACTTTAGGAGATCTCAGAACTTCGATTGGCTTTTTTTTCATCACTGTCCTCTTACGCCATGTCCTGGCTCCTCTGTAGTCCTTTGCTTTGTGCCTCTTCAAAACTGTGTCAAAGGCGGATGTGCAACTATCCCTCTTCAATATACTACCATTGCTATGGATGAAGTGCATTTGACAGCTCCGAATCTCTCTTGTCTGGACAGAAATATACATAACTTTTGTGCTCCAGCTTGTACTGCTGTTTCAAGGAGACTTAATATGTAATAACTCTTCCATGGTAGTGTGTTGTATGCTTACCTTTAGTCTGGGAAAAGCAGGAAGAGGGAAAGTGGTTACTAACTCATTCAGCTGACAGATTGCAACTTGGTATTAGCAGCTTACTATTTGGCTGTTTCATGTGTGGACAGTGAGCTGGTCCCAGTGTCAGGCATGCTTTGCTGCCTACTTGATCTGTTGTGTCTCAGGCTAGATATATGCCACCGGTGATGTTTTGTTTGTTCTGTGGTTTTTGTTTGGGTTTTTTTTGACGTGCCAACTACCCTCTCATTTATTAGACAGCACTAGATGGTAGATGACTGGTTAATGGTCCTAGTCTTTAGGCAATGATAGTTAGCTGAAATTGTGAAGAGTAATATTTGTGTCCTCTTCCCTGCATTCTCCTTGGTGCTGTGGGCAGTAAGTTTGTGATTAAGTGGTCTTTCATCTTGCAACAACCTGTGCTGAATACTGTGGCTGCCCATTAGTAGCTGTAGATAAAGGTAAGGCACTGAGGTGAAAAAAATGTGTTAAGTGATAGCATCACTTGCAAGGTCCTTCTGTAAAGGATTTTAGAGTAGGAGTTGTAACCAAGAGCATTCCAGGCAGTTTATGTGATCAGGTATGTACTATAGATTGGGTGCCTTATCTTGAAGCAAATACTGTCTCAGTTCCCGGAGTAGTGTTGATATGGGCAGTCAGGTACAACAGTAAAACTCTGGAGGTAGACAAAGTGTGAGGTCTAAAAGGAAGTAGTATTTTTCTCATGGACGTGACTTCTTGATTCTTCAAGGACTGTACAGGTATTGAGTCAAATTCTTCAAGCTACGTGTACAATAAAACTACAGAGCGAAGTCCTGTGGTGTGTGCTGTGGACACGACTGCAATGACCTCAGGCTGTGGTTGTCCTCAGGGATGATCACCCTGAAGTCTAGGCTGCCTTCATCATCCAGCACAGGTCAGTGGCGCACTGCTGTATCTACAAACTGGTCTGGTTTGTGCCTCAATCTATACCTATCAGGGGATGCTCCTTTTCTCTCCCCACCCTTTTGCGGTAATCTGATACCCTAGGGGAATATGAAGAAAGTTCAGCATTTGGAAGACTTAAAATTAATTTGTGGAACAAAGTAACCAAAATGTCTATAAATATATTGAAGGATGCCATAGGAGAAAATTTCCTGGAGAGGAAGGCCAAAATTGAAGTAATGCACATATTTCCTATTCCATGCTTTAAATAATCGTACTAATTTTAAATAAATGGCTAACATGAAGATTGGTGGTGTTAACAGGAAGATTTTTGTTTAGGAGGAAAAAGATCAGTTCAGCCTTAAGTTCCAAAGGTTGAAGATGGTGATTTTGCAGGTTGATTAAGAGATGGTGTTCACTGCACAGTGTAGTGTGTAATGGCTTATGACATAGTAGCAGAAATGATGGGAGGGTCGTCACTGGCAGAGCAGGTAAGGTATAGAACAGGAGATAGCTGCTACAAACTTCTGTAAGAGCTTGTGGAAGAAAACCAGAAGCTAGATCTCTTAGTCTGTGAGTCTAGCCTTTTTGAATCCCTGAGTTACCTGTCAGACTGGTGTTTCAGAGGACCAGGGAGAATGAGACAAATGTAGTATTTGCACAGAAAATGAACAAGAACTTTACTGTCTTCTTCAAAGAAGAAAGTAAGTAAGTTGCGGTCTCTTCAAACTTAAATTTTGGTTTTTTAAAAGCAATATACAGCCTATGAGCAAAAGTATGGTGGATTTGGGCAGGAATACCTGGGAAATGAACTTCTGATGAATGTATAGTTAAGACCTTTTGAATTATTGGCTCCTTATCAATTATTGGTTCCTTATCTTGCCTCACAAGGAGTGAAGGAGCCAGAAGTTTGGATACTCTAGCTTGGGTGTACCTGTTTCTTTACAGATGAAGCACTGGCACCTTTAGTGTGCTAGACACCCTAAGTCTTGGATGGAACTTCTGCCTAGCAAGCTGTGGTGTACCCTGGCAACTTGGAAAATGGAGCTGAAGCTTCCTGTCTTCTATCCCTTGCCATGCAGGTTGCTCAAGAGGTAGAAGCCTGTGCTTTCCGGCCATCCATTTGCTGTGTCATTAAGAAACCAAATGAGAACTTCTCCAGACACTTGATGAGTTTCCTGCTGACTTCTGTGACTGTTTCTGGGGGGATGGGGGTGTGTCTGAGCACAAATTATTATTTTTCCTCCTTGAAGTACTCTTAAAAGAAACTTACTAAAAGGAATTTGACTAGGTTTGGGTAGGAAAGGTCTAGGTTTTTGAGCCTAAATGCATATTTGAGAAAAGAGGTAGAAGGCTATTAATGGAACTGCCCATCTGTTTTGGACTGCATAAATTGCGAGAAATACTGATTTTAGTACCAAATGTAAGGGACTCCAAGGAAGCAAACAGGACAGACCTGAGCAATGTCTAAAAAGTGTATATGACTCTTGGCGTAGTTTTCCAGTCAAGAATTAGTTGAACCTTTTCAAAGCTCTTGTCCAATGTAAATGGAATGCAATGCCTCGTTGTTTACCCAGGTGTGCTCTGTTTAAGAGAGTTAAAAAGTCATTGTCCATGATCATCTCTGGAGAAACAAAAATAAAGAGGAAGTGTTAGAACTTGCAGTACATAAATTATTATCTGGAGTTAGTTGCTGAAGCAGCTTATTAAGAGGAGAAAGTTAATGCTTGTAGGAGTTAGCACTGTGTGTGCACATGCATGTGGATATTTGTTGTTGATTTTGTTCTTCCCAAGTCCAGAATATGGGTACATATTGGTCTGGAAGGTACTGTCACCTTTACTAGCTTCAAACAGAGCCTCTGTTGACATCTTACTTGCTCCCAAGTTATTGGAAAACCTTTGATTTAATATACAAAGTCTATGGTGATCTGAAGGTATTTGTTTGTTTTGACTGTTGTGCGAAATCAGGAGCAGAACTGCTATAAGCATTTTTGGCTACTGCTAAGTGGCCACTGGGTGCTCTTTACCTTGATATTTAGTGGGATTGCTCCCAGGATGAGGTATTGCTGCTCTGGGTGGGTGTGAGAGATGTATGTTAGGAAGCTGTTTTGTTTGCTGGGAAACAAATGTTCTTTTTTTTTCTACTACTCGGAGTGGAAGAAAGGACATCAGAGTAACTTACAGAGCTACAGATGTTTATGACTTACTAATAAAGCCAGGATAAAACTATCAGAGCTTATATTTGCTGTATTCTTGGACACAACACAACTATATGGATGCTGAAGTAAATTTCTGATTCTTTGGAAGTTAATGATAGATCTAGTGAGCCAGTTCAAGCTTAAGATTTGAGGGCTTGGTGAACCTCTGCTGAGATATGGCTTGCTTCTGTATATTTCAGTGGGAACTGGATTGTCTTTAAGTCCCTGCAAACTTTCATCTTTGGCTGCAGAATACTGTGGTCTAAATGTCTCATCTAAGCTGTATTCTCTTGGGGGGGAAAAGTAGGTACTTCTATTATAAAACAAGATTGGTTCTTGAATACCTAAAAAAAATCAGACAGCTGCACCTGAAACAGTGCCTCGCCACCCTCACTAAAGAATTTCTTCAGAATGTCTAATCTAAATGTACCTTCTTTCAGTTTAAAGCTGTTCCCCTTTGCCCTATCACTACATGCCCTTGTAGAAAGTCCCACTCCACCTTTCTTGTAGGCCCCCTTTAGGTACTCGAAGGCTGCTCTAAGGTCTCCCCAGAGCCTTCTCCTCTCCAGGCTGAGCAACCCCAGCTCTCAGCTTGTCTTCACAGGAGAGCTGCTCCAGCCCTCTGATCATCTTTGTGGCCTTCCTCTGGACTTGTTCCAACAGGTCCATGTCCTTCCTGTGCTGAGGACTCCAGAGCTGAATATGGTACTCCAGGTGGGGTCTCACAAGAGCAGAGTAGAGGGGGGAAAATAACCTCCCTCGACTTGCTGGTCATGCTTCTGTTGATGCAGCCCAGGATATGGTTGGCTTTCTGTGCAAGCACATGTTGCTGGGCCATGTTGAGTTTCTCACCCACCAACACCCCCAAGTCTTTCTCCTCAGGACTGCTCTCAATCCATTCTCTGCCCAGCCTGTATTTGTGCTTGGGATTGCCTTGACCCATGTGCAGGGCCTACTACTTGGCCTTGTTGAACTCCATGAGGTTTGCACAGGCCCACCTCTCAAGCCTGTCAAGGTCCTTCTGGATGGCATCCCTTCCCTCCAGCATGTGAACTATACCACACAGATTGGTGTCATCTGCTGAGTGTGCACTCAATTCCACTGGCCATGTTGCCAACAAAGACATTAAACAGTCCCAGTACCAACCCCTGAGGAAGGCCACTTGCCACTGGTCTCCACTTGGACATTGAGCCATTAACTGTAACTCTTTGAGTGTGACCATTCAGCCAATTCCTTATCCACCAAGTGGTCCATGTGTCAAATCCATGTCTTTCTAGATTAGAGACAAGGTTGTCATGTGGGGCAGTGTCAAATGCTTTGCTCAAGTCCAGGTAGATGATGTCAGTTACTCTTCCCTTATCCATCAATGCTATAACCCTCTTGTAGAAAGCCACCAAATTTGTCAGGCACAGTTTGCTGTCAGTGAAGCCATGTTGGCTGTCAGCAATCACACCCTTATTTTCCATGTGCTTTTGCATAGTTTCCAGGAGGATCTGGGCACAGAGATGAGACTGAGTGGTCTGTAGTTTCCAGTGTCTTCCTTTTTTTCTGTTTTTTAAAAATTGGGGTTATGTTTCCCCTTTTCCAGACAGTGGGAACTTCACTGAGCTGCCATGACTTATCAAATATGACGGATAGTGGCTTAGCCACTTCATCTGCTGGTTCCCTCAGGATCCATGGATGCATCCCATCATGTCCCATGGACATGTGCACCTCCAGGTTCCTTAGATGTTTTTGAACTTTATTTTCTATAGCAAGTGGTTCTTCATTCTCCCAGTCCCTACCTTTGCCTTCTGTGACTTGGGCAGTGTGGCTAGAGTACTTGCTTGTAAGACTGAGGCAAAAAAAGTCATTGCGTACCTCAGCCTTCTCCATAACCAGGTCTCCCATTTCCTTCTGGAGAGGAGCTGCGTTTTCCCTAGTCTACCTTTTACCACCAACATACCTACAGAAGCTTTTCTTCTTGCCATTGATGTTCCTGGCCAGATTTAATTCTATCAGGGCTTTAGCTTTCCTTACCTGATCCCTGGCTGCTCAGACAATCTCTCTGTATTCCTCCCAGGCTACCTGTTCCTTTTTGTGTTTGAGTTCATCCATGCAGGCCTCCTGGTGTTTTTGCCTGACTTGCTCTTTGTGGGGATGCCTCGCTCCTGAGCTTGGAGGAGGTGATTCTTGAATATCAGTCAGCTTTCTTGGGCCCCTCTTCCCTCCAGGGCTTTATCCCGTGGTACTTCACCAAGCAGATCCCTGAAGAGGCCGAAGTGTGCTCTCCTGAAGCCCAGGGTAGTGAGCTTGCTGTGCATCCTCCTCACTGCCCTAAGGATCTTGAACTGCACCGTTTTGTGGTCACTGTACTAAGGCTGCCCTTGAACTTCACGTTCCCCACCAGGCCCTCCTTGTTGGTGAGAACAAGGTCCAGCATAGCATCTCTCCTTGTTGGCTCCTCTATCGCTTGGAGAAAGAAGTCATTATCCACGCACTCCAGGAACCTCGTGGACTGCTTATGCTGTGATGTGTGGTCCCTCCCACAGATACTGGGGTGGTTGAAGCCCCCCACAAGGATCAGGGCTTGTGAAAGTGAGGCTGCTCCTATTGGTCTATAAAGGGCTTCATCTGCTTGGTATTCCTTGTTGGATGGCCTGTAGCAGGCCCCCACTATAATGTCACCTGTCCCTGCCCTTCCTTTAATCCTTACCCATGAGCTCTTGTTTGGCTCCTCATCCATCCCCAGCCAGAGCTCCCTTCACTCCAGCTGGTCATTGACATCAAGGGTGACACCCCCTCCTGGTCTCCCCTGCCTGTCATTCTGAAAGAACCTGTATCCTTCCATTCCACTGCCCCAGTCATAGGAGCCATTGCATCACTTCTGTCTGATGGACCCCATCAACCCCCCAGTAGACCAGCTTTCTCAAAAGAAGTTCTATGGTCCAAGTAGCTGAACCCCTGGCTGTGGCACCAGTCCTGTAACCATTTGTTGATTGACCAGATTCAACTGGCCCTTTCAAACCCCTGTACAGTTAAACAGTGTTCTTACAGCAAGGCTTCGTATGAAAAGGGCTGTTTGTAAAACTAGATGAAGTATACTGAAGGGACCCCCTTCCCATTAAATGAGTGAGAAAACTCATGCTGATCCTGCATCAGTGAAAACAAGTTTGAGGTAGTGACAAGCATGCATCTAGGAGTAGATCTTAAAGCTGTCCATGCTTGAAGAGAAAGAAGAAAATCTTATGAGGGAGCGAAGAGAAATGACTGAAATGAACCTTTTGTATTTTTTAGTATAAATATATGTTCTGGATGGCAAGTAGCTTCTTAACTATTAGTTTTGTTTGTTAAGTAGTGTTGTTAGTACTGTGCTTTTAAAAAAAATTAATGGTGGCTTAACAAATGTAAAGTATTTAAATGCATTTATATTGTTTCTGTCAGCAAACAAATGAAAGAGATGGAGAAGTCGGGATTCCTGAAAGGAACTTTGAGTGTGGAGCAGCAGTTGGCTCTCATTAGTGTCTGTACAGACCTGAAGGCAGCAGTAGAGGGTGCTACTTTCATTCAGGTAAGCAAAGATTTGACAACTCCTAGCAAACACTTTAGAAGGATGATTCAGAGCTGAGGTGGGCAGTGGAGTTCAACATCCTGACCCCATAAGGATAGTTGTGCTTGTTAAAGTTCTGTCTAGCCTAGTATCCTGACATGGGAGATCATGCCTCTTTGCAAGGTTTCCTACTTAAGAATCCTTGGAAATTTCTTCTGGCTTATGTTGGAAAAGGCTGGCAGTTAAGCTGAGAGAGAATTTGCTGAACTACGTGTATAACAAAGACTGTACCTGTTAAAGACAGATGTGAGGGAAAGGTAGGCAGAAGATTCTTGGGGAAAGATTATCTCTTAGGGAATGTCACATATTTTAGTGCTGGGGAATAAAATGTTTCTTCCTCTCCAGGTATGTAGGAAGGGCAGGGAGTATGGCTGTACCCAGAGGTGACTTCTGTTCTGACTGTGAGGAAGCGCTGTAGCTAAAAGCAGCTACCTCAGAGAGTGTTAAGAGTATTAAAAACAGGGTTGATGTGTAGGGCTGGAATCTGTGCTGCTAAGTAGAATTGGTGTGGGGAAGAAGCTGAGTTACTGGCCCAAGGATAGTCTGTGGCTGCTTAACTCGTAGCATGCTTACTGGTATGGCCATAGTTCAGGGAACAGGTGAATCAGGGACCGTTTCTGGGGCAAAATATGAGTGAGTTTGCATTAGACTTGGTATCTTCTAGTCTATGTGATCCCCCAGTATTATTCTAGTGTTGTACCACTTACTGTCTCTCCATGTATGTGTGCATGTTTACAATTTATACTGTTTCAGGCTGTAAATCCCAGTCTGCTTAGCTGTAACACATCCCTAATAACAAATTAAACTAAAAGAGGACAGATTTCTAGACCTTTTCTTCCTCCCAAGTTGGTGAAGTGGAGGGGGAGAGAACAGGAGGCAGAGCAAAGCCTCACACAGGAGTCAAGGTGTGAATGCATTATAGATTTTTGCAGTGGTATACTATTTTGTGTTCAATTCCTTTTCTCCAGATCATGAAACTATATACTGTTCCCTTAATATCTTACTCCTTCATCAGTAATGAGCTCAGAGCTTGTCAGTTTGTATTAATTTTTTCACCTATATCACCTACCTCTGTTGAGTTTAATCTGCAAATCTATTGTCTAGTCAGTCAGTCCTGTGAAGTCCTTTTTCAAATATCTGTGGTTGTAGTGATGATGACTGACTTCATTTTATGAGCTAACTTTCACATTGTTTATAAATGGATATAACAGTGGGCACAGATACCTGTGAAACAGCACTAGTCAGCATGTTCCGTAAGAACTGACTGTTCTTCCTACCTTCTGCTTACTATCTCTTTACCAGTTATTGTCCATGAAAAGACCTTTTTGTCTCACATGTGACCAGTTAACTTCCTTGAAAACTTTTATTACTTTTTGTTGCAAGACTTCTGGGTATTCACAGGAGCTGCACCACTACATGACTTCCATGCCTGTGCTTGCTACTTCCTTTAGAGACTTCTACTAGGCCTGTGTGTCAGGACTTCCCTCTGAAAAGTTTCTTTGATTCTTTGCCATTTATGTAATACTCATTTGGTGCTACACTTCTCTCTTAACTTGCTTAACAGAGACATAAGGCTTACAGACTCATTGTTGAGATCTTTCCTGAAGTTCCCTTAGAAGTTGCATTATGGTTGCCACTCTTCTGCTCTTTGGTACCAAAATAGTGTGCATTCAGTTTTGTTTCAAGTCAGTGGTTCTAAGTCATTGTTACTGTGTTGGGTAATTCAGCCATATCAAAACATGTCCCAGTACCTTGGTTCTGGTTCCCCTTTTGTCTGTTCTATGACTTCTTCAGCTGCTTCCAATGTGAGACACACCCTGGGAGTCCCCAAGACCTAAGGCTTTGGTTTTTTGCAAGGATTAGAAGGAAAAATGGAACAGTTGCAAAGAAATCACTGATGTGTGTGTTTTCCAGATGATCCTTCTGTACTGTGATCATCTCTTGGTCCTATGCATTCTTCTTCATACGTTTTTGAAGAAAGGAAGGGGAAAATTAATTTTTTTTATTATTATTCCTCCTGTAAATTGCGAGGGGAGTGGTGGTGTTGTCTTTGTTGCTTTGTGGGTTTTTTTGCCAAATTAACAATCTTACATGGCTGTGTTCATTTGGGTAAAGCATGAACTTTGTGAAGGTTTCTTTCTTGTTTCTACTAGACTCTTCATTCTGCCTGGTTTATTTTGCTTTTTCAAGCATTTCTTACTACCTGGTATGTCCATGTAGTGTTTTTACTTTCTCTGTATGTTATTACCTGTAAGGATCTGATCTTTCTTGCTGCCAACTTTGCATCTCCCTAGCATCCTCACTTTTATTTTACTATATTCTCTTGAAGCTGAGCACAGCTGTGGTGAAGTTCTTGGCTTTTGTTGCTCAGAGAGAGATGCTGGATTTCAGTATGCTATTGTTTCTGTTAGAGAGGCTTTTCAGCAAGGTCCTGCATGCTACTTCAAATTAAATCAAGGGCTGCATCCTCCTTGTGTGCATCCCCCACCCCATCAGAAATAGGCGTTGGGCATATGTTGCAGAATCTGTAATTTTGAGTTGGAAGGAACCTGTGGGAGTCATCTGGTCCAATCCACTGTAGAAGCAACTTACATCAGCTTGCTCAGGATCTGTGCGGTTGAGTTTTGAATATCTCTAAGGATAAGCACTTCTGGTCTCTTTGGTTAGCTTGTTACAATGTTTGATTATCCTCATTGTGCATCTTCTTTCCCAATATCTAATTGGAATTTCCCTTCTTGCAACTTTAGTCTCTTGCCTCTCATCCTACCAGCATGGACCTCTGAGAAGACTGTGTGTTTCCTTCAGGTAGTTGAAGACAGCAGTGTTGTGTTGATAGTCTCTGAAGAGCAACAATCTACCTGGGGTAACTCAAACCTTCTGGTACTATTTTATGTTCCCTTAGCCCTTCTGATGTCTCTTAACATGTAGTAGTTTAGTGTATAAATAAATAAAAATAAACTAAGTAGCTGCAGTATGCCCATGGGCAACAAATCATACTTGTAAAACACTGTTGGTGGTATTTTTATCAGCTCATCATTTTCAAACCATAGCATCAAATTTTGGTTTGATACAAAGTGCTAACAAATACACAGTGTAAGTGGGCAAATCAAACTCGTCCTTAATTTGCTCTTGGAAGAGTGGTGGAATGGATATGAAAGAGTCTTAGTTCTAGGCTTATAGCCTTATTTCAGCAATGAACGGACTGCTTTCTAGCTGAACCATATTAAACTTCAGAAACATTGCCTAGTGCAGCTTTGAACCTTCAAGGACAAAATGAACTAATTAGAACACTTGCACTCCTAAGTTATGACTTCTAGTTACTTAGAAAATAAAACATCGGTTGCATTGATGTTAGTTGAATACAGAGGATTCTATTTTCTTGCTTAATGATATAACCTACTGATTAACTCGTTAGAAAACTTCCATGAGAACTGCATTTCTTTACCAGAAATTTCAGTTGGTTAAATCTTGACAACTTCTCAAATTTGGCCTTTGTGGAGTAAGTCCACTTAAAGCTTTAAAAATTTCCTTGATGTTTGCACTCCTTAAATGAGTTCTGCAGACATTTGCCTTCTATGTTGTTTTCATAGAACATAACTTAAAACAAATGGAATGAAATAGTAAAAAGTGAAAATTCTTAAATGACATTAATGAAGATGTAAAAGTGAAAAAGATGCAAGAAATAATTAGGACTGAGTAAGAAGAAAATTCATAGCAGTAATGTCATGAATCTTTAAAAACAAGGTATGCCTTGATGCGTATTATTTTATATATTTCCTCTCCTGAACATTTTTATGAAGTAACCTGTATTGATTCAGAAGGAAATCAGTCTGGTTTTTTGCTCTAAAACAGAGTATTCACCCAGTTTCCCATCTCAGAGCTTTTGTATGCCACTTAAGAGTAAGCATAATCTATGGCGTTTAGTTGGATGTGTACTGCAAGCTTCTTGCATCACTGAAAGCTTTAATTCTGAAATAACTTTTCCATTAGCTGAAAACCCCATGGAGACAAATTAATGGATACATTTGTACTATAATATCCCTGGCATGGGGCTATCATGGGTGAAGTAAGCATTTCTTAATATTGTGCTCTTAACTTTCCTGCATAAATATATGATGACTTTGGTCTTCTGTCCTTATGTGACTGTTGGATACTGTATTTATTAGTACTCCTTTCACTATTAAAACCAGATTTGAGTGGATGTATGTCTAGTTCCTAAATAATATAAGCTGAATAGAAATCAGTGCAGCACTTACATGATTTCTTACCACAATGCTAGTAAAATGTAAACATACTTTTTTAAATGCTTTGCTTTGAAACAATTTACTAACAGAATAATAAAGTTTACTAGCTCTCAGAGGAGGATAAGATGACTAACTGTTGCAAGGATCTTACTCTTGACACTTGAACTGCAGTGTGCGCTGGTGAATTGCGAGGCCTGGCTGGGCTGGTTGAAGTTGGACACGGAGGGTGGCTGAGGGGTGATCTCTGAACCTGTCAGTCGTGCTGTGGCATGGGACAAAACAGACTGGCAAGGGAATGAGATTAAGCTTGTAGCTTGTAACTTATGGTCTTGAGGTATTTATCCTTTTTGCTTCTAAAGGAATTCTGCATAAAAGCCTTAAAATAGTATCACTTCAATTTATTTTTTCCTCCTTTAAAAACAGAGAGTGTACATATGCGCACCCCTACCCCCAACATTACACTTGCAGACTCTTTTGAACTGGTGATAACACTAACAGGTCTTTCATGGTCTCTTTTAGATCTCACTGGCTCTTTTATTTCTCCCAGTTAGACATACTTAGAAAAAGTGTTAAGCAGCTAAAAAACAGCTTTCAAAAAGTGTGGTGATATGTCAGAACTGGAAACCAGCATTGACTTGGGAGCCTTGACAACAGGTGTCTCATGTCTCCTTATCATCAGAATTTGTCTTTGATTGTCTGGTACTGGTTTGTACTTCTAGCTTTTGTTTTACTTTCCTGATGGCTTTCAAGAACCCTTTTACTTCTGGGGTTGAGGGAATACCTGCAGACAGCAATGGGTGAAGATGTCTGCAGCTGTCCTGACCTCGTAAGACAGAAGACCATCCGCCCAGTTTGGAAGTGCATTAATAATGTACTTCTGTAAATACAAAGCTGCTAGAAGGCAGAGTGTGCAAGCATTGCAGTAACGTGGCATCTTCTGGACTGGTCACTGGTCAGCTTTGAGCACTGGAAGGCAAACATGGCTCTGTTTGCTCTTAGCTAGGTAAATATAACCTTAGGCCTGGTTTTACCCTACTTATCTTAAATGCCGATCTGAGGTACCAGAAGTTATGTTTTGGCTTCTGAGGGAGCTTGTTTTAAGCATGTGACCTGACTTGCCGTCTACATAGAGGTTTTGAGAACTTGTTTTTCTGATTTTAGAGTTTGAAACAATCTGATCTCAACGACTTGCTGTATCAAGTCAGTGTTTGAGTTGAACTGGAAGACAATGTTTGGGTAGACAGCTTGCCAGTGTCACTGCTGTGGTGCTGCTGAATAGACTTCTGGCCTTCCAAACTTTCTACCATTCGTTCCTCATCTATCCTGTGCATATAACAACTGGTGTTGTCTACCATTACAGATTTGAATATGGGTTTGGTCCCCATTACAGGAGATTGTCATATTTTCCATCAAAATGCTGGATTTCACCTCACCAAAGTGTTATTTACTTGTATGGGGTTGTGTGGTAGACAATCTTGCATGTCACTCAAGAGGCAGTGATTTAAGAAGCATTAGATTGCATGCTGGTATGAGCTCATAAGTTTAAGAAACTAAGTTATCACTTTAGATTTGAAGTGAGTTATAGCCCCCCAAATTATTTTTTTTTTATTAGATTAACCTGAAAGTACTGGTGTTTTAACTGATACTTTTACAACTGTACTGTAATAAGCTTACTCATCTACTGTCCTTTAGTTGATGGCTTTGAATTCTATTAAAGCTTTGCTGAATGTGAACTTAACACTGTTCTAAAAGCCAGGCACTTTCAGATTTACTCTAAGATGCTTCTATAACTGTATTTTGAATGGAAATGTAAAGAAGTTTAAACCCTATGAATCAGAGTTAAACTTGGGGGTGTGTGTGTGTGTGTGTCCTGCCCCACCCCATCTTCTGCTCCTCAGCAGAACAGTGTATGAGAAGACCCCACCTTTATTATAAGATTAATCTTTACCTTTTCTGCCCTACCAACTGCAGAGTGATCCAAAATCAAGCTGCGAGGGGCTTCAGAAGTTACTTAGTATAACCCCTTCTACAAGACAGCATCAGTCATACCTGGACAGCTGTCTGTCAAAAATAAGTTAACCTGTTCTTAAAATCCTCATGGGATGTGATTCCTTCTGCTCCCCTGCATTAAGCATTTTATTTTAGTGCTTACCTGCCCTGTAGAAAGTCTGTAACTGAAGTCCCAGGATGTGAAGCCCCCATGCCTTTCTATTTTATGTCTATTTCTTATAATTGTGTAGTCAAATGGTGCTAATGTGGCCCTGTCGTTATTAACAAATTGCCACTCTGCTTTTCATTTAAAGGAGCTGCTTTCTTTATCATGCTTTCTTACCCTTGGCTTACAGGATAGAAGTTCTTGTTCAAGTTCAAAATAAAATCTTAGTTGCCAAGATTGTGTGGCTTGTTCTGGGCTAACTGGAGTTTTACATCTGAGGAGTCTTTTGTTGCCAAACATATATTGGTTAATGATCTAGTATTTGGACATGTGCTTGAAACAGTCTTGGAGAAGGCTTGTATACCAGGTATGTGGAATAAATACCTGCAGGGAGAAAAGGGGCAAACAACCTGATGAGGTTCTGTTGCCTTGTGTGTATCCGGTATGGTTTGGGTTCCTGCATCACCTGTTTCAGGGTCAAAGGACCACTTAACTGCACCTCCCTGCAGTGCTGCACAGCCAGGTGCTCCTCACCCCCCTGCTTCCCCTGTCATCACCCTGGCTGCTGAGGGCTTGAGTTCTAGTCATGCACTAACTAATCATAGAATGGTTTAGGTTGGAAAAGGTAGTCTTTAAGGTTGAGTCCAACCATTAACACTGCAAAGTCCAACAATTGACATAATCATGTTGGTGATCAGAATCTATGCTGTCAGTTGTTTCTGTTGTTCTTTTTGTGATGGTTTTTTTCTCTGATCTTACTCATTTTAACTGATCAAAACGCTGATGCCATGCTGAAAGGTGTGCAGTAACCTGGGGACTCCTTCAATAACAGCTGTATGTACATGTCTCATGTTTCTGTGCTGTATCCCAAACCCATACAGCACTGAGCAAGAATGTGTGTCTCCTCCCAGCTGCTGTCCCTGCCTTTACCCTCATATGAGGGTAATAAATCTTTCTAAAAGAAGGCTTAAGTAAATGTGTTTTGCCCCACCACCTTTACAGTTTGAAATTATGTGTTTTTATTTGACCCCTTGTCTTAATTAACATCCTGGTATTTTTACATACTATCCATCTTTAAAGTGTCTCAGAATAAGCATCTAAAACGACTTTGCCATTTTGGGAGGGAGCAGGATGGAAAAGTCCAAAATACTTGCAATCAAGTATTTGCATTTGAAACATAATAGTTTTGAATTTTGTGAAACTACCAAACTGATGTAACACATGAAAAATTGTAGATAGTTGAGCTAAATCATAATAGTTAGTAATAATATTAGAAGCAAAATTGATACTCTGATGTAATAAGCTGTTCTGATTTAAAAATATTAAAAATACCATTTTATTTCGGTGCTTGTTTCACTAGCTGACCTCCCAAACTCTGCAGTCAGAATGTCACTCTTTTTTTATTTGCAGGTGGCATAGTTCCCCAGGTTCATGTACATGACTTGTTTACCGAGTAGAATGTACATTAGTGTCTGACATAGAATACAAAAGAAATAAGCTCTGGTTTCCTTAACAGAAGGTGTATCTTCAGTCTTCCAGAACAGCAATACAGACCTAAACCCTGCAGAATAATAAACTAGCATGTCAATACAAAAGCCTAAACAGAAATAATATTAATAATTAGCACTGAAATACTAATTATAATAGTGAGCATTTTAAACACTACTTTGCTTAAAATATAATTTGACTCGGATATGGATTCTATAAAACAGAAACATAGCAGTCTGTATGCATCCGCAAGTGAAGCAAATAGATGCAATCTTGCTTTGATAACTTCAGTAAACTCAACTTTGCCAGTAGTATTGGGGGGAACAGTTGTAAAACAGTAGGGTTTAATTTGCAGAGATTATTTTAGTATCTGTACTTTTTTTTTCTGAAGTCAACTAAGTTTTTACAAGAATCTTTTCATTATTATAATTATTTATATGTAGTAAAATTATATAAAATAGTTGTATTTGACTGTACAGTCACCAGCTATAGTAATAGTGCTTTGAAATCTGTTTTGTTTAATTAAGCTTCCAAGTCTCATTTTCAGGTATTTTTAATGTCTGTCATTATACAGATAACCTGAATGCTGTTTTAAATCCACAAATCCCTCCTTTATGTAGGATTATGTTGGGCAGGCTTTGTTTTGGAAATAGGATGTTCTAAAGTGACTTGGTAGTATTAAAATAAAGCAGTTATGCCTGAAGTCTTTTCTGTTAAGTTCTTTACCCAGTGGATTATAACTATGGAAGGTAATGAAAGTATTTGTTTAAATGGACTAGGCACCAAAACTTTCAGAAAAGCTGCTTTTCTGAGATTCAGAACTCATGTCTCTTAATCCTGTGAAGATCTTTATATTCACAGAAAAAGCTGGACATAGTGTGGTTCCTGTTGCAAGAGTGCTGGCATTCTGGCTCCAGCTTGTGAGATTGGTGCTCTGAAAGCTGCTGCTACATCTTCATTCCATGAAAGGAGAGGATTACTGTTACTTGGCTCTGGGATCTGTTATGCAGAAGTGCCTCAAAATTGTCAGCTAAATTGCAGCACTGAAAAGCTAAGACTATTTAAAATGCTGTAAATTATATGTGTATAAATAGAGGAACAGAGCCAGGGTTTGTGGCATGTTTGGAGAATCTTCACTTAACTGCAGAAGATGAAGAGCATCCTTGTAGCAATCAAAGTGCTTATGGCTTCTGAACAGTTTACCTGCTGCTTGAAGCCATTTTAAATTTACTGGGAAGAGGGAAGTCACAGAAGTCTTCAAAATAATTTTCTACTGTGGTCAGGGCAAGGCAACAGGGCACTTCTGCTGTGGCAGCTGCAGTATAGCAGTGAAGTACAGCTTTTTGGGGGTTAGATGGTGCAAGATGAAGGTAGGAAAGGAATAAGTATTTAATTACATGCTGTGAGCTAGCATGCACAAAGCTCTGCTCCAGTTTGAATGAGGAGCCAGTTGAGAGCTTATGAGTCAGGATTAACAGGACCATCAATGTGGGAGGCATTGTGGTAGATGTCTGCTACAGGCTAACCTGATCAAGAAGAAAAGGCCTTCAGACAACTGGAAGAAGCCTCACATTTGCAGGCCCTTGTCTTCATTGTTGGAGCTTCAGCCACATCAGTATCTACTGGAGGGACAGCACAGGAAAGTGCAAACAATTCAGGAGGGTTCTGGCATGCATTCATGGTAACTTCCCGACACAGGTGATTGAGGAGCAGAAGAGGGGACATGCAGTGCTGGACCTCATATTTACAAACAAGGAAGAGCTGATGGGAAATTTGAAGGTTGGGGGTGAAGCCTTGGCTACAGGAACTATGAGATGGTGGAGTTGAGGATCCTGACAGGAGGTGACAGACAAAAAGTGGGATCATGGCCCTGGACTACAAGGGAGAGAAATTTGGCCTGTTCAGACCAAAATCACCTTGAAAGAATCCTATGACGTGAGATACAGCCCTGGAATGAAGGGGGCTCTAGAAGAGCTCAAGATTAATCTGTCTTCAATTGCAGGAATTTACATTATCATAAACGTTCATATGAAGATTTCCAGGCAAGAAATGTTTTCTTGATTATGTTTTTAATATGCAGCAGCCAGAATCTAGTCAGGAGGTAGGAACTCATCACTGTGCAGCTGTGGCTTTCAAACTTCTTTGTTCAACAGTTCCTTATGCTTGGTGACTACTGCCAGGCTCCATACTTGCTATTGAGGGGGCTTGATGCTGCTCCTTGTGACGCCATCTCTAGATGACCTTACAGAAAGCAGCTAGATTGTTGCTGAATGCTTGCTGATCTTTGAGCTTCTGCATGCCAGTTTAAATCTCTGGCTTTCATCTTATACTGCCGTATATAGGACAATGCCATGTATTTTAGGGCCATACCACTGTGTTGCAGTGCTTTTCTTCAGGCCATGCTTTGTTTCTTTTGCCTCCCAGTGCTAACCAGCCCATGGTTTTCACAGCGATTCCCATTGCTAGTGTAAGGAGAAGGTATTTTGCAAGATAGTGTTTTGGGAAGTGTTTTCCTAGAAGGTGGTGTACAGGTGAGTTGCTAGCTTGGCATATCTGAGAAAGGATAGGAAGAACCTGGGTAGATGCCAGCATTTAAATACAGGTAAATGAAGTTGTGCGCTTAGATGAATGTGGACACACGTGCGAGCACAGATGGTGGGTAGCATGGTGGGAGAGGCCTGTACGAAAACTGAGACGCTGCATTTAAACAGGTAAAACTCTGTAGCTTTCCATGTACTAGCATTTGAGGGTTGTGTCATTTAAGTGTAACTTTTTAATTGGGGTAGCTAAACCTTGCCTTGTATTGGTGGTCTGCTAATAAGAGAGTCTAGTATGTGTTTATTTTTGTGTAGTTCTTTAAGAGTTCATAGGCTGGTCAAATACTGCTGTGTGTTCTCTGAACGTGTATTTGGATAGTGTAATGTCTGTTACCTTTAAGCCTTTAATTCAATGCAACTCTTCCAGGGGGTGGGTTTGAAAAATTAACTGTTGTGTTCTGATCAGGCAATTAAAAAAGATGTCTATAAAGTTTAAATTGGAAGTCAGATTAGTAGCAACCTTGTTCAGGTGCTCAGGCCTTGGAATAAAGGCGTATTGTTCACTGCAAACAAGAAGTATGCTCTCTACAAAAAGGGCACAGAAATATACAGTGTCACTTAAAATGCGTAGAGGTGTATGCTAACCTTTTTACACTGATTCTTTGAGAAAGACTGTGGTAGCTTTAAAACTTACCTTATCTGCTCACTGTTTGATCTTCTCTTTCTCAGGGTAAACAGAATAGCTTCAGACCTCTCCAGGCTCCATAACTGACAGCAAGCGAGGTTCTTGTTTAATGGATTGTTTAGAGCTTAATTTTCCCCCTGTTCTTCAGGGAATTGGTGTCTCTGAGAAAATAATTGCATGCTTGAGGACAGAAACTTTATTGCAGTGGTCCAACAGCCTGAATACAATTGTGACACTATACAAGTAACTTCAAGCAAATAGCTCATTCAGAAACCTTATGTAACCGTAGCAGGCTTGAGTTTCCAGCAGATTTCAGTTTGCCTTTTTGGTTATCATCTGATGTGAGAGGAGGCTTAGAGTTTCAAGTTCACAACCCTATTCAGAGCAACTCTTTTATTAGCTTGAACAGTATCTGCAGAATTCTCTCCAACTTTGGCTTTACTAAAAGAAACTATTTAAACTTAACCAACAAGGAGGGATCCTGGAATTATAAGCAAAGTATCATTTTGTTTTGATAAGGCTGTCTTATTACTTTGGGCTCTATCTGGAGTTCTTAAATGACCCTGGTTATCACGTCTGCATCGTGGAACTTCTAGTACTGTTCCACACAACTTGCTTATTTTTTAAGATTTCAAATTACTTTTAACCCATTTACTGGCCCTGAGCATATCTGCCAGAGTCTGTCTGAAGCTGCAGGTATTAAATGCACATTTTGGGTTATATTAAATATATAGTCTTTTCCCCAACCCTCATGTGCAATTCAGCATGACAGGTGGGAATAGGTTAGAGCTGGAAAAGAGTGGGTATTTTCTGTGTGTTGTAAAGCTGAAGTTTTGCAAGTTTATATCCTGTTTGGATTTTTTTAAACCTTTCCAAGAAAAACCCAGAAAACAAGCTGGCTTTGTTCCCCTGTTTTCTTCTCGTAGATAGAAGTCTTTCCTGTTGATTGTGGGGAGATCCACTGTAGTTACTCTACCATGTCCTTGTTGTTCCCAGACTGGTGGACTCCATGCTTTCCTTCAGGTAGCTCCTGGGGATAACTTTGAAATTCTAATGACTGTAGAGTGTAGCTCTTGGCTCATACATGTGAAATTTCACACAATACTGCAGAGCTGAACATGCTCAATAGCTTTGTGAGAAGTTCTGATAGTATGCATTCTACTTCAGAAATCTTTCTTGGAGTTGAAATGAATAGAGATGTTTGAGCTTTTTAAGTGTGAGGGTCACTGAGAGTTGTTTCAGTGCAGGTTCCAGAACTGTACCTTGGAATCTCCTGCCATAGTACTGTAAATTTATTGTCTTTTGAGATGCACCTATTTATTTCCATCTTGTCTGAGAGAATATGGACTTCTGTCATGTGGGAGTCTCTTAAAAAACAAACAAAAAAATGCGACCAGGTCTTATTCCTCCGTACTATGTTATCTCTGCGTGAGTAGAAGTCTGTGTTTTAGACAAAGCAGAACCATTTGTTTTGCGTGGAATCTCCTGTGGTACAAGGTGATCCACCTTCTAATATAGAGAAACTCTAGGGTTTTCCATTCCTTTATATGTGGGAAGGTATTTTTGTGATATGGCTTAGCATTATATGTAGGCTGATAAAAATAGGTGGCTTGTGCTGTGTTCCTAGATGCCAAGGTGGGATCAGTGAAATCTGAAATACATGGGTAAATACTATTGAACTAGAAGACTTCTAATACTGTTTTTTGTTTATATTCCAGGAGTGCACTCCGGAGAGCCTGGAACTGAAAAAGAAGATTTTCAGTCAGTTAGATCTTATTGTTGGTGACAATGTTATCTTGAGCAGCTCAACCTCTTGTCTCTTACCCAGCAAATTGTTCACTGGCCTTAAACATGTTAAGCAGTGTATTGTGTCACATCCTGTAAGTATGATGGCATGTTTTGTTTTTGTAGTAGTAGTAGTATTACAGGTGTTTAACTAAACTGCATCCCAGACTCTTCCCTGCAGGCTGAGAGATACAGAAGGATATTTGAAGTGCTTGTGTGTCATTGTTAGTGTGCAGGGGCCTGACTTCTCTGAAAAGCTGTAGTCTGGTCATTCTGTGATCAGCAGCATCTAAATTGAGAGGATATATGCATGTTTCATACTGTTGGCTCAAGGTATGTTCTGTGTAAGCTGTTGTGCTCATATTGTTGTGAGTTACTCAGACTGCTGGCTCTCAAAATGGAGGAATTCTGTGTTTTGAAGACAAACCTGTAAAATTCCCTACTTTCTGCTTGTGGCATTGTTAGTCTTTTCTAGTGTCCCTTCAGCTGCTGTTGGATAACCTTAAGGATCCAAACAGTGAGCTGCATGTGCTTGTCAGGTAATGTCGATGAAAGATGGGAGCTTTTGTCTCTGGTTTCATCAGACCTCTGATGCAGAAGCAGGTATGCCTAAAGAGGAAAAGCAGGTGGATGAAATAGAACAAATTGTACTTGGAGCTGAATTTGCATGTTTTGTGACCAGCTGGGACAGGGCAGTGATGCAGTAATGACATGACTAGAGGTGGCAGCAGAACCTCGAAAGGCTGAGAAGCACTTGTGAGCCTCTGTAGAGGTTTATGTGGGGCTGCCAGACAGCAGTTTATCACATCTCTCCTCAGCATGGCAGAGCATTTTGTTTTGATCACTGGGATTCTTACTGCTTCCATTTTCTACTCCTCAACAGCTAATGAATTTGTAAGCCTAATGTTAGTCTGGTGTTTGACAGATGAGTTAAGAGGACTGTTATGAAGGTTTGCAGTATCTGGAGAAAGGTACTGCTCTGCTGTCTGCAATTTGATGACTACATATTTTTTCTCCCGGGCATCCCTCGGAGTGTAAAGTAAATGTTAATTCCCTGGGCATACTTAAGAGTGGCAGTGTGAATACAAAAATACAGCACTACTTTACTGTAATGTCTCTGTAGCTGCCTGTAGCCTAATGCTGTAGTGTTGAAGCATTTGGTCAGTCCCTTCCTGATGCTCCTCCACCATCACCACTGTGCATTGGGTGAGTGGAAGCAAAAGGAACAAAAGGATTGGTTTCTTTGTTTTCAACCCCCCCCTTTTTTTTTTTTTAATTAAAAGGAAAAAAAGATACACTTCAAATTACATATCTGTGCCTACATTTAGTCTTTCTCCAGTCTAAAATTCAGTAGTTTCTTATCTCGTATTTCCAGGGTTGTAACTTTCTGTAGCGCAAGAGAAGAAATAATGTCTCTTCTAGACTTTTGTATTAAGTAACTATAGCTATGATCTATTTTTTTTAACCAATTCCTGGGCTTCTGCCTATTCTCTGACTGCTTGTCAGTCTTTGATTTTACGTTACTCTTTCTTACTGTTTTCCCGAGTTGGTACATACCAGTTAACTTGTTTTGTTTAGTCTGAGCTGCAGTCTTTAAAGGAGCCACTTCTGAAACCAGGTTTTATCAGATCTAGAAAAGGTAGCTCGTCCCTCTGTAAACATTGTCTAGGTTGCTGTTGTAAGGACATATGTATTTTCCAAAGTAAATACTCGAGTGCCTTAAAATATCTAATTGTTCTGAAATGGCTTTGAAGGGCAAGTCAGACTGTTTTCTTAGTAATTTCAGATTCACTCAAAGGGGAGTCTACTGGAGAAGCTGTGCACTAGTGTACTTTTCCAGGGGCCTTTGTGCATCTGTTATATCAGGAAACATGCTTGCTTTGTAGTAGTTACTGGCTCTTGGTGGTTTTTGGTTTAACCATGTCCTTACTAACGTCTTGAACATGACAGCAGGACGTTGGGAATGGTGGCTGCAGGAAGCAAGCAGCTCTGGAAGATACTGTGAAAACAAGAATTGTGGAATTTGATATACCAGAAAAATTAAAAGCTAGAGTTGTAAAGCCTCTGGCACAGGTGAGCGTGTTGAGGAGAAATGAAATGAAATGCCCAAAGGGCAGAAAGGAGCTCATCCCTTTGCTTAACAGCAATAGGTTCAGTAATTAGAAAAAATGAATGAAATCCCATAGCACAGATGTATGATAGGCATGCACACAATACTTGTGGGTACAGCTTTTCTCTGCAAGCAGTTTCAGGCAATGTATTGGTACAGGTCTTCTGCAGAGCAGTTGATTTCTCATGTACTGTATATGCCTGCTACGTCACACAGCTAGAAATATGGAGCTTGAAGGGTCTGTGCTATTGAGCGAAGTCCTTGCTGTACAGGAAACTATGTAATCAAATCACCTTAAAAATGTATTAAGCTGTATCTGTTAGTGGTTTGGTTTGTGTTTTTTTTAACTCCACTACTCCTGTTGGAAGTTGTCTTCTAATTTTTGTTCCAATCTTATTAATAGTCCATTAAAATTAATTTGATGTTTGTTGGCAGCTGTTGTTTAACTTAATTATTTCTCTGCGTTTACTTTGTCATAATTTTTCCTAGCTTTCATGTTTTTAGGGTAAGATAAACTCTTCTGCTCTCTGAAGAAAGGCTTCTCATTTTTAGAAATATCCCCCCCATCCCATGCCCCATTTAATCCAGCTATTACTACTTCTAGTTTTCACCAACATCTGTTCTCTCACTCCTAAAAAATATTGTCTTCCTAAGTCTCATCATGAACACACCCATATACTCACTGTGCCAAGTTCATGAAATAGAATATTTCAGTAAGATGTCTGTCAACACTGATCTTGGAATAAATTTATAATAGCTTCAGTCTTTCTCAACAATTAACTTGCCCTCTTCCTCATTGGGACCTGTGATATACTTAAGGGTTAGAAAAGCCTTCAGTGAACGTCTTGGTGCTTGCAGTGTTTTGGGTCTTGCTAAATTGCCTGGCACCACACCTGCAACAGTGTCCATCATGCTGTTCTTAGCGTTGGTGGTGGCACTGCCAAAGAAACTGACGTGAGAGAGCTTATGTTAGAACACAAGGCACTTTAAAGGGAATTAAGTGTGTTACATCAGCAGTTAGAACAGATGTAACCTGCATCAGGTTATGTGTTGGTCAGACTGTATGGTAAAGGGAACTGTGTAAGTGCTGAAAAGAAAGAACATGCAGAGAGGAAAGACTGTTTGCACGTTGATGTGATTAAATCCTGTGCTTGCATTTACATGAGCACAGTTAAGGGCAGTTGACTAAAAGGGAGCATGGTGAAAGAATCAGTATGTAATTACCATTCTTTGAATGTCAGTGTTGTTTCTAATAGAAGGAGCTAACATCATAAATTGCTGTTGCCTGAAAACTAGACTGAGAGCTGAGTTTAACACTTTAAGAATATGGCTGGAGGACTGCTACTTTTGGAAGGAGCATGCCAAGTTACTGCCTGCAATACTATGACCTGAAGACCTTTTAGCTGTTTCTATGGTGTTCTTTAGAATTTTTTATTTATTACTTCAAAAATACATGACACAAAGGTCTTTACTTGATGTGAAATTACATTTGGGAAGACTCAGGGAGAGGTAAATTTATTTTTTTTTTTTAGGTAGGTACAGTGTTTGAAGGTAACCTGTTCTGCAACTTTTTCACAGTATGTTTTATGTGATATCTGTTAAAGATTTCTGTGTTTAGCCTATATTTACAGGCTTGGGCCAGTAGCAGCTTATCTATTAAGTGTTGCATCTTACAGGTGGTGTTTAGCAATAATTTTATTACAGAGTTCCTGAATATCAAAAAGGAATTGCCTTGGGTTTTTTAGAAAGACAGGTGGTGACCAAATATCTTACAACAAACAGTCTGAGTATTGAGAAAACGTCAGTTACTCAAGTGAGCATAAAATCTTCCAGTACTGTTTGAGTGCTGTCGTTTTTAGTGTAGCTCCATGGACTTTGTTGGGGTTAAACGGAGTTAAATTTAATGCAAGATTAAATATTTTTTAAAATTTGTATTAATGCACCAGGTTTTATTGGATTGTTCAAGTTTTTCAGGGTCTGAAGATCATCAGGCTTACTGTGTTCACTGGAAAATATCCATGCTAGTAGCAAGCTATGAGGATGCTTTATATTAACTTGTTTTGTTAACCTGTTGATAGTTGATATTATTCTTTTGCATTTCTTCTTGAGGTAAACCCACCTTACTTTGTGCCGTTGGTTGAAATTGTTCCTCATCCAGAAACAGATCCTTCTACTACAGAAACAACATATGCCCTGATGAAGAAGATTGGTCAGTCTCCTGTCAAACTAAACAGAGAAATTGAGGGATTTGTTCTGAATCGGCTCCAGTATGCAGTGATAAGTGAAGCCTGGAGGCTTGTGGGTGTATGTATTTTTTTTTTTTCTGATTTCTACACACACACTGCCAGTTTTGTAGATGTGACAAGCAAGATTGTATATTTAAATTTCCCCTAAATTTGTGTCATCTTTGTTAAACTGTCCCTTATGAACGTGAAATATGTACTAACATGTAAATTAACAGTAAGAAGCAATGCCAGTTATAAATAGCAAAGACAGACAAAACCAAAGTGATATGGTTGTAACAACTATTCTTTATTCTGCTTTCTTTTCAGAATATTGTCATTTTCAGGCAATCTAAGGAACAATCTTAAAAGCACAGAAACCAAAGTAGTGATTTTTCTTTTTTTCTAGGTTGTCTCGTAATTTCCTGTTATTTTCTGAATGTTGCTGGCCTGCTGTACAGTGGTTATGAAAATAATATTTTAAATGGGTTTCTCTTTGGCCTTTCAGGAATTGCACTCACAATTTCAACAGTTATTTGATACTTGTAGGTAAAGACAGATTTCTCCTCCTCCTGCCCATTCAGACTTCTAGCTGAGAATCATTTGTTTGTGCCCCTTCAGCTTTTCCCACAGTTACCTTTTCTGTGCTGCAAGGTCTGATCTTTCATCAGGAAGAGCTGAATTATGAGTCTATTGCTATTCTGTTGAGAAGAGATTCAGCTGGGCTTGAGCAGGACTTAATTTTTTCATGGAAAACATTTTGATTTTTCAAGCTGTTTGAAACAACCATTCACACAAATACAGTTAAAGATCATTCAACTAGCGTGTTGTTAACATAAGCAAAGCAACTTTTTCCAAAGCAGTATCTAAACATAGTTGCTGAACTGATTTTGCTTACCTGCAGTTAGCTACAACAATATGAAGGATGTGGTGAATAATAATAAGTAAAACAATCTTGTTAGGAAGGAACAGACCTCCTTTTGGATATTTCTTTAAATTAAAAAAAAAAGTTTATATTATTAAAAAAGTTAATAGTAAGTCTTAAGTATATGATAAGAAAAACCCCTTCAGAAAGCTGTAGTAATGTTGAAAGACACAGGATAGAAAGGATAGTAATCTAAATTATTTTTGAAACCATAATAACACTGGTGAAAAAAAAGATTTTTGAGAATAAAAATGTAAAAACAACTACTAAAAAATGTGAACAAGGAAGGTGAGTAAGTCCATGGGTAAAAAGCTAGCTGAACTGCAATGTTCACTCTTCAGGAGGTTCCCACACAGTAACCTTTCCTTGAAAGGAAGGGGTTTGTCATAGAACAGATCATGCTAAGGACAAGATTTTTGGAGGAGGAAAGAGTAAATGAGTAATGACAGACTATGAAGGAGAAATGGAACTTATGCAAGAACCCCAAAACTCAAATATCAAGTTGATGAAATACTGATTTAGGCACCTTTTTACACAACAATTAGTATAATACTGCAGAAATGGAAACCAGCACTTACAGCTTAGCTCTTTTTAAAACTAGTTCAAAGAGTCATTGGGAAACTGGACCAGTAAGTCTGTGCGTGTAGGTATATTGGTACAGTGCTCTTGGTCAGCACAGGTATCCAGGGAAGTAATGCCTCAAAAATCTAGTAGGATTCTTTCGTGTCTCTGAAAAGCATGAACTGAACTACAGAAGTGGCTGCCATAGAAATCTATGATGCTAAAAATATGAATGGATTCAGGGAACATTTAGACATGTTCATGTTAGAGGAAGACTGCAGAAGCAAGCGACCTCCAGTTGTCAGTCTCAAAGACTGGACTGCTGGGAGCTGAGGCAGTATATATCATAGAAAGTATCACTCTCTATTTGGTTTTCTTACACTCTTTATGGAAAGAGTGTAAGAACACTTCCTGGGCTACTGTTGGAAAAAGTGGTATTGATCTGAGGTGACCTTTCAGTATGAACCTGTATGGATGCTTTTGTGTTGGGTGCTGGTGCGTGGATAGTAACAAAATAGTGCTTGAAGCACTGACAGGTAACGAAAGTTACTTTTGTTGTGCATCATCAAAGTTTTCAAGTTGTTCTGTTTTTGTATAATTTTATTGCATTTCGGGCAAAACCACATTTAAACCCTAACAACTTTGATGGCTGTATTTCCATTCCAAAAGCCTGGACAAATAGCAGCTATCAAAGGTGTATAGTTTCAGCTGTGTGACTTCAGGCTACACACTGCCTTTGATGAGAGGAGAATCACTGCAGTTAGGTGAAAGCTGCTGGCCTTGGGCAGTTTCTGTGTTTCTACTGTTGTGCTGCCAACTTTGTCATTTTTATTGCAAGTCATGTTCTTTTGGTGTTTTCCACTTTCAAAGTGAGGAAAAATAATTTTTGCTTCTGATTAAGTCACTTTTCAGTTCTTGCTGTTGAAAATGTCAGTCTTTGAGAGGCTCCTAAAAATCAAGTTTTACTTGCATTGATTTATTCTGGTAAGATAATCTATCTGAAAGATAAACTATGAATATTAGCAGGAGAGACATATCAGTAAAGCATTCTTGTCCACAAAAGGATTAATAGTGTAGTCATTTTGGTTAGATAGATAAATTGTTTATATTGCATGAGGCAACCCAAGTCAACTTGGATGCAGAGCACTGATGTTCTTATACCACAGTATTCATAAATAGTTTTATTTTTATGCTAATCATCGTATATTGCTTTTGACTATTGTAAAAGAACACTGAGACAGAACCGTAAAAGATAGTTTCAAGCTTACTTGTTTTATTAGTGGTTGTAAAGGTCTGAACAAGAATCTTTGTATGCCTACAGTTAGCATCATGAACTGATCGGTGCTCCTATTTCTGTTATAAGTTTTATTTAATTTTAACATGGAGAGTGCCTGAGAAAAATCTGTGCTGTTGCTGGAGGACTCTTGTATTTGCACTGCACTGTGTCAGTTCTTTGCCACATAACAAGGACATAAACATTTCAGATATAAATGCTATGTGTGAGCCAGGAGAGAAGCATAACAGCAATCTCCCAAGTGTTTTGAAGCCCCTTTATGTAAACAACTATCTGCTTTTTTGAGGACTTTGCTGAGATGCAGGCTTGAAAGTTCTCATCTGTGTCCTTGACACAGAAATATTTATAGTAATGGCAAAAGAATAATCTTACACATGTACATTTGTGCATGTATACTTTTATCAAAGCCCAAGTTCAGACACCTTTGCATGGACAGTCTCTTTTGGGGTTTCGTTTGGGTCCGTTGAGCTTACTCCATTCAAGAAACTGGTGGAAGCTTCTCTCATAGAAGCATTGATGTACTGTTAAAAAAGTCATTGGTGGCAGCGCAGACATGCAGGTACAGCTACACTGACAACATTTATCTGGAAAACTTTCATTGCAGATGGACTGAGCAGCTTGCGGGATATGTTTTAGTTCCCAAATGTAGCTCAGCAACTGACAGCCTGCCAGTCTCTTTAAATTAGCAGTACTGTGTTGGCATGTGTGATGGGTGGGGCATGGAGCAGGGATCCTACGATGGGAGAAGAGTTCTTAATGCAGAGCATGAACATGGGGCTGTGTAGAAAGCAATGTGGTAAATACAGCTGCTTGCTGGATGATGTGTGGGGCTCACCAACTTTTGTCATGTGGGTTCAAGTGTAGGGGGGAGGCTAATGCAGCCAGGGATCTGAGGTAAGGCACTGCCAGCAGGTTGGGTTCAGTCCCTGACTATATGGTGCTCAAATTGCATGTGGGCATGGATGCTGGAGCAGAGAGAGAAGTGTAATTCAGGGCAAAGCGATGAAAGTAGCAATGAGTAACTGGGTATACAGTTTGTCTTTGCTAAAGGTGCTGGGGTCCGCAGGAGCATACACAGGGAGGCTGGAAGTTTGAAGCTGGGCACACACACACAAAAAATATGCTGTGAATGTAGGACTGGGCCAAATGTGAGAGCAGAAAGTAGGGATTTAAGGTGGTGAAAAATTAGGAGGCCTGAAGGTTAGGATCCCAATTTGTAGGAAAGTAGGAGGATGAAAACTCGTTTGGAGACATGAAGTTGGGTGCTGAGAACTTTCACCGTGTGGATAATGAGGAAAGTGGGTTTAAGGATGCAGTAGTTCCACTTTACAAGAACTTAGAAGAAAAGGCCATAGATTGATTTATGTGCCTAGAAAGAATTCAAGCAAGTGCTCCCCTTTGAGGCAAGAGTGCTACAATGAGATGTTTCATTCTGGGTCTGAGTTAGTCTTGCCTGACAAGATGTTGTCATGCAAATGCTGAACATTGTTTTTACTTTCACGCAGGTGTTTGTGGCAGGAGCTTTTTGCATTAGTTATCTCTGTCTCTCCATGCTCCACATTTATTTTGTGAAAAAGCAGACAGTGGGAACACTCTGGTCATCCAGAAAATAACAGCCAGTTTCACGAACACTTTAGATCAGAAGTCTCAAACCTTACTCTGAATATCTAGGACTCTGTTTTTACTGTGGATTACTGAGTGGAATCTTACCTTGGTGAAATATTTTTCTAAGCATCACCTGGAATTTACAAGGAGGTCATGAAATACAGCAGTAGAGATAGTGAGGAGAGCATGGCAGTTTTTCAACCCTGATCTAATTTCAGAATTTCAGCTGCTTTTAAGAACCTGTTAGAACTACTTTGCTTGATGGATCATATGATTAATGTCTTATGAGTCTCTATTTTTTACTGTATAAGCTTTTGATGCTGTCTTAATATATTTTTTTCTTTAAGACTGGGTTTTAATTTAGGTTATAGTCATCGTAAAAGACAAGAAGAATGGGCAGCCCTGCTATTTTTGTTAATCTTTTGGAAAATAAACAATCATGGTTTGGTATGTGTCCATTTTACTTTTTTCTTACAGTAATCAGGTGCATTGGCTTCAATCCCTACTTAATTTTCCTCTCCCTTCTCAGCTAACTAGCTTGGCAGTCTTTAAATGCTGGCAAGACTTTTAAAATTCCAAATTCCTTATTATTAATAATTGTATTATAGCATTATCCAGAAGACCTTTCCAAAAGATCAAAGATAAGGTAGAGGGTTAAACATCTAGTTACAGTGTCTCATAAAAGGGGGCTATCATAAAAGGAAGTTTAAAGGGCCAAGGAGAAAAACAGTGTTGATACTATGTGTTTCTTACAGGGTGAGGTGAGTGAGGGTGTCATGGAAGAAGGAAGATAAGGGCCAGCAAGCTAAGGAGGTGTGAAGTGTGTAGGACAGCAAGTTTCTCAAACATGATGAAATGGAAAGAGATGGAGTTGGTAGAGAGGGATCTGGGAGAAAAGTCATATGCTCAGAATGACAGGACTGGAAAAAGATCTCATCAGGGCGTGAATGGAAGGGACTTGATTGAAGTGATAGAGAAGGGTGTAACAAATGCTGCTGAGAGAGAATGCATGTATTAGTGGCAATCAAAAAACCCAATACTGGATTTGGGACATACAGAGGATGAAATGGCAAATTTGGAGAGTAAGTAGGTGGTCTGGAAGGGAGTGGACTCCAAAATAACACTATAGACAAGCTGGAACTGAGTAGGAGAATGAGGTGAGTTGGTAGGATGAGAAAAAGTAAGATTGTTTTTTTGGCCATGTCACATTTAATATGATTACAAACCAAGTCAGTGACAGAAGTTGCGATGTGGGTGTGACTCACAGATGTAAAGATTGTTGATTAAAACCAGGCAGGTTGGGTCAGAACCTAAAGGTGGAGACTGCAGAGCTGCTACAGGTCTTTGGAAAAGAGAAAAGGGTCCCTGCACAGTAAGAAGTGCTAATAAAATACTGAAGGAGTATTAGGACAGTACTGTGGCATCACAAGAAATTAAAATCTCCAGGAGGATGAGATTTTGATATATAAATGGTGTCAATAAGGAGTGGGAAGGATTCTGAGCTAGTCTAGGCCTTGAAGTTTGACTGGCCGTTGGTATCACTGAGGATATTGGTGAAATTCATTTTAAATTAAGATCTTAATTCTGTAGCTGTGAAGGCTTCTGGTAAATTTCAACACACTTCCTTTTCCCTCTGATACGTGCTTGAGAGGATGGCTTATGTGAAGGGTTACCCAGGATGAAGAGGGTGAAAATCTCCTTGGGAGGACTGTTTCACACCTAGGCTTAATGAAACAGGGTTGGAACTCATTTACTTCTTAGCATAAACACCTATCCTTGTGGAAGACACCTTGCTGACCTTGCACCCACCCTGCTGAATCATTACACCAACATAGCTCCTTAACAGAAGTGGGAGTAGGGTTATTCCCTAGGGGAGGATGGTCTAACTTGTTTCTTATTTATGTGTTTTTAATTTCTGAAGAGAAATAGTTAAATGCTTTTCTTTAAGAGGGTCTTTGTGACAAGGAGAAACTGAGCTTGTGTATAGAATAATATATCCCTCAACTGGAGGGATATGTCATGTTTTCCTTCTGGTAGCAGCAATTTTTGCCTTTTAGCAGCTATAACCATAAAATTACGACTATGGTCAAAAGATCAAGAGCAAAGCATTCGTCTCATGATTCTGAGGGTACCTGATCTTCAAATGTCAGTACCAAGGACTATGATATTAAAAAAAAAAATAGTTTTTAATTTGTAAATTAATTTGCAATGATTCTGAAGCGTTTCAAGAGCCTGTTAACTTTTTAATGTTATATTTACAGTTTTTAACTGCTGCTGTGGCTCAAATGCTTGTCTGGAACTTGTGGTTAATCTTTTGTTCACAAATCCATGTCAACCAGGAAGAAAGAAAAAAAAAAATACTCACCAAGCACAGCTTTACCAGTACAACTCATTGTTTGGTTGAAGCCCAGCAGAAGTGCACTTTTATTGACTTTGATGTTGTTCAGAGAGGTTGTGTTGCCTCGTCAAGGGAAAAAAACTTCCACAGAATGTATGGTGCCTGTGTTACTTAAACTGACACTGGTCTGTAATCTGAATGCTGTCTGAGGTTTTCGTTTAGTCCTATCTTTATGCAGACCTTTGTCTGCCTCTAGGTGAGTTACTTTACCTTGCCTATGCGTTACCTTTAAGTTGAAGAAAATAATGCTTCCTTATCCCTGCCATTTTTTGTCAAATTAAATTGTTACCAGAGTTCTGTGTTCCATATATGGCGGGTAGATCTTAACAATTACTTCATTTTCAAGATGGAGTTCGAAAGCCACCTGCAGCAGGGACTCAGCCAGGCTTATTTTTGATAGGAGCAATGCCTACTAACAGACTGAGACTTGAGGTTGAGTCTTATAGAAGGCACTACTTAAACCTGAGATGAAGAAACTTGTTGTCTGTGACCCGCTGTAGAAGTTATGTTGGTCCTTGGCTTATAATTTTCTTTTAAAGTAACAGTAGATTGTGTAGTAGTTGCACACAGGAAGCACCACGGGGTGGGATTCAGCTGACTTAAGATGGGATTTCTAAAATGTGGACTTTGGCATCCAAGCTCCTTACTCGTCTTTCAGTTGGTGAGGAGCATTAAGCCCTTTTAGGACACAACTCATCTTTCCTATTCTGGGTGCCTGCTTTAGGATGCTGATTTCCTTTTTCTCCCTAGCGTTTATAAAGAGAGTCTAGATGTCTAGCTCAGATGTCAATGTCTACAACAGGTCAGGAGACCTGTCCTGTATGCCTGTAACTCGTATCTCATCGCTGTGTGATATAAAGGAACATTCAGACAGGGCTGTGCGAGAGGGAAATTTAACAGAAAAAGACATGTCTTTGGCCAGGCAGATGAGTACACATACTTGCATTCTGCAGCTCAAAGGGGCTTATGGAGAAAGAGGCACTGAGTGGGGAGAGCACCTCAAGGTAGGGTGAGAAGGCAAGTCAGAAGCAGTACAGCATCTCTTGCACCTTCCTAACCAGAAGTAAATGTTTTTTACGTCTCTGGGAATAAAGAAGACAAGTTCTTGAAACCACGCTTTATCTGATGGAAGTGGTTAGAACAGGTCTTAGTAGGTGGAAAACAACCTTGTAAAATGAATATTATTTTTCTCAAGTAAATCTGTTAAGGTAATGAACTGTAACTCATTTTTTGCAAGCCTTTGCGTGCTTGCCCTGACCTGATGGGGGCGTTGGCTTTCTTGTGAGTGCTACCATGTGGGTGGAACAGCAGTGCTCAGCTTCAGGAGAAATGCTTCATTTTGCATGCTCCATATCCTGCCAGCTCCGAGATGTGAGGCTGGGAATGAACTTGAGAACCTGGGCAGGTTGAGGCTGGACAGGTTGAATGTTCAGTGAGTTTTGTGGGAGGGAGTGGCAGCTGCGTTGCCTGCGTGTTTGGTCCCAGCCTTTTTTGCAGGTGGCCACAGGTGTAGTACCCACTGCTGCACCCCTGTTCTACCAGTTGTGACTCTGCCCAAAAATCCAGCACTAAGAGAATATGAAGGGAGGTGTAAGATTTAGCCAAAACTCCTGTATTTAAAAGGGCTGGTATAGTACTTGGAATTGATATAAACTCTTCTTGGTCACGTGCTATTAAGTGTCGTGTTCTCTGCTTCTCAGTTTCTGAGAGAAAAGTATATTCATTGACCTAAACATCTCAGTTTAGTTTTAATCCATAAATTACTGTAAGTAATAAGTGTCAGGCAAACGAGTGTGTACAAATAGTACATGTTATGTGAAAAAGTGTATTAATTTATACATTTAAAAATAAGATACTGTCAAAATATATCAAAGTTTATTTGTATTATGAAGTTCGATAATCTTTGAGATGTGACTGAGTGCTTATACTCACTCCAAATGGTTCAGTGTAAAGCTTGCATAATGGACATTTTTGGCAAGCAGTTGTGTTTCTGTTTGCAAGCGAACTGCTATTTCTAGCCTTAGTTTTTATTGCCTCTGTAATTTTGTAATTATAGACAAAAAGCAGGCAATTTTGCATTAAACCCAAAGATTCGCAAATATTCCTTCCTGTTTTACTTTTCCTACTTAGGAAGGGGTAATATCTCCTACTGATCTAGACCTTGTGATGTCTGATGGATTGGGAATGCGATACGCATTTATTGGACCTCTGGAAACCATGCATCTTAATGCAGAAGGTAGGTAGTTTAAAATTATATGAATATGAAGGGAAGGCTTACATTGCACAAGATTCTGGAAATGTTCTATAACAAATCAGGTTAAGATTGCTGCGACTATGATTTGTCTTTCTCATTAATGTAATGATAAAAGGAAAACTTATCTAAAACTTGAGGTCAGATGAAAGGAAATGGATATTGACTATCCTGTTGTAAGTGATAAGATGAAAAATGACAAATCATTGAAACGCTAGCTGTGTACTTTGTTTTTTTCCAGGATTTCTCCATGCTTTGCAAACATTGCTGTACCCATAGTTCAGAACTCTCTGAATGTCAGGAAAAGAAAGTTTTGAAAAAATTAATCTGATAATCCAGTGTCAACAGAAACTCGCTTTCTATAGATGAGTGCCACCTTTTCTCCCTTTTATTTTTTTTCCTCCTTCTCCCTCTGCCCCCAAATTCATAGCAACGGCTCAGTGTAAATATGGCTGAAGCTGTCTTGCCTTTACCTGGGTTAGATCCTGAGTGTAGTAAAATTGCTTCCATCTGCAAAATACTGTGCATATAAAGTTGACTTGACAAAGCGGTCAAGGAACAGTTCAACATCTGTCTTGCATAATTAAGACAGATTTTTAGATGTTTTTGGAATAGTATACATGAATCCCAGCTAAATAAGTGAATTGCATAAAATGAACTAGAAATTATGGATCAGAGTTACAAAGGTTTGAGCAATGTACGTTAACAAAACATGAAAACTTCAAGAAGTGAATATCGACAGAATACTTCTTTAGATCTTTATGTTACGGGCTGAAATATCTTTATTCTGGTTTTGCATGGTCCCTAACATGGTAGGCCCCTGCTCCGTTACTAGATCTTTCAGGCACTGCTGCAATGACTAATACAATAACAAAATAGAAATAAGAAACAAAGATCATAAAATATCAGTGCAAAGTTAGAAGTGTTATTTTATGTCTACTTGTTGGTTAGTTACTTGGCAGAAACTTATGTCTTTTAAGGCTGACTAAACAATTTTGACATGAATGTGGAATTGTGGATCTTCCATCAGAGTCTTTCAGCTTGTGAGTTTGGTCGTAATATCAGTAAATGACATGTTAAAAAGTGTTTGCTTTTGCCCATTGTTAGGTAAACAACATCCATCCTCTAAATAGGGGCACCTTCCTAAAAGTTTCCCTCATCTCATCTACTAACATCTGGCAGTTTGCAGTCCTCTCTAGTAATTTTAGACTTGGTCAATATAAACTATATGCATTCTTTACATAGAACAGAACAGGTGCATGTAGTACTAGCCTTAAGCAGAGCAATCTACATGGAGTCTTGCAGCCCAGGATTGTCCAGTCCTGCCTTTACCTCTCTGCCAAGCTGCCATGCATCCTCTGCAGGAACCGTCTATGCAGAGTCTTCTGTCAGAGTAACTTGCTGAACTGCCTCTACTAAAACATAAAACTGAAACAAGATGCTTGGTAATACCAAACGATGTTTAATTTATTTTAGAGATCAAATCGACTTGTTAATCTTTTTTTTTTCTTTTTTTAATCCATGTTTTAGACTCCTTAATTCTAAAACAATGTTTGCTTGAGATGAATGTAATTATGTAAGTCATCTGGGATGGGTTTGATGCTCTTTCTGGAGTACTCCTTGGTATTTGTTCTGTCATGATCCAGCTTAACTTCCTTCCTCCCATCAAGAAGTAGTCATTGTTACAAAAACATTTCTGAAATTTCCCATCTTACACCAGTTTTAGGTAATATGTGCAGCTGGCAGGTTGCTTATTCATGGCAGAAATTATCCAGCTTCTAGATTTAATGTTACCTTCTGTTAGGAATTGTAGTATTCCAGATCAGAGGAAGAAAAATTTTGAAATATAATCCAAGCGACTGATAAACTGGAAGAGTAGTCTTGTGGTAGGCTTGCAAAATACAAAACCAAAAATATACCTGTAGAGCTATTTGAACATTATATAATGTTCTCAATTTAAAATAACCCTAAAATAACATAATTACTTGTGGATTGGGCCACTTACACAAAAGCACCTCGTTGGCTTGTTTAGTAACTTGGATCATGAAAAGTATTGCTTCACTCCTAATTTTGCAGATGCGTGTCTCTGAGTCTAGAGCTGCTCCTGTTTTTGTGCTGGCAGGCTGACTCAAGCTGTCGCTTTCATCAGAGACAGTTTAATCAAAGTTGCTGATGTCGGCACACATGATGGCTTATGTTCACAGTTCCATATTATGTCCACAGTTCCAAAATTTGGTTGCCCAGTATTGCTTCACATAATATGGAGTAGTATGGACCTCCTCTGGATTGCCCAGGATTTCCTTGACTAACCTGATCTCCTTCTATGACAAGGTGACCCACTTAGTGGATGAGGGAAAGGCTGTGGATTTGTCTGCCTGGACCTTAGTAAAGGCTTTGACACTGTCTCCCACAGCATTCTCCTGGAGAAACTGGCTGCTCATGGCTTGGACGGGTGCATTTTACACTGGGTAAAAAGCTGGCTGGATGGCTGAGCCTGAAGAGTTGTGCTGAATAGAGTTACATCCAGCTGGTGGCCGGTCACAAGTGGTGTTCCCCAGGGCTCAGTACTGGGGCCAGTCCTGTTTAGTATCTTTTATCAGCCATCTGGATGAGGGGATCAAGTGCACCCTCAGTGAGTTTGCAGATGACACCAGGTTGGGTGGGAGTGTTGGTCTGCTGGAGGGCAGGAGGCTCTGCAGAGGGGTCTGGGCAGGCTGGGCCGATGGGCCGAGGCCAGTGGTGTGAGGTTCAACCAGGCTCAGGGCCGGGCCCTGCCCGTGGGTCACACCAGCCCCAGGCAGCGCTACAGGCTGGGGCAGGGGGCTGGGAACTGCCCGGTGGGAAAGGGCCTGGGGGTGCTGGCTGACAGCCGGCTGGGCATGAGCCCCCAGTGTGCCCAGGTGGCCAAGGGGCCAGCAGCGTCCTGGCTGGTGTCAGAAACAGTGTGGCCAGCAGGGCCAGGGCAGTGACCGCCCCCTGTACTGGGCACTGGTGAGGCCGCACCTCGAACCCTGGGTTCAGTGTCGGGCCCCTCGCTGCAGGAGGGACGTCGAGGGGCTGGAGCGTGTCCAGGGAAGGGTCATATGAGGAGCAGCTGAGGGGACTGCGGTTATTGAGCCTGGAGAAAAGGAGGCTGAGGGGAGACCTTATCATTCTCTACAGCTGCCTGAAAGGAGTTTGTGATAAGGTGGGGGCTGGTCTCTGTTCCCAAGTAACAAGCAACAGGACAAGAGGAAACTGGCCTTAAGTTGCACCAGGGGAGGTTTAGGTTGGGTATTAGGAAAAAATTCTTGACTGAAAGGGTTGTCAAGCGTTGGAACAGGCTGCCCAGGGAAGTGGTGGAATCACCATCCCTGCAGGCATTTAACAGACATGTAGACATCCTGCTTAGGGACATGGTTGAGTGGTGGACTTGGCAGTGCTAGGTTAACGGTTGGACTTGATGGGCTTAAAGGTCTTTCCAAACTAAATGATTTGATGGTTCTATGACAACCCTCTCTGATGCATTGTACTGTTTTTTATCAGTGGAAGGAAAGGGAGGTAGACATAAGAACCCCCCTCTGTCCTGTTTGTTAGCCTGTCTAGCAGCTTCACCAACTTTACAGCAGCTGCCTTTATTTACAGCCATAAGATCTTAATTACCCACAGTCTTAAACTCTCTGTTAATCATTGTGGAAGGACGGTAGGGATGCAGGAAGCTTGTGAGAGAAGTGTTACTTCTGGGAGATCCTGAAAGATGGAGAAGTCGGTCTTTTTCTTTTTTTTTTTTTTTTTTTTGTAAGGGTGGTATGCTATTTTTGTTTGGTTTTGAATAAAGATTATTATTCCAATTAGATCAAATTCGAATTCAATCCAATCAAAGATCAGTGTTATTTCTTTCCCTGTGGGATGTGTGCATCAGATCCTGCTGTGAACTTCCTATGTGCTAATGCCAGATTTCCCCCATGTTAGTGCAGTTCTTACATCCTTTCTTCCATGTTCATAAATGGTCCTATCAAAAGCTATTATCCAGGCCACTTTAGATTGCCAGTTAATCCATGTATGAATATTAGGAATTTTGAATATATGGCAGTGAGCCAACAGCCTTGAGCATGAAATAAAATGACAGCATCAAGTCACTAAAAGGAGCAGAAGCAGCAACAGCAGTTTGAGAATTGAATTGCAACAGGCAGGAAGGAGACCATTTGGGGGGGGGGGAAGCATATCTAATTTTCATAATATTGTTGATTGTTAGTTTCAGTAAATAAAATTAATGTTGATTTTGGTTTCAGTAAGTTGTGGTTTTTGAGTCATCTTATGATTTCACATGGCAGCATTACAACAAATGATGTTAAGCCTTTTATAAGGAACATCGATAGACTTCACTAGTTATTTTACCTGTTTACTTATCGTGGGATTATGTTAGCAGAAACAATGTCCCTCTTGTACATGTACCTGGCTATCTATGAATGTACTGAAGATGATCCAGCCTCAGTAAGATTGTATCTCCCGAATCTCATTTCTTGAACTGTCAGCTCCTTTTAAGCCCTTGCAAAAAATAATCTGTAAAACCAGAGGCTAGACTATCATACACTGTGTTTTACATGTTTGCAGCAAAAATTCGTCATATGTATTTCACAACTGGCTGTCTTAGATTAGTTACTTTTATTAGTGGGTTATTTAGTGAGCTGTAATTGAAGCTTAATCCTAATCTAAACTGCTAATATTAGCAGAAGAGTTGGACTGGGGAGGCTGAAGGATTTATTTATTTATTCATTTATTTATTTTTCTCTCCTGGATTTATAAAATCACGATTCCAGGATCGTATTCTACTTGTCACTCACTGTGGTATTTGTACAGGTGTCTACAGGAGTTGGGTGGAAGTTGGGGCTGATGTATGGTCCCTACAGTACAAGTGCAAATGTCCGGTAAGCTAGGAATGAGTCTTTGTTCAAAGTCAAAATTGTCTTTTTCTTACTGGAAGTGGGAATGCTTGCTCGTCTTAGAAGCACCTGCCAGATGAAATGCTTTTGGATGATGGGAGCAAACTGGTTGTGCTATATGAAAAGCACAAAGCATGAAAAGGAAAGAGGGGGAGAATCATAAACCATAGTTCAAAAGGAAGGAAATTTTTCTTGTCTGGCTAGGCAAAACAAAGCCAAGCATGGTTTTTAACAATTACTGTAAGCAGGCATGCTGGCTGGTTCAAAAGCAGAGATTATTGTCATTGCTATGGCTGCTGCTTTAACCCAGTTCAGGAGCTTTTGTACCACAAGCTAGTATGCAGAAGGTGTGAGAATCTCTAAGTTAAGGTAGTAAAATCTCAGCAAGCAGAGATTGCCTCCATTTCTCTCCAACTCATGTGTTACGTTTTAGGGTATGTCTCTGCCCATGGCAATGGGATTTGAACTAGATGATCTTTAAGGTCCCTTCCAACCCAAACCATTCTATGATAATAAAATATCTCAATTCAGGAATATTGTAAGAGAGTACTACCAAGATGAAATATCATAGTGGTACATAATGATAAAAAAACTCTTTTTTATGAAACCACCAGTCATTTCATACGTGTTTACACACATTCAATTCATTTCCTAGTAGGCTGAAGACAGCAGTTTATAGTCCTTCCAAAACTGCTTTTTGCCTCTATGCAGCTGCCGGGCTTTTCTATATGAAAAAGCTTGTGTACATTAAGCAAAGGTGTGAATTTTTCAGCATACTGGCTGCTGTGCACCAGTTTTCTTCTGTAGACTCTGAGGTGTAAAGTAGTTCTCTCCACCCTCCTGGCTTGGCACAGGAATTCTTAATGCTTTATTGCACAAGTCATTATAGATGTGTCCTGAAGAACACAACTTGCTGCATCCTTCTTTGCGCTGACGAAAGAATGTTTATGGGGAATTACTGATCTAACAAAAGAAGTGGTTCATATTAACTCAGTTTAATTCCTTGATCTAGCTCACAGCAGTCCTGCACAAATATTTCTGCATTGCTGTTGATATGGTAACACAGGGACAGCCAGAGTAAAGCTTTTTTTGGTGCTACCAGTGTCTTAGGATAGCTGAAAGTATTCATGCAACTACAGTCTAAGTGAATTGATATGGGAATTAATGTGGAGTAGCAAGAGTCCTGTGAACTCACACCCTAACTAAGAACATGCATCGGTGTTCAGAAACACCCTTGATGAAGACAGGATTACATTTAGAAAGTTTTTCTTGGAGCTGTAATGTCTAGAAATGTAATCTCTCTATCAGCAAAACAAAGTGGTTGGGGCTTTTTGTTCTCTGAGCATTACCTAACCATGACAGATTCCTCCACGATGTTCCTGAAATATGCTACTTCTTTTCTGTTCTCATCCACACTCATCTTCAGTCTTACTAAGGGCAACCTTTTCTTAGATTTTTACGTGTTAAAATCAACCCCACCCCAATCTTTTCAAATTGTTGATGCTATTACATCAGTGGCTTGACCATTTCGCCTACTCTTTTTAGTCATTACAGTATCTTATTATGCTGCTCATCAATTTCAAAGTCATCACAGTAATACTCAGTACCTTGAGGCACCTTGTCTTTGGCATGTTCCGTGTCCTTGCCAGTAACGCTTGCTCCTCTCGTTTTCTCTCACAAATGTCTTGGTGCCTTTCTTGTTTTGCCCTGTGTGTAGTGTCCTTGCCAGACTGGTTTACCAAGTTTGCTTGCTTGCATCCTTCAGCCCTCATGCCTGTTGTCTTTCTAATGAAGAGGGAGAAATGAGGCTTAGCATAGAAAAAACTAAGATACTTGAAGATGCTTACATACTGTAATGCGTGAACATACTACATTTTATAGTGTAATGTTTTCTTTTTTTCCTACTACTCCCATCACCTTAATGTTCATGAACCTCATTTGTGAAGAGGTCTTCTCGGAGCAGTGAAGCATTTTATGTATGCTTCTAAACTAACTACCTGTCCACAGTTCCTTTTCCTTGTCAGTGCCCTGTTCATCTTGATGGTGCAGCTGGAGGCATTTCACATACCTTTGTTTGCACCACACCGGTGCAAATCCTTCAGGTAAGGACCTGCAAACCTGAAGTGTGGTTATGTGAACAAATTCTTGTCCGTTAGCTATTTTGGAAACTGCCTGGACTTCCATTGAAGCTAAATAAGCAGCAGCTTATTCTTCCTTTGTTGGTGGTATAAGGAGCCTTGTATTTCCTAGATACATAGGGGCAGCTGAAGAGCCATTATCAATGCCTTTGTCTAGCTTGTGATAACATGTTCCTGTAACTATACTGTACAAGTCAGAAATGCTCGGTGGGTTTGGGAGTTTAAAGGAAGATAGAGCGTATAGTTGTAAACACATGGTGAAAGGAAGATTCAGGGAACTTCTGCCTTCCCTGGAGGTGTTCCTGTTCTGTGTTCATGGTTCTCAAGTGCCTGCTGCAACATCTGCCTTCTCCCACAGCCCCTTTCCTCCAACATTAAAGAGGTAAGTGTACAAGGAAGGTGGAGGTTTAGACAGGGGGCCAACAAACCACATAGACAAGAGGAAGCTATAGTCATTCCTGGACTGTGAGTTGATTCCCCTCTTTCTCTGTCCCAGATGCATCTTGCATCATTCGTTTTCTCCAGTTGGAGATAGTGGGGCACAGCAACTGGATGCAAGGAGAGATGTTGATTTATTTATTTATTTTTAACAGCCCCATTTGCCATCTTATTCCTGTTTATCCAGCTCCCAGGTGCTCCCTGTCTGTCTCACACTGTTTACAGATGCTAATTCTTCCTGCTTATGCTGCTCCCTGGGCAGTATCAACAAGGATTAAAGTTAAAGGGATTCTGTCGTATTTGTTTTCCATCTTGTCCCTAGGCTCTAGTCAGGCGCGCTTCTCATCCATCTTTGCAATAGCCCTGACCTTTGAACCAAAGGATTCCTAAATCTAAAGGCCTGGAGTCAAATATTTGCCAATTTTGGGTTTGCGGTTGAAAAGCAAAGTGATTTTTCTAGCAGTGTTTCCCATTGCTCAAGTGCCTTCTTGAAGCTGGCAGCATAGGGTTGATCTTGATTACTGAAACCAAGTTAAAGATTGCACTTGTCTCCACTGACATTTCACATTGGGTGTGCTGTCTTGAGTTAGTGGTTTTGAAATTATTTTTTTAATCTTTGAATGAGACCATGTGTATATTCTAACTTTTGGTGTATTTCATTCCCTTGAGACTCAAAAGATTTTGCAGTGTCCACCCGCAGCTTGGTATGCAGCATATATGCCTGCATATTGCCTTTCCAGCCACAATGCTGAGATCAACTATACTAATGCTGCTGTTCTTTTCTAGACCAATAACTCGTCTTTGGTTTATCTTTCCCTATTTTGCTGGCTTTGCGTAAGGCTTCTTTTCATTCATGCACTGCGTGCAGTGAGTGAATTGTATTACGCAGCCTACATTTGGTGCATCTCTGTTGCATTGGTGAGCTACACCCACCTAGAAATTGTTCTGATTCATTCAGGCTGTAGCAGAGCTACCAGTAGGGGCTCGATTTCCAGGGCTAGCTTCTGAGTGAGCTTTGAAGGCCATCTCCAGCTCAAGAGTTCACATTCACCAGGTAAATGGATCAGCCACATCCAAGCATTTAGCTTTCCCAAGATACTAATGTTATCTCTTTAGACTGAGGCTCGTGAAAAAGATTTCTGGTGCACAGTCTTCTCTTCTACCTTCTCCTGACTGTACCAGAACCAAAACTACTCAGATTCATGGTACTATTACACAAGCTTACCAGGTGGTTGAGAGGTTCCCCTTGATTTTTGGAAAAGTACTAAACCCAGACTATTTGGCACTCGTCTGTTGGGGTCTGCAGCAGGTCTGCAGATGAGTTAGTTGACTTTAAAGACTTAGCCTTGTACCTTTAAGACAGCCACAAAAATGTCAAGCATGTAAACAGGATGTGAAAACCCAGAACTTGAACCGCAGCATACGGGCACCTACAGCAAAAGCAAATAGCAAGCAAGAAGATGACAAAGCCTATCAGCATCTGACACATGTACTATCTAAGGCATATAAGCAATATGTAAAAAACAATAAAGTGCTGTTTTGGCCATTTTGTCTGAACCCAGCCATGCTGATACAGTGTTTTGAGTCCATCTTGACTTGTGTCACCACACTCGTCTGGATGTCAGAGATGTGTGTCAGCTGGAAAAGCACCAGAATGACTGGTAGCTGACACAGCCCTGTTTGCCATTCCTTCTCATGCCAGTTACTCATGTGGATTTGCTTGGATTGCCATATTTGACTGAATTGACATTTTTGATTTTGTGAGCGTCCAGCTGGCAACAGCTGCTGTCAGCAGCTGTGAGTTAGCAAAGTGTACCCAAGTTCACGTAGTTCTGCACTCTTCAACCCCAGTCATTTCTGCTTTTACATCTGGGAACTTTCTGTGATGTTGCATAATGTGGAGGCAGACTTTTTGCTCGGACTCCTCACTGTTAGAAGAAAAAAACTCATGTGAGTAAAGTAAAAATCATCATCTTGTGGTTTGTGGATGAATCCCATCCAGAATTGTCTTAGGTTACTGAGATCGCTTATGTGGATAGCATATCCCCTATAGGTTGATCTTGGTTAGCTTCAGGTGTCAAAGTCTGAGCCCAGCTGTTAAGATGCAACAGGCAAGCACTTACGCTAATAACAGGGTATGGTCAGTGAACCCTGATAACCAGTGGTCCCCTCCAGAGTGTTTACGGAGGCGGATGGGCTCTGCTTATTCCCTCAGTGAAGAGATAGAATCATATCGCAGCCTGTTGCACATCCCACACTAATGCTGCTCTTCCTGATTCTCACTTCCTGCCAGCGATGATTTGGAGCCCACTAGGCAATTTGAAGGTTTCGGCTGTGTGTCAATCAAGAAAATTGAGCAAAATACTAGATTTCTGTATAATTAGAGCACCAATATACCTGTATGACCAGCTGTGATCTGTCTTTTTGTGTTGGATGCCAGAACGTGCCAGAGTGTGTTCTAGGAACAGATACGCTCCGTGAGTAGGTAGCACAAGGAAACAGGCTGACTAAATGCTGATTGGCACACTCTTGACACCAAATATTAGGTTCAAGCTACTTAACAAGGCTTCTGTTTTTCTTGGAGCCTCCTTCCTTCTGATACTGGAGAATGCTTCTAGTCTGTTTTTTAAGAGTTGAATATTCTCAAATCTCTCCGTGCTGCTCTCATACAATGGACATGTTCTCCCATTTTGTCCTTTCTGTTGTTCGCCTGATGGCCATCATGCCATCAGGGTCCTGATTTCTTAAAGGAAATTTAATACTTCCTTGAGCATTTGTTCTTTGAAAGTCCTTCTGTCTTTGGTGCAGAAAAAGTGTTCTCTGTACTCTTCCTGACCTCAGAGGTCTTTTGGAAAACCTATGCTTCAGCGATTTCAGGCATGTTGAGCAGGGTAAGTGTTATAGTTCATGATTCATAGTTGCCAGTAGTCAGAGGTTTCCATTCATTCATCCACCTTTCAACCTCAACCATTCAGGGTTAGGCAGGTGTGACTTCTATGGTATTGATATCACACAGTATTGCATTCCAGGGAACTGTCTACAAGCTGTTCAAGAAAGAGGCTGCTTAATGACTCTTGATCTGAGAGGCATTCTTTTGTGTGGTAGTCAGGCCACCCCACTTACGTTTCTTGCATTTCGTGGTTGGAAAGACCATGAGCAGTTCAGGTTCATGCTTCTCAGAGTTGTTGACCACAACTGCTTGTCTTTGTCTTCTGTATCTTTCTCCTCTTTGCTGTGATAATTAACTAGTAAGAAGAGACTTAAGGATGGAGATTCTTCAGTCTTTATGGTTCTCACAAAAGGAAGGTTGTCCAAGCTTTTAGCAGATATCCAGAACTTCCCTTCTCAGGTCTAGGGTGTTCATTGGGATAATAACATTATTACATGTGTCAAGTTACTGTCTGCCAGACAAGCGTTGCTCATTTACTGTTGTGGTGCAGCTTATGGCTTCTTGATTGATGTACAGTGGGAAAGAGTACCATTTCTCAATTATGTTGTAGTTAATAGCACTAAAAAGTCTACTTGATGTATATGTCTGGCTAAATGACCAATTTATCTTTTGGGTGCATTTATCATTCCAGTTCCTTTGTAGTGCCTCAAGAGTAATTTTTTTGAGATTCTTACTGGAGATGATGGAAGTTGGACTTTTCCCTAATTCAGCCAAGATCTACTTGACTGCCACTTTACCCATTATTACCAGTTAGCGGGTTTTCAGGTTCTCTGACTACATGTGTTTTAAGATGTTCACAGCAGGGTCAGCTCTAAGGTCAGACCAAGGGTTTCATCCGGTCTTGAAAACCTGCAGAGATGGAGGCTGTGCAGCTTCTGTGGGCAGCCTGTGCCAGCGCTTGAGTATCCAGTCTGAACCTCTTATTTAAAATCACGCCTGTTGTCTCTTTTCCTCCTACCATGAAACAACAGTAAAGAGCCTGGCTCCATCTGCTCATTGACTTCCCCATGGGGACTGGAGAGCTGCTGTTAGGGCCCCCCCAAAGCCCTCTCTGCTTTCAGGCTGAACAAGCCCAGCTCCTCCTCACAGGGCAAGTGCTGCAGACCCTACATTTTGGTGACCTCTGCTGAAGTTGCTCCAGTTTGCCAATATCTTTCTTGTATTGGGGAATCCCAAACTGAATGCAGTGGTCTGGATGCAGACTAATGAGAGCAGAGTGAAGGGGGTTGATCGCTTCCTTCAGTCTACTGGCTGTGCTGTTAATGCAGCCAAGGGTGGTGGTGTCCCTCTTTGCTGCCAGGGTACACTGTTCATTCACCTTCGGCTTGCTGCCTACCACAACCAGGAGTTCTTGGGTTTCACAAGCCTGTTTTGTTGCAAGGAGCTCTTCCATCTGAGGTGCAGGATCTTGCGTTTGTCCTTGTTAAATTTTTTAAGGCTTTTATGTTCACTCCTTCCTCCAGCCTGTCTAAGGGCAGCCCTGCCTTCCAATGTATCAACGATCCATCCCTGTCCACCTCCCATTCCCACCCAATTTGGTGTCATTCACAAACTTTATGAGCAAATGCCCTTAAGCCGTACAGGTCTCAGGATAGATTTCTGCAATAGTCCACTTTTACTGGTCTCCGGGTAGAGTACAACCCATTAACCACTACCTCTGAGCTCTGAGGATCCAATCCAGTTTTTTGTCCATCTAGTTGTCCAGGCATGTAGACCCTAATGTCCTAACTTTGATACAAGAATTTCATGGGACAGTGTCAAATGCCCTTCTAAAGTTGAGGTAAGTGGTACCTACTACTTTTATATTTGCACTAATCAAATGATTTTATCACAGAAGGCAACAAGGTCAGTCAGACATGATTTACACTGTGGTATACCTATTGGTGACAACATGCTGACTGTCACAATCACTTTCTTCTTATTCCTGTGCCCAAGAATTTGTTTCAAGAGGACTTGCTTCTTGATTTTTTCAAGGACAGAAGCGAGATTGATTGGCCTGTAGTACCCCGGATTGTTCTTTTGATCTTCTCTGAAGATGGGTGCAATATTCGCTTTCATCCATCTGGGGATTTCAAGTGATGACATTGATGCATTGAATGGCATGATTTTTAAAATCTGATAGCAGTCTTGCAAGGGCATGAGCCATTTCTTCTATCCTTGGATACAGTCTCTCTTATCCCATGGTCTCAGGTGGGGCTGAGTTCTTGCAGATAGTCACTGACTAGGTCGTCATCTGCTGATAGCTCTTCTCCTCCTTGAACTCTGCCTCTAAGCACAGAGGCATAGGAGACCTTGTCAATGAAGACTGAAGCAAAGAAGTCAATGAGTAACTCCACTTTACCTGATTCTCTTATCGCTAAATCACCCACCCATTTCAGCAACAAGCCCACGCTTTTTTTATTTGTTCAGCCTTCTATTACTAATGTAACAGTAGAAGTCCTTTGTGTTGCCCATGGCGGTCTTGCAAGTCTCAGCTGGAGCTGAGCTTTGGCTTTCCTGACACCATCCCTACATGCCTAGGCAGTGTCTTTAAATTTCTCCTTCATAGTCTGTCCCTGCTTCTGCCTCCTGTGTGCTGCCTTTTTGCATTGGAGCTCATCCAGCCCAATATCTTGAAACGTTTACTTGTCTTCCTGAGTATCAGGATGGACTGTTGGATCCCTTGGAGGATGCTGTCCTTTACTGGCCTGCCCACTGATGCTGACCCACAGGCTCTCACTCAGTCAGTCACTCATCCCATAGAATAGCTCCATACATCTGAGCTGGTCCTTGGTAGAGATAGCATACCCCCTCCTTATATTTCCTCCTTGTCTTTCCTGAAGCGTGTATCTGTCCATTGCAGCGCTCCTGTTGTGTGAGCCATTCTACCACACCTAAGTTGCTCCAGCGATGTTGTAGCAATGTGACTGCACAAGGAGCTCTTATTTCCCCTGGTTTCCCAGGCTGCATGCATCTGTGCACATACACTAGAGGTGGACTCCTGCCTTTTTTTATACTTCCTTGAGATTTATCTTGTTTCCCTGCACTCTTTTCTTTCCATCCTTATATACCCCTTCCTCACTTAACTACAGGTTGTAGTCTCACTTTTCCAGTGTTCCTTAATGTAAAGCTTTTCTCATGGAACTTTGGAATTCTCATGGAATTTTTGGCAAAAATGCTTTCCCTCCACTTCGTCAGGTGAATCCCATCTCCCCCTAGCAGTGCTCAGCTGTCACAGAAGGTCCTGTGGTCACAGAAGCCAAATCCCTGTTGCTAATCCCAGTTGCAATACAAGGTGTTGATGTGCAAGATCCATCTGTTCCTCCTTAAGCCTTTCTTCTTCACTGGAGGCCACCTGCATCTCCATGACTTTGACCCTTTCCCCCTGAACCACGTTGCTCTTGATACACTCCAGGTCAATAAAAAAAACAATAACAGGAATGCTTCAGCTGATATGACACATACTGAACAGGAGGAGAGGAGGGGTGAGAGCACTCTCTCTGCGGACACTGGCTGGGGATGCTTTGTGGTCTCAAGTAACAAAGCACAAGTGTATCCATGGTTGTGTGTACTACACCCCTCACAGCATTGCCTCCTGATATATAACATTAGTTGCAATGAAGGCATGTGCTAAATAATTTTTCCATGAACCCTAACAGAAATGTGGTGGATAGAATCCATTTTTCCTTGATGACAATTAGGTGTCTTAAGCATAAGAGCACGCTTACTTTCTTTTTGTAATTCTGATTTAAGACAGTGCTTAAGCACAGGCAGCCTTATTGAACTTAAGTAGGAATTTCTGTTGAAATGTAATTTTCCCCTCTTATTTTTAGGTATATCAAATTACTGCGAAAGATACCGTGAAGGTATGAGACTTGTTCTGAACACCTTTGGACCAGTTCCAGAATTTTCAGGTGAAATTGTGCAGAAAATCAATCAGGTAAATAGAGTTGATAAATGCAGCGCCATTCAGAACAAAGAACATTAGCTTTTATTTTAAACATTTTTACCATTTCAGTTTACTGCTAGAGGTATCTGTAGTCTGTGCGGTTTGTGTGAATGTGTATTTCACATTAAAAGATGAGTACAGAAGGCATGTAAGTCCCTTTTAAAAGCGCTTTGACATACAGCAGGGGAAAGTGATCTAGCAGCTGAGTAACATTATTACTAGACAGAGGAGTCAACTGCTAACAACTATGGGTTATTGACATTAAATCCTCCACACAGTTTCTTACCACTTCTGTCTTGTGTCCTCTACAGCTGCACAGCTGCAAGCTTCCTTTCCTACATGACTTTTCTCCCTGTGTCTTCTTCCTACTCCACCTCCCTGCATAAACCCTGTAGCTTTTTTCCTCCCTCTTCCTCCCTCTTCCTCCCTCTTCCTCCCTCTTCCTCCCTCTTCCTCCCTCTTCCTCCCTCTTCCTCCCTCTTCCTCCCTCTTCCTCCCTCTTCCTCCCTCTTCCTCCCTCTTCCTCCCTCTTCCTCCCTCTTCCTCCCTCTTCCTCCCTCTTCCTCCCTCTTCCTCCCTCTTCCTCCCTCTTCCTCCCTCTTCCTCCCTCTTCCTCCCTCTTCCTCCCTCTTCCTCCCTCTTCCTCCCTCTTCCTCCCTCTTCCTCCCTCTTCCTCCCTCTTCCTCCCTCTTCCTCCCTCTTCCTCCCTCTTCCTCCCTCTTCCTCCCTCTTCCTCCCTCTTCCTCCCTCTTCCTCCCTCTTCCTCCCTCTTCCTCCCTCTTCCTCCCTCTTCCTCCCTCTTCCTCCCTCTTCCTCCCTCTTCCTCCCTCTTCCTCCCTCTTCCTCCCTCTTCCTCCCTCTTCCTCCCTCTTCCTCCCTCTTCCTCCCTCTTCCTCCCTCTTCCTCCCTCTTCCTCCCTCTTCCTCCCTCTTCCTCCCTCTTCCTCCCTCTTCCTCCCTCTTCCTCCCTCTTCCTCCCTCTTCCTCCCTCTTCCTCCCTCTTCCTCCCTCTTCCTCCCTCTTCCTCCCTCTTCCTCCCTCTTCCTCCCTCTTCCTCCCTCTTCCTCCCTTTGTATACTTTACAAACTAGAACTCCAGTCTGTAATGCATGCAAATACATGTTTAAGTTAAGCATGTGAGCAGTCTGGTAAGGTTACTTGCATATTTTAAAAATAAGATGTGTTTAAGTGCTATGCTGAATTGTGACCTAGTTCGTCTATTAACACTTCAAAGCCCACAATTTGTTTATACTCCCTATGTAGGCTATTTTGTATGACCGTAGGAATTAACTGAAGTATTGTAATTTCCTAACTCTGCCTTTTCATAGTTTTTTTACTTTTTTACTTTTTTACTTTTTTTTTTTACTCTGCCTTTTTTACTGATTCACTAAAGAACACATGTATGTGTTGCATCATTCCTGATCATCTGTCAGAGATTAATTCCGAATTCGGAGGCAGTCTGTCTGGAAGATAGCATTGTTGTTCCTATTTATGTTAATACAATTTCAACATCAACTATCCTAAAAAGGAAAGAGATTCTTTTACTCTTAAATAACATAGACTACTTATAATAAGAATAAATAATAATTGTGGAGTTATTCACAATCAGAAGCTTTTAATTTATATGAAACGGTTCAGGTTTCTTCAGAGAAAGCTGGATTCCACTTCAGCATCTGGTTCTGTGTCTCTTTATCATCTTCAGTCTTCAATGCCAAAGATGGGCTTGCAAGAATCTCCTCCTAAGAGTAAAACATTAAACGTTTCTTATCTTACTCCTCTGTCCCTCTCCCTGATTTTTTTTATGGAGTGACTGCAGCTTGCCAGTCATTGGTAGCAGGTCCAGGTTTTACCCAGTTTCTCAACACTTGCCTTTTAAACCTAAGACCTCAGGTGATATTTTGGCAAAGATGACCTTGTGAACTCTGCCTGCACTCTGAAAACACCTTTTTTTCTTTGAAAGAAAAGCTGTTTCAATGTACTGTCTGGCCAGAGCTTACTACCTCTTCTCCTTTCAGTGATACATTTAAGTGGCACTCCTAAGACAACTTTGATTATGCACTCAGAAGTACTCTCCCTCCCCCCATTTTGTTTAAATATCATCTTCGCTTGCTGACTTGTTCCAACTTCTACCTTCATGTCCTCAAATAGTACTGTACTTTCTCTCCCCCGTATTCCAATAAACAAAACAATATATATAATTGTAATTCTTGGTTTGTTATGTGTCTTCCCCTGTCATTTTGATTATAACTGGCATGCTAAGACAAAATGTTTTTAATAAACATGGTATCCCTCATTACATTTATTAGGAGTGAGAAGAGAGGTCAGAGCTTTAAACACGTACAGGAATTTGGTTTAGAGCGCATTTTCAGCCATGTAAATGGCCAGGTTGCCTCTTCCTACTTAATAAAAGCTCATTATCAAAGAAACTAGGCAGTGACTCTGTGGGGCAAACTGAGAGAAGAGGCTGATGCTTTCTTGTTTCTGTGGGTGCCTTCATTGCCACGTTCAGGCCAACCTTCTCCAAGCAGAAGCACTCTTCTCGTATGAGGTTAGCTCACTTCCAGTCACCTATGTAAAGAATAAGTTGCCTGTTGCTTATGATTGACTAAGTTACTGTTTGTGTGGATGGTTTCTTGGTCTGACACAGGGAAAGCAGGAAAACAATGCTGGTGAGAACCTTTTTACTCAGAACATGAGAGTTAATCATCTTAAATTTTCTGTTCCAGGCAATGTCTGAAAAAATTCCAGTTGTTCCTAAAGGCTTGGATGCCAGGAGAAAATGGAGAGATGACTGTCTCACTGGTCTTGCCAAACTGAAAAAACAAATGATATCTGACTGAGGTGCACTTTGTCTAACAGGAGAGACCATATGAAGAGCAAATCTTTATAAAAAATGGAAATTTTTGGTCATGCAGAACATGAGACTGAATGTGCAAACAATGATATGCACAGATGTAGAGACCAATGAAACATTTGGTCCAAATTTGTCGTGACGTAATTCACGAATAACTGGAAACAGTTACTAAAAAGTTGAGTTAAAATTTATCAAATTACTATATATATATGCATTAGATGTGTAAGCCTTAAGTAGCTTTAGCAATATTGTGCAGTGCTGGAACACAATCATGTTTTAAATAATGCATTTTTCAGCTTGCTTAGGAATTCAGCGCTTGAACAATATTTGCTTATTCAGGGATCTGAAATGGGCAGACATCAGCTGTTTGTCAATGGAGAAAATAAGCCCTCACCCACCAATCACTGCAGCAGCAAGGTTAGCTTGGAAAGCACTGACGGTAGATAGGAGCAGGTTGTGTTGAGCGAAGAGTAGATTCGCTGGCTAGTGAGCTGAGACCTCACGGCAGTAAGGGTCACTTCAGCTTACATTTGTTCCACAACGTAGGGGAAAGAATTACTCCTTTCCCTCCCTTTGGCACTTCTGTACCTGTATGATGATTTAAGTGTGAGTAAATAGAGCGGAATTCCCTCCTCATCCCCTGCTTCTGGTTCTCTAAGACTTACCAAAGGGCTACTTAGTCTTTAGGAACCATGCACTTGATTACCCCATGGCTTTGCCCCAGCTTGTCAGATGTTTGGTGCTGGCCTTTGGCACTGCTGTGTAAATATGTGCCCCATTTTAAGACTGGCTTATGAGAAATAAGAGATTTTGATTTCATAGCTAGTTTGGGACACAGTATGGTGTAGTGGATCGGTCTGGGCTTTCTCCCAAGCTATTCCGTGACCATCCGAGTGATCCTGGGAAGCCAGTTCATCTCTCTGTTGCCGTGTCTATTTTGTACATTATCTGAAGCAGAGACTGCTTTAGAACTCAGCTGTAGTGAATGTAACAGCTGCAACTGAAGGGACTCCAGGTATCTGCTGCTTTGCTCCCCTAAGGAGCAAGTGATACAAAAAGCCTCTTTCCGAGCGGGAAAGATACAGTGGCTTACATGTAGCATTTATACTTTACTGCCGCCCTTCCTACAGGAGACAACATCTCCTCCATGGATAAGGATGCAGCGTACACCTGGAAGTGCTGCAGTGGCATGTGTTGGTCCACAGCAGACAAAGTGTTATTATGAAAGTACATACCCTGTAATATAGTTGAACTTTGATCTTAGCTGGAGCCTTGGGGCATTATTGTTATGCAGGCAGTAAGCGTAACTTGAAACAGTGCATTGCATGCAGCCTGCTTGAGCTTCACTTCTGAATTTGTGCTAACTGGTCATGTAACTGAAGTTACAGCACAGATGCAGAAATTTTAAGCTGTCACTTTGCTAATGTTCTTGTGTTTTGCAGAGCATGCAGCATACAAACAGGTTGCTGAAACTTAATTAGTTACCATTTTGAGCTGAGCAGCAGAAATATCTGCCTGAACATACCAATACCACTTGTTTCTGCTGAAGTCACAGTAGAAGAGACCTGAGGTAAATTGTATCACTTGATGCAAGTGGTGGGCCAAGAACACATCTCTGAATGTGAAACATAGGATGGGTGGCATAATGCAGAGGTTGTCCTGTGCTGCTTTATAATCAGTGGAGAGAAAGGAGAAATTGTAAGATCAATCTATTTTATCCCAATATAGACTTAAAATTGGCAAGTTTCTTCTATTGCTTTTTATTGCCACAGCGACTCACTCAGCCTGCATTTAGACATCTGAAGCTGGGGAGGTCAGTCCTCACTCCTGATGGCTTAAGTAATAGTAAATTAATTATCGGGCTGATTTCCTCATTTTATGTATGTTTTTGTATTTCAGACAAGGCCATAGAAGGTTCCAGTTGCTTTCAAGATGAGACCTGTTTTTCTATGAGCATATGACACTGTCATAACTAATTAGCTTGCATTGCTTCTGTTTATTATGAAATATTTTAAACCTTGATCATGTCATCATATATTTGCCTCTGTCTTTAGTGTTTGCTTATGAATAAAGTATTTTAATGAGGAAAATATTAACTTCTGTGCTGCAGTGTGATACTGTGTAGTGGTAGCACTACATAATGTGTCTTTAGAAGCCAGTGCCTTGGTATAATAATTTCTGGAAGTCAGTGGGAGTAAATAGACAGGAAATGATGTATACTCTCATATAGTCCATGTGTTAGGGACCAGCTGCTGCAGATGTGGGGCCCTGACGTGAGGGAATGGCTTTCTGTGGGGGGAGAAGCACTCTGGGGAGTGCCAGAGCACTTCTGTGCAGTGGGCAGCTCGTCTGCAGGGTCTGGCATACAGCAAAACTCGCCTTGAAGCATCAGTTCCCACCCAGTTTCACAGTTACAAGTTGGGGGAAATGTTTGACAAAATTGTATTTTAGCTGACATTTGCTTAGGATTTGAAGCACACAGAACTAGTAGTTGGTAAATGCAACAAAAACTGGAAAGCATTAGGAAAAGGTAGCTAAAGGAATGAGATGAGCTGTCCTTATCCCAGGGACGTGTACCCTTTACCTGTACCCCCCTGTACAATTAATCCCCCTTTACTCATCAGTTGTTAGACTGTGCCTGAATCCTGTGCCCAGCTTGGCGCTCCCAGTACAAAAAAGACATTGGACAAATGGTAGGGGAGGCCCCCGAGATTTTGGGGCTGGAGCACTGGTCTGGTGAGCAGAGGCTGGTAAAGCTGGGCTTGTCCAGCCTGGAGCAGAGACAGCTTCAGGGGGACCTACCAGCTGCCCCCAGTGCCTGTGGGCACGTCATGGAGGAGACAGAGCTGTGCCCTCTAAATTGGGGCTGGGTGTGAAGATGGAGACAATGGATATAAGTTGAAACACAAGAGTTTCATTCTGGATGTAAGGAGACCTGTTTTCCCCCATGAGGTTAGTCAGGCAGAGGCCCAGGTTGTCCACAGAGATGGTGCAGTCTCCGTCCTTGGAGGTTTTTGAGTCCTGGCCAGATGAAGCCCTGAGTGGTCTGGTCTGACCTGTGAGCAAGAGGTTCCACCAGAGACCTCCTGTGCTCCCTCCCGGCCTGCATTAGCCTGATTCCAAGTTTGTTTTATTTTGCTCTATTTTGTGTCATCAGAAATGTTGCTCTGGCTTAATTAACTCCAAAGAATGTATATAGATTAGTTCAAATTGTCACATCCATTGAGAGGACTTTTTAACCTAAATCATAAATGAAATTTTAGGATAGTGTGAATGGGTGCAAATAAATCTGCATTCAGGTTTTCCATGCGTTTTCCTGGACAGATTATTGTAATATCATTAAATTGTCACAACTTTTTGCATATTAAGAATTCCTTACAGAAAAGTCTGAGCCATCAAAAATCCCATGTTGCTGGTCCCCAGGGGCCACCCCTCTTGGTGATGGATAAACGCTGCATTCACCTGGTGCAGCATCTCCACTGCTCGGGGCTGCTGGCAGGAGCAGGGTTTGCCAGGAGGGGAGGGTTCCTCTCTCTCTCTCTCACTCCCTTTTCACTGTTTTCCTTTACTTCTCCCTCTTGGTTCTCAGCTTCTCATAGTAGTCCATCACTAACTTCTTCCAGGATGTCTAGCTGACAATGTAGACAGAACTGCTAATAGGTTTGCTAATTGGACAGTGAAGAATCCCTTCCAGGCAGCAACTTGTCAGAGCTGAACTGCTTGTAAGATACAAATCCCAATTCTGTTGAATTAATTGGTTTAAATATTTTCTTCAAATTTCTGATAATCCTTTTATCCCATTATGTTTTTTCCTCAAGTGCAATAGACTTCTTGTGATAGACTGTACCTGGTATTTTACAAGGACTCTTTTGAAATCAACACCAGCAGTCATACGGAGTTGCAGAAATACCGCAGATATGGTCAAATATTTGTTTTGTTTGATTGTAAGCAGACGAAGCAATAGTTGCTTGAATATTCAAGCAACTGTTTTATGGTAAACTATGAGATATTTTGGCATAATTGATCTTTTTTCTTTTTAACACAACTGTGTGTTTTAAAATCCTGTATTATTTTTAATCAGGTTGCACCTATAGAATTTTCTAAATCTGTCTTTGTTGCACTGTGGTTTTCTTTGTTTTACCAATTTGATATTTATTGTTTTCCTTATTATGTGTACTTTACTATTAGTTACTGCTGCTTATTGGAAGCGGAGTCCAATGTGTTCATACCAAAGCCTTTGATTTAATGCTAGTGGAAATTAAGCCACCTATTAGGTGCAGGATAAGGAAGAAAGGGCAGATGCAGGGAAATACTCACTGCTTCACTGAGGGAAGTCCAGCATCTGTTTCCTAAATCTCTGAGTGTAATGGAAGTAGTTTGCAGCTTGCAAAGCAACCGTGTGAATTTGCTTTCCCTATTCTGTAGTTATTCTTCTGTTCAGTCGTGATAATAGTTAGAAAGTTAAAATATATTTGATGATTGCCATATTATTTAATTGGACTGGTATTAAAAAGTTGTGTTATCCTATCTATACCACCTTCTGGGCAAAAAATTATCTGTGCTTCATTTCGGAAGCAGGATAGTGCTTCTGGTGCTTGTTACAAAAACTGAAAAAATCATTTTGAGACAAAGTGATGCCATTATTAGTCTCAGTTTCTCAAAAGAAAGGTGAGATATGCTTCCAGTGCCTATATAGTTCCGTGTCAGGATTGTATTGCCATAGTATGGAGTTACAAAAGGTCTTTGACCACGTGTAACTGTGGTACCCTTGCAGAGACGAGAGCCCTCCATGAGAAGGGGGCTTCAGAACGTTATTCAGAGATCAGTGGTGCTGCAGCTTAGCGCATACTGCTTAGAGAGAGTTATCCATTGACTGGTATTTCTTACAGTTCATTTTTCGGGTAGAACTTTCTTCTCTGGTCTGAGTTTTTTCTTTTGTTGTACAACTTCAATTTGGAAGAGTCATTTGACCATCCAAAGCAAGCTAATATTTGTATATGAATAATGGTAAATACAAATTTTTATAACAAAGAATAGCAGAGAGACAGGACTTAAATCTGGTGTATTCATTTGAATGTGTACATTTAATCATACAAAAGCAATATTCAAATGACAAGATTTAGCTGCGTATCTTAATATTCACAAAGACGTAGATGCTACTTACAACACGTGCTAGGAACATAACCACTAGCAAAGGTTGATTCCTCACCACTATGTCCGTACAGAGCTATCCATTGGGAAGAGTGGGTATCTGCATCCTCCGCTGCTGCGTGTGATGCCATAGGGCACAGAGCCATGGCTGCGCAGACCTCTCGCTTCTTTTATAATCGCAAGGTCAGAAAAGTAACTAGCAATTTAAATAGCGAATGCCATTGTATCAGTAGTTTAGTAAGAATTGGGGAAAAAAGGTGCTTGAGTGCCCTTTTGAGGCAAAACAGGGCAACCTTGAACGTTTGACCCCCCTGAATTTGCTCTGAAGCTCCCGTTTGCACATACTGATAGGTGGTTGTGAAACGCTTGGAGGATGGTTTCAGCTGGCTCCAGCTGCAAGCCAGCTACCAGCGAAGCCATGGACAAATGCAGCTGGACTAGCATTTTTTTGTGTACAGCTCATCAAAAATTGGTCCAGTGTCCTCCTGGCTGTGAGGAAAAGCCTGCACTGCTCCTGTGGGAGCTGAGTTAATTTTGAGGAGAGCTGTTGGTAAGGCACTGTTTCCACAAAATTGGACTTTTGAAATACATCCAACCGCTTTGTTTTCTAGTTTGCTAGAAAACACCGTGACTTACTTTCTTAATGTATATTCGGAGTAATGCTCCATGGGGTTCCACATCCTTCAGCATTTCCCCTTCTGTCTCTGACAATTTTTGTTCCTTCAGTGAGGATGGATTGCCCTTCACCAAACACTGAAATGGAGGGACAGTTGGAATCAAATGGCACTTAGCGTGCATGAGATTTCTTCTTGGAACCTGAGTGTGAAACGGAGATTTTAATGTGGGGCTTTGTAGACTTCTTCGAGCCGCTTAGTTTTCAGACCTGTGTTTGTGAGAATCAGGGATGTATAAGATGTGGAATCATCCAGAAACTTGTTTTCCTGTATCTATGAGTAAAATGTAGTCTCACATGGAAGAGTCAAGAGCCCATACTTGCATGTGGGTATAGGAGAGCTTTGTGCAGAAGCTGAACTTACTTTTTAAAAAGATTCTGTAAAATAGAGCTGAAATTTGCCCTAAAATGGATGTTTGATTTGTTTAGCTTAAGCCTAGATGATGACTACTGTTACAGTATTAACATACTGCCCAAGGCCTCCATAAGGGTCCAACACCTCCGTGTCAGCACAACAAACAGAGATGTTTTCCAAAAAAAACCATTAAAAAGCCTCTGTAATTTAAAACATTGTGAAAACCTTCCTTTGCATTTGTGATGTGTTTAAACTTTAACATCAGGTCTTGCACTAATTTTGCCCAATATCATAACATTACATACCTTCCATATGGAGCCATGGTTGCTTGTTCTTGGTCTGCTTAAACAGATAATACTCCTAAGGAATACAATGGAGGCATTTTTTGCAGCCCTGGGAGAAAGTGATGAGGCTGAAAAATCCTCGCTGTCACTCTAAAACTATTAAAGAAATGAGGTGGTCGTTTAGCCAGGAGTTCCCAGGAACTGCCTTGATGCAACTGGTTCTTCTGAAAGAGAAATCTTTATTTTTGTGGGAGCTTTTTTCCCCCCTTCTCTTGCCCAATAACAACTTATGTATAAATTAAAACTGCCACTACCAGTGGAAATGGTTTACCATTGCCTTGTGCTTCACTCCAGCAGCTGCCTCAGTAACACCTTGGGAATTTCCATGCAGCACTGACAAGTTCACAACGTGCGCATTGCTCCTGCATGCACCAGCAACAGCACTTGTATAGCAAATCTACCGGTCAGCTTTACTCCCAGATGTGTTGCTGTGGAGCCTGTATTTTCTTTTTAGGCTCTACTTAAAAAAGTTAATAGTTAATCTGTCTATTGAGTTCTTAGTAGTAATATAGAAAGTATTTCCGTGCAGTTAAAAACAAATTACTGGAATTACCCGCTATAACACAAGGGCGGCAGACCAAGAAGTGCGGAGCTTTCCACATTCCAGAGCACCTTAGGACCACAAAAACAGATTTTCTGGTATTACTCAGCAACAACATTTCAAACCCATGCAGTAATGGAAAGATGTAATTGTGCCATTTCAAACTTACGGAATAGTGGGAATAGCGAATTGCATAACCAGGCAATTGAAATAAATGGGCTGTGCCCGTGCCTGATCTGTATCGTATAAAAGCTTGTGGAGTAGAATGAAGTCGCATTGTGCCATTCTGTAAACCTGAAACTTTTCTTGCATTTGCTTTTGGTTTTCCTTTTTTAGGAAGAAAAGTTAATTACAAACATCATCTGCCCCCTATCAAAGTCTGTATCATTGCATAGTAAAGGGTGATTAGAGAAGTCTGATCTATTTTTAAAGTCTGACTGTGGCTTCAATTGCTGAAAGAGACAACATCATACTTCTCTAGTCTGTCATTTACAAAACACAAGCTATTGAAGCTAAGGATATGACAGCAGAGAAAAATACAAATTTTGTAACAAGGTGCAGGTATTACATTGTGACAAATAAAAATACATTTCATTAAGTAATAAACTGAGCTTATGTTTTAATCTAATCTTAGTGTCTGAATAGTTTATTATAAGGAAAACCATTAGATAGGGATTAATGCAGTCATATTTAATCATCAGTAAAAGTGAGGCACGTGTTTGTGGCCAGTACACTGTGTGGACAGTGCTTACCGTGTCTGCATATAGCTTTTGGTTTCAAACCTCCTCTTAAAAAAATTACAGTCCGGACTCCTCTGTAGAGTGCTACCTCGGGAAAGTGCTGCTCTACCGTCTCATTGCATTTACTGCCATAAAACCTGCTGTGACAACTGCCCGGACAGTTGTCACTGACTGTAGCCTCAAGTAATTACTGCCACATCCACCCTGTTGGCGGTCCTGTCTGCATGCACATGCAGAGCAAAGGAAAGTGTGATTTTCAGCTGCCGTCTCTCCTGTAACCTGCCGAGTTTCTTGAATGTCAACAGGAGAACTTCCCTCTGACACCCAGCTCCTGGCCGTCCTAGTGCAGGTCAGTAAATAGGCAGCGTGGGTAGCCTTGCCCACAGTCCTGGGTTTTGTTCCATGTCTTAGGCCAGATCGGTATCCTGCCTGGCTTGCTGCCCTGTTTCTGTAGCAAAGGAGTTTTGGTTGTAAGCGTTAAATAGGCCAGTCAGCCCTGCTCATGGGAAGCCCGGCCACAGCCTGTTGCATAGCTAGAAATGGATGTTAACAGTTCCTCCTCATTCACCTGTCTTCCAGGCTAACAAGCTTGGCCTATTCACCTGTAAAACTATTTTTTTTGCTTCCAAGATAATTTATCTGCAAAAGCTGAGCGAGGTCCGTCTGCCCTAGCGCTGTGCTGGGCCAGGCTCTCTGTTCCATGATCCCTGCAGCTGCTTTTCTCATTTTCCCTAATGCAGGTTACTGCCAGCTGCCACCATCTGATGGCATTACTTCAGTGTGAGGAAAGCTTGAGAACTTGCCCCATGAGACAAATACTCAGCAGCAGCGTGTGGCTCTTTTGCCAAGATGTCTGTAGTTGTAGGACCTTCTTCAGCTGGTCATATCAAAGGCTCAGAAACCTATATTAAAAGGCAGAGGTGATCATCACTGGATGTTAGATCCTACAAGAAGGGCTTGAATATGACCATGGTCATGAATTATGAGTAATATGGCACAAACAACAGAGGTAATTTGGGAGCTGCCTAATTAAGGCAGTGCTGAGAGACTCCTGGAATTATACATGATCACCTTGTTTATAGTAGGAAAGCACAAAGACCAGAACTGAATAAAGCTCAGCTGCCATAGGAAGGCTGGTTTGCTTCGCATGAAGTCCATAGCTGTCTCCTACTTTTGGTAACGGTGAGAGTATTTTCAGTGGTGGTACTGGAACTGTGTTACTGTGGTTGCTTCTCGTAACTCTTCCTTTTTGGGTACTTTTTCACAAGAAGTCTCTGTGAGGGAGGCAGGACCTTGTATTTTCCAGCCCTGTTTAAATACATGATTCTTTGTGTGATTTCCAAGCTTATGTAGCCATATGGTTATATATATTGCACTTTGTTAGCTTTATTCTTTTTCCTTATTTTTACACCTTCCTTTGAATTGTCCATTTGCCATTTGCCATCCACCTCTGTTTCCATATTAGTCCCTTTTGATGAGCCTTTTCTTTATTATTGATGTTTCTCAGCTGCTTGAGGAGATCATCTTCCATTTCAAAGCTACACATGGGGATTAATTGCTACCAACCTCGCACTCCAGCTTCGAGATGCAAATTGAGTTTGTGGCAACTACTGTTACTTTGCTCAGCAGATGGGTTCCAAACACCAGTCTCTGGTCACCTGGACCCTGCTTGATCATGGCTGATGTCTCAAGGGCCTGTTGCAGCCATTCCCCAGCGGAACACTGCGGTTCCCCAGGCACAGCCCAGCTGCCCATTGGCAGTAACTCCTCTGACTCACCTTCCTCCTGGGAGAGCGCCGTGTGCTGCTGGCAGTGGAGAGCCAAACGCAGCCTTTTCCTAATCCTCCCTGTTGACAGTGATGTTTGGCTTCTCCGATTTAATCTCGTATGCTCCAAGCTGCTCCCCGTTTTATGGCTGACTCAGTATTTATCTGTTGACTCGGTGCCTGCTGAGATCATTGGTGATCAACTGCTCTGTGAGCCTTAGAACAAAGTTATTGGCAGAAGGCCTTTTTATACCACAGGGGTTTTATATTTGGACCTACAAGTCACAGGGTGGTAGAAGTAGGACCTTGGTGGTGAGCAAGGTCCCTGTAATGGGAGACATTATGTCCCTTTTTTAGGCTTCCAGGCCAGCTCCTCCACGCCCCAGCCCCTGTTGTTTGCCGTTTCCGCTCTTTATGTCCTTCCTGAGCAGCAGAGACCCCCACCACAGGCATGTTTTCTGTGGTACATCTTAACGATTTCCCCTGGAGAAAAGTATTTTTAGAAAATCTGCAACACCTGTTCCGCTTCTGTATTCCTTTTGTGGGGAAATTACAAAATACTTAAAACATGCTTCTAGTTTTGCAAGTCTTTTTCTTGGTCTGGATATAGAACCAGCTACAGTCGCACAAGCTCCATCCTTGGTTAAAGTCCCCAGCTTGCATACCTGAGAAAACCACAGTAGCTGGGTGGAGAAAGTACAGTCTCCACAACTAAATTGCAAGCTGATTTAATTAGGACAGATTTATTAGGGAGACTTTTATGACAGTTTTCACCTTTGGCAATAATCTAATAGGCAGCACAGCAGAGAGCATGGGGCTGCATAAAACCCCGAGCACAGCCTGGGATGGAGGGAGGCTGCAGTGGGTCATCCTCAGGTCCATGTCAGCATCTCTCTTCCCGGCCCAGGAAGATGGGCAATGGTCCTGGCCCACTTCTGCTGTTTCTTTCCAGCATTTGTTCATATACAGTGTGCTTTCCCCTAGCAGCCTTTTTTTTTTTTTGCATTAGTGGCCTTATACAGTTCCTGCTGTATACAAAGATGTACCCCATCTTTTTTTTTTTTTTAATTGATGCCTGTTTGGGGGGTCCTTTACAGTCTCCTTAGTTTTTCAGCTGCCCACTCACTGCTCAACTGTACCTTTGCATTCCTGTTTTTCCCCTTGGTGCAGCTCTCAGTGGAAGCTGGCAGCTGTCTGGGTCATCTGCTCTCCCAGAGGATGCAAGTTGGAGACGGCAGAGAGAACTGCTGCAAGGGCTACACGGGGGCCTGATCTGAGGGTGACACCTCAGCAGAAGCTGTTAGTTAAGTCATGGTCTCAGCCCTGAGCATGGCAAGTTATAAAAGCCTGACTGGGAACTGAACCCCTGTTGCCCTAAGACAGCAATAAACTAAGTATATTTATCACCTGCTGCTCATACTTCCACATCTTCTCCTTCTAAAGCCCATGATTTTGGCTGTTATTTTAACTGTCTGCTTGGTCATGAGCTTTGTTCCTTTTTGTGGACGTGGAGACCATCTTCACATACTTACCTACACTCTTGGGTTCAATGCTTATGAAATAGATTAAAAATTTATTTTTCAAGCTTTTACAAGATTGTACGAAGTTCATCCTAGATGAAAATAGAAGCATCAAAGAGAGTTTGATCCACAGCTTGAATTCAAAACCAACTTCCTAAGTGTAAATTAAGCAACCAAGCAAGCTATTTAGAGTGGTTGCAAAGGTCTTTGAGTTCTTTTAGCGAAGGTTAGATACACATCTCTTGGAGATGATGCAGATAATAGTACAAATCAGAAACCCTTCATCCCTATAAACATGCAAATTACAAACAATTAAAATATACAACATTGCCTAATTCTTAATATAAGCATACACCCAAAGCTCATGCAGCCAGCAATTAGTTTGTCTAACAAAGAGACCAAGAGGAAGACCAAGAAAAAGGTGGGGTGACACTTGATCACAGTAAGTAAAGGCTAGCTCTGAGAGGGTGGTTTCCAAAAGAGTATTTGGGGAACATTTCAGGTCACCGTAAGAAAAATAAAAAGCTTACTGTAAACAACAAGACAAATATTCAAGGAATTGATCCAAGACAAGAGTGGTGATGGGCATCGTAGAAAGGTGTAAGCAAACGTGGTAAAGCTATGCAAGCAATACCATAAAATCATTAGAAAGGTATGAATGAGCCAGGGCTGGTGAGACATCACCATTGCATAAAGTAGTGAAGAAATCATCAAGAGCGGATACTCATCCTTTTAGAAAGGGGAAGTCATGAAGGAAATGGGAAATAAAGTCAAGACACAGGAATGTAGGCCAGTAACAGTAGTCATAAGGGAACCAACGCTGTGAAGGTGCAGGGACTGTGGAAGGAGTGCTGGGATGAAGGACCAAACTGCACAGTCCATCCCAGCGTAAGCACCGGTGTGTTGAAATAACCAGGGAGCTTGTCAGGAGAGACCAGTGTCAACACTGAGGCTGTGACAGATGAGGGAACGGAAAGAGGGAATGGCTCCAGGGCAGGACATGGCAGTGCAACCAGTGGGAGAAGGCCACTGAAGCATCAGAAGAGCTCTCCAAAACCAGGCAGAGTGCAGAGGTACTGACTGGCAGGTTTCACTGCACTTTCCTGGTCTTGTGGAGGGTCACCTCAATGCTTCCTTAGTATTGAAAGAAGCCTTTGGTGAAAGCAGCTGTCAGTGGATTCACATCGGTTTAAAGGCTGCAAGGAAGAGCAGGTCACCTTCAACAGCTGGGCAGGGAGCTGGCGATGCCATGGGCTGGTCATGCTCATTCCTTGCAAAAGGCTTCTGCTTGAGGATGCAGCATCTTACAGGGAAAGCAATAAATCATGCAGACACTCAAATGACAACACTGTCTTAAAAAAATTTTTTTAAAAATGTGATTGCAGTTTCCCAAGAACTGGCAAACCTTTAGGCTGCTGTTTGAGGTCAAGTGCTAATGGCAGCCAAGGAGTTTTGGAGTTCCTGTGCTTGTCATTTTCATGAGCAAAGATTTAGCATTTTGGGTCTGGGAGAGGTATTCCCGTGGAAGATCTGAATGCTGTTCCTTGGTCAGTGCAGGTAACACAGTATAAAAAGCAGTCATATTTAAATTAGTGACAATACCCTCCATTACCCTGCAAACACTGGTTTTGCCAGCTTGGATTTACAGCCTCTTACCTCCAATGTTTTCAACTAAGGCAAAGGGCAAAATGTTGCCATGCAGCAGCAGGAGTTACTGAAGAACAGGTAGATGCCACGTTCGCAGGAGCTGGCCTCTGCACCACTGACTCCTCCATGGATGATGGCAAATGGAGATGTGGCTCAGCCACCTCTGCTGAACAGACACTGGTACATGGAACCATTCTTTGAGCCTTTCTTTGCTCCCAAAGTGCAAATGGGTGTGTGACAGGCTCATGGGTGTCATTCCGCAGAGCGAGGATGGCTGCAGCAGGCAGCAGGCTGGGTAAGTTAGAACTGTACATTTGAAGAAGCCCTGCAGGTTAAAAGGATTGGTTGTAACACAAATAAAGAGAGCATGCTGGGAGATAAAGGTACACGGTGGGCTACAGCTGAAAAGGTTATAGAGGTGATACGTAAAGAATGTCTTGAATTAATCACTTCCCTTGTGCATGTATTTATGTTTTGCGAATCATTATCCCTTAGCAACCTATGTTGTCCTTTTTATTTTTTATAGATTTAGACTGTTTCCTGGGGTGGTTATCTCAGTCTGGCTCAGCAAATGTAAAACAGTATCTCATTTAACATTGTCTGTAAGTAGATGGAAATAGTTGGCTCCAGATGCGTTATTAATTGCATTTAGAGAATTAACATGGTTTAGATCATAGAAAGTGGGGCATACTTGGTGTTCAACACTTTCTTATAGAGCCGTAATCCATGTTTAGCTTTATGGATTTTATCAAATGCTTGTTCAAGCCAAGTTACGACTCTTGCCAAGAATACTTAATGCCGCATTTCAGGCAATGAAATGTAAACCAGGGAGGGAGCTGGCAGGATTGCTGGGGCCCCGCTCTGCACCGAGGCACTCCTCGCTGCCAGGGAGCCCTGCAGGACCCCTGCCCACAGGCACCCTCGGCACAGGGAAACATCACGGGGAGTTTTGTCTAAGGACTTTTGAAAAATCTCTCTGGAAAGGGATTTTCCAGCCTCTCCCCACGCTCCACACCTTGTTCATCTTGGAAATGTTCCCTAGTAGCCAGTCAAAACACTCTTCGTTGCAGAAGGAAAACTGATTTCTTCATGCCGTTGTCTCCACAGATAATAAAAAATCATCATCTCCTCAAAGAGGTTTTGTGTGTTAGAGAATTGTTTCCATCTTTATTCCTCGTACTCTTTTCTTCAGCTAAACGAGCCAAGTTCCCTGGTTTTTCCTCTTGAATCCCTTGGTCTGTATTTCTCCTAACTCTTGTGCTACTTGAATGCTTCTCACTTTGTCCAGATCTGCAAGCCCTGTATCCAGACCAGGACCCAGCACTCCAGATAATTCATTCAAAGATCTGAGCATACATTAAATCACACCAAATCAATGCTTTGCTTCTGTGTTAGAGGAGTGAAGATAACACTTGTCTTCTCCCAGTCCTTCTCAGACCAATTTGCTGCCATGCCAGGGTGACCCACACTGGGCTCGGTGGTGACCCCAGCCGACCTCCAGCACATGTAGACCTGCCTGCACCTATTGCCCTTGCTCTTGCATGCTGGTATTTTCACCCCTGTCCAGATGAGGAGAGCAGGAATGGGTGGGCAGTGGATGATAGGTGGTTTTGTCCTTCTTCCCCTGAAATCTGCTGCCTGGCACTTGTGGCTGGCATGGAGGGAAGCCTTGGCTGGGCTGTGGGTCACCCTCCGCTCCTGCTCCCTCCCCGAGGTGAGGTGGGAGCTGCGTGTTCCCTGCCAGCTGCAAGCTGCAGCCAAGGGCTTGGCCCCACGCTTGTGGGGAAAAACATCATCCCTTGCTGTGCATATCCACAAACATGGCCCCACTTGGAGCAATGCTGCCTTCACATTTTTCTGGCAGATGAGCCCTGCACTCCTCTGTGTCACCACTGGCAGTGGACACCTTCTGACGCCTCACTGCACAGGCTAACAAACAGCCTCGCCGTGAAGGATTTCATCATTAAAGATGGGTCAGAAAGTCTGAAGAAAAATAGCGATTGTCTCATGACACTGTAATACCCGATGGAGAGCTGAGATAATACAGGTCTGCAGTGTGGGCATTTACTGCAGAAAGCTACAGTTCCTGTCCTGATTAATAGCAAAGACATCTTAAACACACTATGTCATTTTGCTGACAGCTGCATTAATGCCAGAGATACAGAGCCAAAGGTAGAAGTGAACTGAGGAATTAAGCATTTGATAGCTTTTAAGTGTTAAAAACAACATGAGTATGGTCATAGCATTTCACTGGGTGTTCCCTTTAATGCCTGAGCCTCTCAAACCCACAAGCTATCCACGGAGAGATGCTCTCCACTGGTGTCTGTCCATGCTCCAGCTGTGTGTGGGGCAGGATGGACCCTGCTGGGGCTGTGCTGGACACACCAAGCACCACTCTGGTACTGCCAGCTCAGGGGCATCAAACAATCAGCAGCCTCGTGCAGAAATCATGTGAGTTTTTATTGTCAAGAACACTTCTTATTAGTTATTAGTTGGGTATTTTTAGTTAGTTCTTTTTATTAGAGCACCTGGCTGCTTTAAGATCACTTTTTGTTTCTTCTATCCACAATCCACAGGATTATGGATGTACTACGGGAGCTGGTTTTGATTTGACATCTTCTGATTGCTTGTGTTGTTTGAAGAGCTTTTCACATACTCCAGGCGACCCAAGCAGCCCTGGCTTTTCAAAAAGGGCACCTGTCATCAGCCAGCACTTGTAAAATCCTGCAAACCCATGAATAGCATTGCATGGCCGTGCCTTGGGCTTCGCTTGGCATTTGTAAATAATTTTGAGACGGTTCTGTATTAAGGTGCTGTGCAAGAAATGCCAGTTCTCATTCCGCAGTGGTATTTTCTGGTTGTTTCTTTTCTATGCAAAACCTAAGCCCTCCCCATGTATGAAGGGGAGGGGAGACCCCCATGCAGCATCTCTGAGGAAGAGGAGGCTTTCATCTCCCTGCCCTCTGCTCCATCAAGCAGCAGTCCTTCTCTCCTGTTCACTGGAGCTGCAGGGACCTGCCAAGGTGGCACGTAGTGAAGCCACCCTGGCGCTAACTAGGCCAGTCTGGGGCCATTAGTCATCGGCTCATCCCATGCCTCATTGCCTGCGCCCTGAACAGACGTGTTCAGCTGCCTTTATGTAACCCCCACCGAAGAGCAGGCTGGTGCCGGGGGGCGGCCGCTGCACCCACTGCACCCGCTGCCCACCATCGCCCACCACCCCGGTGCCCATCAGAGGCCTTGTGCTTTGAGTGACTTTGAAGGCTGCCAAGAGAAAGCAGAGCTGCCCGTGAGTTGGGTGCAGGAGGACCTGCCGCGGTGGTGCTGGCCCGGAGCTGAAAAGCCCACCGGGCTGGTAGGGCTGGCCCTCTCCTCCCGCTCTCCTGGCTGGGGCTGCACCACTGGGATAGAGGGTCACTGTCAGGTTTTGTGTCAGAGGAGGTTGGGGGTGGGCCTCAGCCCCCTCCTGGCCCACCAGCCTGCAGGCTCATCCCCATCTCAAACCAACAGTCCTGGTGGTTTTTTAACAACCGTGAGGGATTCAGTTTGATCTAATCCCCTGTGCAGCCAGCAAGCAAGTTCTTATCTTGACTTAACCTACAGGTAGAGCAACTCTGGTCACACTGCTGGCATATTTCAGGGGTTTATGTCCACACCCCTGTGGCGTACGCGCTCCAGTATCCCTCAGGTAGTCTTTCATCATCGGTTATGCTTCAGGACTTTGCAATCAGATACAGTTATCTGAGAAACAGAGAGAAATACTTACCAAAATGAAATTTAAAGGGGAAAATGGGGAAGAAAGAAAGGAGGAGAAAAGAACTGAAAATGGAAACTCAACGTTATTTGAAATACGCAGTGATGTTTGTTAGAAAATGAATTGTTTTCACTTTTTTTGCGCATTGGCAGTTCTATATGTGAAGATTTATCTCATGCAATATATTCTTTGCCTTCTGGTTTGCACAGTAATTTGATTTTTAATGTATTTGTTTCTTTCCTGTCCCACATGTTTAGCTCCTGCTAATGCTGAAAGAGGTTGTTGGCAAAGTCCTCAAGAGAACTTGGATTATGATGAGCTGGGGATGTTAGAAGTCCAGTTCTGAATAACATTTCTACATTTTTACTGTTTTTCAGTAAATACCCAGTAATTCTTTCCCAGAGTTTCCTCTTATGGGATGTTGCCTTGGCTATGATCCACAGGGCATGGCTGACATCTGGGTACAGGTCACTGAGCGGAGCTGTTACCACACACCGAGATACCCCTGCGTGCAGATGACCAAACCCAAATACCATCCACCTGCCAAAGCAGCCCATTAGGCCAAGGAACACTCCTTCCTGAGGACCCTTCAGTCCTTGTATGAGAAAACAAGACCTTGGCTACTCCTGTGGCCATAGATTTGGGCAGAGCACCTCAGTGACCTTGTGTTCTTCTACCAAACTCTTTGGGGATGGCTGATGACATCATCTGTCCACCTGATGTCCTAGTGGGAGGCTATGGAGAAGCTGCTAAAACCAACAGCTTATTAGACCATCACCATCTATCACCATCTCTGCGTGTCAGCAGGGGGGTTAGGTGGGATAAACCCCGCTGGGGTTTCCTGCAGCCACACAGCTCAGGGTGGGACACACAGCGACAGAATTTCTAATCGCATTTTTCTCATAACTGAGGAGCGGAGAAAAAGAAAGAGTGATAAAACCTGAGTGGTCTTGTGGAGAAGGTGCCTGAAGACACGGGTTTGTGTGTCACAGACCTGTCTCTTTGTCCTGTGCTGATGGCTGCTTGACATTAGGACACTCAGATTGGCCCCTCCATGGTCTGGAATGGAAATTTCTGCTTCCCTGATGGCAGATTCATCTGGTTAATCACCGTGAGCTTCTCTGAGCTCCAGAAATGGAAAGCTGCATCAAAACTCAAGTGTTGTTACTGTTGGTACTGTCCACAGCCCTGTGGGATTCAAATGGGATTTCTGCCCTCTGCAAAAGTTGTTCATCTGGCTCTTCTGGACACACCCTGACTTGTGACTGCCATCTCAACACTTAATGAAGGGGTTAATGGACATCACCTCCTCCTCCTTGCTCAGTGTGGTTGTAATGGCAGCCTGGACCCTTCAGGGAGGAAAAGCAGGAATGGATCTCCTTTACAACACTAAAATGTGTTCCTGAAATTCATGCAGTTGCCTTGTGAATGTCTGGTGTGGCATGGGTTATAGAAACATTTTTGTGGACATAGAAACTGTGAAAAAGTACCTACTAATTATGTTGCAAAGACCATGCATTGCAAACTTGGGAAAGTATGTTAGGCAGCATGAATTTTGCCCTTAAGCAAGAAGTAATATGTGAATTACTTCTTAAAATTAGTATCCCATGCTTGTTGGGATTTGTTTTTTCATTAAGTTCCTTTGCTACCTCCTCAGCACGTATATGTTTGACATGTATTATTATTCTTTCAATTACTGCACACTTTCTACCAGGCCTGCAGGGATCAGGGTTCTCTGTACTAGGTTTTTTGCTTTGGCAGATTGCAACCTGCAAGACAAAAGCTGTCAATGAGAACTGTGAGCACTCCAGAGCAGTCTGAAAACATGTAGGTACCTGCTCAGTGGCACCACCAGCCCCCAGCCAGCTAGTGCCGAGGTGAAAGTGTTACCCTGACTTTGCAAAGGGGGAAGAGGTCAAATCAAGGTGAGACTTCAGTAGCTCATGTAAAATTTTCCTTCTTAACTCATGTCAGAGGGTCCCCTAAGGAAAAGGCCCGGGGAACACTTGTTCTCTGGGGTTGGGCTGGGAAATGGCGCAGGGAAGCCCAGCAGATGTATTTGGGAATCCCCAAGATTTCCCCAAAGGATTTGGAAGACCTGTACATTCACAATGAGGTCGATGGGTGGGAGGCGATATGTGTCACGACAAAGCCACGGAGGCATGCAAAACACAAGCCGGTCTGATTCCCTCTCCTCCATGAGCTTTACTATATGCTGCTGAGATGGATTTGCAGGCAAAGTGCTTAGCGCAGAGAGGGCCTGAGAGCCCTCAGAGATGGGGAAAATTCTGACAGTTCAGAGTTTGGGCTTTATTTGGATAGTATCCGCTTCAGAAAGGCTGTTTTCAGGATAAATATTTATTAAAAAAACAGAAGAAAAGGAAAACAGAACAGGCTTCTTGAGGGAGTAGCAGAAGTAGAAGGGTAGCTCTTGGACACTGACAGAGGAAGACTCCAGGCAGCAAGCCAGCAAGATGAGAAAATATTTTCTATCCCTTCTCAGCCTGTTACATGGTCCAGAGGTCACACAAGCAACTGCAGTCCTGTCACTGACCTAGCAATTGCCTACGTAAGCCGTGGCTCTGCATCCCAGGAGAATGCGGGGTCTCGCCTCCAGGAGGGACCCTCAAGTGGTTGCAGCAGGCTGGGTCTCGGGCAGCTGAGTAAGGCTGGTCCTGGGAGGGTATGGGCCATGCTGGGAAACATCACAGAAGCACCTGCACAAACCAAAACTCTCTGGATGTCTGTGCCTCACATCTCTCCTTTCTGCTGGCATTCGAGATGCAGATTTCATGCACAGGACTCATCTCTCATAAAGGCAGGGAAAGAGCAGTTACTTACCTCTGCCTTGTTCTCTGCTTTTGTTAGTTACTAAATAATTTTGGTTTACAGGTAGGCAGTGACTTTTATTTTCTTATTGGTGCAGTTATTTTTGGTTGAAGAAAGGGCAGAGTTGTATATGAAGTACCAGGTAAAGGAGTCCCTGATGTTCAAGGCCCTGGTGATGGCAAACATACTGGAAGAGAGAACTCCTCTGCTCACATAAAATACAGGAGGCTTTAACAAAAAAGTCTCAGGTTTCTCTTTTGAAAATTCAGAATCCACTAGAGTCTCTTAAACCAAGAAATATGCATCCATGGGAAGGGAGTGCCAGTAATAACAGGCCTGCACTCACATTCAGAGGTAAAAGAGAAACAAGCAGCAGGTTCCCCTGAGGGAAAGGGTATTCTGGAAGCTAAACAGAAATGTTTATAGTTAAGAGTTATAGTGAGAGCTGAAAGGCTTCCTGGGCACGCTGGCTTCACTCTCATATCCTAGGTGGCACAGGGAAACAGCCCATCAAAGAACTTGCTTTCTGCAGCTGTATCTACTACAGGGAGGTGGAGGAAACACCAGAACAAGGAGGTGGGTAAATGTGGACAGGTCCTGCTCTCCAAAATTCCTGGTGGGGATTGTTTACTTGTTCTTTCTGTGCAGAAGACTTGTTTCTCAAGAGCTGAAGTCTTCGCCTGCCGTAGTTGAAAACAACTACTATTACAGCATTTTCTTTGTTATATTTAAGGCAATTCACACAAAAATGAAGCAGTCTTGAGTTTGATGTGAGTCATCCTTTACATACCAATCAGCCCTTTCGTTCTCATTTCTGAATTTGAATTGTTCTGTTAAACTTGCATTTAAGACCTTTCTGTAATGTGACTTTTGGTTTGACACCAGATATAAATAATTATCCTGCTCTGATAACATCTATGTCCTATAAGTACTGCTCCTGCAAATGTGCCGTGTAACCCACACATGCATCGATCTTAAATTAAAAGACAGCATCCAAATCTGAGTCACTTCTTCTACACGTTATTAAGTGTCCATTTTGGTTAAGCTGGCTGTGGTTGCCAATCCCATCTAATACCTGCCCTTCCCTGTTTTCTAGACTTTCTATCCTCCTGACAGAGGACTGCATAGATGACCAGAGCACAGTCTAACATACCTTTGTGTTTGCATTTCCCTTGGCTTTCATATGGATTTTGTCTTCATATCTTTTGTCAGAGATACTATGGTGTCCCCATTCAGCTGATGGTCTCCCCTCTCACCCATCCCTCCAATCCCAGACAAGACAAGTGGCTGAAAATCTTGCATGGAGAAGCTGAACTCAATAGTCCAAACCAAATGTCCTGGCTCTGCTGGGTGGAGAAAAATCTACAACAAAAACAAATCTGGTTTCATGGCTAAAAGGCAAATCTTTCCTCTCTTGCAGCCATGAGAGAACCTGAATGTGGTGGGAAGAAAACAGTTCTGCTGCATGGGGAGAGGCAAAGAAGAGCACAAGGCACTTTCCAAAGTGCAACCTTACTTCTTCACTCTACACAGCAAGGCAGGAAGACCCTGTGCTGGGAGGACACCTGGGAGGCTGGAGGTTTGGAGACTGCAGCCAGGCCCTGTTATCTCTAACCGCATGGACTGCTGAGTGCCAGAATTGCAGAGATGTTAGCCAGTTCATACTACAAAGGGGATGACTTGCAGGACAATATAAACAGGAGCCCATTCATCGCTGGGCTGAATGTTGGGATAAATGGGAAGACTCCTTCCTTGGGTGGCAAACCGGTTTGCTGGATGACAAAGAAAGATGTTCTCCTGTAACATAAACGTGTCTAGCAAAGACTCAATGGGGATCTTTAAGTGTCATGAGACAACAAGGCTTCCCATAATCTGAGTCAGCTCTGTAATCCCCACACCGTAAATTACCACACAGACGTGCACCCAAAGCAGCAGAAAAAAATTGAGATTGCATCCCTCGGAGGCCATGGGTGCTCCACAGACCTTCCTGCTGCTCCAGAAAATAACATCATCATGCCAAACCAGGAAAAGCAGAGGGTGTGACTGTCCTGCATTGCCCAACCTCTGCCCACTCAGCTGACATCTGCTTGGCCACATGGGTGGAGAAGAGAGGGGAGGGCTGGCTAGGCACTGGGATGGGGCAGCATGTTGGCATGTTAGGCCAGCTGCTAGGAGCAGCTGTAGCCTGGGGTGGTTTCTGATGGTGTGTGCTGTCCCCAGGTGTAATCCTGACTGCAGTGTCTGATGGGAGACACTGACTAAGCAGAGACCATCCTGTTCTACTGAGCAGGTGTTAGATGAGCCGCACTCACGGGCCACTGAAATTCAATATTGTTGGCTGAATGAAAACCCTTAGATAATACTAATGGGCTCAGTGGACAGGCCAGAAAGATGCGAATGGTCACTGGCTGATCTCAGCATCCTCTCTCTGAACAGTAGCCCACATGCTTCAGGGGATGGAGGACACCCCATGGAATTTCTGTAATGACCTCCTACAGTGTGAGCGGTATATTTCTTACCTCTTCAGGCAGGATTTCATAAAGGCCATGAAGTATGAATTGTATCTGACCAAGTTAAAGAGAGACTATGATTTTAACCAGGACGATTCTGACAAGACTGGGTCAACTACCCTGGTCCATCCACCTGGGGATCCTGCATCAGAGGAGAGATTATCTCAGTGGCTTTGATTGATGGGGACTGAGGATCACCACAGAGGGATGAGAGCTGGGAAGAACCCTTCCTCCTTTCTCTTCCTGCAGGGCCTGGCAGCCCAACTTAGTCATTCTTTCCTGAGAGGAAGAGGGAAGGTCTGTGAAGACCTTCAGTAGTCACTCCATCTGCACACCTTAAGTCTTTCTAAAGTTACGCAAGTGTTGGGGCTGGGGACAACAGTGCCTGAGCTGAAAAATACTGCTAGCTTTCTGCTCAGCCTATATCTACGTTGCGGAGTCCAGTTTACTCAGCTTGTGTAAGGAGTGTTTTGTTAAAGCATTTCACTTTTGAAATGCTTCTGTGAGCACGTGCTGGGAATGGGTCCTGTTCAAATCCAGTGGCTGACACAGCAAAATCTTGCACGTGATTGTTGTAAATCACTAATTCAAAGTCACTATCTATTTGGGTAACTCATGGCAACCCGTTACTCGTTTGCCACTGCTTGTTGAGCTGCTTCGATAATCAAAATACTTGTGAGAACAGGGGAAAACTCTTGTTCTTGACCTAAAAGGTGTAAAGAGCAGTTACACATCCCAAGTGAGCAGCAGCAAGGCATGTGGGAGGACAGGGAGAGGACTTGGGAGGGTAAGAGCCATGAGACCTCCTGGAGCCTCAGTCACACCAACCTCATCATGGTCAAAACCAACACTTTCTTGAAAGGCTCTTACCTGCTTTCTCATTTCATTGGTAAGGTGTAAGGGAGGTAAGGGAGGAACAGAACGTGAATTTTATTCTTTTTAATAGCTGCTAAGGCAAAAGCCCTTGCCATGTTTTGGAAGCTCAACACTCCTTAAGATAGCGACAACATAGGAGGCTTGGCCCAGCTGTCCAGGGGGAGCTGGGAAGCTCCTTTTTCATTGCAGAAGTCTGGGAATGAGAAACAACTTAATGGGGAATTTTTCCTTTAAGTCATGAGCAAAAATGTGAATTACTGCTGAGATTTCCGTTCTGCACCAGTAGGAAGCCATTTTTCTACTCTGGCCAAAGATGTTAAGGAATATTTGGCATATGAGGACAGTGGTGACTTTGTGCATTTCTATCGCATGGGCTTGAGACTGATGCCATTTGCTGATGTAGGGTTTGATTCTGCAGACATGTAAGTAGATGAATACCTGTGGGTCCAGATTGTCCCTTTGAATGATTTTGTGGACATACAAAGACACCCAGACCCTTATAGCCCCAGGGTCATGAGGGAAAATGCCCACCTGGAGCTCTGAAGATTGACATTAGTTGTGACACTTCCAATAGGAAGCTGTATAATAACATTAGATATGATCATTTACAAAGTTAAAATGCCAATGTAATTGATGATATTTGAAGCTATTTTCTTATGACTAACTGTACATCTGGAAGCTGCAGTTACCAACTGGTGGGGCAAAGTCAGAGGCCCATAAACACACTCTAACCATAATAATCTTTTTTGTCAATAGAAAGCATGGCCTTTCATGGCTGAAACATCCAGAAATGAAACATAAATGAAAGCAGTCACACTATGTAATTATGCAGTTTCTATACAAAGCCATGGAAGGAAGACAGTGAAGCATTTGAAAGAGCTAAGTTATTTGGGAGCTTTGCATCTAATTCATTGTGGCTCTTCCTTTGCATTTTGTAAGCTCCCGCATACATTGTGTCTCTAAGGATAAATTCTGCAGACCTTTATCAGCTCGCATTTAAGCATTACTTTAACAGAGCCTCTGTCCTGCAGAATATGGTTTATTGTTCTTTGCACAGCTGCATAAAACACCGTAAACATTTAACAGCAAATAATGTTGGAGTAGGGGAAAAAAAAAAAAAAGGCAAATCTTCAGAGGAAGACCAGTTTTTTTGTGGTATGCCTGGATGCTGACACAGTGAAGTAGCTGAATTAGAGGGTTGTACATGTTCACTCTGCCTGACTGAGCCAGTAAGGAAATGGACAGTTGGTGTATTTATATAGCTCTGTATTTATGTATTCTTGCCCAGGTTCATGTCTCTTACTGTCTGACAAATAGGAGCAGATGCAAATGGTTAAACTCCTTTGCTCAAACCCTGTTGTTATCTATATCCAGCAGCGTTCACTCAGCTCTTCCAGATGTAGATAGCATATGGCTTCTTGGCTTTTGCTGTTGGGGTGAGGGAGGGGTGTGTGTATGTGTGTAAGGAATGTGAGATCAAGCTAATTTAATTTTCTATGACCTACACAGAACACCCTGGCCTACCCCCTGAAATGTTGCCTCTACAAGGTGCCCCCGGTAGGGCCTTTCTTGCTCCTCAGAAGTTGGCCTTCTTTCAGAAGAGTCTAATAATACTTTCCAGATTAGGGGTATTCAACCACCCCTGCCCAGAGTCAGAGAAGATAATTATCAACATGATTTAACTGGAAAATTTTCAGGTCTTGAACATACTGGGGTGACATTTGCAGATGGTATTGTTGGTATGTACGGGAGGAATGGGTTTTTTTTGTTAATACCTAAGGTAATGCGTGTAGGATTGGGCCTTTTTGGGTTGCTGTATAAGGGTTGACATGTTAGTAGGTGTCCTGTGTTTAGAAATATAATTTGGCATAGACATTACTAAGGAAAGCCAGAAGGATGCTGCAGTAGAAAAGGATGTTGCTGAAAACTGTTGTTGCTGCTGCTGCTTAGCATAAGAGGAGATCCCACAGCTCTGGAGACATGGGGTGAAACCACACACTCACCCAGTGCTCCTGATTCCCATCAGGGCAATTCAGAGAAACATCTTGTCCTTCACCACAGCTCTGTGATTTGAAAAAGGATGAAGAGAGAGGAAGCAAGAAAAGTCTTCAGATTTCCATATGCAGGGGAAAAAAAAACCTCGGCTGTCTCCCAGTGCATAACCAGTACTGCCTTTCACAACTGCATCGTGATGAGATCTCACAATGCACTGTGCAAGGAAGCAACACCCCATGACCCAGTCCATGCACCAGGTTGTGCCTGCACACTGTGGAAGGTGGCACAACCATTCCAGGTGACAGGGTGACCTCTCTGAGCTACATACCACCCACGTGAAAGGGAAGAACCATGTCACCATGCAGCAGACAACAACTCTTCCCTGCATGCAAGTGCATCAAAATGGTTACATCTGATTTTTTTGTTTGTTTCTCAGTTTGAGATAAAACCATTTCCATAAATAATCTTGTGAAACTTTTGGGGTTTTTATCTCTGTCCATGACTTTAATAGAGCACATTGACGTCATGATAATTACATCAATGCAACCAATGAAAACCTCCGATAACCCTGCAGCAAGGTGACTTGCACATTAGCTTCATTAGCAATTTCTGAAGGAAGTGCAGGGTGCTTGGTATCAGTGTTTTCCCCAAAAGAAAGTCTCTGAAGTCTTTGAAGTGCAGTATGGGTCTGGAAAAGGAACCAACTTTAGACTGTCATTAACATTTTAGAGAAGAACAAAATACTTCACACCAAATAAAGGTAAAAGGCCATAAACACTTTCTTTATGTTAACCATATATGCAGCTATTGTTCTTGCCACAGGGGTGCTTTGCAAGCACAAATGGAAAGGAAGGCAGAATGTACATTAAAGGGCAGTCCCCATTTCTCTTTCTTAACATCTACTCTACACTATAAAAAGCCTCAAGCATTCATATTTTGTATATATCAGCTCAGTGAATGGAACTATTATCAGAAAGATGCTTTACCAAATGCAGAAGATGGAAGATGTCAAGAAGAGTCTGACACCCGCTAATTCTAGAGCTAATTTTAATGTTATTTTAATTACAATCACGGAGAATGGAATTAAGAGTCTGTGGCCCAGTCCTGTTCTCGTAACATTTTATGAGAGGTTTGGCACCAGTTTTCATGAGAACAGGGCTGGGTGTCATACCTTCATCTACTAGTAATGCAAGAGGTTTTGCCAGTATCTGTATTATCTGTAAAGTCAGATGGCCTTTGTAAATCAAGCAAGTGAGCTGAAGCCAGCAATAGGAGGACCTGCAAAGATGAATTCAAAGCGAGTGCCTTATGTAGGGAAGAGATAGGATGTTAGAGGAATGGGAATATGACTGTGTTGCATTAACTAGAGTATACGGAAGCTGTGTTTCCTGCTCTGCCTACCGTGCTGGATCTTCCTTCAAGAACCATGCTCAGGTTCAGGAGCCTGTAAGAAAAAGAAACAAACTGAAATTCATTTCTAGCTGAAGGAAAAACAGGTTTTGATGAAAAGGAAACTTGTGTGGCCGATTTAAAAAAAAACCAACAAAACAAACACCAAATACTCAGCTCTCCCAAAGTATCTTCCAAGGTTTTTAGGTATTTGAAATCAGTGAAGTCTTGCATATGAAAACCAGAAGGGTCTGAACAAAAATGACCTATGAATACAATGAAACAAAGAGATCCAGAGGAAGGAGGGGCAACACACCCTGAATGTGTTCCCAGGAATACAGAACCCAGCTGTCAGTTGATCACTGAGTGATGGGGATTACACTGGAGAGACAAGCAATCCTTGCTGCACTTTCTTCCAAGGCACAACAAAAAGACAATGTGGGTGAATACTGAGAGTGAAGGTGGGCCAGAAAGGATGATGTGGCCAATGAGGCCTGGTCAATGCAAAGCCAGGAGGGATGTAGGCTCACACAAGACGTTGTGCACACTGGACTGACAGCACAGGTAGGGCTGACTTCACCTGTATGCACTGAACTGAAGTGGCTGAGGGGAAGCCTGGGCTCATGGTGTTCATTAGCACAGATGCAGACCTACAACTTGACACACCTACTTTGAAAAACAGTAATTCTCTGCTTGCAGAAGATGCCTACTCCTAGCATTGACATCAAATGGACAGTGGAGCAGAACAGCATAGAAAAGAGGACAAGATATAGCTATATCTCATGTTTCTACCGAATGAAGACAGGGAAATACAGAGGGATAAGTGAAAGAGATCTGGGGAGATTAGAGAATGAAGTGAGAGCCAGAAAGTGCAGGGTCACTGAGAAACCTGAACCATCATCAGAACATTTTAGGTGCAAACAAAAGGCTAGAGTATGAGATAAGGTGCAATCAGAGAAGATATCCTTACAGGGGACACAGAAATCTCAAAGGAAGTAAATGGATCCAGGGCAGGGAAAGAAGAAAGCAGAGCCAAGAGTCTAGATGACGCTAGGTAACACACAACAAGGGGAGAGGCTTCTGGATGATACTTTAAAGGAACAGAAAACTGGGTACAGGCAAGTAGTGAAATCAAAGACAAGTGCTGCTGCCTGTGTAGGATTGCTAGACAGAATAGGATAAAAAAATCCCATTATAGGAAGGGTACTCTGGGACACATGGAGCAAGTGAAACGCAAAGCCTTTGGGGGAGCTCAGGAGCAGATTTAGAGGAATCAGCAGGGAGGGTTACTGGGGGACACAGTGGTGAGAACTCCGGGAGGAAAGCTGGAGGCAAGCCCAGGGCTAAAGCCAGGGAAAAGCAGAGGAGAACAGAGAGGGGAGAGGAGGATGAACAAGAGAAGCTCCTTAGGTTGGGGAATAGCTACAAGAACAGTATGAAGAAGCAGGAAGGGAACAGAGGAAACAGCTAGAGGAGATCAGAGACCAGGTCTAAGGAGAAGAGCCGGTTGGTATAGGGGAAGGGGCAGAGGTAGACTGCAGGGGTTAGGAGCCATGAGCCATGCTAGCAGCTGGCAGCAGGAGCTCGCTTATTCAGCAAGTCAGGCAGCAATTAATTAAATCAAGTTAAGCAGTTATCAGTCGGTTAAATCAGGTAACAATGACTCAATTAAGTTGAACTGTGGAACAATGAATTTATTACATCAAACAAGGGAACAACAAACCAATTAAATCAGCTGGAAGCCTCCACGGGTACATCTGGAGCCTGGGCTAGGTGCCACCAGAGCAGGGGACTTGCAGCTGCCTGCTCCAGAAGAAACATCACAACAGCAACTGTGCATCACTGCCTTTCTTGTCCCCCTTTGCCCAGAGCAAAGGACACGGCAGACCATAGCTGGCCTGATTAAATATTTGTAATAAACCAAAGGGGTGGAGAGGTAGAAACTGTCAGCTTCCAAATTAGCAATAGCGTTGCAGAAATTACTGGGCTGCCTAACGATGGAGAAAGCTCTGTCTTTCAAATCAAGCAGATTCTAGAGAGCTGGAGCTGTCAGATTAAGAAATTAACTGAGAGGCTTTGATGGGTGCCTGACAATGGTTTAGTCTACCCTACCTAGCATGCAGGAGAGGTCCACATTCCAATGGTGTCCTGGAAGAGCACGGCTATGTACTAAACCAGCTGCCTATGTCCATTTTGAGGTAAAAAGTGCAAATCATATGGATTGGCATGAGTCAGGCTGGTCATGTACTAGCAGTGCTAGGAACCATTTTCATCCCCTTTGGTTGATTCTCCATATCATTTGGGATTGGGATGTTGGGGTTTTTTTGCTCCCTACTGTTCCTTCTTCTATCTTCACAGGCAGGGAACATCACTGAAATCACCAAGTTACCTTAACAGGAAAGCACCCTGTATGTTTCTTTTGGGATATTTCATGGATACTCTTAAATGAAAATAAAAAAGGGAAGGTCTAATTGATGATGACAACCTGAGGACAAAAAGATAAGGGAGAAAGCCATTTGCCCTATTATTAAAAGGAAGTGCAATCCTAATTGTTCTGCAAGAGCACCTGTAAGGCCCTTGCAGGGGGGGAAAAGTACTGCTTGTCACAGCAGTACAAATGCTTGAGGAGCTGTAATGGTTAATAAATAGCAATATTACACGGGCAATCTTTATGATAGTACACGTTGTCATTTAAGTCATTATATTGAAAAGGAAGTGACTCTTCAGCTGTAATTTCTGGCTTCATGAAATTCTAGGACTTGCCGAGAGTGTGCAAGTCAGGGCCGATACAATCCCTGTAGGAATGAATGCTGGCCAGTAAATGAAAGTGAAAATAAAAGCTGAACACAAGCAGCTTCCTGAGCAGCACAAGGATGGGGCTTGATCTGAGATTTAATATATAGTATCAGTGCCCCGTGTATGTTCCCCTAATAAACGTGCCACAGGAGAGAGTGCACTTTGAGACGCACCTGCACAACAGTTTCACGTGGAGCGACTGGACTTCCTTTTCTTTTTCCCCCTCTGAACTGCTAAATAGTCAGAAGGCAGAAAGAGTGAAGTTAGAGATGTGAATGCTTGGAAAGGAACCAGAAATTTTCAGGAAGAAAACCCTCCTGCTTCCAGTCTTCTCTACAATGTTTGAGTAGCAGTCTGCCATGGGAAAACAGAAAAGAAACTTCCTGGTGGATTTTTTTCTCCTCTTTTATCCCTTCTGATTAATAAGAAGACTGAGAGGTTGGATTTGTTTTGTAAAAATCTTTGGTCTAATGAAATGTGTAAAAATGAGGTTAAAATGTCAGACAAAAGTTCTAGTCATCTCAGACTCTGGTTTGATTAATCAGGATGAAAAACTTGACCTACATCAGTATTTTAAAAAGGGTGCTTGTGATTTAAATGCTTTTCCAGGATAGTCAGCCTTGCCTGTGACCTTATAGATGATGATATGCACCACTAAAGAGACTGGCCTTATCCTAGCGCTGGGCTTCATATCTAAAGCTACGCTTGGTCCTCAATATTATGTTGTGACAACTATATTTATTTTCCAAAAGATGTATTTACAAAGATGTTTATTTTTTATCTGCATTATCATGCAAAGCACCTATTAACAGAATTTCTGACCCCTGTAATTTTAATTTTCCCCTTTGTTTACATGCCAATGATAGATGGTTTCTATGTTTATCTGTCTCCTTTTTCTCCCTTTTTACTTTAAAATTATGTCAACAAACAAAATATACTTGTGCACAGCTGCAGCTATTACAGGAGGAGGAGCTGTCTTTCAAAAATAATCAGTTTACATGCATTTATTTCACAGGTTTATCAAACAGTATTTCTTATATGCTGGCTAAATAATACACAAAACATTCCTCATCTGTAAGGGAATAAGTACAATTTAGCTCTGATTATTAAGCAGTCAGTTACTAAACATATTCTGGTTTTTCCCTGTAATTAAAGAGAAAACCCTGTGATTAAAACTAGGAAACCCTTTCTTCTATTCCTTAAATTTCCAGCACTAACATGTCTCATTCTTTCTATCTAGTGTCCCTTGCATCATTACTTATAATCAAAGAGCATGCTGATGTTACCAAGTCAGAGAAGTAGCACTCAACAGACAAGAGAGGAAAAAATTACCCAGCAGAGGAGATGTGACCCCTTGCTCCCCACCACCCATTCACCTGGTGCTCCCCACTATGGCTCCAGCTGAAGAACGGCTAGTTTGATATTGTCTTCTGAAACAAAGAACATCACTACTTTCTTTGCTGCCAGAACTGGGTGTTTCTGCCTTGGAATAAACACCAGGTATTGGCCTCCATAACACTCTCCTGAAGGTAGTGCAGTGAAGACTTGATGCAAGGCAGCTCAGAGAGGTCCATGCTGTATCCCTGCCCACGATTCATCTCTTTTAGGTAATTTCACAGTGAGATCCATAGGGTCTTGCCTCCACTAGCTTTTCATAATACTTTTCTTACTGCCAAAATGACCTCTTTTTGGCAGCAAACACAGCCTCAAAAAACAGCATGAAACTCAAAATCCTCTGCTGCAGCTAAATATACCCAATGTTTAAAGTATTTTGACATTGAAATGACAGAGATGGGACACATTTTATTTTATCAAGGTCACTGAATCAAGCTGGAAGGTGACTGGAGAGGTAACACACGTGTTCCAGGTGCCTCTTCTAAAGCTTTTCTTACACTAGGAGATGGGCTTCCCTTTTTGCAAAGTATAGACGTGTGGCCAGGTCTGGAGTCACCTCCCTTTCTCATACATGAACCTTAAACATCATCTGAACACACAACTCCTGCAGAAGTCAGCAAATGCAGGAAGACTCAGGCCTCAGGCATTTATTGCTTGTCTAGCTCTGTGTAGCATCATATACCTTGGGCCTGGTCCTACTGTTGCTGCAATGAACTGACTACAGCTGCAGCAAGTGCTGGGTCCCCAGTGGATGGGGCATAACTATCGAATGGTCTGAGTTAGGAGCTGGCCCTGCTTTGTTCGGCAGGTTGAACTACAGGCCTCCTGAAATCCCTTCCAACATGAATTTTCTTCCAGTCCTAATGGGCAAGTTCCATGGATTTGAGTGCAAGGGTAAGAAGGAGTGGCAGAGGAAAGATGAGCACCACAGAGACAAGCTAATGTTTAAGCCACAGCTGATGGCAACTTCTTATCTTTCAAGCGTAACATTGAGTTGCCTATACTAGAGGTTTCTACCTCTTCTTCCTGAGCACAAAGATCAGTTAAGCCATTGACTTTTACAAAATATTTTAATGGGATTATTTTTATTCTAGGAAGTAGAGACTTTAAGGGCAGAAGACCTTAGCTAGAAATCGTTTATCATTTGGGACCTTATATTCTAAACAAGTGCAAACACACACATTTTTCACCCAAAGCCTGAGCAAATGTACTGTTGTTGTTGCAGTTGTGTTGTAAGTTTTCTTTGGAAATCAGGTTAAGAGAATCAGAAAACATTTATTTAGGTTGATGTGCATGTGTGCAAAACAGAGAATGCTGTTTTGGGCAGGGATTTTTGAACCCAAAGTAACTTGTTTCCTCAGCAACTGTATTCCTTGGAAACAGAAAACTTTCCAAAATAGGTCTTTCAGCTGACAAATATTTGCAGGTCCATGAAAGCCTGCGAGTTTGCAGGGCACTGCTGCAGCATTTCAATCAGAAACTACTGGCTCTTCCTTCATTTGGCCAGTAATTCCTTATTGATTACCAGGAGAAAAGGCCTGGGTTTTTTCTGTCCTAAGGCCCTTTTGAATACCTGGATTTGACAAGACGGAAATACAACCTTGTTATCTTAAGCAGATACGCATTTGCTCTGAAAAAAAACCACGCAGGTGCTGTTATCTTGATTTCCCCTCCCCTCACGCTCTCCCCCTACAACCACAAACCAGCCCCTGGGCGGCGACCGCCCCCAGGAGGGACCCAAGCCCTCCTGGCGGCCACTCTTCCAGGCTTAGCTTTTATTTTGGCTGTTTCCCCCTCACGTTCAAAGCCCCGACCTCCACACAGCCCCCTCCCCAGGGCACGGCAGCGGGAATGGGCGTCCGGCCCCGCCCCGGGTTTCCCGCCGCCCCCGCGGGCGGCCTGAGGAGCCGGGCGCGGGCAGAGGCGGGCGAGGGGCGGGTTAAAAGCGGCTGCAGGTGAACGGGGAGGGACCTTAAAGCTGCGGGGCGGCGAGGCTGGGGCTGGCCGCGCCTCAGGCACCGCCGGACCCGCGCTGAGCCCGCCACTCGGGGTGCCTAGTCCCGAGAGCTCCCGGCGGGGCTGATCTCCCCTGCAGCTGCGGGTGCTGCTGAGGCAGGTGAGGGGCGCGGTGGGGGAGGCGAACCGGCAGCTCCTCAGGTGGCGGGAGCGGCCGTTCCCGCGCGTCCTTCATGAGGAGAGGGCCCGCTGGCGGAAGGGGCGGGGGGCGCTGCGCGGCGGGGCAGGCCGAGCCCGCTGTTCCCCGCTGTAGCTGCAGCCACCGCTACACTTGTTGCACTCCATTACGGGGCCGGGGCCCACCGCGGCGGAGCCGGGAACCGTGGCGGCGCTGCCCGCCGCGGGGAGGGAGCGGGGGCCGCCCGCGAAGGCGGGCCGGGGCCGGTGGCGGGGCGCAGCGCCAGCCCCGCGCCATCTGGGAGCTCTCGGCTCTGCTTCCTGAGCTTCAGCGTGAAGGGGGTGCCTGAACACTGCGACTGGTTTTGGTTGGGAATACTCTTGTGTCTTAACTACGCGTTTAACATCTAACAGTTTCTTCTTTTTTTTTCTTTTTTTTTCTAATTCACCTTCTACTAGCAGCTCTTTGTAAGCACGTTATGTGAAGTACCTGACTGGCTAAAACACCAAGCAAAATAAGGGCTTCTGAAACTACAGGTAATTTGTGACACGCCTAGTGATGTTAAGAGAGCTGCATGACGGTAAACAGCTTGCATCAGTAAAACTGACAGGTCCTGTGAGTGTCTGATCACGCACTGGAAACATTCCTCAGAATTACAGGGGGAATAGAAAATGAGAGGTGTGAGTCAGAAATAAATGTATTTCGGAGTATCAGGGCTGGATAAGATCGCACAAGGAATGAGTACTCAAGCCCTTAAATAAAAGCAAGGGATGTGCTGGAGTATGGGCAGGAGTGCTTGCTGAGCTAGCAGCAGTAGCTGGTATCTGACACTTTCTGTGGCATGCTGGGCATGGCTGGTTTTCCCATCATTGAGTTTTTTCTAGATTGGATGTTACTCTTGCAGTCTCTTCTGTTGGGAGGATCTCTCTTTTCCCCCCAGTAGAAGAATTTCTTTTTCTTTTCTTTTGCTCCATTACTTTTTACTGTGTAGCTTGGAAATACCCTTAAGAGAACAAGCAAAGGGTTGAAAGAAGGAAGTGGCCTTTTGTCTTAAGAATGCTCTTCTAACCTAGTTTTTTGTGACTTTGATTAGTGGCTGTGGCCTGTGTGAAATAGTATGAGGGCTTGGGCCCAGATCCTGTTTGGGATTACTGTGATGTACGTGTGTGCACTGAGTCGAGAGCAGAATAAAATATATTTTCATCCTTGATTTTGTTAAAAATCTTTCACTTTTTAAAGAAGTTTTATGTGGTTTCTAGTATCTCTTGTTCTCCACTGTTCAGCCTGGATACCCTGCTTGCCACATACTTAAACTGGAAGAGCCCCAGTGGAAAAGCAGGAGGCAGAAGAATGCGCATGTGTTTGTGTTAGGTTTAGCTTAGAGGAAAAAAGGCAATGGAGGGCCAAGCCTCAGTCTGGAAGAAGGCGGTACCTCCATGTGTTGACTGTGTTGCGATGTAATTTTCTAGGTGGGATTTCTAACAGGTTTGCAGAACCATGAGGTTATACCTCTACTGCATGTTTCTGGGAGACTTCAGTCCCCAGAACTGTCAGTCTCATAGTTGGTAGAAGGTTTATGCATCATAGAGCTTAAAAACGGAACAGTAAAGTCATAAACTGAAATATTTCTCTGGAGGTATTAATTCTGCCCTGACAGGGCTAGTTCTCTCAACTTTCTGAAGCTTGGGCCTGACTGTTTTGCTGTTTGCATCCCAGGTAGATTACTTGGGCAACCTCATTTATTTTGTGCAGAAAGTAATTGTACAGTGAAAAAGATTTAGCAGACTATCTCAGTAGCTGGAAAGTTAGCAGGACTTTGAGATGTGTGTATGAGTTCTTAATAACAGTCATTGCATAAGCTCATTTGGTGCCTGTGAGTAAAGAGGATTCTTTGTGTTGCTCGTGAACAGCTCCAGTGAAATCGGTAGTCCCAGAAACTGCATGAAACAAGAGCATGGGCCAAATCTTTGCTTTTTCTTTTGATGTTTTACCTTGTTCTGTTCCTCACTGCTTTTGTTTTTTAATGATGACTGATGAGTTATCTGAAAGGAGAACTGTGACTCTCGCCTGGCTACACACCAGTTTGTCTAAGGAAAAGCTTGAAGTGATGATATATGAGAAGAGATAATGTGCTGTCAGAACAAGGAATGTGGAAAAATAGAAACGCATCTCCTGTTAGGTGATAAAAGAAAGCTGAAAACTAATTCTATTCCTTATCTCGTACAAATGTTTCTTCCTGTAATAGATACTTTTGTAAAAAAGGAAAAAATTGTTTTTTGTCTTTACTTTTGACTTAAAAAAATTATAACAAAATACACACTAAAGGAAAAGCTGCACTGCAGTATAAAATCTTAGTGTTTATAAATGTATCAACATTTATAAATTAATTAGCATTTCCAAAAAGGTGCAAGTTCTGTGTGTGTTTGAAAGAGATAGTGACTTGCCAGTTCTGTGGGAAATGTTACATTGAAGTGGGAGTGGGCAGATTTGTAGAGGGGATGTAGATGTTTTCCTAGGTCTAGGCGAGGGGAAGTAGGAATTAACAGGTTAAGAAAAAAAAGAAATACATTAAAATTTTATAACAAAGGTTGCTATTTTCATGACTGGGAGCAGGGCATAGTATATATAAAACTATTTAAAATATGGGAAGAAGGCCACTTGCATCAGTGAAAACATAGGGCTCACAAATCTGGCTTTCTTTCAAAGAGAGAAATCTAAAGCACACTTTGAAGGAAAGATTTATAGGGGGGAAAATGGCTGAGAGGGGCCAAATTCTAGTAGGACTTGTGCGGTCTTGTTATGCCCTCAAGTGTGACTGGCACTTCTGATTTCCTGTTCTCCATAAGTGGAGTGAATTTTGTGCAGAGATGTTCTGGTGGATGGCAATCCTCTGGTTACAATTGCAGGCTAGTGAAGTAGCTATGGGTATTTCCAAATATGCCTGGAAAATGACTTAAAACTCATGTAGGGGCATGAATATGGGACAGTCATAAGGGGGGTCATAGTGGGTGGAACTGAACCCTTAATGCTGTTGAATTGAACTAGAACACTTTTTTTTTTAACGTTTAACTAAATATATATTGGGTCTCAATCTGTTGTGTTAAGGGCTGTCTCTGGGTTTCACACCAGGTTTAATTAGAGTAAAGAATGCCCTCTGTTTTCATGAACTTGAGTAGAAGAAAAGTACAATGCTTGCAGTGTTCAGATCTGCAACTGTCAGAGGTTTCCTGTTCCTCATTAGTCTTTGCCTGTTCTTGTGTCAAATCAGATATACTGTAATCTCTCTGTCATAGCTTTTCTGTTATCCAGTTTCCACTCTGATCTGGAGATAGGTGTTCAGAACAAAGTTTAAGAGCTACTAGAGAGAACTGCACATGCTTTTGTGATTGTTAGACTGCTCTTTTGATCTTTATTCAACTTTTTAGGAAAGAAGTTGTTGATATTTCAGAGTGTTCCAGCTGCATGCTTCTTGAAGTTCTTAATATACTGCTGTAAAATGAAAATAGCTGGAAGCTGTCTGTAATAGTGAAATTAAAGGATTTTGGTTGCCAAAGTCTAAGTTCAAAGCTGCATCTTCTTACAGTTTGAACTCTGCATTAAAGATACACCAGTGTAGGGAGCTGTATTCTTTTTCAGGTAGCAGGAATATTCTAGAAAACTGAATTCAAGCTCTGTACTTCTGACTTTGAACTGATACTTGTCTGTCTTGGTCCACTGATAACAAAGTATGAGTCTGTGAAGCCTGTAATTGTAGTGGAGCATTTCAGAACAGCCCTGTGAGATGGTGAGATTTTGTTATCCCCACTTTAATGTCTGGGAAACTGAGGCATGGGGCAGACTGATAAATTAGCTAGGAAGTCTGAGAGAGTTAGCACGTAATTGCTGTAGCCTGTATGCCAGCCTTTCTTGGTGAAATAAAAGGATGCTGTCTTTGGAAGGCATTAACCTGTATTTATTAGAAGCTTCCTTGGTGCAGTCTTGGCAATGCTGCTGTTCTTGTGGTACAGCACTAAAACTAACTCGGCAATGGGAATAATAAAATCTACATGCTAGCAATTAAGCACTTGCTGTTTTGCTTAGCCATAAACTAGACCCCAGGTTGACAGCATGAGGTGTGCCAATAGAAAGCTGCTGAAATCCAGATATGTATTTTTCAAATCTGGATATGAAAGCACATATACAGCTCTAAGACACCTTGATGCTGGTTATCAGCCCTTATATGAGCTAGTGTTCCCAGTGTAACTTTAGATCAAGACCTGAAGGGAGGGCTGTATTGGCAGTGCCTCTTCTTGAATGGGACTTATAGATGTTCCTATAGCATAAGTAAATATTGTTATACTTGTTAATGACTACTTTATTTGCTTGATAATATCCTATAGCAGCAAGCACAATGCTGTGTACGTGAAAGGAACTTCTGTTGTTTTTACCTTCGCTGTATTCTAGTTGTGGTTTGCTGAAGCTGTGGATTTAACCATTGACTAATGATTTCCCAGTGTAACAGTCTCTCACTGAGTGAAAAAAGTGTCTGTTAATGATCTGTACTCGTAAACACAGGAGCTTAATGATAATTGTCCTCAGTGGTGTGAATTGCAGGGATTTGCACTGGGTGTATGCACTGTGCTGTGATTGCAGTTTAATGTAGGCTTATGGGAGCTAGCTTTGAAGTAGAAGGCTGTCTAGCCATGGCAGCGCAGAGCTCAAACAACTGCCTAGAAGCTGGAGAACTACAGAAACGGTTAAGCTGTTGTTCTTCCCTTGCTGCTGCCTAGCCTAGTGAAAAAAACAAAACAACAAACAAAACAAAAGCCCAAACCAAAAAAACTGCTTATGTGCCTCTCTACGTGTGTGTGGTCATATAGAACAATTTTCCTTGTAGCTCACCTTTCAGTGGAGTATGGTGATCTTTTATGATAGTTTATAACTCCTACTGTAACAGCCGTATACTATCGAGATCCTCTGATTGTTTAAATTCAACAAGAAGGTTCAGCTGGTAGCATAAGAGACCTATGCCAATTGCAACTTTTTTTTTAATGTAATGCTTTAAGATAATACACTGCCATGATAAAATGGGTTCTAAATGCTGTTTCTCAGTCTTGTTGACTTCAGTTATCTTCTGTCTTTCCCAGCTTCTTCCTTTATAACCAGTCTCTATCCTCATTCCTACTTTACTTTTTTTCACAAAATATTCACATAAGCTTTGATGTCTTTAACTTATTCTTGTACTGTGCAGTACTTCTGAGATGAGCACAGCAGGTAAGTTACTTCTGTAGGCATTTAGCTGGATTTGCTCACATAGAAATAGAATCTGGACTGGCTCTATGAAAACAAGCGTTACTACCCATTAAAAGGAAGTAGCTTTCCTGCTTTCTTCTCCTTTGGTCAGCAAGACAGTTAATATTCTACTTGCTAGTAAAAAGGTCTTAAGAGTAAGTATTTGGAAGAAAGATAACCTATGATCATGGGTCAACATCCTAGCTTTTGAGTAAGTTAGGAGTAAATGAGCCATCACATGAGTACAGATAGCCCAAACTTGATGTTTAGCTGGAGTTATCTGCACTGACAGCTTAATAGTGTGAAGGACCATACTAAACTTAAATTCTGCTTGGGTCGCTGCATCTGTTTTATTGGAGAGAGGTGGGCGCTTCAGCAGTCCCTGAATTACCTTCGTTAGAGCTCCTAAATTGCATTCATGAGAGCTGTTTAAAGCCAGCTAGTAGGAAACATTGGTGCCAAAGTATTTGGATGGAATTCAGGCTGCCTGAATATGATCCTACAGTCTTAATTGTGCCACCTTTCAGTGAGAAGATTGTGAGACTTTAGTGGTATCTGATCAGTGCCTGTATCACTCTGGAGTATCCCAGAAGTCATATGACTTTCCACCAGCATAAAAATGAGCCTGAGAGGCCACGAGGGTACAGGCAGAAGGGGCAAAGGCTGATGACTACCTTGGCAAGCAGCAGGAAGAATATGGGATGGTGGCAGGAAGAGCTGAAGAGATAGTTGGAGTATTTGGAAAGGTAGGTGGGAATGGGGAAGAGGGCAGGGTTTGGGCAGGTACAGAAGACAAAGGCACTTCTGGAAAGGACAGGAAAAGTTGCTAGGAGGTGCAGGGTGAGAGGCTGCTTCTGCAAAGTGTGGTGGCTTCTACATTGATCCACATACAGACATGCTTTTGCTAGAATTGAAGCACTGTGTTTTGGCTTAGCAAGCACAGTATACTCTCAAAGGAGATGGAGCAAATCAGATTAAGAGTAGTTTCATGATGTATTGTCCTTGGCAATAAAGCTTTGCCAGCCCCTCTTCCCCACCGACTACTTGTTCTTACCTGTGCTTTGCAATTTGCAGCCTGTTTTTTTTAAATGAAGTTGTACTTCTCAGATGCCTTGTGGGTCTGTGCTGTAAAGCAGATTGAATTGGGTTGGTTTTAAAGGAAAAAAAACCCAACCAAACAACAAAATATATTAGTACTGGGAATAACTTGAACAAGCCACCTGGTTTATAATGCACTCCCACAAAGTTGCAGGGAGATGGAGAACTGCAGTGTGACCTCAGGAGCAAACAATGATGGGAAGCATCTTGAGCTATGCCACTGAAGACAAGGTGCCCTTTAACTACACCCTGAGGCATTCATATTTTGAATCCCCTTCTGCACAGGGCGATAAGGAGTGATTGCATGTGGAAACAAATGCTTGTGAAGTTGTGGTAACAGGAAGGCGGCAGTATTGGTATACAGCAGGAGGTGAAGCTAAGAAACGGGGCTTATGAGGAGGGGATACACGGGTTCCACTTCTCAGCCTTTCACACTGTAAGGAGGTGGCTGACAGGCATGAAGAAGGAACAATGACTGAGGGAATGAAATGCAAGGTGTCTGGTGGAATTAAAGGATGTGTGAATGTTTTTTGTAATACCAGTTTACATGGTGCCAAGTCTTCTACAGGATTGATTTTTTCAGATGTGCAGAAGTATTTCTACTCATTCTTAGTTGTAGTGTCACTTTAAGTACTGTAATTGCAATGTGTGTGTAATGGTGTTTTTATTACTGTTCTCTGTTACTAATAAGGTTGTGACTATTCTGTTTAACGTACAGTGATCTCTAAAGCAAATCCTGAAAGAAAGGCTGGTCTGATTGATGAAAAATCAGAAGGGGGGTAGGGGGTGGAAGGGGATGGAAACAAATATTTGGAAATCTGGCTGGTATGTTTTGTAAGTACCTCTGGTATTAAGAGTCTATCTGTTTTCAGACAGATACAGAGGTAATATAGCACACAAAGTCTGCACCCTGAAGGAGGCTCTGGAATGGTTCTCTAATCCAAAAGAAAATCTTGCCCCCTCCTCTCCTTGGCTTTATTTCCTGATGTATAACCCCACATAGTCAACCAGCATGATCTGAGGGAAATGTAGTTTATGGAACCAGTGAAGGTACCTTACACTTTCACTCCAGTAACTCAAAAAAAAAAAAAAGACAAAAAACCCCAAAAAAACAAACCCCCAACTTTGCATATAACTAAAACAAGAATTTCAGATAATTAATGTCCTCATTTTCTCTGAATAGTTGTGTACTTCAATGATCTGTATTATTGTGACTTACTGACTATATATATAAACTGCTGTAAACCAGAAAGGTTTTGACATTACTCAGAATCGCAGCGTGACACAGAAGACAACTGCAAAGAAATGTCTTCATTTTCTTCCTTGTGCAATGTGACCTAGCTCAGAGTTATGAAAATCATAAAAGTTCTGTCACATGATGGATATGATGGCCTCTGCGCCGGTGGTTGCTCTTCTACCTAGAAACCTTGAAAATGTGGTTTTACTGCCCTGTGCTGTAAATGCCGAAGAAAGATCATCTCTGAGATGCAAACAACTTGACAAAGTTGAGAAATAAAAACCTTCATGAGGAATTTCAGAACAAAGATCTGTGAGCACTTTTAGAGGGTCCTGGCTGATAGGGATGAGAAATGCTGGCTTCTTGAATTCAGAATAGCTTGCAAACTAACTTTGTGTAAGTCCATCTGAAGCAGAGGGGTGGGGGGAGGTGGGCTGAAATTCCTCTGAATGCCATCTGTAAAAGGCTGTTTGTGGAAGCTGCGCAAACCCAGGCAACTGTGGTGTTCCTGGGGAGGTATGTGGTATATCCATTACAGTCGTAGTACGTTGAAACTCACCTACTGGAAACTGTATGCTTCTCCTGAAGTCTCAGCTGCTGCAGGTATGTCTGAACTATTTAAGTGTTGACTTCAGCACTCTCCCAGCCTCTGAAATGTCTCCCCTATTCTAGGAGTAATGCAGTCTGTGTTACAGGGAAGGGGGGAGGGAAATCATCTGACAGGCATTGACGAGGGAGTCTTTGTCTAATTACTCTAGTGTCTCTGTAGCTGGTGGAGAGAAATGCAATTTTGGGATGAATCTTTAAGCACTGATTTTAAACATCCAACTCGGAGATGGAGAATGACAGAGGCTTCACCTTCATTGCCTCAAGCTATTCTGGAATTTGCTTCAACTGACAATATAGATCCCTACAGCCACATTTTTTAAAATTGTGAATGCAGGTTATCCAGACCTGCTCATGGAAGGTTCTTCAAAGTCTGTCTGTTGCTGGAATGTTCTCATGAAAATGTTATTTACACTCTAAAGCTAAGGATGGGCCAACTTGGCTTAATTTATATAGGAATTCTAGCTGTCCCAACACTTCATTTATTTATTTTTAACATAACACCTACCTTACTTTTGGCTGATGTCATCTAATTTTGTTACTGTTATCAAAATACTAGAAGTTGTAGCTTTTAATTTAAGGCTGTTTTCATCAGTTTCCCCATCTGCTTTTCCTACTTAATGTGGCTAATAGTTTTCAGTTGGCAAATGCACCTAGGAGCCGAGTGAAAGTGATACCATGTGTGTAAATAACAAAATATTACCTCCTGATATGTGATTAGATTATTATTTATGACAGCTTGTAGGTAAGCCCACTGTGTTGCCAAAATGTAACCACAGCCAATGGATGTGTTGCAGTTATGTGATACTGCCTTTATTTTATACCGTGTGCCTGATGGTCTTTGTTTTCTGTTGTGATTAATCTTAGTTTTCTTTGTCTTCTCTTAGGTCAGAGGATTAAAGCAAGACAATGGACTGGGGAGCTCTGCATACCATTTTAGGAGGCGTAAATAAACACTCCACCAGTATTGGGAAGATATGGCTCACAGTCCTGTTCATCTTCCGTATCATGATCCTGGTTGTGGCTGCAGAGAGAGTCTGGGGAGATGAACAGGATGACTTCATCTGCAACACTCTGCAACCTGGTTGCAAGAATGTTTGCTACGATCACTTTTTCCCCATCTCTCATATTAGACTCTGGGCCCTGCAGCTGATCTTTGTTTCCACACCTGCGTTGCTGGTGGCCATGCATGTAGCTTACAGGAGGCATGAGAAGAAAAGGCAGTTCAGAAAGGGAGACCAGAAATGTGAATACAAGGACATTGAAGAAATCAGAAAACAGAGGTTTCGTATTGAGGGCTCCTTGTGGTGGACATACACTAGCAGCATCTTCTTCAGACTGGTCTTTGAAGCGGTCTTCATGTATGCGTTTTATTTCATGTACGATGGGTTCAGAATGCCTCGGTTAATGAAGTGTAATGCTTGGCCCTGCCCCAACACAGTAGACTGCTTTGTTTCTCGACCTACTGAAAAGACGGTGTTTACTATTTTCATGATTGCTGTGTCCAGCATTTGCATTCTTTTAAATGTGGCTGAGTTATGCTACTTACTGACAAAATTTTTCCTCAGAAGGTCTAAAAAAGCTGGAAATTCAAAACATCATCCCAACCATGAGAATAAGGAAGAAACCAAACAAAATGAAATGAACGAGTTAATATCTGATAGCTGTCAGAACACAGTTATAGGATTTTCAAGTAGCTAAGGTGGTGTAAATGCTGGTGTTCGCTCTTTTTGGAGTGAATGTTCTGTTTAAAGGCTGCAAGTGAAATTTGTTATATAAAACAATTTCAGTTGGGTGAGACTGATACATAGTGTCAGGTGTCAAGTATGCACATGTCTGAAAAAATCAGGGCAGCCTAAACATGTGAAAATGGCATGAGGTTTAAATAGGAAATGGTATCTTCCTATGAGTACCCTTACAAACTGACTATGACAAGTGGGAAACCCACTAATACCTTCATGCTGACAACAGCTGCTGAAAACTACATGCAACAGCGATAAAAACAAAATTCTTTCCAAGCTAGATATTCTAGTATTACAAGATGTTTTGTAATAGTGATAGTTTTTACTTGTGAACTGACAATTAAAATATTTTTTCTAAAGTCTAAGATTCCATGTGACTTAAGGTGTTATAGTACACAACTGACTGTATATTGTTTCTTCACCAGGCATATGCAGATGAACCCTGTAATACCGTATCCATAGGGAGGAGATGGCGATAGGCTACTTCTCTACAGCTTTGCAAGCGCTGCTTGAGTCTGGACAGGTGGCTTGGGACACTTGCATACACACTGTGGGCTGTAGGGAAGTTGTGTGAAAGCCTACCATGTGTAGCACGGCTGACTGAGGTAGCTAGGTCCCAAGTGCAAAGTCATGCCTAAAGCCAGCATGACAATATAGGTACAGTCTGAGTAGACATGCTATAAACATCTAGCAGACCTGGTAATCTTATTGCTCTTTTAATTGCATACTGCCACTTCTATAGCAACTTACACAACTTTATGTAAATGTTTATTTCTCTGATGTACTAGCTGTATTTGTTTCTTTATGCTATATCACATCATGGAACTTTTTTGGTTTTGATTTGTTTGCTTTTATTGTGGTAGACTGGTGCTGTTACAAAACTAGGGGCTCTTTGGTTTGAAGGACATGGAGAAGTACCACTGGAAACAGAACAAGTCTTCTGAATAAAAGGCAAATACTTTAACCTTTCTCAGTGAAGTGAGAGTCTATCTGTGAATGCTAGTGAGGTCTTAAGCAAGGCAAATGCTTATGACAAATTGTTTTCAAGCAGGGACTGTATGTCCAATGTGCACATAGCCCGTACACAGCCCTCGTTCCCAGCCAGAGCACCTATGCCCTAGTTCTGTTGTCCATACTCTGATGGAGGTACGCACATAACTCTTGAGGGCACGGGGGTGTGTGTCTGGGGGAGGGGTTGAAAGCCAGGGATCCTGAAAGTCAGAGGCGGGTGTAGTACAAAGCCTTAGTTACAGTGTCTTGTGTGTGTTTCCTATTTTGGATCACTTCTCACCGTGATAAAAATGTCACGGACATGCTGACCTCATCAAACTTGCTCTTTCTTTTTTCACGCTGGTCCAGATGGATTAGCCTCATTGTTTTTTGTATCGTGGAGCTGTTTCAAGGGGTATAACAAAGCGCAGGTAGCCCTAGGAAGAGAGATTACACTCGGCATGGTTTTCTTTCTGCTGTTGTGTCACACTTTTTTTGTAGCAGGTGTGAGCACAGCTTTGTGTGTGTCCGTGCTGTAAGTGGGTTTGGGCTGGTTGGTTGGCTTATGTGTGACCAGCAGAACCCTAACAGGGTACAGGCACCCGCAACAGGAGAGAGAAAATACCCAGAGTCAGCTCTGTCCCTGTGTGAGGGCCTAAGCTGAGCCCTGTCATTTATCTATTCTCTTCCACTGGCAAACTCCTGATTTTTCCTGCCTTCACAGCACATTTTCTTTTTTAATTGCTGTTGTGAAAAGAAATCACTGCTAGTCTTCCGAACGTATCTACCAGCAAGCTCGAGGAAAAAATACACACAAAACTGTATATTAGTGTGCGTGTGGTGTTCTCTCTGCAGACTGAAAATACAAGCAGAAGTGAAAAGAGCTATAAAAGTTTGCCTTTGTAGGCGATGTTTGGGGTGGCCTCGTCACGGCTTCCACTCCAGGCTCCACGTCCCGCTTTGGCAATGGTTTAAATCTTTACTTAATGGAGCTGCTCCCTTAGGGTCAGGAAGGTGGGTGCTCAGGCTCTGCCTCACCAGATCACTTGCCAGTCTGCCCAGGGGCAAACACCGAGGGCTCAGGCCTTGTGCTGTGCAGGTCCCGGGGAGCGGAGACACAGCTGCTTCTGTTCCAGAGCTGTGTTTCACCCAGCAACTCAAGCTATGGACTTTCATCCAGGGCATGCTGCGAATCACATACTGCATAGGGAATACAAATGGAGATCAGTTAATGATTATGCCTGATCATGTCTCACCACTTCTAGTGATCAAATTAAAATAGCCCTACGCTGAATGTCAATAAACCTGGAAAACACCTTAAGGCAGATAGGTTTTCCTCACATGGAGGAGCGATAGTTTTTCTTGGTCTGTGATAGAAGTGTAGACCTGCTAAACCCCAACCGGGGATATGACAGTAGCTCTCTATATGGTATTTTCGTTTCCTTCTTACAAGTTTTCAACAGTGGTTTTTATTCCAGCAGTTGGATTTTTCTGGAAGGGCAGCTCCGTGTCTGTTGTTATTTGAAGCGTGGCTAGGTGGACGAAGCTTAAATGAAGAAATTGGGCTTATGTGGTCCTTTGTGCGTGGCCAAGCTGCAAATGGCTTTGGGTTGGTTGGATGTCTCCTACATGGTAGCAGGACCTGGTGAAGTGCAGCCAAGCAGCACTGTCCTGCTGCGGGGTGTCCTGGCAGCCAGATGGGTCAGGAACAAACGTGCCAGGCCCTGTCCCATCTGCGCCAAGGGCTGCTTGTAAATCAAAGAGCCGGAGCTTATCCAAGGCTTCACTAGTGTAAGTCATTGACTCAGCAGGGAAGACCGGTTGTGACTGAGACGTGTTTGGCTGGGTGGGATGTTTCTCATCACACCATGTGCAACCCTAATTACGGACACTGTCCTTTAGCTGAAACATCCTCTGACTTTTGTTAGTGCCACAGAAAAGGCCCTGGTTTTGAAACTGACGGTTTCAGTGCCCTCTTTAAATAGTTCCTTGTCTCCCGTTGTGCTGGCTGAAGTAGATGGCATCATGAGGAAATGGCAGCTTTCAGTGTCTTGTTTCTCTCAAGTCACCTTCCCACCCTGGACATCCTGTGGCCTGAGCAGGTGAGGCAGCTGTTTGGCTTTTCTTGGAACCAGACCTCCAGCATCTCCTCAGGCTGGCTGGGGCTGGCTGGGGCTGCTCTGAACCACAGAGCACACCCACTCCCAGCCCTTCTCAGTGCCTGCCTTTGCTCCTGCCCCATAGCCATGCCCCGAGGGAGAGGGTCTCCCCCACAGTCTCTGACCCACTGGTGACCGGCAGTTTGCACTACACTGGCACCACCATCACTCGGTGGTAGTTCAGCCAGTTCCTCTGATGGCAGCTGGTTTAATTGTCCCTGCCCATCCCTGCTGCATCTCCCCACCCTGTGATTTCCCCTTTGTTATGCCTGGGGCAGAAATTGCTTAAATTGGCTGCGATGCCAAATGATTAATCAGAGCCTCTGGAAAAGCTCTCCTACAAATTCCCCGTACCCCCTCCCCCCACCCCCCACCCCTCCCCGTCTTGCTTTCCAATCAAACAGGCAGGAGCCCTGACCAGGTACAGGCACAGCAGCAGCTGCCGGACTCTGCTGCCATTACACACAACAGCCCTTGTCTCCAGCCCCACTGCATGCCCTCCTCCAGCCCGCTCTCTTCCCAGCCCAGCCCCACTGCAACTTTGGCTTTGTTTTCCCATTGACCTAAGCCCTTCCCAGCTACCCTGCATTCCAAAGCTAAAAAAATGCAGATGAGACCAGTCACAAGATGGTCTGAACCTGCTCTCTCCTCCTTTTGCAGTTAGGCTGCCTACCCTGCCCCGTGTACTGCAGCCACGAGCTCTTCGCTGCCAGATCAGAGCGAGCTCAGCTCCCTCAGCCCCTCTGCCGAGCAGAGGTTCTGCTGGTGCATGCCCTGCTGTCCCAGTGCCTCACCCACCCTTGCCCTGCAATGGCGTGCTGGAAAGCACCGCAACAGCCCACATGAGGCAGACCTCTGCTCCCAAATGGTGGGTATGTTTTCCTATTACCAGTGTTATCTCTATTTCCCTTACTGAACCGAGACTTTATTACAATGCTCCTGAAATCTTATTTCATAGAATTACAGAACAGTTGGGGTTGGAAGGCACCTTTAAGGTCATCTAGTCCAACCCCCCTGCAATGAGCAAGGATGTCTTCAACTAGATCAGGTTGCTCAGAGCCCCATCCAGCCTGACCTTGAATGTTTCCATGGATGGGGCATCTACCAGCTCTCTGGCAACCTGTTCCCATGGTTCACCACCCTCATTGTAAAAAAAATTCTTCCTTGTATCTAGTGTAAATCTACCCTCTTTTAGTGTAAAACCATTACCCCTTGTCCTATTGCAACAGGCTCTACTAAAAATTTTGTCCCCATCTTTCTTATAAGCTCCCTTTAGGTACTGAAAGGCCACAACAAGGTCTCCCCAGAACCTTCTCCTCTCCAGGCTGAATCGCCACAAGTCCCCCAGTCTTTCTTCACCGGAGAGCTGCTCCAGATCATCTTTGTGGCCCTGCTCTGGAGCCACTCTAACAGGTTAATGTCCTTCTTACGCTGAGGGATCCAGAGCTGAATGCAATACTCCAGGTGGGGTCTCAGCAGAGCGGAGTAGAGGAGCAGAATCCCCTCCCTCGACCTGCTGGCCACACTTCATTTGATGCAGCCCAGGACACGGTTGGCTTTCTGGGCTCCAAGCACACATTGCCTGGTCACGTCCAGCTTTTCATCCACCGGTACCCCCAGGTCCTTCTCTGCAGAGCTGCTCTCAAGCCCTTCGTCCCCAGCCTGTGTTGATACCAGGGGTTGACCCCGCCCAGGTGCAGGACCCTGCACTTGGCCTGGTTGAACTTCATGAGGTTCACATGGGCCCACTTCTTGAGCTTGTGCAGGTCCCTCTAGATGACACCCCATTCCTCAGGTGTCTCAACTGCACCACTCAGCTTGGTGTTGTCTGCAGGCTTGCTGTGGGTGCACTCGATCCCACTGTCTATGTCATTGATGAAGATATTAAACAGTACTGGTCCCAATATGGACCCCTGAGGGACACCACTTGCCACCGATGTCCATCTGGATGTTGAGCTGTTGACCGCTATCCTCTGGATGTGACCATCCAACTGATTCCTCATCCACCGAACAGTCCATCCATCAAATCTGTATCTCTCCAATTTGGAGAGAAGGTTGTTGTGGGGAACCGTGTCCAAGGCCTCACAGAAGCCCAGGCATGACACCTGCAGCTCTTCCCTTGTCCACTGCTGCAGTCACTCCATCGTAGAAGGTCATGAAGTTGGTCAGGCAGGGCTTGCCCTTGGTGAAACCATGCTGGCTGTCTTGAATCACCTCCCTGTCCTCCATGTGCCTCAGCATAGCTTCTAGGGGGATCTGATCCATGATCTTCCCACGCACAGAGGTGAGGCTGACAGGTCAGTAGTTCCTGGGGCACTCCTTTCTACCCCTTTTAAAAATGGGTGCAACATCTGTTCTTCAGAAAGTAGCACACACTGCCTTGCTGGCACTTCCCATTACCACTGCGGTGATCATGGCGCAGCAAGATGAGGAGGTGCCCAGCGGCCAGCCTGGGAGAAGAGTGTGTTGTGTATATCTGAGTAATGACCACTCACAGCTCAACTTCTAGCTCATAGACTGTGTTTGCTGATTTGCAGCAAAAGGAGTAGATGGGGTCCTGGCTTAAGAGTGATCATGCTGTTTCTTGTCTTCGTTACCCCATGCTCACTGAACTGCTCTTGACAAGGCAGGAGGGCAGAGGGGCAGGCATCTGAGAGTTCTCTATGCACATTTTGGATTGTTTGGTTTGTGATCATCACAGACGAATTTCTACTGTGCTCTCAGAACATGGCTTCTGAAGCCAGAGGGACTGTTGGATCTGAGGTTCTACACCATACCAGCCACTGCTTTCCCCTCATGTGGGCAGAGACCATCTTCACCTCAGCAGACTCCCTTGTAAGGACTTTGCACAACTGACCACAGCGAGAGTACTACCCCTGCGGCAGCCTCCCCCCTGTCAGAGGCAGTGTGCCTCTCCCTGCACAGCCCTGTACTGTCAGGCTTGTATTTGTCAGGTTAGGCATGTGAAGGTGAATGCCCTGCTTTTCAGCTTCCACAGAAGCCCAAAATTGGCTAGCTTCACCAAAAAAGATGGGGGTGGGATGCAAATAACACTTCTGCAGTTTCCCACCTACTTGGCCCTGCACCCTTGGTGCTAGTTGTGGTGTATGACTGTTTCTTCAGCGTGCACGGACAGCTGGGTGCCTCAGGTGGGTTCCTCTGCACAGAACCACCCAATGCTTCATCTGACACACACAGAGCAATGGGCAGGTGGGTCCATGGGAGGAGAGGACAGGGAGAGGTTCTTGCAGAGCCCTGACTCAGCCATCAAGTCCTGGCAAGGGCCCTAGTCAGCACCCTGCTTCATCCCTGCCAAGAAGCACATGGACAGGAATGCCACTCCCTGTGTCTTGTCACCACCTGGCTACCACCCGCCTGCGCTGCTGGGTCACCCATGGGTGCCAGGATTTCTACTTCAGCCTCCCCCCACCCGTCAATGCTGTGAAAAACACGTTGGCACTTTCCACAGGCTTGCAGATACTTCAGGGCTGGATCCAAAGCTCCTCACTGTCACTCAGCAAATCCCTGTTGATTCCAGCAGGCTTGGGCCAGGCCCATAGTAAGGGTGTAACTCCTTAAAAGCACTGCTATACCACCCAGACACTTCCTGCACAGCCCTTTCGCAACAACAGGTCCCATTTCACACAGCAGCTATTACCTCCTCGCAGCAGATCTGCAAAACACATAAATAATTCCCCGTTCGGGCCATGCCCACCCACCACGGGCAGCAGCGCTGCCCCAGCGCCGTGCAGACCGAGGCGCCCATGCTGACAGGCGGTCACGCTCTCACAATCATTTGAGCTTTTTCCAGTGATTTGCTGGTGGCCACAGAAAAGGATTTTTTACTTAGAGAAGGAGGGGGAGAGCTCACTAAAATGATTTGGCTCTTAAGAAACCTAAGGGCCTTTTTTCTCCGCCGGCCTGGGCCTTGGGTAACTGTTCACCTGTGTGTGGAGCCTGGGGTGGCAAGGTCAGTAAAGCAGGAAGGTTTTACACCCTGATGGCTCCCAACCCACCAGGGCTCCCAATCTGTGGGAATTAGGCTATTTTTACTTCTTTTGGACCAGGAGCAGAGCTGGTTATGCTCTTAACTCTCCAGAGCGGCATGATGCAGCCTTTCCACATTATTAAAACTATAGTGGAATTCTGGACAATCTAATCTCTCCTGATATTACAACCTCCTTGTTATCTTTTATGTGATGCACTTCTCAGGGCAGGGACCCATCACAGTGATGTTTTGGGGACATCTGGGAAATTTAGGCAATTATTAAATAACAGTGACAACAACAATGACAACATCATACATAGCATGACAATTATCTCCAGAAAGAATGGGACTGTCTCATTTGTTGCTGCTTATGATATACGAAAAGCCTGGAAAGAAAAGCAATTGATGAACCCTGTGGCCCAGGTAAAATTCCCTGTGTGTCCCTGGAGCTGAAGTTCATGACAGTGAAACCCAGATCAACTCTTGCAGCTTTTAGCTGGACCTGGGTGACTCAGGAGGGAGAACTTAATCCTGTTATTAGGGCTGATGCCTTGAGTCTAATCAAAACATCTCCCAGGTAGGCACACAGTATGAGTTCAGTTGGGGATAATAAAAACCAGTTTAAAAGCATCCAACAGAGCTTTAATAGGCTACCTTAAAAAATTACACACTCATGGTTACAGTTTCTAGTTCCTTATCCAGTCAAAATTTAACTAATTCACCAGTCCCTGCAAAGTTTCCCAGTGCAGATAAGCCGTGAACAGCAAGCAGGAGCGCTCATGTCTTGCACACTGCAGGTGCCCACATGAGGCTGAACCTGGCTCTGACCCTGCGGTTCCTCAGTCAAGGGGAGGAATAATAATAATAGCTTGCATTAACACAGAATAAATGCAGCAAAAATTAGAGTTCCCAGAAAATGCTTTAATCTCTGGGCTGAAGATTCAGTTTTATTTTGGCATCCCTGAAAATTATTTATGTTTAAAGGGATGACATCCTGAAGATCATCTCTAAGCATGTGGAGGAAAAGAAGGTTATCAGGAACAGTCAATGTGGACTCATCAAGGGGAAATCATGCCTGACCAACCTGATGGCCTTCTGTGATGGAATGACTGGCTGGGTAGACAAGCGGAGGGCAGTGGATGTTCTCTATCTTGACCTCAGCAAGGCTTTTGACACTGCCTCCCATAATATCCTCATAGGTGAGCTCAGGAAGCATGGGCTACATGAGTGGACAGTGAGGTGGATTGAGAACTGGCCAAATGGCAGAGCTCAGAGAGTTGTGAACAACAGCACAGAGTCTCGCTGGAGGCCTGTAGCCAGCGGTGTTCCCCAGGGGTCAGTGCTAGGTCCAGTCCTGTTCAACTTATTCATCAATGACTTGGATGAAGGGACAGAGTTTGCCCTCAGCAAGGTGCTGATGATGCAGAACTGGGAGGAGTGGCTGATGCACCAGAAGGTTCTGCTGCCATTCAGCGAGACCTGGACAGGCTGGAGAGCTGGGTGGGGAGGAACCTCATGGAGTTCAACAAAGGCAAGTGTAGGGTCCTGCACCTCGGGGGGAACAATCCCATGTACCAGTACAGGCTGGGGCTGACCTGCTGGAGGGCAGCTCTGTGGAGAGGACCATGGGAGCAAGTTGCCCATGAGCCAGCAGTGTGCCCTTGTGGCCAAGAAGGCCAGTGGGATCCTGGGGGGCATCAGGAGGAGCGTGGCCAGCAGGTGGAGGGAGGTGATCCTCCCCTCTGCTCTGCCCTGGTAAGGCCCCGTCTGGAGTGCTGTGCCCAGTTCTGGGCTCCCCAGTTGAAGAGAGACAGGGAACTACTGGAGAGGGCCCAGCGGAGGGCTACAAAGATGAGGGGACTGGAGCATCTCCCTTATGGGGAAAGGCTGAGAGAGCTGGGCCTGGTTAGCCTGGGGAAGAGAATACCGGGAGGGGACTTTATCAATGTCTACAAATATCCTCAGGGTGGGTGTCAGGAGGACGGGACCAGGCTCTTTTTGGTGGTGCCCAGCAACAGGACAAGGGACAATGGGCACAAACAGCAACATGGGAAGTTCCATCTAAATATGAGGAAGAGCTGCTTTACCTTGAGGGTGACAGAGTGCTGGAAGAGGCTGGCCAGAGAGGCTGTGGAGTGTCCTTCTCTGGAGATATTCAAAACCCACTTGGACACCATCCTGTGCAACCTGCATAGGTGACCCTGCTTTAGCTGGGGGTTGGACTAGATGATCTCCAGAGGTCCCTTCCAACCCTGACCATTCTGTGATTCTATGATTTTTTCACCAGAAGAGGCTGATAGAAGACAAAATCATCAGATGATAAGAGAGAATTAGTTGAGATCAGAGAAGAATTAAGGCACTTTGGGGAAAGATCATTTTAGCAGTCATGCTATGGTACGTGGAAAATATAATGCACTTCAAGAAAAAATCTGAACACTTTATCCAACTCCCTGGTTTCCAGTAGCCCAAACTGCTTTAGGAGTGAGAGCTCGCTGGGCTGGCACTTTGGTCAGCTCTGCTTTATGCCCAAAGGTGATAAGAGAAAGAAGATGAAGATGTTCAGATGTATAAAGAAGGAAATTAATAATTAAATCTGTAATTATGTCACCCAATTGTGCTGGAAGATGGAGAGCAGGTTCAGCTGTTCATGAGGGGTCAGAGGCATGAAGGGTTTGCTCTCAAAGGCATTCGTGCTTTCTGGCACAGATCTGGAAGATGTGCCCACACCCAACAGAGGTGAGGGGTGACAGTCAGAGACACCTTCCTGTTTCTCGGTCACTGTAAGGAAAAAAGGGACATCAATAAGAGTAACTTTTTTAGTTATCACAGATATATGAAACCGATAACCTGGAACCATGCTGACTGTATGATATTTCACAGGAATTAGGGATGAAAGGGGAATACTGCATAACTCAGGTTTCCCTCCTCAGAGCCAAGGGGGATAACCTTGATCTCAAGATTATTTTTGTGTTTATCCACTGTTCATTGTGAAACATAAAGTCATGCTGAGGACTGATGGAGAGCCTGATCTGCTGAACTGCAGCCCACATTTTCTCCCTTTAGCATTTCCCCTCTTCTTCCCTACACAGAGGTGGGGTTGATGTGGGGAGGTGCCCTTTCTCTACCTGCCCCAGCCCCTCCAGAGACACTGAAAAAAGGAGCTGTGAGTCAACTTGTAGGTCACAGTGGAAAGCAGCTGGTGAATTTAAGTACCTGGAGGGCTGGGTGGCAGCTGAGTGGGGGTTTTCTTTATTGCAGCTCTGAACGTAGGTGTCTGACATTTATTTAAATCCCATTAAATACATAAATAGTCTCTTGGAACTCGTCCCAAAACCTGTCTAACCCCTTTATCACCGTGTAGGAACACCTTGATTAGCAATCAAAAGTTTTGGCAGTCAGACATTGTACCAGCTAGTCATGAACCCAAGGGAGCTCTTCAGACCTGCCACTGCTTCTGGAGACTGACCCAAAGGATGATACAGCTGCACATCCCCAGACCAAATGGTCTTGTGACATCACCTGGTTCACACATGATTCACTAGCTTAATTTACTCCTCAGCAACCTAACCCTCACTTTTGGGTTTTTTAACAGTTCTGGTATTATACAGCCTCCATCAGCAAAGAGCTGGGAGGCATTATCCAATTGACCACTGACAAATTAAACACTGAAGAATAACCACCTATTAAACATGATTAAAAAACCAGCAGCAAATGCATTCTTCCCTAATGGATCTGTTAGGGAGAAATGTTACTCTTTTCCACACACACAAACCAAACAAAAAAAGTAAATGTCAGAAATGAGAGGTCACACAGCCCAATCTGCAAATCTGAAGCAGAATCAAATTCACCTGAGTCATACCTGAGGTGTATTTGTCTGACATGGAATACTGGAAAGATAAGGGCTATCTGGTTTTGCTTGGGCTTTTTCTATAGCAGAAAGGCTGTTTGGATTAACTACATTAATTTTATATTTATCTTGATAAATTCCTGGAAAATGCCTGCGGTAGATATGCTTCAGTGAGTCTAAAGCTTGTATACATTATTTTGGCTTGATTTGCTAAGCCATCAGTGCTGCTAAACCAATTTGAACATTGGATAAACTCTCAGCACTAGCCAGGCCCAGCAACACTGTCAGCAAAAGCCTGGCTACATGTTATTTTCAGGATCAACTATCGCTTTTGGAGCGAAGCTTTTAAATTCTCAACTCCTGAAAACAAACCATGTGAAGAAGGTCACTTCTCCACTTGTGTGGACACACCTAACGTGATTCCTCAAGACACATTTCAGTGAGGCATCTCTGAGAGCTTTCCCCCTCAGGCCCTGGCACAGCTGCAAGGTGTCCTCGGGGGACCCTGTCCCTTCTGCAACACAACCCCCAAACCCATGGTCACGAAGAAGAAGCCACCAATAGACACTCTGGGTATGTCTGTCTCCCAACGGGGAGGAGACCCATACCTGTATTTCCTTTAGACTGCAGGGTTCAATCCCACATCTCTCCTTCAGTCCCACATCTCCATCAATCTCACATCTCTCCTTCCTGAGGCTGGCAGCTGGGTATGGAGGCGGGGAGGGAAGTGGGGACACTCTTCACTCCTGTGGGACACTGTGCAGAAGGACAGAGTATACAAGGCAGGTCCTGACTCACCTGGTGGTTAAGATTTCAGCTACAAATGTATAAGTCTACTTCTGAGTCATATTTGCAGCCTCTTATTCAGTGTTTAATGTAAAATGCATAAACAATCCTGGGAGCAGACACTCCAGAGCCTCCTTCCCTTTCCCATATGAGTCCTTTAGTCCTTAGGGAAAATTATCCCACAAATTATCTCGTTCCCTCCCCATATAATTTTGTACTGCTGATTTTTTTCCCCTCTGTGCAGCTGATTAAATTTTGTGGGAGAGGTGGAGTCCAACATCAGCCTGGGCTAACCTACAGCCTGGTGGTTATGGCATTGTGTGGGCTGTAGAAGATAGAGGTTTGAGTCCTCTCAGGTCAAGCAAAGCAAAAATCTGCAAATCTTGGGTGAGTTTGGGAAAACCTATGGATGTTTCTACATTAGCATTTTAACCAGAGACAGGAGCATGTTGCTGAAGTGAATTCCCTGATTACCTCCACTCCGGTGTTTTGATTCACACTAAGGAATCAGTCTGAGCCCCTTTTGGATTGAAAAATCTGGAAAACCCTCTCCTGGGGCACAGTCCCTATTCCCCAGCTGCCCTGGCAGATGGTCCACGGGCACTGGCCCAGTGCAAACCCTTTAGGCATGTACGTGGTGTGACTGCTGGATCCTTGCATCAGCTGCTTGCTCTTGCTGGGCTGCAGTGGTTGCCACCGTCTGTAGCCATTGCCTATGTCTGTAAATGTCATACTGCAACGTTGTGTGCTGTAATATAGTGTAATGTACTATAATGTAATGCAATGTATGCATAGCCAAAAGTTACTCTATAAATAAGGCAAGTGTGAAAAAAAAGAGGGTCCTTGATGCAGGAGGGTTCTGCATGTTACATGAAATCATCAGCACCAGCAGCTGCTCTTAGAAGAAAGCAAGCTGCTCAGCTTTTGGTAGGAAAAGCTGTGGGAGTGTCTTCCATGCCAAAGCAGCGGCTTCTGGGCTCCACATCCAAAGGGATGGTCTAACCTCAGGAGAGAAAGGTGAGAGTACACCACCCCACCACCCCCACACCACCCCTGCATCGGTACACAGCTCACAAGCCCTCCCTAGCTGTCCTGGCGTGCCGTATAGAAATGTAATGCTTACCAGAAAGTGCTGGTGGCCAGTAGCTTCTAGGGCTTATTGGAGACTGTTTAGGCAACTTCCCCCGTATCTTCCTTCTCTCTCTGGAATTTCAGGTTGTTTTATTGGAGCGCAAGTTGTTTTATTCCTGAAGCCAGGCTGTGGCCACAACTCTGTCATAGCACATATCAAATGAGCAAAAGGAAAAGGTAATTTAGTTTGTTTTAGTGATCCTGTTGTGATTTTCATATCAGCAGGCAGTGCCATTACACTAGTGGGTAGTGCTAGAAGTGTACTGAGTGTCATAGAAAAAAAAAAGAGGCAAATCCAATTAAGTGGGCCAACTGGAGCTGTGCATAGCTAAAAGGGCATGAAGAATCCTGGTTTTTATGCCAGCATTTTGTGTCTCTGAAGTTATAGACATGGATGTGTATTCTGCTGATTTACAGGCAAAATACCTGTTCCCAGCATGTACAATAGGCTACATGACAGTGCAACATGTCTTGACACAAGGAAGAATGACCTCATCTGAGATTGCAGGTTGCAGTTTGGAAATTAAGTGTTTCCACAGCAATTGCAATCCTTGGTGGGAACTGGAAACTCTGCACATTCTGATCTTGCCTATAATTTCCTTGTAGCTTCACTTACATGCCATCAATCAGAATAATTTCCAGTAGATTCTATCTCTTTTGAAATGATAGAAACTACTGCAACTGATTTATGAGCACCCTTGTCTGACACTCTACCCCAACAGTAAAATACCTAGCAGTAACACATCTTGTGTGGTTTAGGCCTGATTTAGTTTACATTTTTTTCCCACAAGCTAGACATGTGTAGAGTTGCTGTAAGGTTATTTTAATCTTATTTTTGTGTTGACCAAACAACACTCCCTGTACAACTCAGGCCACCAGCCAGCCTGTATCGTGCAAACACCAGCAGGGCCACTGTGCTCCCCACACCAGTCCTAAATGATGAGCCCCACTGTGAATGTCTGCTGGCAGTGTCTGGTCTCATTTTGGTTTTGAACCCCACAGCCTGTGGGTCACCAAGACCTGAAATTTGTCTCTCTTCCCCTCCTCTTGTATTTGCTCTAAAAGCCCAGCATACTTGGGAAACAGCTTTTTCCTGCTTTTTATTTTTGCAGAAAACCAGGCACAGCTACGTGCCTAGACAGTCCAACACCCAGTTTCCCTCTGCTGCCTTGACCAGGAAAGACATCTCAGTCCTTCATGGTGTCATACTGGTAAGGGGCTGCACACAGAGGTTGGGAGAAGAGAGAAATCAAGGTGTATGCAGCAGAGGGATTGCGAGCCAGGGCTACTACTGGGATTAGACAGAGCAGCATGGGACAAAAGTGAGTCTGCCAAGGGGGTTGGGAGTTACTCTGGGGGTCTCATGGAGGGCATCCTAGCACAGCTATGATCTCCCTCTTGGCAGCTGTGGACAGCCTGTGTGACACACCAGAGCGTATGTGACCATGCTGGAGAGCAGAGACATGGCGGGGTGCAGGACAGAGCTACGGGCAGGTGTGCCTGTGGGCTGAGCCAGGAGGTGGGGCTGGTAAAGAAGCCCCAGCTAACACAACACCGCATGCACTCAGTGTGGGGGGTTTGGGCATCTCCCCTTGAGGTTGCCCCAAATCCCTCCAATCTCCCTTTCAAAATGTTGCCCTTTTATGTAGTCAGATAACAAAGGAATATATATATATATTTTTCCCATAGTCAATTCATTCTGTCACCCACCGTTTACTCATAAAAACCTCAGTTTATACAGGAACCACTTAGCGTCAGGCACATTCTCGTGCTGAGAAAGAATCTCAAATAAAAGGGAGCAGCAAACTGTCAGAAATGTATATCTTAATAAAATAAATTATCTACTGACCCATTAAAACATGCCAGCAAGTCACCAAGTACCTGCTTAGCTGTAGCCCTTGACTTTTGGCAGTAGATAATGAGAGTACACAGGTAATGCAAACACTGCAAAAGACAGCAATTTTCTTGGATGTCCACCTTTCCCTGCCTGAAGCAAATCCTTCCATGGTGTGCTTGAATAAAGGGAATAACAGAGGCAGAAACATTTCTGATCCAAGGGGGTTCATTTTTTCTTCTCTTGGGGTGCTGGTTGAGAGCAATATTTCTTGTCTCTGCCTGGAGTTTTTGTAATCCTGGATGCATACATTGCTTAGGAACAATCTCAGTTGCATTTGTGAGGAGATGCTGTGTGAAAGATGTTCTTTGTCATTTCTTGGCATGATGGCTCTGTTTCTTCTATGTCTACAAGATCCCTTTCCCACAGGTCTCTGCAATGGGATCTGCTGGGACTTCTGCGATTAGCAGCATGATGACAAGCAAGGTGGAGAGACGCTGGTATCTGGAACATCACTTTCCCTGGGGCTCCACCACCCTTTGGAGCCAGAAATCAAGGATCCCTTCCTTATATTAATTTAGCAGTAATTACTGTTCCACTCCTGAATGTTCTTGTCCCTTTGGCTTGGTTCAAGTCCAGATGATTCAGTCTAAGTGTAGACTCGATAATGTCCTGAGTTCCTTTCCCTGGTTCTTCACAGTTCAAAGATACTCCAGCTGCACAGAGAAATCCTGGAGAGATCTTTCAGGGAGCAACCTGGCAGTTTGCAGCTTATCTTTTACTTTCAAAGCAGCCAATACAACTGTCTCCCCAAAGAGCTTGGAAGTCACTGTCTGGGTCAGGCTCAGGGAAAAGCCTTTCTTGGGAGTATTCTGCCCACCAGGGACTTCTTGGTCCTCAACAAAAAGAAACACAGAAGTAAGACAAGTTCTCATTTTTTCCAGTCTGTGGCAGCTGCTAACAAAAAGACTGTGGAGAGTGACAGGGCTGAAAAGACACTGTCCTTCAGGCAAGGAAGAGGCGCTATTGGGAAAGTCAGGACTGGGAAGCATAAAAGTAAATTTCATAAGGATGTCAGAGAGAGCCTAAAATAACAGACAGACAATTCAGACTACTGGGGGAAGAGTTCCAGGGATTTCTTCACCAGCAGCCTTTGTATCCCAAGGATACTGCCATGTTCAAAGTGTTCTCCACCTCTTATTGCACAAAGCCAGGGAAGAGCCAACATCCTTATCCCTTTCCAACCTATTCTATGAAACTTTGTTGAATACAAAACAACCACCACATCTTCCTTCCTGTGGCTGCTCACAGTAATTTATACTATCATAAATTACTGGCTCTTTTTATGAAAAGTTCAGTCCCTAGCTGTTATCTCCAATTGTGGACCAAATTTATCAGTCAGGGTCGTAAATCATAAGCATTGATAATTATCTAGTTATAAATATTAAAAATCCATCTATTTATACTGAATTCATCACCTGTAGAAATGCAGCAAAGGAACATAGCAAACCCAGAAAAATCTGGGCATGAAAACGGTCATACTTACTGGCCCATGAACGTTTTCGTCAACTGCAGATGAATTCTTTCAGTAAAAAGTTTTTTTTTTTTTGTTTGGTTTGGTTTTACTTATGTTAGCAAAGTATCTAATATGTCCTCCATTTTTACTCATGTGTTTATTTATCAGGTTTTACATATCGAATACACCATCTGAGACGTGTGCTATTAACCTGGGGTTTGCATATGCTGTAGAACTCAGAAAAGTCCCTCCAAGCAGCAACACAGTGCTGTAGTCCAGCCCCACCTCCCCCAAACCACAGTAAAGCAGGATCTGCCTTCCTCTGACAAAAAGGAAGTAGCCCTCAGCTCAACTGCATGTTTGTGTACTTTGCTATTTGGTTTTGTGTCTGGTTGTTTCAGGTCAGCAGAATCATTCCACCAAGCTGACTTCACTCCCCACTGTGCTGGTAACATTTCCCTCTTAGCTCTGAAGTAGCATATAGATCTTCACTGGTATCTTTACAAGTTTGTGGAACATCAGTTAGCAGATGGTACCTGAATCCTCCCTTAATGTTGTTTGGTGTCCAGCACAGACATTGACGAACTATAGCTGTCACTCAAAAAGCACTACTCCCAAAGAGGAGGTGTGGATCTGGGCAAATGCTACTACCTCACCTATTTTGTGTTCTTTGAAGTGTACATGGCTTGTAGTTTCCCAGTGCAACCTCCTACTTTATGTGGCAGGCTATCCGTTTACCTTCCCTGTACATGTATAATCTGGGCATATACCCTTCTTTATTATATACTATTGCCCTTGGCCAAACAGGTCTTCCTGAAGCGTACTTGAGCTTCCTCTATTATTTCCTGTACAGCCTCACAGTCTTGCATAAGTTCTGTTGACTTTCCAGCTCCAAATTGTTGCCCATTGACTAACGGCAGTCAAGCTCGAGCACGCAGCTGCCTGCTTAGTTTTCTGCCATGACAGGAGCTCACCTGATGTTGTCTCTGCACAGGGGCACTAGTGCCAGCTTTGCATGCAGCTTTGTGTGCTTTAGCACCCAAGAGCTCTTCAGGTGCTGGAGACTTTTCCCAACCAGCATCACTATCTCACCCTGTCATGCTGTTTTTCAATCTGGTCCACTGAGTCTAGATCGCTGCCAAAAGTCAGCAGATCTTGAGCATTCTCTAAATTATGTGTATGACCCCCTTGCAGAGTGCTAAGCAGCAATGGAGCCCGTGGTCTGGAATAGCCACAAATAAAGAACTGCTTGGCTTTGACATGTGAAGGAGCCATCTGATGGGATGAGTGACAGGTGCTGTTTGACAAGTAGTTGAATTGCCATGAAAAAAAGCCTGAAAATGGGGAACGCAAAAAAGCTAGGGAATGAGAAAAGAAACAGCAGGCATTTGAGAATTTGATTTGTCCTTATTTCCTGGAACACTACCTAGATGCATCCCATACGCCTTCACGAGCAGTTCCCAGGGGCACTGCCCCAGGGAGTAGCACTGGACATGGGGACACCACCCAAAGGGCCCTGGGATTGCAGCTGACTGAGAGGGGCACACAGACACATGATCTCCAGGACACAGCTGTAATCCAGCACAGATCTGTTGGTGGATCATGTTGGTGTAGGCTTGACTGTAGCTTCTGCCCGGAAAGCTCTTTGTAATAGCCACTGGTTTTTGGTTTGTTTGGAGGTTTTTTTAGGTTTGTTTTTATTTTTTATAGCATGAGATTTTAACTGCATCCTCTTGGTTCTTCATGACTCTTCCTTCCCAAACTCAGTTCAACTCCTTTGTCTCTGATTAGCTTAGCAACAGGAAATGTTTCCCATTACATATTTGCGTTCAAGATATGTCTTAGTTAATATGATGCATACATAGGTGCAACAAGGTCGTTACTGAATCATCCTATTCTTGTTTTTAATCTGATTCAGGACTTGCACTTTAGACCTCAGCAAACTCTGCTGGATTAGTCATGTAGTCAGCAATTTGAATATTTACAGAAGGAACAAGAGAATGCACTTTATTCAGATTGAATTAAAACAATGCAGAACATGTGAATCCAGCCTACTTTCCATGGAGGAATCATACACAGTTCTCATACATCATTCTCAGATGCTGCCTGCTCTCCCCTCCATTCTCCTTGAGCTGCTGCCACTGAGTTCAGCAACTCACGGCAGAAATGTTAAGTCCAGAACTCCCCTCCCATGGCTTCCACTTCCCTCTTGGGGGTGTATAGGATCAGTCAGTCCTTCTTGCACTGTTAGCATCCAGCCTCTCCTCAGGCTTCACTAGCATTACTCTTTATACTTGGCAGGCTTTATGGCTGCTCCATCAATACTTCCTTTAGCAATTTCTCACCCCAGGCTCCAGCATTTGCCACCAATTTCTCTCATTGTCTTCTTCCCATTCTTACCTGTGAATAAGTAAACTGATGTGGATTACTTCTATGCTCTGTGTGCTTCAAGAGATGCAGAAGAAAAAAACCTCATCCAGTAAGTGTCAAGGATTAAAGTGTGCTTGAAAAAGCTGAGAAAATTTTGTCTGAACTCTAATAGTGGGACAAGATGACAAAAGGTAGAGATCAGCCAAAAGTAAGGTCTGCCCCTAGCTCTGGCCTGCACCCAACACCTCTCTCCTTTGAGGAGAGATGATTTCTGAGGGAAAGTGGAAGGCACCTTCCCAGAAGCAAAGAAAACCATGACCCTCCTCTGTCTGTCAGTGCCTGGCCCTATTGTACATCTTCATGATACAGCTGTTGGTGAAATGGGACAGTCTCTGCGAAAATGTATCATGCCACCTTTCTCACACGAGACTCCACTACCCTTTCCCATTATTTTTTGGGGGGCAACAGATAGGAAATATGGTTCCTACCCACCAACTCTGTTTTACCTGTGAAGGGGTTTCAGCCTTTGTGCACAAGCAGGGCCAGGGGCTGCAGAGCTCAGGGCAGGGGAGGCCCCGTGAGCTGCAAGGCTGGCCAGGGTCAGAGAGCTGGGACAGGCAGGCGGCCCCTGTAAGGGAACAGGCGGCAGCCCTGGGAAGGTGCCTCTGGAGCTGCGGGACTTGGACAAAGGACCTGAGAAGTTGAGGGAACCACACTAATCTGTTCAGATTAGGGAGAAAAGGCAAACAGCCACTAACAAAATAAATTCTGGTTGCCACAGTGTGGTGAAATAAGAAAGCAAGCAGCTACCGACACTTTAAAGTGTCACATTGTTGGTTTTGTTGATTTGTTGGTTTTTTTTTTACAGCTGGATGAAATGATGAAACCTGTTTAACCTCTTTGCTATTCTGTACAGCCAAAATTTCACCAACAGAAAAGACAGGGCCCTTGTGGTTTTCTGAAGTAACGTTGGAGTATAATTCTGAGGAACACTCCGGCAGAAGACAACTCTAACTTGTGAAAGTAAACTAGGTGCTGTGTCCCTCTCCAGAAGCTTTCTGAATTGTTTGAACTCATCAGTGGACATAAAAAAAAAATAAATTATGTCTTCTGCACTGGCTTCTTTTTAGAGGTTCTTAAGCTTTGTCTGACAGAGAAACTTTTGGAGACCATAAGGATTATGGGATCGATGCCTGTGGCCAGAGAAGTGACAGTGATCTGCAGCAACATTGACATAAACCAGGATCTTTGCAGCCCTTACATTAAGTTGGGTTTAAAAAGCACATTGAGTGCTGTTTTCACACTCATACCAGCCTCACATTCTGTGATCTTCCTCCTACAGCACTTAACCACAGTAGTAACATTTTATTATTGAAAAAGCTGAAAGATGATGAAGATGCAAAGTATTTATGTCAAATAATAAAAGTTTGTTCTTTGTAAAGTAAAATGTTCCTTGAAAATGACACAAGCCCATTTCTTCCATGCAGGGAGGAAGGACGCAGAGTGTACTGAACATGGTGGCACGGTAAGCTTTAGTAATTCATTGTTGTACAGTAGACATGAAAGCTATGGCTTTATGGATTTGAGCTCCTATGACCATCTATTTGCATTAGCCAGACCTTGCCAAAAACGATTCTGGCACTGTTCTATAAAACACAAAAGTTTATTTTTTTAAAGACTGGGAGGGCAATTAAAGTGAACATGAAAATAATGGCTTATTTCATACACTTATTTCGGACGCTAATATGCATATAAAGATATCAAAGGAGGCAAAATGGTTCGCTCAGAGGCTAAACAAGTATGGTATTTTTGGTCTTAGCATGAATAAAATGAGTATCTGAAAAGCGAACGCAGTGACAAACTGGTTACACATGCTGACTTGAACTGGGAAGGTGCTTTTATTGCTGATGTTAGTGCAAAAATGTTGGGTGTAACACATGTTTAGCTCAGCCTTAAAGAAATGAGAACTGTTTTCCGAAGTACAATCTGAGTCTACAGCTGCATTTCCAGTTGATTAACAGCAATTGTGCATGACAAGTAGCAAGTAAGCTGTGAGGTGTTTATAGAGAGCCTCATTTTAAGCAAAAATGATGAATAAAGAGGTCGCTAATGAATTAACAAAAATCAAAATGCTTGTGAATAGCACATTATAAAAGCAATGCTTCATGGTAGTCAAAACTAAATCTGACCATGAGGAACAGCAGAAGATCTTACCCAGTGTGAGTAACTGGATAATAAAATGGCAAGTCAATCTCAGGGTCTGCTGTTGCAAATCAACACACAGTGAGAAAATTAGTCCAAAGTACACCTATTCAAGTATATGGGCATATATGTACCCCAAGAGGTTCTGTTCTAGTTTGTAGAAATGCTTAGGAAAGAATCTTGGAGTGACTATAAAAAAGTCAACTCATTGCTTTGAAGTGTCTGAAAAATGAAAACAAGTAAATAGAAATTACTGGAAAATGATGGGGAATGCAACAGAAAGCGTTGCTCTATGCATATATAAACTGTGCAGGTATTTGGACTGCTCCTGTTAAAAAGGCACAAAAAGTTGTGATAAGGGTAGTAAAGATATAAAACAGCTCCTGCATGGCAGAGATCCAGCATATTAGGCCTTTCAGCACAGAATAAAAAGGATGGAGAGAGGATGTGACAGATGTTAATTAACGTGTTCATGGAGGAGATGAACAGGGAAAGACAATTAGTGATTACTCCCAGTGGTGAGGACTCAGGAATGTCCTGTGAAATCATATAAGAGCAGGTTTTCAGTAAATGAAGATTTTTTTCACCACACATAATTAAGCTATTGAATTAGTTACTCTAGGATCTTGTGGATTTTGAGCTATACATGGGATATTAAATATTTACATAATCCAGATAACAGGTGACATCAAAGCATGGTTAGAGAAAGCAGAGTGAAACAAGGGCTATTAACAGTATAGATCCAGACAGAGTCTCTGGAGGTACCTGGGGGCTATTGAATGACAAGATGCAAACACAGTCTTTGGGAATCCGTAAGACATTACTGGAAGATGATGCCAAGATTTCTGCTATCTTGAAATAAGCTAAAACCTGTTTCTGTGTTGAGAAAGTTACAGCAGTATTTTTTTCCTATTTTTATGAAGGTTTTATTTTGACATTACTTTACAATCCGCAAGAATCAGTGTTTTGTATATACATACATATTTTGTAACATTCATCACCTTTGGTGCTAGCAGAATAACCCTTCTTTACAGCTGAACCTTTAAAGATGCCAGAGTTGTTAATTCTTGGCTCTTGCGCCTCATGCCAACTAGCTACGTGTTAAGCAAAGCATAAGCAATAAGCCTGCACCCCTGGATTTTTCTGCTGTCAGAATTCCTTGCCAGGATTCCCCTCTCTTTCCCAAAGAAAGCATTACATACTTCCTCACACATATAAGCGAGCAAACAAAAATGAAGGAAAATGAAGGTAGCACTCAGCTTTACCATAGATTTTGTCTGATGGTACATGAAAACGGCTGTGGCAGTACTGAGCAACATGAACTGTGAGTTTCTTTCAAGCATTTACATTTACCACTGTCAAACTTGGGTATTATTTTATAAAATATAGTTCATTCTTCCAGACATTTCTTCTTAGATTACTTGAAGACCCTACATATCTGAATTAATTTTCTAAACCCCTGAGAGCAAAATCAAATTCACTTTGCCATTTTGCAGATACACATGCAAGTTCTAGTTTCTTGTAATTGCTGTCTATACAAATTACTAGATCAAGCTTCAATTTTATTTAAATCCCTACTGATGAAAGCTTTTCTACTTCCAGACATGCCTCATAAAACCAAGTTCAGTACTAAGTGCAACATATACAACAGATCTTTACTTCAATATACAGAAACATACTCATCATTGTCAGCAGTACTTTATATACCTTGGATAAGTTTTTATTATCCCATGTCACATGCATAGCATTTCACAACCTAGCTTTCCTACACACTGTCTTTAACATAGCATTCTTTTCTGGTAGGATATTTGATCACAGTGTTTTAAAAAGCAAAGACTCTTTACTGTGTTATAATCAAGCGTCGTTTAATAGAAGCCATGTTTGGTTGGATGCTTTGGGTGAAGTGCAGACTGTGAGGCAGACCTGAGCCTGACAGGAGTCCTGGGTAAACTTCACAACCAAAGCCCAAGGTAGGGGCTGCAGTACTGAGCCAACGAATTCATGCCTGGCTGGCCACGGCCTCCATCCTCAGAAGCTTTTCTTAAAGATTTGGTTTAAAGGATACTGTAACTAGAAGAGGCTCTTTTTGTTTTTTTATTGTTAACAAGAGCTCAAGGTCCAGAAAAATGACATCTAGTGACATTTCACATGGCAAGTAACTCTTCTTTGATTCACTCTTCATACTTCCTGCTAGATTATTTTCTCTCACAAAAACAAATTTAGCCTCCTGCCTTTACGCAGCAGCAGTGAAAGCACGCTTGTGCACGCTAGTGAGGATACAGGAAGGATTGCTTACAACTGTTAAGAAAGCCCACAAAATATCAAAGGGAAAACCGTCTGAAGTCTTAACTTCCACCCTGCCCTTAGCTGCCTGCTGCCGTTGTTACACCTACATCTGGCTACCAAGATCATGCAATTTGTTAGCATCAAATTAGCAGTTAGTTTATCTGTTCCTTGTCTTCCAAACTGAAGCCATCTAAGAATGCCTCTGAGGTTCCCTTCTCCAGCCCTGCCTCACCCTACCGAAAGCCTCTGGGAGCTGCGTTTTATCCGACCGTTGCCCGTACTGGCCCACGAGTATTTCCTCGGGGTGCCACGTCACTGGGGCAGTTTTGGAGGGTCCCACAGGACTGGATTCCCCTCCGGGACATATTTCCTGAAAATACTTGGGAATCAATCCCGGCGCAGGGCCGCACTTGCGGGATGCCGAGCCCACTCTGCCCGATGCTCGACCCGCGGCAGGGCTCTGGGCGAGGACGTCCCGGACGCACCCGCGGGTGGTCCCCGCCGGCACCGGGGGCTCTTGAGGCCCCAGCAGCTGCCGCCCCGCGCCGGCCTGGCCGGCGGCCCCCATGGCGAGGCGGCCCCCGGTGCCGGCGGCTCCGGCTCAGCCCCTCGGTGCTACCCCGCGGCGGGGACGGGCGCGCCACACCCGGCCCGGCCCCGGGCGCCTGTCCCGCCGCCCCCGCGGGCGGCCTGAGGAGCCGGGCGCGGGCAGAGGCGGGCGAGGGGCGGGTTAAAAGCGGCTGCAGGTGAACGGGGAGGGACCTTAAAGCTGCGGGGCGGCGAGGCTGGGGCTGGCCGCGCCTCAGGCACCGCCGGACCCGGGAGCGGAGCAGCGCGGCGCGCCCGTCGCATCCCGGGTGTCCTGCCGAGCCGTGCCAGGTGAGGCTGTGGAGCGGCTCCCGTGTGCTGGAGCGGAGGGCTAGGCATCCAGCTGTGCGCCCCCGGAGCGGGCCGGGGTCCGTGTGGCGGGCCCGAGTGGGGCTCGGGTCGGGGGCATCCCCGGCGGGGCTGGGAGCTGGGGCGGCCGCGGGCAGCGGAGAGGGGCGATGTGAGGCTGGGGCGGTCGCGTCCCGTCCCCGTCCGCCGGCGCGGACCTGCCGGCGAGGCAGCCCTGCACGGCTCGGGGCTGAGCGCCGCCTGCCCCGGGCCCCCAGCGCCGGCCCGACCCGCAGTCCCGCCGCCTTGGTCAGTCCCGGGGAGCTCCCGCAGCGCGGCCGCTGCCGGTAGGAGCCGTCGGGCCTCAACGTAAAAACCGGCGTTTGTAAACGGGTGTCCTCTGGCAGGAGCCGACCGCGATCGGCCGCGGCGCTTCCCGCCGCAGAAGCCTGGCTGCGCGCCCCCCGCCGCCCCTGCCGCAGCGGAGCTCTGCGGGAGTGATAGGCTGGGGGGCGCCTCAAGGCGTACAGCTGGGAACCACCAAGTGGGGTTTTTGAGTGGTTTCCAAAAAAAAAAAAAAAGATGTCTTTGTTGGCAGGGCAAATGTCCCGATAGATTCACTCGGTGCCCACAGCTAATTTCAGCGTTTCTGTAGTGGCAGATGAGAAGAGAGATACGTGGTTTTCTCCCCCCATGCTTGCAGCACTGGTTCAGAACTTCAGTGCGAGGCTGTATTTGGAGGCCAGGTTGTTCACCCCGCTGGGATATACACTTCAAATACTTTCATTCGGTCCTGATCAGCCCCTTGGGAAGACTTCATTGAGTTTATTTTAATGACTGTGCAAGAGACATGAGGAAGTTCTTAACAGAAAGATGCAGGTATCTGATCATAGCTTAGAATCAGTGTAGAAAGTTGCATAAAATGCTGCCAGTTTTAGCAGAGACAAAACATGAGAAGCCTATGGAATTCCTGCCACCTTCTCAAAGCTTTTTTCTTTTTTTGTCCCAATTTCACCTTTCCTCATCACAGTAAATCTGACCCCTCCCTCTTGCCTCAAGGCTTGTCTGTAAAAGCTAGGCCCTTGTACCAAGGGTATGTGTTGGGGCACGTTAGTCCTTTAGTTGTGTTGTAACTACACTGGGTAAAGAAGGATTTTTTGGGGTGTTTTTTTGTTGTTTGGGGTTTCTTTTTCCCCCTCTGTTATGTGAGGATGAGAGATTTTGAAAAGTTTGATCAGTGTGGCATTGCAAGGTACTGTGTTCTCCCCACAGCACCCAGCCTGTGCTGTGCCAAGAGGTGACAGAGCTCTTATCCATGGCCAGTGTGGCTCTCCCACAGAGCAAAGTTGAGCCCTAGCCTTGAAAGATGTGGACCAGCTATGCAAGTTCCCAGCTCTGTTTTCAAAGTGTTTTTTCCAGTTCAGTGATGGTTTCCAAATGGCTGCGATCAGTGAAAGCTGAGCCCTGAGACTGAATTCTGACTTCAGCAAAACTTACGTTTAACTTTCAAAGGGACACAGAGTGTGGATTTTAGTTTTCAAGAGTAGGAGGAAAGATGAAATGAAACTTCTCTGAAGTTTCACCTCTTGTTTATTCTGCTGGGGTGTGATAACATCTAGCAAATCAACATAAACTTTTTAGCTGAGGGCTTTTTTTCTCTCGGCTCTGTGGCTCTGCTTGCCTCCTTTTTGGATAAGATAGCAATGAATGTGGAAGGGCAGGCTCTGCGGTATCTTCCTTTGCCTGTTGGCTTGTGCTGTATATGCACACGGCCCTGACAGAGCCAGCTTGAGGCTTCTCAGCAGTGTTGGCAAAGTCAGTTGCTGTACCTCTCAGATTTGAAGGGCCATGTCTGAGCTACAGCAGAAAACCTTGGAGGTCTGCTGGAGGTGTCTGGGTGGGGTGAGGGCTTCTGCTGAAGAAGGTCAAGTAGTACTTACCTCAGAGGCAAAGAAAGCACCAGCCCAGCCTTCTAGAGCTGTGGCACTGGCAAAGAAATCCAGTGAAAAGTACTAGAGAAGTCTGTCTAGATATGGCCTTAACTCATGCAGTGATAGTAATTTCTATTACTTTGTGAAATACACTGAGAGGCAAAACACTGACAACAGTCTACCACAGAAATGGAAATATCTTAAGAAAGGCAAGGAGGGCATGGAGGATGCATGGAAGAAATGTATTTGAAGATGTAACGTTTCCTGCCTAAAGCATCAAGGTATGCTCGTCCCATCATAAATAAATGGAAAGAAAGAGTTTAATAAGCTGTTTGAATCTATAAACATATGGGTGACATTAATGAAAGTGACTTGCATTTGTCTATGACTCAGGTAAGTGCTAGGAAGTCCTTTCATTTTTAGAAGGTCTAGAGCTGATTTTTCACCCTTTGAAAAGTGACCATTTGGTGTATTATGTCATCCTTCAGGTAAAAGGACACAGAAAAGAAAATGGACTGGGGAGCTCTGCAGGCCATTTTAGGAGGCGTAAATAAACACTCCACCAGTATTGGGAAGATATGGCTCACAGTCCTGTTCATCTTCCGTATCATGATCCTGGTTGTGGCTGCAGAGAGAGTCTGGGGAGATGAACAACAAGATTTTGTCTGCAACACGCTTCAGCCTGGGTGCAGAAATGTTTGCTATGATCACTTTTTCCCCATCTCTCACATCAGACTCTGGGCCCTGCAGCTGATCTTTGTTTCCACACCTGCACTGCTGGTGGCCATGCATGTAGCTTACAGGAGGCATGAGAAGAAAAGGAGATTCAGAAATGGTGAGAAAATCAATATTGAAGAGCTGAAAACTGAAAAGTTTCATATCCGGGGTCCCCTGTGGTGGACATACACTGGCAGCATCTTCTTCAGGATTGTCTTTGAAGCGGTCTTCATGTATGTGTTCTATTACATGTATGATGGGTACCAGATGCCTCGCCTGGTGAAGTGTGACGCATGGCCTTGCCCCAACACAGTGGATTGTTTTGTGTCTCGGCCCACTGAGAAAACCACATTTACTATCTTCATGCTTGCTGTGTCTGCAATCTGCATGATGTTGAATCTGGCTGAGTTGTGTTACCTAGTGATAAAAATTTGCATGAAAGAATCCAGGAAAACAACAGTTTTAAAATAATTCTCCATTTTCAAGATTTCTTAGCTCCCTGTTTCCGTCAAACTTTCTTAGGTGTCAGAAAACAATCAGCAATATTTTCACAGTCAAGGAAAAGGATAAAAGTGAATGTTCATTCATGTTTTAAAAATTGTAGCTTCCCTGGGAAGCTGCCACTGAGGCAGGTTTTAAAGGTCGTGAGCTAATTCAGTATTTCTGCATCCACAAATAGAGAGAGCAGCCTTCTGACAGCAACTTTTCCCAAGTATGCCTACTGCTGGGATCCTGTTGTTGGCACAAAGTAACTTTTCAAAAATTGTGAGTGGAAGGGCCCAGAGAAAGCTCTAGTGCCCAAAGGAGAGACAGGAATCACACACTGTCAGCTTCAGAGGCAAGCCAATAACAACAGGTTTGGGTCAAAAGTGGGATTAAGGTTTTTCAGGGGGAACTTGCACCTTGTGAAAAGGAGTAAGACAAGGAGTTGATTGTGTTTATAGCAGATGTCCTATTCTCTCTCTTTAGTATTCTGAAGAGCAAGGCAAGAGCCTAGGAACACAGGTACTCTATGGCAATACATGCTGTCAGCTCTGCTGGGCACCACCAAAGGTTTTCATCTTTTTAATTCCTCACGTACACTGAGGAGCATCTGCTACAGGGTTGGGGGTGACCAGTCTCAACTGCCTGTGAATGTCTTTAGGTCAGTGCTGCCTCCCTCCACTCACAGGGGCTGCAGCAGTGGGAGGAATTAAGTTTGTTTTTTCATTCTCTTGGTCAGGTGAAAAAGGGATTGTCACCTTTGAGAAGGTAAGAGCAGTGCAACTGTCTTCCTCCTTCTCTTCTCCCCCAACACTTTGTGAAGAATCTCAGTACAGTAGATTTTATTCAACAAAAAGTTTTTTTACCACCTGACTGTGCCTCCTTCAGCTGCATGCCTTTAAAAGTGTTGGGTTTTTTTCAGCAGAAGGCAAGAAAAATTGCCTTGTTTCATTCTGTTATCCAAAAGAAATGCTTCAACTTACAGCATGATATGTTGCATCTACCAGTGCTCCTTCCATCAGACCCTTTTTCCTATCCAACCTGCACAGCTTTTCTTCATAAAACCTTCTACCTCTCTGAGGTACCTTTCAAGTGAGTTCATCAAACCACTCCTGATCTCTTGAACATTCCACATTGTGAGACTGAATCACCCTTCCTCTTCTTACAGTAGGTCTAACAGGAATTACAGTTTGCAGAGCTAAAATAGCAAAGGGACCCAATCCGACATGAGGAGGAACTTGGCATTTTCCTTACAATTCACATTGCTGAGCTGTGAATTGTGTGTTACTAACTTCAAGAACTACGTGAGTCAGTCTGGTCTTGTTTCTCCAAAGCAGTCTCAAAACTTGTCTTATGGCAGACACACCAGCACATACAGCAACACAGTTTATCTCCCAAGTGCCTGCTCATTGAACCCACTTCTAGAAAGCTGTCTATTTCTCCTCCTTAGCTTTAATAACTAGCCTTTCCCCAAAATGAATGAGCGCTATCTTAGCTTTTCTATTTGTATGTCTCTCTTACCATGTATTTAAGTTTATCACTGTTGGAGTAAACAAAGCTGCATGAATTAAGACCTGTGACCCCTCATTGTGCACTGGAAGTGGAGCATAAGCAGGCTCCCATGGCTTGTGAGCTACACCCGCTGTTACAACTTGACTGCAGGTAGAAATCTGTCATCTAAGAGGGAAGAAAGAAAACCATAACACCACCATCCTCAGAAGCATGAACAAAAAGATGGGAAGTCATTAATAATGAGCTGAACTGGAAACCTGGACTATGAAAACATCCTTAATTCAACTCTAAAGAGCAAAGCTTGGCACGTATCAGGTTTGTACTTGGTAAAGTTCCTGCATTGTTCTGTGTACAAGTATGAAGAGAACAAACTATCTACACTCCCAGTGCTCTAGTATTACATTTCTTTTGTAACAACAGGATTATTTTTTTTTTCTGAAATCATAATTAAAGCACTCTTTGTGCTGTTTTCTGTATTACTTGTACATGCTGTGTATTACCTAACGTGTCTAATGAAAATCTGTTTACCATAATGGAAAATGTATGCACCGATACTATATTTAATAGCCAAGGGCTACTGTAAGGATTTTAGTCTTCTGCTGCAGGTTGGTTTTTCAACTGGTTACATTGCCTGTTATCCTGCAGATTTTGTGAGCTGATAGTGGAAGGTCACATATGTGACCCCACTAGAAGTCAAATGTGCTGCCCAAGTCAGCCTTGTACAAGTAGAAATGCAGCTGAAAGAGGCTGGTGATAAACCAGCTCCATAGGGGAGAGAGTTTGTTTTCCTAGCCTGCCTTTGAGTTTAACTCAAGGAACCTGGAATGAGACACACCAAAACTGCTAACATTAACACTATGAGGTTATCTTCGACTAGCAGTTTGGCAACCAGATTATCACACAGACAAGACAGAAATAAGGGAAGTGTCTGGAAGTGGCCAAGAGAGGACTTTGATCCAGAACAGCAGCATCAGACAATAGTAGCTCTTCTTCTGAGATTTATTTTCTTTGTATATTAAATTTGACTAAGTAGTTGCTTTGTAGGGAAAAAATGTTTGGATACTTCATAGGAATTGCACCTGTTTCTACACCTGCTACATTGCATGGTTGACCTTCTACAAATGGATTTCATACAGATTAAAATATGATGCTGTGTTGGAATTGTGTCTGTTCCTTTCTGAAATACACTAGAAGTGTCTACACTTTTGGCACTTGGTTCCTAGGCTTTTCTCAGAATGAAGATTGCAAGAGTGTTGAAAAATGAAGCATCATACCTGGAAGTTATGACTGCAAAAGAGGCTGATTCCTTACTGTGTCCAGTGTAGCCAGGATATAAAGTGTCAAATCATGTGATATCAGAACTGGGAAGTGTAGAATTGGGGCTGGCTAGAATTATACCTTGGCTGAAATCACTCAGAGAAATCACCACTGACTTCATCAAGCTAAACTTTTTAGAATCGTAGAATGGTTTGGATTAGAAGGGACCTTAAAGATCATCTAGTTCCAAATCCTCTGCCATGGGCAGGGACACCTCCCACCAGACCAGGCTGCTCACAGCCCCATCCAGCCTGGCCTTGAGCACTGCCAGGGATGGGGCAGCCACAGCTGCTCTGGGCAACCTGTTTCCATGCCTCACCATCCTTATAGTAAAGAATTTCTTCCTCATACCTAATCTAAATCTGCCCTCTTTCAGTTTAAAGCCATTCCCCCTTCTCCTATCGCTACATGGCCTTGTAAAAAGTCCCTCTTCAGCTTTCCTGTAGGCCCTGTTAGGTGCTGGAAGGCTGATTTAAGGTCTCAGCCTTCTCCAGGCTGAACCACCCCAACTCTCTCAGCCTGTCTTCATAGGAGAGGTGCTCCAGCCCCCTGATCATTGTGGCCCTCATCCAAAAAAACCCACACTACAAACACGTTTGTCAGGAAGGTGGGGTGGGGGTGAGGGATGGACTTTTGGCGGGGAAAGAAGCAGCAGACTTCACTATTAACTCATAGACTCAGCTAGAGAAAAATACTCTTAACTCCTATGTGAGAAAGACTAGTTTAAAAGAAAATCAGAATAATGAATGTGTATTTATGACTTCTGGATATAGAAGTACCTTTATTAAAGGTTTCCTTAGACAAAAATAAAAAAATCCTTTGGATGTTTTACAGTTATCATGAGCCAACATACTGTGTTATTTGCTATCTGACAGCAAGAATATAAAAGGCAAATTATACGCTCTGTACAGGGAAGAGCACTCTTGCACCATGGAGATTTAATTTAAAATAGCAACACTGTTAAAAATTGCTTTATTTTATAGAAAGTATACTGCAACAAATAAGCAACAGCTAAGAGCACTTCACTACAAACTGAACTTGGTGAAAATTAATCTCTTTTTTTCCCCTAATCATAATTCCTTCCCCCAAAATTAGGCTAATGTGTTTTGCAATGCAACAAAAATCACACTCAAAGAATTGCACTGTATTTTGTCGTGACCTGTTCTAATATTCAGGACAGCCACTGCCCTGAGAATTAATTACAGGTTTCTTTAGATTTTCACCATATTATTATCTATACCGTCATTTGAACCTGTTTGTAGACAGTGGCAAGAGTAATGGTAACTATCTGAGGCTTAATGAGCTAAGACTAATGGTAATGATCTTCAAGATAGTTCAGGAGGTACACTTTTTTGCCACTTGACCAACGCAGCTTGTCACTGTAATTTTCTTTTACAGAATATATTTCTCTTCTGGAAAGCTGGCCCAGCTCTGACCTGGTTTATAAGCCTTCCAAGCCACCAAAAAAAAGTCTTTATGATCTAGGTTCGGAAATGCATTAAGCTTTAATCAGCAGGCCTGGCTGAAGAAACAAGTCACATATCTGACTTTCCACCTTTAAAAACATAGCTTGCCCCTGCTATAGTTGGTCCCCCAGTACTACCATAGAATTCAGCCTCCGAATTAGCCACGTAATTGCACATACCTTCTTCCTTTTTCTGCCCATTAAATCACTGCCACTAGCTCGATGATTGTTTCACATCTCTCTGCCTGCTCTGTGCTCCATTCATTGTATTTGAATAAGCCATTTACTAAAACATCCTCTCCAAGAATACCACCAGGTACCCAGATGCCTACACAAACCTTTCTGGTAAAAGAGTGATGTGGTATCAATATGACATAGAGTTTAGGGAAATACATTTTGAGAGAACTGAGAGAGAACTTACACAGTTGAGCTATGAGTCACTGCAGGTTGTAGATGAATATTTTGAACAGCAGAGTATATTCTGTGTGCTGCTAAGAACGAGCATTTCACTCACAGCCTGGCACAGTGTCCAGGATAATACCGTAGTGTGTGAACGCAGTCACACTGACCTGAAGCAGGTGGCATTTTTCAGCGGAGAAGCTGTGCGGGGCAGGCTTACTTGCTTAGGCAAGGTGTATCTTTTCCGTTGGCAATTATGGTAATACAGGCTTCTCAGCTAGGAAAGACAATAGCAGTCTTAAAGCTGCCAGGGTCATGAAATTTGGTTTTAAAGTGTTTTGCAGATCATCTTCTACTGAGGGTCAGTCTTTAAGATGGCACATAAAAATTCCTCCCATACCTCTAAGAGATCCACACATTAGCAGGAATGCTACATCTTCTTTAGACGGTGTGACTGGAAGACTTGCTATCCATTTGGTATCCAACTATCAATATTTCTTTTGTCACAAGACTGCTTTCACTTGATTTGAAAGTATTATAGCAGTCCTAGTACATAGACTCAACCCTGAATCTCATTGTTGCTGAGTTTCCCCAACTGAAAGGTAAAGGTGACAACTATGCCATGTTCACAGGAGCACAACAGTTTAATTGAGCACTCTTTGTTAAGATCATTGCAACAGGTGCCAGAAAAAAGTATTTTATAATTATTCTGTGGTAAAGATTTCAAACCTATTGTATGTTGCATCATCAGTGTAATGTCTAGTTATGACTAGTCATGTCCCTGCCTAGGTGTTGCATCCTTTCCAAGGACCGTTTAATATACAGTTTAAATAGCTTCCACAGTGTCTCCAGCACAAATAAACAAGAACAATCTATATGCTTACCCACACACATGTGCACAGACACAGAGAAACAAACTGACTAAATCATTATCTCACTGTTATCTGATAGAACACTGAGACATCTCAACAAGGATGTGTCAGGAATGATTTCTGCCTATGCCATGATAAAAGCTTTTGTGTATAGCAGTAAAATAGTTATTAATGACTCATTGTCAAAGTGCAAGCATCCACCAAATGGGATAAACAGTATGCAGCTGGGAGGAGCTGCAGGTACATAAGAAGATAGGCTTAGAATCCAGTAAGATCTTTATCACCAGGAGAAATGTTTTAACAAAAGCAGTTTTAGAAGTTATGAAGGACTAAATGCTACTATTGCAGAACACTAAGTACTTGCAGAAATGTAGCACAGAGACCTCTTCTGAACCAAATAACAGTTCTGTAGAGAAGAGCTGAAATCTGAGTAGATCATCAGTGGAACATGAGTCAGTAACATTGTTGACTTGGGAAAATATCATACTGGTATGCATTAAAGGTTTGTCAAATCATGTTTGAAATAATATTTACACTCTTGTTAGGACCTGAAAGTCATTATCTAGACTCTACTTTGGGGCATCATCTGCCCAAAAATCCCATCAGCTGGAGAAATCCAGGAGTCAGGAAAAATATATCACCAAATGTCTAAAACCCAGAACCTGTGAGGAAAGCTTGAAAGAAATTAGTTGGCCTGGAAAAGTCAGAGGAAAGATCCAACAGCACTCTTCAAATATGTAAAGGGTTGCGGCAAAGAGGATTAGGATCTTGCTCTTTACATCCACTGGCAACAGGACAAGAAGTAATGGGCTTACACTGCAACGAGATGTAGGCTGGTCACTGCAAAACCTCTCTGTGAAGAGGGCTAAGCATTGAGTTGGATGACAGACTTTCCATCACTGAAGTTTGTTAAATGGTGACTCAGTTCAACATCTGCTGAGAATGATCTAGGTATAGGACTGCTCTAGGACAGAGGGAACTTCTAAAATCTGTGAAGAACGAGACCCCAACTGAAAGAGTCAGTTGTACAGATTCCTTTTGCTGAGCCAGATCTCAGCTGATGAATCAACATCTCTTTCATATAAACTCAAGTCTACTTGTCAGTGCAGGGTCTATTCAGCATGTCTGTCAGCATGGTTCCTTTGTGCTTTCAGCAATTGTAATAATACATTCTCACACTATAATAATTCTACCTGACAAAGCATATGAGGTGGCATTGCAAGTAAATAAAATTGTAATTAATATAAATGAAGTTGATGATGGAGTTTGGGTTTTTCTTCTTCAGCAGACTGGGTAAAAAGCTCCTTCTGCCTCAGTTTTGTGTCTCTCAAAATAGGCATTCTTCCCAACAGGAGGAAGACCAAAACCCAGATCAATTTTCAGTTTTGCTGCCCAGTTGACTATATATGCAAACAATGGTGGAGTTCACTGAAGCCTGGTCTGTGTCCAGAAGTTTCACAGCAATAGCATGCCATTTTGTGTTACTGGTTTCTTTCAAAGGCAGGCCATCATGTTGTGAAGCAGTTCGAATTTTGTAGAGAAATTTCCCTATACGTGAGCTTGTTCTTCCGTTTCAAAGCAAGATAGCTATTGCTGTTGCTTTCTGTGGAAGGCAGCTAGTATCTGAGGTCTTTCCAAATTCATCGTGTGTGTCAGCAAATACACCAATTCCTGGTAAAACATACCATGTTTGCTCTTATTCTGAATACAATGAAAAAAACCATCCTTGTTTAGGAGCTTTGGTTGTGGTTTGGCACTATGAATTGTTTACTGGTAGTACTAGTTTAGGGCATTAAACTGACATCATCCCTTTCTGCTCATTCTTACCCTGCCTGTGTCTCTCCCTCGCCCCATTCAACGCGGTGCCTCCACTCCAGGAGCTTTATCATGCCAGCACAGTTGTTTGCACAGCTGTGCTCAGCACCGGATTGGGTGACTGGTTTAGCTGATGAAGAAACAAATGTTTTGCTTTGCTGGATTGTTTTTTAGCTGGATCAATTCCTTGATCTGTCTTACAGGAAGGCCGCACAAACTTTTATGCTGACGTGACTGTGGGGCAGTAGGCCATGGTGTTGGGCAAGAAGAGCTGCAGGGAGTGAACAGAAGGTGCCAGGGGAATGGCAACTTGCTACGTTTATTTGCTGTTACACACACTGCAATTTCAAACTACAGCCTCTGGCTGTATTTTTATAAGTGACTGGTACTAGAAAGACAGAAGTCCTGCTGCCTTTTCCTTCTTTTGCTGCTGTACCCTTCACTGCTTCTACTCCTTTCTGTGGCCCTGCTTCTCACCTACTGGCCATCTTCTCCCTTGCTCGGACGCAATCTCCCCTCAACCTTCGTATAAGTTGATTTAACTCACTAACTCAGCAGAGAACTATTTGAACTCTGCATTTTGATATGTTTTAAGCTTGGCTTACTGCCAGGCATGAATTTATTTCAAGTATCAATATTTTTATTCCTTCATATTTCTGCCATTGTTGTGGGAAAAAAAGCATCACACCATGATAGAATGATAAAAGGCATCATTTCTCTTAGGATTTCGCATGTCCTGTCTCTCTTTTTTGATTCTTCTTCCTAAGAGATGCCTGGCTTGTACAGTTATAGTTCTTCCTCTGCTACGTGTCATATGGAGCTTTTGCTTCCATGAAGATGACCTGAAAGAATCTCACTGCTACATATGCCAGAACAGTCTGGTTTTGTTTGTTCTATTAGGAGACTTCCCACACTTTCCAAAGGTCTTTTGAGAGGAAGCCTGCTTTGGTGGGTAAAACACCCGCCTAGGGTCTCAGTGCCATTCTCAGAACTCTGTAACCTAGGGTGAGTCATTAAGTCTTCCCATGCCTCTATTCCTACAAACTAGAAGTAACAAGAACTCTTCCTACAAACTAGAAATAAGAATAATTCTTCCGGTCACTTGTTCTTATTTGTTAATATGCTGTGTTCTCTGATGTGCTTCTCAGCAGTGTCTAACAGAACAGAACACTAATCCCTAATTGGTACAATAATAATAATAATAATAATTACTATATGAGATTAAACTACTACTTCAGTCTTTTTATTACCATTTTATTTGTTAGTTAATTAGTTCTAAAGTCTTTCAATTTATCCATATAGCAAACAACTAGAGAAAAGATTTTAATCCTCCTTGCTTTGAACTATGCTTCCTGAGGTAGCAGTACCCTTTCTCATCATGTAAATATCTTTAGTGCCATCTTCTGTAGTGCAGCGGCATGTCAAGCACAAATTTTTTTATTGGCATACAATGCAGTGCCACAACACGCTGAACTGAAGGCATTTGTAGCTCTTTTTTCAGGCTGACTGCATGGACAGAACTGCTATCAGCACTGCCAAGCCATGTATCACTTTAGTGTGGCTTGTTTACAACTAACAACACATGCCACAGTTTAGGGGTCCTTCCACTAAACTGTTTGGATGCAGAGTTATGGTAAGAGAGATGCTCTTCTGCACTTTAAAATAGATGCTTAAATTAGAAATAGTGGGGTAATTGGTTTAATACTGATCTGAAAAAGGTCCATTTTTCTTGAGCAGCAGCTCAGGTTCAGACTAATACCAAGATACATCTCCTTAACTTATGAGATCTTTTTATCATTTCATGAAGTTTGGTGTCTATTTTTGATCTTCTTTCTTTGTACCTTGCCATGCAAACCTGATTCTTCTGATCCTAAAAATACCTGCCTGACTGTTCTGTCTACACACTTCTTGAATTTACTTTGTTTCTGCACTGGCCAAATCATATACTGCTAAAGGTGTGTTTACGCATGGAATGGGAGCTGTCACCTGTGGAGGCTTGGATGGAAGAAAAAAAAGTAATACTAAAGAAGAAAATCAAAAGAAGGCTGAAAATAATGTAAATATAAATTTTAATGTAAAATTTTAAATGTCACCTGAAGCTTTATGTTGCTATCTATTGTTAATGGAGGGAATCCTTTAAACACAGTAAGGACCTAGGGATTTGGAGCACACTAAAGTGGCATCTGGCCACTGGCAGTGCTGTGCACCTTTAAAGATGAGTGACAGTAAGCAAGCTAGCAGGGATGGCTCTTTCATGGGAATCCCTCTGCCAGAAAGTCCATATGAAGAGACACTTTTTAACACCATTGCTTAAATCTGAGCATATTTTCCTTCTGAATAAATTCCTCAGGGAGACAAGTCCTACATTTTCTGTTTCCCCTCTTATTTGGCTTCAGATCCCCTTGTTCTAGCATGCAACTAACAAATAGCCCTTCATACCTCCTACCTCCTTCCTCAACATGCTTTCATGCTTGAACTTGTACTGGTACATAATCGGTTCTTTATTTTTAAAGCTGCTCCCTTCAAGTTTCCCCCAGGGATTTTGCTTCCTTGCCTGTCTCATTTTCTACAATTGTCCCAGAGGGTCCTGTCAACAGCCCAGAGCTTTTCTTGTAAGAACCCAGAAGGGAATTCTTGGAAAACTGATGGGTATAGTCTCCTGGTCGGCAGGCACTGCCTCGGATTATCCCTCTTCGAAATGTCTTGAATTCTGTCCTAAAAACCTTCTGTGGCAGTACTGAAAGGCTGCTCTAGAGCCTCAGTGCTCTCCTGAGTAAGTTATTTTTTTCTTACAAAAAGGGGTCAAGGGCAGTTTGTACAAGTTGTGGGAAATACCTTCCAGAGACTGAAAAAGCCATCATGGAAACATCCAGTGCTTCATGCTATTAAACCTTTTGGACAGATGGCTGAAAGTGAGAGGTCTCTGTCTACCTCTCCCAAAAATCAAACCTCCTTCCCTTCAGCTGACCTGATGAGTCAAGGGGCTTCACCATATGAAAGAACTTATAATGTCAGGAGTTACTGGGTCTGCTGGGATTCCCTCCTGTACCTTAACACCCCCCCTCATGCCCCACTGCTTCAGGATCCACACTGCGATATTACTACACTTAATCATGGCAGCACCATGTTTCAGATGTACCACCCATCTCCAAATAAAGTAATTTGTCCTTGTGCTACCACTAGTGCTTAGGTCAACAAAGATCTTCCTTCCTACTGTTTTCAGCTGAAAGATTTATAGGGAGCAACCAAAGGTTGCAAGGATACAAGAGCATGGGGATGGTATGTTTCAGTCTGTCACGTGTCCTCTGGTACACACAGCTCCTGAAAGTGTCTCAAAATTTTTCTTGGATGGTATTTTTACTAAATAGAGCAACAGAGAGCCTTGGAAATGAACTGGTGTCTGTCTGACTGACTAGAGTAGCTATCAACAGAAACTCGTACATTATTGCTGAATAATCATCAAGTCATCATGGTAGTTCAAGTCATTCTAAGGTTTTCCTTTTTCAGGGTAACACTGAAGAACACACAAGAACCTACCCAAAACATAGGTGACTAATATTTTCGAGTACTGATGCTGAATATATCAAGAACCACCTTTAAATCATCATTTTGAAAATAGTTGCAACTGATCGTGTTTTTCAAATGGTCTGTGCACAACAGCTTAACAGACAATCTTGACAGAGGAGAGTGTGGGGAAAAACACTTTTCAAAAAAATTATCTAGAATGCCTTCTTTCCCTAACATAGGCTCTGTCCCAGGTATAGGCTCCCAAATTTCAAAGACCCAGGCTTGTCATCTACAAAATTTCGCAAGTTTCTTGAAATACTGCAAGGAGCTGGTGCTATGCTGCCTTCATTCTGAAAACCAGCGGATCTGTCTTCGACCAAGGGCAGTAGCTGCTGCCTGTGAGGCACCCCGGTCCTGTGTGGGGGGCACCAGCCCTGTGGTGTAGAAGAATGGCTGCAGAAGCATGGCCTTAGAATCTCTGAAGATCTGCACAATCCAGGCCTGGTATTAGAATAGGTCTGTAATCAGAATTGTACTGAAGTTGCTGTGCTGAAGTTAACAAGAAAGGTAGCCTTGAGCTATTCTTGAATCCTGAGACCAAGTAATTATGTTGTGCCAACAGGCCGTGGCTGTAACAAGCTACAGCTGCTGGCAAAGCAGGTGCAGGGCCAAGAAAGATAGGGACCGGTATGGGAATATAGGGAGTAACAAACTACAAGGCTGAAGCACAGCAACACAGTTAGCTACATGGGTAGAATGCTTATTTTAGTCATGGTAATTAGGGGTGTGAGAACCGCGCGTGTTTAGAGACTACTAACCAATTATATTTCTGCTTTACGAATATGCATGTGTATCGGTTCTATATAAGTAGTGTTAGAAACTAATAAAGTTGAGCAAGATGCATAACTCATATTGAGCGACTTCTTGACTCCGGCGAACCCTTCTTCCAACACTGTGGGGTTCTGCACACAGGCCCTCAGGAAAAAAACCAACCAACCAACTTCTTTCGGCGAAGAACTTTTAGTTGCTTGGGGGTTTTATACATCTTTTTTCTTTAAGATCTGTCTAACAGCTGATGGATCCAGGTGGGATGCTCCCCTTTCAGACCCAGCGGGACTGAGGAAGCCGTAGTGAACTCCGCCGAAGCCAGGCGGCTCTGGCGAGCCGTGAGGAGAAGCCCGCCAACGGCAGGCGCGCGAGAGGGGCGCCGCGGCGGCCACTTGGGGGCGCCGCTCGGCCGCGTGAGAGAGCGCGTGTGAGCGGGCGGGCCGCCTCCGCGCCGGGCGCGCGTTGTTCTCGCGGCAGCGCTGTGCCGGGCGCGAGGCCCAGCGCCGCCGCCCGCAGCCGTGCCCCCGCCACACGGCGCCTCCGCGGGCCGCCGCGGCCGCCGGTTCCCGAGGGGGAGCGGGAGGCTCCCGCCGCGCCGCCTGCGGGAAGCCCCGGCGGGGAGGGGTTTCTTACGCTTTTATCCTCTCGGAGGAAGAAACCGTGTGTTTCTCAGGAAATCCCACCCAGGCCCGCGAGAGAGGAGGGACTGCCTGCGCAGTGGCCACGTTTTAAAAGCCGCGCAGAGCCGGGCAGGCGGGCCGGCCGCTCCTGTCGGAGCTTCCCGAGCGAGGAGACGCAGCTACCGGCCCGCAGCCTCGTGCGGCCGGAGGCGCTGCTGTGGGAGGCGGGCAGGGGGAGGGGAGAGAGGGAGGGACGGGTGCCCGATGCCTGCAGGGGAGGCCGCAGCGGTGCCGTGCCACGGGCGGGCTGTGGGCGGCCGGCCGCCCGCGGGGCGCGTTGCCAGCAGAGGCAGCAGGTAGGGCGCTGGGCACCGGCCTCCCGGCGCGTCCCGCCCCGCCCCCGCACCCCCCTCCGCCGCTTTTTTCCATAGCCCGAGCAAAGTTTGGGGGCTCCCCCCCCCCAACTACATAAGCTATGCGCCAACTCTGTCTGGACTCTTCTGAACGAGTTAAGCTTTTGCTGCTTAAAATAGCCTTGCTCCCGCCAAGCGTAAGTAGAGCGAGCCCGGGCTGCGCCGCCCGGCAGACGGCTGCAGGGCGCGGGGGCGCAGCCCGGGGAGGGGACGCCGCCGGGGGACGTGGCCGCGGGCAGCCCTAGAGCCGCACCGGGGGCGGGAGGCTGCCTGGGGCCTCTGCCCGCTGGCCGTGCCCCTCGGCCCTGGGCTGGGCGCCAGGGAGGGGCAGGGCGAGGCCGAGCTCTGCTTGTGCCCTGCTGAGGAGGAACAGTAGAAAGGGCCTTAACTGCTTTAAATGCCTCCCTGAGGGACCCCGGTGTGTGTCCGCTGTTCCTGCAACACCGAAGGAACCATCTGCAGGCAGGATGTGCTTGCGGGTGGGACTCATAAAGTGAGCCTGGTGTGGCAGGGGAAAGTGTCCAAACCTCACAAAACACCTCAGAAAATGCAGCGGAGGGGGAAGCGCCAAATATCATGTCTATCTGCGATTGTTGTGGCCGTTGCCCACGAAGTGTGCATGTGTGATGGCATATAACTTCTTCCTTAAGGGTTGCCACTAACGTTTGAACACTGATGTGCGTTTCAAGCCAATTTTACTTGGAGTGAAAAAGCTTGGAGTAAAGTGAAATCCTAAATATAAAGCAGAGGCAGAATGGCTTGTAAGTGGTGCCACACAGAATGATGGAGTTCACTAGTGTAACCCAAGGTGGTTCTGGGGTTTATTGAGCTGAGCTCTGAGTTACTGGGCCCTTATGCTTTGTCCTGATGGTGGGGAAAATGTGGGGGTGGCCTCCTTGCTTTGACTAGGCTTGTACCTCACTCTGGTCACATCTTTGGTCTGAGTGTTACCAAAAACATCCCAGTTACTCACTTAGGACTCACAAGGATGCAAAGTATTTAAATATTCTTTGGAAGATATTTACGGCTTGATTAAGCAAAAGTTTGCCAATGTTATAAGCAAGAAAAGTTGTTTCATTTGGGTTTTTTCCCTGTCAGCAAAAAATATCAGAAAAGTATTGTGTTTGTTGCTGACTCACTGAAGAAATCACATAAGCCTAAAATGTTACTAGGAGTCCTGAAAGTATGTTAGGTCTTTAAGGACACTGGCGTAGATATAAGGAAGGAATTGAACTGAGTAGCCAGAGCTACTAGTTTCTTTTTAAGGGGAAATTTGAAGGGAGAAGTGAAAATCCTACTGGAACATTTTAGAACTAAACTAGAAAACGATTTAAATGGTTTCCATAAGACAAAAATGTACTTTAAGAAGTTTGAACAGGGTGTATAGCACCATCTCCCTTGCAATTGCTGTAACTTGCCTGAAGTCCCCTCAGACTGATACTTGTCAGTTGGGGTACGTGCTGCTCTGCAGTGAAAAAGGGTCTTGAGTCTCTGAATGCCAGAAAGGCTCCTCTTTCCTTTGTATATCTGGGGCAGGGGGCGGGACACTCCTTACTGTGCAGTTTTTAGATCTGTGTGGCTGATCGTATGTGGGCACCTGACAGATCTGTCTCATTCATGCTTCACTCACTCGGGATGCGGGGACCGTTGCCCTCATGTTCGACAGCTATTCCATAGTCCCCTGGTAGCTCCACACCCTTCACACCTTTCAGAGTTTCATTGGTAAGTCACTGTCTTTTAATTCCAATGTAGAGGTCTAAGGTGGCATTTGAGTATTCTGGGGGAGAAAAGGGGTTACTTTTTGTTCCTGTTTAGCTACTCACAGGAGAAAATCAGAGCAAGGCTTTATTACACCAGGGAACAGAGGAGTTTAACAGGTGGGGTGTAGCTCTTCTCCTGGGCTCAGCCCTGTGCTCCTTGCACTTTTCCTTTACTCAGGCCAAACTTTCACTCAGAGGCCAAGTGAAGTCAAGAAGAAGTCAAGAGAAGTTTTGCCTGGGATTTAAGGAGACGGCTCCATAGCACTAAAGTAAGTTTAAGGTAATAATAAGATCAACTAAGGAATTAATTTTTAACAAGTGTTTAAAATACAATGAAAGCGATAATAGATGTGTCTGAAAGTACGACGCTGAGCAAGAAGAAGGGTGTTTTCAAGTCCTCATTTAAACATTTATAAAGTGAATTTTGAAACTTCCATTGTGAATTATAAAACACCCACCACTGTGTTTCATATATATGTACGTGAACAAATACCATTAGGTTTCATTGGAAATTATAGTAGGTTATTGCATATCTGCCACTTTGGAATGACATGGTCATGCTACGGACTTTGTGCAGCATGACTACTTTTATTGTATTTAAATTAGCAGAGTTAAAAATCTGGTAGTAATGGAGATGCCTGATTGTTTAGTGCAAAACCAAAGGAAATATTGTAAGTTGTTTTCTCTTTTAACAGCATTATTTTCTCATACTGGTTTAAAAAAACCTAGATAATTTTGAAGATAAAAACCTAAATCCCAAGATTTTAGGCTGTCATGAGAAATGAAATAAAATATGGACTGAATTTAAGATATAGTATTCAGACAAGTACATCTGTTACATTTCTAAATAATTGCTAAGGGAAATTTTTTACATATACCAGCATAATAAAATCATAAATACACCAGATGTCATAATCTGGTACTGTAGTATAGCTGTGTAGTTATTTATGTGTGTATATGTGTGCATATGTGTATAAATACATAAACATATGAACGTCTTTTCTGACCTAAATGGTTCTCTTATTCTGTGTATGAGTAAAATTATGAATAATTAAAATATTGTATTTCACACACTTGGTACATACTGATGAACCTCTTTGGTGACATCATCAGAAATAGAAATAGAAATAATAATTAGCAAGTTTAGAGATGCCACATGGTAATTGTTTTTTTTTTCCTGTAGAGGGATATATATGACTTCACAGCTTTTAAAATTTATTCTCTTTCTTGCTTGTTCTCTTTGTCACACACGCACAAACATACACACACACCCCATCCACAAAGTATATTTGTGCATGTGCTAAACATAGTAATTAATAGCACAACATTGATTCTTAAATGGAATGCTGTGCCAGTTTTTGTGAACCGCCCATTTTTCAGTATTTGTCTCAGAGGAATAATTTTCTAAGTGACACAAATTTATATGTGACTCCCAGTTCTTATAAAATGATCCCAACGTTCATGCAGTCCTTGTTTTTCATACTGTTGAATTAGACTGGTTTCTGAGACAGATTCTCTGTCATTCCCTGGCGGGTATTTCCACATGAATATAAAGAAATACAGATAAAGATGTTTAATTTCTCAATCTGCAATTTTTCCAAGCACAGAAAGAAAAAAATGTTTCTCTTTGCAATCCATATGTAAGATTAGGTCTTAACAGTTGCCTAGCTCTCTATTTCAGCAGCACTGAAAGTACTACTGTACAGCTGAAGTTTATGTAATACTACAAAAGTAAGCTTGCAATTCTTCTCGCCTAAAATATTGAGCTGTGTCTGTTTAAATTTAGATTGAGATATTTTATTGTTGAACCTAGTGGTGGCAACTCAAATATTCTGTGAGCTCTGTGAGCCTCCTGGTTTGTTTTATGTCATATAATGATTATTTGTATCAAGGCACTGCTTTAAAATTGTGGATGTGATTTTTGGATGAGGTGCTTTGGCTTTAAAAATTACTCACTGAAGAATGTATTGACTTTGAAGAAAGGTATGAGGGCATGGATTTCTGAGAACACTCCAGCCAGTGGAGCTACGTATCTCTGCATTGCCCTTGGAAATTATGTCCTTCCCGTATATAGGTACTATATGTGTACTATAGGTAATACAAATTTGTAGTAAAGGCAATGATTGCCGCTATTCATATCAAGATGAACTCTGAGGTTTTCACCTTTGTGCAGTTAAGATGCTGTGAAGCACCTGCTTACTGCTTAAACACTTTTTCTTTGCGTACAGGATGAATTTGCACATGCTGATACGCAAAAATATTTTAATTAGTGTAAGCATTTGAATAGCTTTTTGAAGTGTATCCTTTGAGAAATGTATCTTGTCACATCTTTGGTGTCCTAAATTATCTTAGCCTGGGCATTGTTGACCTGTAGTCAAAAGAAAAAAACATCTTCAGTAGTATTAGTGAATAGAGAATGATTGAGAATAACTTAGATGGTATTATTTGTCATCTTTCCGTTTTAGAAATCACTATTTTTCTTATTTCATTAATTACTAGATAGTTCTTCAGAAAAGCACAAGGAATCCTGCTTTTCATTGTAGTCGGCATTGCTTCTTGATCTCAATAAGAGAATCACTACAGTGTACCTATAGGGAGGGAAAAAAATGCTACCTCTTCACCTTACAGCGTAGGGGTTATAATTTTTCATGGGGGCAGATCAACTTCATTTTTTGGAACCATAAAAGGTAATACCTGTCTTTATAAAGAACAGTGTGCGGTCTCTGTGCCATTGGACACAAGGGTATTAGCAGCCATGCTGAAAATAGACCATAATTAATGAATTAAAGCAGATTTAATGCAAACTTTTGCCCATTGATAAACGTTCTATTACAAGTATTAGTAACAAAGGAACAAAGTGTAAAAGACTGCTTATTATCTGAGCCGCCTATTTTGCTTGATCTGCATAGAAAACAAAAGAGTGAGGGCAGAGAGAACTGAGCCGAGAGGCACAGAACAATTCAAAGGATAGCAGAAAAATGAAATACTGAAGTTAGAGTTATGCTAAACTTCTTTAGTCCATCAAGTATCGCATTATTCATTTTGCTGTTCCTGCATTTTCCTACTCAAAATCTGAACATTCACAAATGACAGTTCTATCCAAAGGTGGAACTAAACTGAGTATATCTTCAAATGGTTTTGAGTTAAAAAGATACAAAATTAATTCATTATTACCTTAAAAATTAATACCTCTCAAGATTAGGAAATAAAATATCTTAACATTTAAAAAAAAATATTTAAAATTGTTTTAGGACCAGGGACATTAATAATCAGTGTTTCATTGTTCGTACTGTCATTTGCAGTTAAATGTTCCATGCTAGGAAAATAATTCAATTATATTCAAGGGAATGTGTTTTTGTAGAGTATCAAAGATCTATTTTATTTTTTTTAGGGAGAGTTTTTGTTGAATTAACTTTGTGGGGATAAAAAGTGAACTAGTATTCCAGGACTTACAAAAATGCAAAATACTAATGGTTGTGGTGTTGCTTTTTGTGTGAAAGTATACTGTTCTGCAGTTACAGATATTTCATTGCCTCATAGTAAAATCAAATTCTTAAAAAAGTAGCTTAAATAACTTTAATTTCTTTAATTGCCTTAACTAAAAGCCTGAAAGTGTTTCAGTGCAGACTTTGGAAATGCATCCTCTGGAAAAATGGTGACATCATTGTTGGAAATCACAGTAGTTATAATACAGAAGAATATATTTTCTCAGTGGTAAATTCCTGCCTGTAACAACGAATGTCTCTCTTCTGCTTGGGAATTGTAAGATACACGGGTATTTGGACAAGAAGTATGAAAACAAAAAGAGTGAAGTAATTCAGTTGTATTTATAAAATATTGTGAGATTTTTAAACAAGAGGATTTTTTCTGATAGCGTTTTTTGCATGCAAATTGTTACATTTGCATTATAAATATTTCTGAAGGTGTTGAAGTCAGCTGAAAATAGAGTTTTGTATTTTGTATTCAGTTGAAGGTTGGCATATAAAATATATAAGTGGGTCCATTAGGAGAATGAAATGTACTTCTTACACATATTCCAATATTCTTACATATATACCTGTTAGGAACAGGCCAAGGATAACAGAAGTGATAACAGCAGATATAATAGCTTGTTTCTCGATTGAAGGCAGCTTGTGAGGAATCTGATCTTAAAAAAAACTTGTACTTTAAGCCTTTCCAAATCAGAACTTGTGTCACTGCCTAGAATTGGACATGGGAAGCCCATCATGCATTAATCGGTGGAAACTACGGAGAATATATACTAGTTGTTTGTCAAGAACTAAAGTCATAGGATATAATTTTATTTCTCAAGAAAATTTCTGCCCATGCTTGCTGAAGTGTCCTTGAGTTTTTGTGGTTTTGTTGTGGTGGTGGTGTTTGTTTTTTTTTTTTTTAATAGTGTTGCAGGACGTGTGGTTCAGTAACACCAAGTGGCAGGACAGTAGGGGAAATGGCACAGAAACCTTTCCACCATTCCTCTCAGAATTTCTCATTCTTCCCAATATTTGAAGTTACTTTGATAATTCTCTCCTTTTAGAAATGAACTGAAACGTGACTAGGCTTTGAGAACATGCTTGGTGGTGGTGTAGACATTCCAAAATTAAACTGTAAATTCCATAGGTTTTGAGTAATTATTTTTCAGTGAATATTTTCTGCTATGAAAATAGCAGAGACCTGGGACATTACTAACTTCCAGAATGCTGGAGTAAATAAGTCCCGGTAACAAATTATTAGAGTTAGGCAAACTTTGTATCACACTGATACAAGTGCAGTCACATAAATAGTAGGAATATTCTATTTAATTGAACCAATTTCCATCTGTTCTTTTCTAAAAATAAGCAAGAACAGTTAGAAGCATTTCAGGTGGAGGAAGAAGCAAAATCATGTTTTTAAAATACTTAAATCTTGTAGAAATTCTAGTTATGAATCTTTCTTGCCTGTTGTGTATAGACACTTAAACCTGTATTGGCTAGGTGAAAGCACTGAACATCCCATTTCTGTGCTCACCAAAATCCATGGCTGCATGGTCACAGGGTTACGTAGTTCTTAACATAAGTGTGCAATATTCTGCAAATGGAAGTGCACTTAGGAAATTTTATTTGTTGAGGATCAACCTGTTCTGCCCTGGCATTTTGTATTGACAAGATTTTTTTTTTTTTAACATTGCTCTAATTGCTCTAATGTTCTTATTGTAGGTTAGAAATCTGAAACAATGGGTGACTGGAGCTTTCTGGGGAGACTGTTAGAGAATGCGCAGGAGCACTCCACGGTTATTGGCAAGGTTTGGCTGACAGTACTGTTTATCTTCAGGATACTGGTGCTGGGGGCTGCTGCTGAGGAGGTCTGGGGAGATGAGCAGTCGGACTTTACATGCAACACTCAGCAACCTGGTTGTGAAAATGTTTGCTATGACAAAGCCTTCCCCATTTCTCACATCCGCTTCTGGGTGCTGCAGATCATTTTTGTCTCCACTCCAACCCTCATCTACCTGGGCCATGTGCTGCACATTGTACGCATGGAGGAGAAGAGGAAAGAGAAAGAAGAGCTGAAAAAGAAGGGAAGCATCAAAGACAGCAACTACCCGGGAGCAGCAGCATCTGGCAGTGGTGGTGGAGGTGGCAGCAATAATGTCAAGGATCCTCTTGGCAAAAGAGGGAAGGAGAAGCTCCCGATCCGTGATGAACGTGGCAGAATCCGTATGGGGGGTGCTCTGCTCCGTACCTATGTCTTCAACATCATTTTCAAGACACTGTTTGAGGTGGGCTTCATTGTGGGCCAGTACTTCCTATATGGCTTTGAGCTAAAGCCAGTCTACCAGTGCAGCCGCTCACCTTGCCCACACACTGTGGACTGCTTCATCTCAAGGCCTACTGAGAAGACCATATTCATCATCTTCATGCTGGTGGTGGCCTCTGTCTCCCTGTTGCTAAACATGCTTGAGATATATCACTTGGGCTGGAAGAAGCTTAAACAGGGCATGACAAGCCGGTACAGCCTTGAGATGCCTGTTGCAACAATGACACCGGTTATGGTAACAGGGGAGTCCAAACCTGTTGCCTTGCCACCACCAGCACCACCTGTGGTGGTAACAACAGCCATGCCCCCCCCTGTTTTGCCTGACACCCGTGCTGTCACACCGCTGCTGGCCCCGGTGACCATGGCACCATACTATGCTGCGGCTGCTCCAAGACCACGGCCTCCCTCCAACATGGCCTCCATGGCCAGCTACCCTGTTGCTCCACCAGTTCCTGAGGAGAGGCACCATGCTGTGACTCCCACACCCATCTCCACTCCCATCACCATCCCGACCCCCATCCCCACGCCCACACCAGCCGTTATCAACTACTTCAACAGCAACAGCAATGCCCTAGCAGCTGAGCAGAACTGGATCAACATGGCAGCTGAGCAGCAGGGGAAGGTGCCCTCCAGCTCGACAGGCTCCTCTACCCCCAGCAGTGTCCGGCATCACCTTCCTGAGCAGGAAGAGCCACAGGAGCAGCTGCTTCCTCCCCCAGCTGGGCCACCCACTACGGCCGCCAACAGCGGCAGCAGCACCAGCCTGAGCGGGGCGAGTGGCAACAAGTGGGATGTGGAGGGTGAGGTGGAGCTGTCAGAGGAACGGCCTGTCTCAGCTGCCTGCACCACTGTGGAGATGCATGAGCCACCGCTGCTTGTAGACACACGGCGCTTGAGCAGGGCCAGTAAGTCGAGCAGCTGCAGAGCCAGGTCAGATGACCTGGCCGTGTAGTGTGGTCGCCTCTGCTCAGAAGAGCAGGTGATGGAAGGCAGAGTGGGCAGGGGAACTGCCCAGGGAGGCCAGGCCTGGCATGGGTGGGAAGGTCTGGGCTTCAAACTTTGACGCTTGCTGTTTTTGCACTCTGTGAGTTGTAGTGGGGAAAAATATCAACATTTTCTAATAGGTCAGGGGTGGCCGAAGCACAGCCCGTGGGCCAGGGGACCAGTCCCACTTTCCTTCATGTCCATGGCAGATGTTCCAAGGGCAGACATAGTGGAAGCCTGCACAGATAACAGGTGGTGATGATAGCTGGTCATGTGCCCTGAGACTGACTTTCATCTGAGAAAAATGTTAATACCCCTAGTGGCCATGTGCCTGGTTGTCATCTCCCTCTTGCCCTTGCCTTCACTTCCACCCTTTTTCACATAAACTCTACATGAGTGGATGCGATGACTGACTTTCCTCCTCTGAAATCTTATGCAGCCCTATGGCAACCATCAAAGTGGCATGTTGCCTGTTGGCACCTGTCATCTCTACGGACCAACTTGCCATATTGAAGGTGACTCAGTCTTTTCCATATAACATGACTTAATTAAGCCTTTGTGCTCATGGCAAATCACCAGTGTGGTCCTCGGCCAGGCAAAGTTTAGGTAACCCCTGTAATAGATCTTTGAGGTTCATCTTTCTATTTTTTTTTTTTACTCTTGACCTGTTAGGAAGTGTTCAGTTTGACCTTCTATCCAGTGTTTGCCAACCATGATCACACCATGTTTTTAAGCCCACAAATATGTTTGAGCATGTTTGATTATAATTTTAGATGACTTCTGAAATTGCTTAGAGGAGGACAGGAATTTAAACCACACCTCAGAAATTATTACACAGAACAATTTCTCTTCAGAAAGCAAGGATTATGACTTCAGTACATTGTGGCCCCATACGTTGCCCATGGACAAATAATGGGATAAAGTAGAGCTCTGCATTTTAGACTATTAGGTATCAGCTTAAGTTTGTTGGAAAAATGCTTTTTAGAAGTAAACTTGAGTGCATATTTTTAAGTATTTGAAGATTTTGAGAATAATTTTGATCTGTAGGTTTAAAGTTACTTGACTGTGTACTTAATGATTTTAGTTTGATCTTTGATCTTACAAGAAAATGCAAGGGGAAAGAAACGTACTAATGGTAAAATTCCCAAAGCAACATCATTTCCTGTTGTGTTCTACCCTTTCCTTTAACAACAATCTGTAGTGTCTTACAGGTCAGTGAAAACAGATTTAGACAATATTGTATTGCAGAAAAGGTGGCTAAAATATCTGGGCAACATGCTAGTGGCTGAAGGGTCTGTTCTGATCCTGCTGAAGTCACTTGCAGGATTTCCATTCAATTTAACAAGGAGCAAGATTTGGGGATGGATCTTGCAGGCCTTATTCAAGCAAAACTAACATTTACATGGAGTTTTGGGAGCCAGAAGGAATGTAGATTTGGGGCCTTAGATATTAAAATCCTGCTTTTGAAAATTCTGTTTCTCTTAAAAATGGGTGGAGGAAACTACTGGGTATTTTTTTTCTAAGGTGCAGCTTTCCTTACAATTGGTTCTTTCCTTACAACTGGCTCTGTCCTTTATTCCTTTGTAACAAGTACTCTCACAGACATTAGTCAGAATTTTGAATGCCTGATAAGGCTTGGGAGAGTTGGAGTACAAAAGGAATGCAGGATTAGGCCCAACTTCTGTTCTAAGCAAAAGCCAAAAGAAGTGAAGCTCGGAGTCAGTCCTATTGCTGCTATAGAGCAAAAGTAATGTAATTGAAGAAAAGCAGTCAAACACACTGGGATAGCCCTTTGCATCTTCAAAGTATTTGACCTGGCAGTGCAGTCCTTACTCAGGCAGAACAGAGTCACCCTGTAGCAAGTAGTTACAATTGCCAGTTATTTCTGCTGTTAAATGTTTTCCTGAATGTGTTTATTTTATTCAACAGTTAAAATATATTCCCACCACTCAAGAACAAAGATTTATTTTTACTGCTTTCTGAGTAGACACAAAGAGTTTCTCGTGATCAGAAGCACTGTTCTGCAACCCTTGGGCATGCTATCTTATGACTTCCTTGACCTGCTTGTTGTGAACTAGGTGAGGGGAAGTCTTTCTTCTGCCACTGATCTTGGGGGCAGACACTGCATTAAAAGTCAATGTACAGTAGTACAATAAAGAGATTTAATTTTAGGTGTTCAGCTTCAGGCATGCTCTTGTGAATTTTCTGTTATAAGCCATAAAAACCTTTCTACAAGAAAGCTAAAAGCTAACTCCTGCTTTATATTGTATCCGCGCAACTATGCTGAACTTAGACTAAAGTTGATCAAGTTGCCTAGATGTAAACAAAGGCAGAGTTTAACACTCAAAATTTTTAGATTCACTAGCATCTATAGTAGCAGTTTTGTAAGTTTTGCTAAATGCCAAGTAATTATATTGCTGAAATAATGCAATATGCATCTCTGTATTTTAGTACATCAGAATTCATGGGCTATATTTTCCTTCCTTTTGTGCTTCTGAAGAATGAAGTCAAAGTCTCTCTGGAGTGTATTTATATAAACCAGACCACCTGGAATATGCACTTTTTTTATATCAGTGCCTGAGAGCAAAACTGACTTGTTTGATGGGGCTCCTGCAGTCCTTACTTTAGTACAGACCTCACAGAGTGTGTCCTGCAGGATTGCATCCATATTGTATATAAAAAATAATAACAGAGATAGGTTTAACTTAGGATCGAGTGATATCTAGTCTGCCCTTTTCAAGTTAATGTGTGAGGTTAGACCTGCAGAGAGTTCGGGTGCTTTTGTGGATATATGGTATTTTCAGGCAGAGTAACTACTGGAAAGCTGTAAAAGATCATTTTTCCTGTTAGGTCAAGCTCAAGGAGAGAAATGTAACTCTGTTGCAACTCCTAAGAGAAATCTGACAGAGCAGCCTCCACATCCAAGCAGTACTGGTCTGAGAAAGCAAAGCTACAACTTCACAGGTTGTGCTTTTAAGATCAGCTTAAGTTTTTTCATCATGTAACTAATTATACAGCATCAAGCTTCTTGGTTACCTGCAATTACATTTGGAGTCTGGTAGTTGTTTCTTCATTTAAGCCCAGGTAACTTTTCTGGCAGAACCCCCCCTTAGTGCTTACAACTGCTTTTAGTTGCTGCATCGCATCTAGAATCAGATGTGTTGAAAAAAAATCTTATTGGTGTGGCCGATTTTGAGTACTTCAGTCTTTACTCATGAATGATCACTGAATTCAACATGCTATAAATAAAGCATATTTCTAGAAAATACATACAAACACCAACTAACTTGCAGAACAGATCTGCTGGCAAAAATAATCTGCTAATTTCCAAGTCATTTACTCTTTCACATCAATTAATTCCGAAGAGGGAACTGGTAGCAGATGATATGTTGATTTAGCCTGGTCATATGGCTGTTCAAACCACAATCCTGAAAGATCTTATACAGACAGCTAACATGAAACCAGTAGGTAAGTTACTGCAAAAGCAGAAGTCAGAACAGCATCATGCCTAATATTGAGCGAACTGAAAGAAAAAACCCCAAACACTAATTTTTGCTCTTTGAGTAGACTGACTGTGGGAAAATTGTTCTCTCTCTTGGAGTTAAGAAAATGCTGATGTAAGCTGTGGAAAAGGAAAAACCTGAAAAAAGATACTCTTGTTAACAAGTTACCAGGTGTATGATGTGCTACTCTTTTTGCAATAAGTCAACTGACTGGTACTAGTTAACCCTGCTTGGAGCGAAGGGGCTTGGCTAGATGACTTCCAGAGGTCCATTCTGACCACAATGATTATATGAAGCATATTTTCCAAATCACTGATTTCATTAGTACTTTTTTCATAAAAATTTTGCAAATACGCACTAAAAGTAGTTTCTTGGCCATGGACACAGTTGATCTGTTTTCTATCAGTGGGTTTTGTTAATGTGTGCAGCTGTCAGTTAATACAAAAGAAAATTAAGTACAGACAATTTAAACCCCCATATTTCTTCCCTTTGTATTTGAATTAAATGAAGACAGCTTGCTAGAACCTTCCCTTTAATAAAGTGAAATATTTTGTCTATGAAAATCAATCTTTTTTTTTTTTCATAGATAAAAAAGTGCTCCTTGAATTTGTTGGTCCATTCTGGCATTGAAAAATCATAGCTTCTTGAAAACAGGTAGCATGCACTGAAAAAGCAGATGAACTATGTTCTTTTCTGGTGTAATTCGGAAGCTAGTTGTGTGTAAAGTGGTACCAGGGGTTGCTTTGGCTCAGTGTATTTGTCGTTCATCAAGGCATTTAGAGCTAATTAAATGTCTGACATTTTGCAGCTCTTGAGATTATTTTCTGGTATGAATATGTAAGTGTAGGATCAGTAAAATAATTAAGGCAAGCTTTAAAAATCAGATCAGTACTTAGGTCCCTTTTTGGTTAGTCATTGGGACCATCTCCTCAGCTGCTACAAACTGTTGTATTCCACTGAGTTCATGTGGGTGACAACAGTCTGCGGAAGCAGAGCGTTGAGCCCCCAGGTCTTTTTGTTTAATACAGGCACTAACACTGTGGATTTGAACAGGCTGGGTTTTTTTCTTTTAATTCCAAATGTTTTACTTTGATTTTTCTTGTGAAAAGTGTGCTCTTGTAATTTTGATTTTCTGAAGTTTACATTCAGTTTTTGATTTCAGGTTGCACATTTGGATGAAATAAACTGTTTTCTAAGTTTACAATTTTATAAGAAGTAAAAGAATGACTCTGCCAATATGTTAAACTAAGAGAGAAATGTCTTACTATAACACAGGAACTCTTCAGACATAAGGCAGTACCATTAAAGACAATTTAACCTGATGACTGATCTGTAGTATCAGTTTTCTCTGTATATTTAAAATACGGGAGCTGGATATATAGGGAGCACACTATGGAAAAGATACTTTTCATCATGTTCTCAATTATTACCAAATAAACTAAAGTTCATTATTATTGATATGCCTTCTTGTGTATTTAGAGGTTCAATGACAAAAACTAGCTATGACATATGTCCTTTAAGAGCTAAATTTACAGCCTGCTTTAAAATTCCAAACAAAATACTTGTGGAGAAACACTGCACTGTTACACTGTACAAGATTTTGCAAAAGATACATGTTTTGCTTTATAGCCAAAAATACGGTTCTGAGCCTGCAAATACAATTTCATGCAAGTTATTTTTACTCTTGCAAATAGGACTGTTAAAGGCAGTAGGACTATTTGCATAAGCAAAAAACACTGATGTGAAAAAGAAATTATAGATTTGCATTTTAAGTTTGTTGTAAGAAGCCTATCAAATTCCAGAAGTTTCAGTCCTTGAAGAGTTATGCAAGATGTGTGAACATATTTTAAGGTGGAGAACAGATTCCTATTCCCATTGACACTGTTTCTCACAGTTAAAGGGTTGTAAAGCATAAGAAAGCTTACTCAGAGCTTTCTTGTTGCTTACCAGATGTTTGTCTTTTACATGACAGAATCTGACAACACAAGTTTTCTGGGCCATCAGAAACTTGTAGTAACAATAAAAACAGCGAACAGTTAAAAGTGCTGTCTGCAAAGAAGTGCCTTGTGTATTAAATTCTGTAAGAAACAAGTTGATGTAAACGTTAATTTACCTCATATGTTTACAAAATCGTGACTAAATAAACTTTTTGTACCACAGCATTGTCTCTTTTAGATTAAATTTTCGTGATTGCGTAGATGGTATTCTAAAATACCAGTGTGACAGATCAGTTAAGCAAAGTCAGTTAGCTCTCTCTTACACTGCTGCTTCCCTTCTGCATATGAAGTGCTCACTGAATTGCATCTGTGGGAAAACTGGATGTTGAAACCCATCTCCATGCAGACCTTCCAGTGGCTTCAAAGGAATTTCACAGTCAAGAAGACACCTGTGATCAAGACGCACTCTAGCAGGTGCAAGAGGGGAAATGGTGATCCCCTTGAAATCAGTGTGAGGTCCACCTCTGCCTTCTGCTGAATACAGGTTTCACACTTGGCCGTGTTTTGACACGAGTCACTGTTCATCTCATGTTGTGTCATGTGGTGGTAATAGTGACTCCCACCTTTCCTCCCATGCTGACTCACTAACTGATTTATCCATGTAGCTGATATGTCTAAGGAGACTGTTACCTGTTAATGCGCAAAGGATTTTAGTGCAGGGAAAATGTGTCCATACTAGGGTTAATGCAGAGTACACACTGCATTTGAAATTTGCTGATTTGCCACTTACAGGCAAAGTTCACAGTTTAGCACACAGAAGTGTCACTCAATTTTGTACTAAATGTATGATGTACTAAAGGCAAGTTAGTGTCAGTATTGTATAGTCCCATGAAGAGCCCAAGCCCAGGTTTAATGTGTGAAAAGCAGCAATGTGGGCAAGACTAAGTGACTCTTGCAGAAGTGTTTAGAATAAGTATGAAGGTTTTGTAAAACTTTATTTAATATGCAATACTTATATGGACCTGGCAGGGCAGGATATTTTCCATCCTGTGGTACTGTGTGTTTCCTCACTCTTGTGTTAGTACAGTTGAGTGGATTTTTTTGGTGCCTCCTGTGCTTAGGCAATGCTGTTTCTGCTTACATGATGTATCCATACGACAAACCAGATTATTCACTGTCTTTGAAGACTGGGCAAGAGTCAAGCAAGCTGACAGGGGTATAATATAGATAATCCTAAGATAATGTTTAGCAATAACAAGATGAGGAAGAAAGTGAATAAAGTTATATGGGCAATACCAGCTGTATTGCTAAAGATAACTCGCCTCTGACCAAGAGCACTTTTTACCTCAAACACATGTGGTCAGAATATGTTCCATGCTTTCTATTTAGATGCATGTTTCATCACAGAGTTCCACAGTTTTGTCACTTGAAGAACAGGGAGTTGGAGTGGTGCCAAAGGAGCTGAGAGCAGATGCAGCTGTGTGCTGGGCTCTCCCTCCCTTGGGACGCAGCCACGCTGCTGTCACCTTAGATCCACTGTCTCCTGAAGACTTTCTTGTTGGAGTATGAAATATGAATGTTGCCACTCTTGATCTCTGAGGGCCTGTGTGATGGTGTGGATACTTTTTGCTGCCACACTGAGCAAGGCAGCTCTATGTGAGCTTGTGGAGGAAAGGTAAACGGTGTGCCCCACTCATCCACAGCTGTGTCAGGGCACAGTGAAGATCCTGATGCTAACGGGAAGAGGTGTACTGGGAGGGGAGGTCTCTAATCTCCTTCAGTAAATCTCCTAGGTACCCTTGGGCTGAAAGCCAAATGAGGAACATCCCCCACACCCCTGTCCCCAGGGCATTGGCACAGGAGCAATCAGATGTGCTTTAGCAAGCATTTTCAGTGTGACTGCACTCAGAATGGGATTTAACTAACCTCATCAGTGCTTTCCCACTCTGTAGCAGGAATAGGAATGAAAGCAATATACATTGTCTCCCGAAGAAACATATGTCAGATAGTCAGGTCTTAGTAGGGCTGACATTTTGATCATTTTTGGCAACTGGATGTGCATCAGGTCTAACTGTCTTTGTGTCTATTTTCAGCTGACAATAGAGTAAACAGATGTTTATCCAAAATCACCAAACTGAAGAGAGAGCCTTCTCATAAAGATGGCCTAGGAAGAATGTGTTATTCTTGGAATGTCGTAGTCCAGGAAGACAGGGTGTTTGAGGAAATACACATTTTAGCATTTACAGGTACGTGATATTATGCCAGAATTACAGGTAACTGTAAGTACTGTTACTGCATTAGTAGCACAGCTGGATTGCACCACCTGTTCTTCATTGTATGTTTTTTTCATTTTTGGAAAGAAATTAGTAGTACATAGCATCAAAATGTTGTCCTTCATGGGTAGTTACCTCCTTTTCTTTTTCTCGCGGTAGGTGGTCTGTCTATCTTTGTGTCACTAGCAGCAGTACAGGGTTTATCGTAATTGGGTTTGGTATCTAGAGGAGGATCTTCAATGTGTGGGCTTTCACCATACCTTGTTTTTAAGGGTGACCCTCAGCAATTAATGACAATGGCTACAGAGGTGGTTAAGGTGCCTGGTGCCGCAGAGAATGGGGGTGAGCAGACTAACACCAATGTCACAAAGAGCTGCCCCGGGCTCACTGCGTTTGTCTGTGTCACTAACACAGCCAGCTCTAGCCTATGCGTGGTGGCTGCCTTTTGTCAGCTAGTTCTCTGCCATTTTAGAGTTTGTCTCCTGAGAAAAAAAATCAGTCAATCAAATCAATGCCTGCAGTTCTTTATCCTCATTATTTTTTTGTCCCATGAAAGCATGATAAAATGTCCAGACCTTTGCATTTCTAAGTAGTATGAGACATGGCTTTTTAAAGAGCTCCTGTACTATCTAGAGAATATTTTTGAAAATACAAAGGGCTTAACAAGTTCAAACTCTCACAGAGACAATACATTTTTCTACGGGACACATTTTTCCTGTGTTTGCACAAGATCCACCAAAGTCAGTGAATAGATGGAGTAAAATGAAATAAAGCCTTACTTTCCACATGAGACTATAGGTTGTATTTCTATACTCAATTAAATGAACACTGAAAAGGAAGAGCAAACAGTTATCAGCTATCATATATCTTACTTCCCAGTTTGAAAAGATTAAACTTTCTAAAGATTTTGGTTTTAAGGAATGTTGTGGTCTTCTGAGCAGAGACTAAGGGATAATTATGGTTGAACTATCCAGCCCCACCAAGGAACCTATTGTTTGCTTTGCCTAGCTTTTGCAGTGGGGTTTGCTATGTAAATTCTGCACAAAATGCAGAAGTAAGCAGCTGAGGATGGTTTGGCTAAGCAAAGTAATTCGTGTTTGGATTATGGATACTCTGAGGGGAAAGTACCTCCTTCATTATGAGCAGTGGAAGATGAGGAAGGACAGACTCATTGAGCTAAGAGTGGTTACGTTCCTTTCCAGTTCTCTGTTGAGGTGTTTAATGCTGAATTGTACCAGGTCTCTAAAACAGAGGTAGCTTTCAGACCCCCATGTAGCATCCCCTCCTTTCTGTCTCTGCTCTGTAAGAGGGATTAAAATTTTTCTTTAAGTCATAAAATTTCTTCTGTCTTTCAGAGTGCCAGTACATCCTTTAGGGCCTGGTACATGTCTCTAAACAGTCCTGTGACTGAAATTTGAATACAGTAAAAACAACAAAATAAGACAACAGAATGAGCAGTCAAGACTGACAGCGTCAGTTAAACTTGTTTATATTAAACACATTTAAGCATGGCTGAAGTTTTCTCATGAATAGCTGTTGCAATGCTGAATGTGATTTGTCCTAATTTATTTATGATTGTGAACCTCTAGTCACATGTAATAGAAGTGCTGACACATGGCTTGTTCAAACAAAACACTAATTTTTTTGTAAACCACAGCAACTATTTTCTTGAGAAGACAGTCACTGTTGGCATGACCTGGACAGAACTGAGAAAAACCTGCAGCAAAGCCAGCCTGGCTAGGGCACCAGAAAAACACATGGCTGACTGTCTGGCTTTTCAGCGTCCTGGAGCCTTTTAAACCCTCTACTCAATTAAAGCAGTAAAGCCCAATGCTTTGAGAGCAAAATTCCTGGCCAAGAGTCTTCAAAATAATGCCTGCATTTACATTTGCCTGTGAATGTGGCTGTACTAGCGACTGCAGTGGTTTGGGATTTTGTAGCACGGAGAAGGATGCAGTCTGCACCAGCCTTTTGCTGTGGCCTGCATGAGAATGATGAGTGTAAATTTTAATGTATTTTTAAAAGCTCTGGTCTTTGTTTACACGAACAGACCCTTTTTTTGGCCTGTCTGTGGCTGTAGATAGAGTTGCAAGTGCCTGCCTGTTGGCCGCCTCCATGCCATTTTCCTCCCAGCAACCAAAGTCAGTCCTTCAGAGCAGCTTGGCAGCATAGGCTGCTCCTGATTCATCCCACCTGTGTGGCTTAATTAAGAATTTACTTAAGGCTAGGAAGAAATTTTTGTCTTCCCATGTAAGATAAAACCATAAAATACGCCTCAGCAATTCTTGCATTGTCCTTCTTTTTGTGTCACTTCTCCATTATGGAAACCCAAATGTCTGGAGGTCTGCAGCCTTCTGCAGCATGCTGCAATCATAGCTTCTGGCTGTAGTGTGTACCCAGCATTCTTTCAGAGGAAAAAAATCTCATTGGTCCCAACAACACTATACATTTCATAGAGTTTTGATCCTCTAGGGCTGAAAAATAACAAGCAAGATTGCTGCCCACTCATCACACAGTTTTTATCAGGTAGGGTCACAAATAGTCCCTGTTTGTCATTCATGTGTTTATAGGACACCTAAAATAACAAGCAAATCTTTCCAATCCTGTAAAAAATAATTTACCAATATGTCTATTCCTGTAGAAATAGTAGTTCGCTTGAACAAGTGCATTTTGCACTTGGAAAAGCCTTTGCATGCTTCACACAACTCAGTGAGTTTTCTTTCATTTGGAGCTGAAGTTTCTGGATGAAGTGAAAGGAGGTGAGCTCGAGACAAAACCGGTTGCGAGAAGGCAACTGGAGGCAAACTCTTTTAATATTTTAGGACTAAAGAACTAGATACTAGAGCTGAACCCAGTAAATGGCCATTATTTATTTTCCTTTATTCTTTTTTGCCTTTAAAACGAAAGCTTTGGACGTAAAAAGATCACTAATAGTTGAATTTTCACCACTGTCCTCAACAGGGAGCAAATTGTTAGTGGGGAATGGAATGACCTGTAGGCTTGTTGCTGACAGTCAGTTTCCCTCACCTGGCTTTGTTCTGCCACCTGTTATTTTTGAAAAGTTCGTTCTTTTACAGAAAGAGTATAGGCCTTAGAAAAATGCTTTCAGGAAGAGGACTGTCCCTGCTTCTGTTGGCCTGGTCTGTGAAGTCAGAGCTCATCGCTGCAAAACTATAGCTGCAGCTAAGGTCAGCTACCATTCAGAATTTCAATTTCCCAAGGTATCCTGAGATTTCAAATCAGAATGTAATACAGATTCACATATTCTTCATGAAACCAAGCCTAAGAAATTTCCTCTAAAACATTTTGCGTTAGAAAAACATTCAGATGATCATTTTGGAAGTAATGCGTCATTCTAGAATTCAGTTCTTTTTTCTATTATTTTAAAATTACCTTGCAACACGTGAAGAGTAGCTGTGCCTCATGCAGCATCAAACGAAACAAAAGAGAGATGATGATGAGGTGATTTCTGAGCTCTTCCCTTTAGGCACCTAAATTCCATGGATGTGTTTTAGACACCTAGTGGTTATTTTGAATCATTCCTTCATCCTTGAAAGCAAAGCTTTCATACCCAGAATGCTGAAGTGCCATCTCTGTAGATGATCCGGATGGGAAAATAATCCCATTGCTGCCCTGTAAAATGGAGAGAGTATGGACTGCTTGCCATCTGTGCTTAATGGAAAAGCTTAAATGTATTTGCTTAGATGTTGAAATCTGTTACGGCTAAAGCCACGACCTAACTTTCTAACAAAGTTTTGTGTATTGCTCTGAATTCCTTTTCCCTACAGCTGCTATAGCAATTCATGCATGACACTGAAATGTGCATTACAAGTTTTTCGGTGTATAGAGAAGTGCAATGATCTGCATGTAATTTGGGCAGCTGTCTTTATTTTCAGCTGAAAGAATTCTCTCAGTTGCAACAACCTAAATCCAGTATAACTCCACTACATTGGTGTAACACAGATAAGACTTTCTTTGTGTTTAAATGGCTACAGTGAACAAGATCAACTGCAGAAAGAATAGTTCTTTTTTAAAGAAAGATCTGCAAGTTTAGTACATAATGGGCCAAATTAATCTCCACTGTAAGTACACTCATTTCAGTGGTGTTGCAGCAGGAATGAACTTAGCCTGAAGCAACTTTACAATAACTCATATATAAGCATGCACAACTAAATGTATTACACTTTAAACAAACTCAGCATTGTCTGGAGCACAGTTGGTCTGCTGAACCTCTGAAGCCAGGAACTAGCCATTGTCCGTTGAGTTTGTTTAGACAGTACCATTTTTGTTCAATTGGCTACATCCGCGGTATTTTAGTGAGAGCAAAAATGTTCCCTCTATAAAGTGACATTATAGCTGTCAGACACAATTTTTATTCTGGGATGTATATGTCTTAACCCTTTTGTGCACTTCAAAATAAAATTATAACCAAATCTAAAAAAATAGTTTCACCGTTTTGTTTAACCAGTTCTGAAATGTTTGAGCTTAATTCTTTGAGTTACCCCTTTAATTCAAAAGGGGTTGAAATGCTCTTACAGAAGAGGCCTCATAAGTAACAGGAGGAGTCAGAGTGAAGACTAAACCAAATCAGATCCAGAAAGGATTATCTCAGCTTTAGATAAGTTAATATAACATCATTTTTTCTCTGGTTTCAGGCTTGATTTCTAGATAGTTTTCGGTTATAAATGTTATAAGTGATACCAGCCGCTGCTACACCTGCTGAGTCCCTCAGCCTACAGTGAATGTGGTTCTTTTGGAGATCATTATCTGTTCAGAGTCCACCAGAGCAACACAAGGGCTGCGTGGTTTAGGTAATCCCTATCTGTCAGAGTTGCAGAAATGCCTTTTGCTTCTTCATGTTCTTGTATAAGGAGAGGAGATAAAAAGTAACATGAAATCATAGAAATGCTGGTTGAAGGGGACCTGTGAAGATTTCTAATCCATGGGACTATCCCAAAAACTAGATCTAGTCAGCCAGATCTCTGTCTAGCCAAGTCTTGAATACCTCCAAGACAACAACCCCACAAGCACTATCCTGTGTAGTTTCCTTAATGTCCACTCTGAATATCCCAAGCCACAGCCTTTGGCTGCTGCCACTTTTTACACTATCATCTGCCATGACCATGAAGAATTTGGCTTTATTGTGTTTGTAAGTTCCTTACAAATAATTTTAGGCTCCTATTACATCCTCCCTTGGCCTCTTGACCGGATTAAATAAGCCCATCTCCCACAACCTCTTTTTGGGGCTCCAGGCTCCCAGCCATCTTGACTGACCACTGCTGGACCCTCTCCAGTTTCTCCATATCCCTCTTGAACTGAGGGCCGTGAAACTAGACACAGTACTCCAGGTGTGGCCTCCCTGGTGCTGAGTAAAACCAAGCAAGTTGCCCTCATTTTCCTCCTTGAGAAGATGATTCCCAGGACAGCTGCAGCATGACAATGAGCATTCAGAGAGGTATGTGGTTAGCTTTCTGCTGGGACAGGAGATTTCTCATTCACCGGTAGATCTGAGGTAGCTTTTAAAATAAATTTCAGCAGCAAGAAGAGATCAAACACACGTGAACCCAGAAGAGAGTAAACTGAAAGCATTGCAAAGTATATTCTGGAAGAAATAGGCAAAAAACACTCTTGTGCAAGACCAAGTTAGTTTTTATATAAGTTTGTTATCATGGTAAAGGACAGTTTTGAACCTATTTGGGTTGTTCCTAGCAAGAATCTTTGCATTTAGAAGAATATCATCTTCTATATTACGCATTGTCTATCAAATATCTTGTATCTCCTGTAGGGTTTATTGACTGTGTGTGGTGGTCAGATACCCAGTTGTCATCTCATCAGATACAGAGATTCAGGTCTGGCTGAAGAGCTGACTGTGACAATGAGAGGTCAAGTCCAGACCCGGCAAAGCTGCTGTTTGCTTGATGGCATGGGGACAGGGGATGTAGCTGAAGAGGTTTCAGCAGGCCAAGGGTGATTTCCATTTTTTCTTAGTTGGCCACTGCAGGAAGAGTAAGGGCACGCTTATCGCTTTGGATATTTATAGGGTTTCCTACAGCAACATGGTTTATAAATAACTAGGGATATCGGGGCAGCTTTCAATAGCAGAGAGAAGGGAAGTTTAGTCTTTCTCAGAGTTGAAAAAGCTGCTGCTTATGAAGCTTTTCCTGTGATTAGAGCTCCAGCCACAGTGTCTGTGATTAAACAGAGCTTTCTGGGCAACTTGCTCACACCCCTTTTTTATCCCATACAATTAACTTCCAGATCCTTTTCAGCACCCTGAGACAATCTTGTGCAAGGGCTAGTTCCATAGTCCCATCTTTGCAACATCAGGCAATATTGTCTTGCAATTTTCAACCCCGCTTGCAGTGAGGTTAATAGCCTCACTGAACTGGCATGTTTGAACTGAGCTGCATTCAGCCTCTGGTATGTCTGCAGCTTAGCAGACTTTCTCCTGCACCGCTGGCATGACAGCCTAGAGTTTAGACAGGAATTAAAGTGCTGATGATGCTTGGGAGGTCTCAGCAATATTGCTGGGCAGTGGCTGGGGTTTGCTAAGGAGGGTCGGTACTTTGGGAATACTCTTTTCAGTGGAAAGGACCCCACTGGCAGGGACACAGACCACATGCCATAGAGCTTGGGGGACTTCTTTTAGTGACTGCAGTTTCTAGTCAGGTAGAAATCTGTTAAGGAATCCAGCCAGGAGATATTTTGCTGCCCAGAGATCCTGGGAAGCTCTGATATTGCTGGCCACTAGGGTCAGGGTTAGTTGGTAGTTCACCTAAGGAAATGTCAGAGCCTCCTGGAGAGTGGGTTTATGGACTCTTTAGCCTGGGTGCTGGCTCTGGGTGCTGGCATTGGCAGCCTAGGCACTGAGGCTGTTGGGCAAGCACAGTGTCTTCATTCTGGAAGCAGAACAAGAGATCCTGGGCTGACAGGCACTGTGACTGGCATGGCAGAGCATTGCCATTGCATTGCTAATCCTTTTTCCCTCAGTGTCTTTACTCCTTGGCATCCTGGAGTTAAATGTAAAACCCCCGTCCCCATCTCAATCAGCTACTGTCAGCATTGTGGCTGAGGGATGTCTTACCTCTCATGCTGGGGGCAGGTCGGTGCCCTGTAGGGACTATCTCCATGATGGGTCTCAGGTAAATGTCAGCAGAAATAGGGAGGTTCTGTTGTGGAGAGCATACAATCTGATGGCTGTGATCAGGACACGTTTTGAACAACATGGGTGAAGACCGATGGCTGCCTCCTGGTCCTGTGCTTGGTGCTGCATTTGTTTCTACTGATACTGTGCTGCTGGAGGTGGAAACCTGCCCTGGAAACCAGATACTGGAAGTTGGCATTTTGCTGGCACTGGTGTCTGCAGTGACTTTCTGCTCAATATCAGTCCTTTGTGAAAAGCCTGAAGTGAAATGCAAAGAGGTGATGTTTGAACCACCACGCTGAATAGTAGGGGGGGAAACCCTCCTAAGGAGGAGAGGGAGGATATTGAAGATTGGCTGAAACCAGCTTCCAGAAGGACTGGAGTCCAGTGTGTTGGTACAAAGTACCTCATTCCCAGTTAGGGAATTTGTAGGCAGTCCCTGGAACACTGACAGTGGGAACTATGTTCATATAGATGTATGACCTACGTAAGTGCTTAAGAGTCCATTATTAAATTTAATGTTCAGAAAAAGGGAGCTTATTTCTCAGTCTTGGTCTCTAAACTCATCAGTTCTAAATTTAACCAGACCACAGTTGATCCTCATTTTTATATCTGTGCAAGAACTTTTTAAATGGCAGTATTGCTTGCTGCAGTGCAGAGGGACTCTTACTGGCTTGTTGTAGAGGAATTATAGAGGACTGTATGAAAAATTTATTTATAAAAAGGTTGTAATGATTGTTAAAAACATAAGGTATTAAATGTTAAAAAAAAAAAAGGAGGAATTGTAGAGGAATGAAGCTGAGTTAATTATCATTGATAATATACAGCTGTGGGCTGGCTTCAGAGGCGGCGGGTTGGCCGATGTAGATAAGGTGCAGCTGTGGCTGGTTCTGTTAAGGGGTTGAGAGCCAATGAAGGGAGAGCAGCCCAGGAAGAAGCAGGAGAAGAGAGAGTGGGCCTTGGATGAGGAGAAGGCAGCAGAGGGATTGGTGTGAAGAGTGCTGGTATGAGATGGTAAAAGACCTTGTTGCAGCTTGATAGTTTGGAGAGTGCTGTGACAGACTGTTTTTCTGAAAACTTGACATTGTGTCCTGTGTGAAAAGGTTAAAATAAAAAAAAAAAAAAAGGCTCATTTAAGAGAAGTGACCAGCACTGGGGCTGGACTGAGATTCTGGGTGAGGCTGCTGGGGAACCCTTAGGGGATCGTGTCTGAGGATGTTCCCAGCCCACTCAGTGTTTCCAGAGGCAGAGGTCACTGCCTCCTGGCTGCCTGAGAACAGCTGAAAATGTCACACTGACAGATTTCTTTAGAAACCTTATCTAGGCTATTCTCTTTGATACTTGCTGTAGCTCTGTGCTTCTTTCTCCTCCCTTTCCTGGCAACACATGTTCTGCCGTCCCATCCCTTTAGAATTCCTGCCTTGCCTCCAGCTTTTCTACCTTTATCTTTACAGCACAGAACTAGTCCTGCATCCCCATACATCTCTATTTATGGTGGCAGCCACCATAGCCATTCCCCTGTTTCTGTCCTTTCCACCTGATGCTTTAACTCACTCTTTTGTGATGTGTCCATCCCTTCCTTCCCTTCTGCTGCCTCTGGGACATCCGTTGCATCTCTTAAAAATGTTGCTGCCAGCTGCAACATTCCCCTGTGCTGCTGCTTGTAACTCCTCGTTCTTCCAGGTAAACCTCTCACCTTTCCAAGAGTCTTTTGCTCACTTCTTGAACTATCCTTTCATCAGACTTACTTTTTTTACAAAGGATCTTACCAGTCCCTACAGAATACAGCCTAACTTCCTCCATTCACCAGCTCACGTTTCTTCTTCCCCTACTCAATGGCTGTCAGAGATGTAGTTTATCATCTGCTCTCTCCTTCTAGTAACTCCACTTGCCTAAATGGTCCCCTATCCTCTCTTGCCCGATTTCATATTCTTCATCACACGCACTCCATCTCAGCCTGTTCTTTCTTACTCTGTTTGCCTGTCCTCAAGCTCTTTCCCTGCACACAAGTTTTAGCACATTCCAGCCTATAAATGAAGAAAAACTTTTGGGTCTCCACTTGGATGTCTGTCACCCACCTTCCTGTATCTTCACCTGTTCAATCACCATAGCTCAGGATTTGTGATTGTAATTTCTTTTTTTCTAGTCCGCTCCTGCTTCTCTCTGCTGTCTTCCTTCCCTACTGTTAACTCACCACACACATCAGACTGCCTTTAATGCCTTCTGCCTGGCCAAAGCTCAGAGTTGGTGCTTTATACTTACACTCTTCAGCCCCTCAGGAGCCATGGTCTTCTTGAAATTTTGTCCTCCTTCGTTTCTGAAATTATTTTGCCGCCTTATCCTCTGCTTACCTCATTAATCGGCATTCCTTGCACATGTCCTTTCAAGGAGTCATCTCGTTTCTCTTGCAACTCTTTGTAGGAGTTTCATGGGTCCCTTTTCTTAGTGTCCTACTATTCTCTTTACAGACCATGGGTTTGGGAGGAACTTCATACAAACTTAACTATAATCTCCTTGAGGGTATCACATGTTTCCGGAGGAACTTCCAAGCTAAAACCTCAGTCTATCTGAAACATCGTTTTGAAGATGATAATCAGTTCTAGCTCAGTATAGCCAAGACAGTCTGTGACCCTCACTTCCAAACATTTTAAATTATTTTATGCTGCCATCCACTTGGTCACTTATGGGCATTATTTGGGTGTCGTTTTCTATGGAAATTTCTCTATACATTCTTACAGCTGGGCCCTGCCTACACTGTGGGTCCTGCCTACACTGCTGGTCCTGCCTACACTGTGGGTAGTACAAGGACTGCTAAAGGTCTTTCTGGATAATATCTCTGATATAGGATCTGTGTGGAGTGGTACTGTGTTAGTGCTGGTCCTCTGAGCTTCCTGTGCCATCTTGTAGGATATTGTTATTGGTGCTACCCCTATGCTCAGACTCTTGAGCTTGTCTTCCTGCAGCTGACGTTGTTGAGCCATGCCGTGTCCTGGCATCAGCCAGTCCATGTCCTCTGCCATCCTTGGCACCTCCCCAGGCACTGTCAGAAAGCATGTGGAGCAGATTAAACACCTGGGGAAGAGTGAACCAAATCACAGGAGTATCTCACCAGAGATGGTCTTCTCAGGACCATGGGGGCCATCAGTGGGACATCCCTATGTTTCAGAAAGGACTCTGGAGTTCTCACTACCTATGACAGATGCTGGTGTCTATGCATTGTAATCATTATAGCTACATGACATGCGGGACTGCTGTGCCAGGTTCCTGGGTCTCACTCACCAGGATGGGTTGGTAGCATCAGCACTGTAACAAAGGTTAAGCAACTTCTTCTGCTGGCTGAGTTGCCAAAAGTTAGACCAAATGAAGGCCCAGAAAGGAGTTTTCAGGATAATGAGGGTTTCCAGGTTCTCAGTGTTGATGTCTGCTTCTGAATGATTTCCAGCTTCTTGAAATCTCTGCTTTTAAATTTGCTCCTCAACACCTAAATATGGGTTACTTACGAAACTGAGAGACTAGTTTCACTTAGGACCAGGTGCTACTCAGCTTTTTTCTAAAACTAGCTCTCATGTAAATGTGCCTACATATCAATTTAGCTTAATGCTACTGTGAACCTTCCCTTAACCTAACTTTAAGCAGTTTCTTAGGTGATTTCTTGAGAAACACTTAAATTATAGCTTAAAAGGTAATAGTCTTAAAAGATGCAAATTTGAAAGGTGCTTGGATTGCACTCTATAAGGTCAGTCATGATAAATGAAGCAGGCCTATGCATATTAAATATCTCACAAATAAACACACATCATGAAGAGATTCAGACGTAGAAACTTGCTTGATTCTGGGATAGCTTCCAAGGACAAACAGAGAGCTCTGCCTGTAACAATAAAATGTTCTTTCCTGATAGGTTGGCTAGTATCACCCAGACATGGCAGGCTGAAAGTGTTTTGCCTTCTCTGTTGCTCAGAAGTACTTTTTTCCTTGTAGAAATATTCCATCAAACACTGAGTCCTTGAGTTGACTCTTGTTCTGGTTCTGGTCCCCAAGTTATTTCATGTAATGTTCTCAGGCACCTCTGCACTCTGCTGCAGTAAACAGTATTGTCACCTCCTTCACATGCTGAAATCTGCTCACTTCAGGATGCTTATCTGCCTGCGACAGGAGTCCGGTCACGCTGAGACCCTGTACAACAGTGTCTCTGGCCGCATTTTCTGCTAACTGTATGATGGATCTTTCTGCATTTTTCCTCCCAGTGCAGCCAGTCATGGAGCAAATCAGTGGGTACCTGACTGCCTCCCTGGACCAAAAAGGGCATGCTCGCAGAATACATCCATGGTTGACTTAGAAATATATTGCACTTGAAAAATAACAGATGCGTATCTGTGATATGCAAAAGGAACTTGCTTATTTTTAACTGTTTCCAGCTACTGGCCAAAAATTATAACTTTTGGCTGCAAGGAGTCCCAGCCAGGCTCCTCACCAGGAATTTTCCTCTTTGATATTGCAGACAGAAGAGCCCTTTGTTGTGCATCATCCCCAGCACTTGGCTGGCTGGCTGGTCTTTTGGCTAGCAATGGTCAGCTGAATTTTTTGAGCTCTGCATTTCAGGCTAAGATGCCTTATTTTCACATCTAAGAAACTAAGATAAAATTCTGTCTGTCAATGTCAAAGCTGTGCTTTTTTGGCTATCCTTACATATGCAGCAAACATGGATAATTCTGAAGGGGAGAGCTAAAGGATTTAAGTCTGAAATGTAGAGTAGTCACCAAGCAACTATTTTCCTTTCTGTATACAACACTGTGTTATCATTGCACTGCTCAGAGACAGGCGTGAATGACACAGTGAAGTGGGCCTGGAATGTGTAATCAGCTTCCTATCCTATTCTTGTTGAGGAGAATAACTGCAACATACAGGACATCCAGCTAGAAAAAGCATGTTCTGAGTATCAAAAATCCAACTGATCTGCTTGACTTGACTGAACATTTTTCTGTATGTCTGAGTTCATGTCAGAAAGGTGAGGGACTGTCTGTGTATGTCAGCCCAACATTTCTGAGGAGGGCTAAGTGGCTGGAGTAACCTTTTCTAAAAATGACCTCCTGCCAAGACTGGATCCACACTGTGTGCAAGCTTTGGCACTCGCTGCCCTTTTTATGAACTAAGTGTAGTAGCTTACTTTTATACTGACTCTTCTCCAAAATTATCCCCCAGTATTTTAGTGCATTCCCTTCATGCTCAGTGTTAATCCAACATCACTTCTCTTAGCAATGCCTTTGCATTAACCTTGAGAAATTCCTGTCACTGCCCAGTACCTCCCCTTACCCATCTGCAAAAGGGGGCCATGACTTTCATCTGCAGTCACCAGAGAAGTGACATCACAGAAAGAAGTGCTTTCACATCTGCAGCTGAGAAGCTTTTATATTGCACAGTGGTACTTTTAGCCACTGGAAAGGAGGCAAATTTTTAAGAACAGAATATGGTAATTTATATAAGCTTTTGCTTATATGCAAATATACAATAATATTTAAAATTCAGCAAGTGTGATTTAGCAAATTGTATATGATGGGCAAAATACAAGTCTTGCAGAAAACAACCTATGAAAAAAATATTTATTTCTAATCAAAACATTGCTGGTTCTGTATATCACTTCATCCCTTAGCTCTAAAAATTCCTGCCATGTTTCTATAGGTTCACTAACTAGCTAAGGACATTTCAAACTGTCCCATATAGTCCATGACAATTACCATAGTCATCTTTTATCTGAATTATGTGCCAACAAGTCCCTAAGATACAAGCCAGAGAAATTTTAGAAGGAAGCCCCAAACTGAGGAAGAATTTAAAGAGCTGCCATGAGCAATGGATGTTTAATGTAACATGGAAAGCACCAAAGCATGACTGATGGGGATGTAAACAGTATCATGTGGGGAAATGAGCTGAGAAAGACAAATTCTGTACACCTCCAGGCTCATTTTGTCCATCATGCAAAGGCAACTGCAGTGTGTTACTTGTTATCTGTGTGAACTGGTTTTTCATGCACTGGAAAACCATAAGAAACTTCCCACATTTTGAAATATTACATTTTATGGCATCTACCAAGCAGTGAGATTTTATTTCTGAGGATTCCCCATGTCTGTAGTTAAAACCAAGTGCAATGTTTTCATGAAAATGGGACAACTAACAGAGGCAACAGGAGCTTATGCTTCTGTCTCAGGAGGCTGCTGCTGAAAGTATATTGCAAGATAAAGACAACCATTCTTATAATGCCATTTTATTGGTTCTGCATTCCTAGGTCGTCTTTTAGATCCTACTAACTCTGCCCCAGAATCTTTCGATGGAAAATATCTACCTGTGGTTGGTTTCAGAAGGCAATTATAGATGGCAGTCTGTTTTTTGGCGGATCTAAGGAAGTGGAGAGCGAGCGCTTTGAGGCTTGGACATGACCTAGCCCTCAGACAGGATGGCACTGAGACTGGCAGGACTGGGAGGAGCCTCTGGTCTGTGCATGTGACTCCATCCAGCCTGCAGCAACAGAAACGGTGCCCAGCTGTTCATCTCCCCACTCCTGTGCAGATGTTGACACGCTGAAAGCCACTGTCACAAGAGACAATTTGCTGACAGTGCTAGAGACAAGGTCAAGCACCAAAAGTGCACCAGCACTCAGTCCTTCACTCTTTCTCCTCCATTATTCTGGAGCTTGAGAACCCAGCTGGAAGTACTCTGGACTAGCGTGGATGGAAGAGGGTGCTTCTGATCTGTTGAAGAAGAGGCCTTCAGCATCATCAGACTGCTGTTCCCCATAGAATGAACTTTCAGCTTGGACAGAAACCTTGAGGGAAAATGGTTAACACAAATAGAGAGCGGAAATGCTTTTAGCATCTTGTTAGGCAATTAATTTGGCGTTGGATTCAGGTAGTAAAATATCATGTTTCCTTTGATGCTGTGCTACATAGAGGGGATTGGAGATGATTTCTTCCAGAATAAACTAGCAGTAGATGCTGCACAGATATGACACTGGTGTGCTGCAGCTACAGGCCAACGCTAAAGGTAAGATACTAGGATACAGAGATGTTGAGGGATGCAAAGACTGAGAGATGCCATGATGAGAGTTGTGAAGACAGAACCAATGACAAGTTGGATGTTAGCACATGACGTTTGAAGGTTATGTTGTAGCTACTGCCTGAAAAAGAAGCTGTTGCTTTCAGCTTTGTTTTGAGAGAAAATAAAAGATTACTCAAGTGAGATAAAGAGTAGGATGCTGTAGCATTTTATCATTTACATTCCTGGATCTCATTTGTTGTGTTTACTGACATTGGCCTCATGCAGGTTGTAAAATGAGTGTCTAAAACTGGTAGAGGCAAAGCAGACAATGTCATTAGGGCAATTAGCTCAGAGTGACCTAGCACTTCGAACTGATTTACTTAAACATCAACACCACCATCTTTCTCTTCATAGGCCTTACACAGGATATTTGCTTCCAGCAAGATACTCTAAGGGGCAACAATTTATTGCTGCCTTAGACACAATAAACAACAAAGTAAAGAAAACCACAATCCCTTATGTTTTTTTAGAAAATAAACCTGGTCCCTAGTTTTCCTAAACTGTCAGTATTTTTCAGTTTCTCAGTTTCTTTTTTTTTTTTTTTTTTTTTTTTTTACACACTCTATAATGAGAACCCCGAAACAAGCCCCTAAATTTCTTTTTGCTTGAAGAAGCATAGGAGGCCATATACAACTATTGTAGGGTTTCTCTGTCTCCATCCTGCACCAGCCTGGGTGGCAGAGTGTTAGAATCACCTCGGCAACCCCCATTCAGAAAATGATGACTCCTGTGGTCAGAAAGGAGAGTCAGAATACTGTAAAGAGGCAGCTATACCTCCAGCCCTGCCATATTTAACATTTTTTCAATTTAGTCATCTCTGTAGCTTTTGCAGTCTTACTGATCCGTTCTCTCAGAGATGGTATTGTTGATACCACTGAATCTACTTTGCCAGGAATAGAAAAATTAGAGTGAAAATTCATTTGCTAGTATTTGGGCTTGTATTAAATTTGCTAGAAATTTGATTTGTGTAAACCCCCCAATATTTTACAGAACCAACAGAGCCAGATAAATTCAGGAAGCATTCCTTTAGCGTGAAATGATTCAACATGGCAAAAAGCTGTGTGATGCGAAGCTCCTGCTCTTGATTTTCCTTTCATAAATTGTCTGCATAAAAACTGTGGTTTTGAAAATCCAGGTGTCTGCAAGGGCTTTCCAAAATCCTCACAGAGGATGCTCCCTTATGGGAAATTTCAAAGTGGGATATAACCATAAGGAAGGCATATATGGTGAACACTGTCCCAGTAGTGCATGTAGAACAGCTGGGTTGGCAGACATTGGTGAATTATCTTTAAGATGGAAAACAACTTTCCAGTTTATAGGTTTGATCCAGAAGTCTTGAAGGCTTCTTCACATTTCCACAAGCTTAGGATCAAGCTGAAAAATTGTATCCTAAAACAATGAAACTGCTTTTAAAATACAGGCAAAATATGTATTTTCACAGTCTGATTTCTACTTCTATTATTTCTATTCTGATGGTATATATTTATTTATATTGCTAATAAAATAAAGAATGATTCTGGATTTCAGAAGGACCTATCTGCTGGAGCCCTGAACAAGCATTCCTCTGCTGGAAAAAGCGCTTAATTCTGTCTAGTTTTGATCCTACCTGGCTTTTCTATGTGCCAGAAGTCTGTGTTGTTCATCTTTTCAAACCTCAGAAATATAGTAATGAATCTACCTGATAAATATTGAAGTTTCTGTATGCCTATAGTCCCACATGGGCTGCCAAGTCTCCTGCTTTTCTCAAGGAACAACAATAGCCCTTTTCCTGGAAGTTTTGTGTGCTCTGCTCCTCCCTCCTTACAGACCTGATAACCCCTGCTATGACTTCTGAAGGGCTCCCTCAGAAGTCCAAGGACAGTTGATGGTAAAGCCCAGAGCAGTTCATCAAATGCAGAGGATGCCTGGACCAGGGAATGGCAACTAGCTTTCTAAAGGCCCAGCTGCAACAGACGAATCTATCTTAGAGCACAAACATGCAAAAGGTTAGTCCTCGTGTCACGTCTCTTACTCCCACATGCCATTTTCCTGTGTGAAGGGCAGAACACACCTCATCCAGTGCTGGCTGCCCGAGAGCTGCCCGTTCCAGCAGGCTCACCCAGCAGGCAATGTGGAGACTGTGGTATTTCCAGACAGCGATTTACCCCTCAGCCCTCTGACCGCCCAGTGCACAACAAACCTTATTCCTCCCATGTTTTTCTCTGGCAAGTGCTTTCCAAACCCAGGGCCGAGGTGTCAGGGATGCCCCAGGGCTGGTGAGCCATGGGCAGGAAACCCACCTGCTCCCAGTGGAAGGGTATGGGACCTCAGTGCTCATTAGGAGAAATAACACACTTTTCTGAGCAATCCTTTTCTAAGGGCATATTTGTCTAAAAAACTACTTACTTTTCTGATGTGCTTGTTTGCTTAGTGTCATGCAGGAACCACAGTTCTAGTGCTGTGCTTTAGTTAGGAGGCTTTACAGGCATCCTTCCTGCCATTTAAGCTGTTCATACTGCTTCCATTAATAGCATGATGAAGGTCAGATGTTGAAAAGACACCGATATCACATAATGTCCACACCCAGCATCAGCAGAATAGAGCAGTCAAGAGCAAACCAGCTGGGTGTGGAGGCCATGGTCAGTGTATGGACATATTTGTGAAGTTACCTACAGAGCAACGCAAGGTTTTTCTCTGAGAAGAATGTGCTGATGCAAGATGTCCATGATGAATGATCAAGCCAGGCCTTTCTGGCTTCCCAGGGAGTATCTGGGTTTGTAAACTACTCACATGAAAAACTTAATTCTTGCTCTTGAAGAGGTAACAAAGAAAAATACCCAGGTGTTCTCTGACATTTCTCTTCCTCCAGCTTCAGAGGGCAACATCTTGCCTTGAACATTAATTCTCCTGGGACCTTTGAAGGAAGTCAATATCATATGCTGGTTACCCAATGAAGAACAAACTGTTGTGCCCTGAATGAACTTTGAGTTGCTTAGGGTTTTTTTCTGTTGCTGACAGCTAGTCCTTCTAATGCTTGTTGTATTCCCAGCCTAGGGTCTTTCCAGAATGCTTTTCCTCAGCTGATCTTCCCTTTAGCTCCTTTAGTCCTTTGCAACTTCACACTTTCAAACATAAAAAATTTCCATGTTGATCGTTTAGGTGGGGCACTATATTGCAATGTTCTAGCAGTATTGTCTTCAGCAGTAAATCATGCAGCTCCAGGATATGGGAAACCATGGACACGATTTCTGATAACACACAGTAGTATTCCTTTCTTGTTGACCTTGATTTCCCTTTCCTTCTAGCAGAGCTGTGTGAAAATGTTTCTGATCCAAAGGCCACATTTTGAACTCCTGTGGCTGTCATCACTGTAAGGGAGAGAGAAGTCAAGCAGAGAAAGTGTTGCAGGCACAGCAATCAGCAGCTGCATTCATTTCACCTACACCTCTTCTAGTCCTGTCCCTCAAGTGCAGAACATCGTGGCATGCCCCTGCCAGGTATTCAGAGACTGAAATAATGCTAGGAAGGGGTTCATATAGAGAAAAAGCCTGTATGAAAAAGGCAAGTGATACCTAGCTGACATGTGAACCAGTCCTGTTAATATCTCCCAGTCCTGTTTAATATCTTTGTCAACAATCTGGACAAGGGGATCAAGTGCACCCTCAGTGAGTTTGCAGATGACACCAGGTTGGGTGGGAGTGTTGGTCTGCTGGAGGGCAGGAGGCTCTGCAGAGGGGTCTGGGCAGGCTGGGCCGATGGGCCGAGGCCAGTGGTGTGAGGTTCAACCAGGCTCAGTGCCGGGCCCTGCCCGTGGGTCACACCAGCCCCAGGCAGCGCTACAGGCTGGGGCAGGGGGCTGGGAACTGCCCGGTGGGAAAGGGCCTGGGGGTGCTGGCTGACAGCCGGCTGGGCATGAGCCCCCAGTGTGCCCAGGTGGCCAAGGGGCCAGCAGCGTCCTGGCTGGTGTCAGAAACAGTGTGGCCAGCAGGGCCAGGGCAGTGACCGCCCCCTGGACTGGGCACTGGTGAGGCCGCACCTTGAACCCTGGGTTCAGTGTCGGGCCCCTCGCTGCAGGAGGGACGTCGAGGGGCTGGAGCGTGTCCAGGGAAGGGCAGCGGGGCTGGGGAAGGGGCTGGGGCACAAGTCCTGTGAGGAGCAGCTGAGGGAGCTGGGGGTGTTCAGCCTGGAGAGGAGGAGACTCGGGGGGAATCCTATCGCTCTCTACAGCTGCCTGAAGGGAGGCTGTGGTAAGGTAGGGGTTTGTCTCTTCTCACAGATAACTAGCAACAGGACAAGATGAAATGGCCTCAGGTTGCCAGGGGAGGTTTACATTGGATATTAGGAAAAATCTCTTCACCAAAAGAGTAGTCAGGCATTGGAACAGGCTGCCCAATCACCAACCCTGGAGGTTTTTAAAAAATGCATAGATGTGATGCTTAGTGACATGGTTTAGTGATGGGACTTGGCAATTCTGGGTTAAGGGTTGGACTTCATGACCTTAAAGATCTTTTCCAACCTAAATAGTTCTACGATTCTATGATTTGTATTTCCTGGCTGCAGTTACCTGACTCTCAGGGCTACAGATGACGATTTTCTGCTGTGCAGCCAGGTCTGTGTCCATCTTCTACAGTAACTCCTGTTTCACCATGGATATCGGCACTTCCCTGTCTCCAAAGAAGACAGCATTTGCCTTGGATTTGCGAGATTTCACATGCTAACCTGATATAATGGTTTCCTCTGAATTTTGGCACACATGAACATTAATGAGATATAGGCTTTGTAAATATATACTTAAAAGAATTTGACTGTAGTCAGAATAAGAGGCATCCTGGAGACATCCTGCATCAAGAGCTTAGGGGAGATTTTCCACATATAAAGAGCATAAGAATGATTTTATGGTTGAGGAACTAGAGAAAGACAGAGAGAGGTTTAGGCTCCAGCTTTGCTGCAGACCTCTGGTCCGACCTGAGCTGAGTCATTCATTCTCTTTCACTGTTTGTTGTTCGGAAATGTGCAGAATTAATGCTTTTTTTCTTTCTTTCTGACTTTCCTGTTCAGTCCTGATTTCTCAGATTAGAAAACCTTCTACTTTATGATTCTCTTATTTTGCATTTGTAAAGCTAGAACATGAGTGGACACTGAAGTACAGCCGTATTACTCATAATTACTTTGTCACTTCTATGCTTCACTTGACAAGGAAGTCAGTGCTGCAGAACACCCAGTTAGACACTGGTTTAATATGATTTATTTATAGCTGTTCAACAGGCCTGGAATAGCGGGAGTCAGCAGCAGCATGTAAGCAAGAAATAAGAAATTTTTTTCTGAGGATGTCAGACCACTTTGTCTGCTGCAAGAAAAAAATCTTAGCTTTGAGGGGGAGTCACGCTTGACCAACTTGACAGACTTCTGTGATGAAATGAGTGGCTTGATAGAAGGGGACGTCGAGCAGTGGATTTTGCTTACTGAGACTTCAGTAAGGTTTTTGACACTGTCTCCTGTAAGTATGGGCTGGATGAACAGTGAGGTGGACTGAAAACTAGCTGAATGGCTGGACCCAGAGGGTGGTGATCAGTGGGACAAAAATGTAGTTGGAGGCCAGTAACTGGTGGTGTAACCCAGAGGTCAGTAGTGGGGCCTATCCTGCTTAACATTTTAATAATCTGGATGATGGGGCAGAGTGTACCCTCAGCAAGTTTGCTGACGGCACCAAACTGGGAGGAGTGGCTGATATACCAGATGATTGTGCTGCCATCCAGAGGGACCTGAACAGGTTGGTGAGATGGGCTCACAAGAACCTTATGAAGTTCAACAAGGAAAAGTGCAAAGTCAATTGTTGACAGAGCTTTTCTTCAAAAACTGATAATGTGATCACATGCTAAGAAGGGGCCTGTGCAGGAATGGTGACATGCACTTATTCAGGACCCTGCAGTTCTGGAAATGGAAGAAACTCTTACACTTTGTCACTGCAGAGTTGTCCACAGAACCACAGAATGGTCAGGGTTGGAAGGGACCTCTGTAGGCCATCTAGTCCACCCCCCCGCTAAAGCAGGGTCACCTATACAGGTTGCACAGGATTGTGTCCAAGTGGGTTTTGAATGTCTCCAGAGCAGGAGACTCCACAGCCTCTCTGGCTAGCCTCTTCCAGCGCTCCGTCACCCTCAAGGTAAAGCAGCATTTCCTCATATTCAGATGGAACTTCCTGTGTTGCAGTTTGGACCCATTACCCCTTGTCCTGTTGCTGGGCACCACCAAAAAGAGCCTGGTCCTGTCCTCCTGACACCCACCCTTCAGATGTTTTATGCATTGATAAGATCCCTCACAGTCTTCCCCAGGCTAACCAGGCCCAGCTCTCTCAGCCTTTCCCCATAAGGGAGATGCTCCAGCCCCTTCATCAGCTTTGTAGACCTCCACTGGGCCCTCTCCAGTAGTTCCCTGTCTCCCTTGAACTGGGGAGCCCAGAACTGGGCACAGCACTCCAGATGGGGCCTCACCAGGGCAGAGGGGAGGACCATCTCCCTCCACCTGATGGCCACACTCCTCCTGATGCACGCCAGGATCGCATTGGCCTTCTTGGCTGCATGGGCACACTGCTGGCTCATGGGCAACTTGCTCCCCATAAGACATTCTGCTGGGATATACCTCTTAAAAATTTACATTTTCCAGTTCATATACTTTCTAAAATTTTCTTAGAAAACTATTTTACTACCCAAGTCATGAAGATTTTTTGCCGCTTTATGTCTAAATCAACGCATTTCAAACCTGTGAAATTAATAATGCCCTGTTGCTGAGGCTCCAGTGATACACAGGGCCATGGGGAGTGGTTTACAGCTGGTCTCTGGGACATCCGTGACATACAGCTTTATAGTATTTTTCAGTTCTAATTTGATGCTTAGGGAGCAGGGTGATGAGCTGAGTAGTGCCGCTACCTGCTCCAGAAAGCTGTGGTGCATTGCGGACGGGAGGCACAACAAAGTCTGGTTTAGGATGGCAGAAGACAGTGGAAGTCAACGTAACTCCTTTGTACTTCCAACCAGGACTTCCAAGCCATTTAAAAGGCCGCCCAGAGAGATTGTGCGCCCAATTTTATTATCAAACAAGTTTACCTGGCTGCTGGCAACTGAAGTGAGTGCTTCCCACTGACATTCTCACTACGCCCTACCAGGAATTACTGCCATTTCCTAGTCCTGTGAATTAAACTAAGTAAGAAATGAACTAGATTAGTCATATAAGGCAGAATATAGTCAAGTCAGCTCTAGGATCTGGAGCAACGGGGGCGGTTGGGCTGACTGGCCCCCATGTTGGTGTCAGTGTTGTAACCACAATTTCTGAGTGATGTTATGGCACTGGAATGTCTCTCCACACACCTTCCCTTCAGATACAATACTTTTTGACTGTCTTAAACAGTAGAAACATTTTGGAATATACGTAACTAGAAGATTGGATGGAGAGTTGAAGACGTGTCAAAATTGACAGTAGTATTTTCAGACTTTTCCTCCTATATATTGGCATAAAACAAAGTCTATAGCTTAAGAAAGTTAAAATTAAATAACCACTAGAAATAATTTTAGAAAAGAATTAGAGTTGAACTTTTTGTATTTACAATTTTAATAACACATTTTGAATTCACTATTTAAATTTTTGCTATTTTTTTTTAGCAAAATAACCAGGTTTAGTTTTCACATGAGTTTAGAGATGGAGGTGGATACTGACTGCACGTCCCGTTTTCAGGGGATGAAGCCTCATGCCCTGAAAAGACACTTGTTCTAAATGAAACCAGCTGGAAATACTTGCACTTATTTTAACTTCAGTTTTTCCTGGTTATCTAAAAAGATCACACTGTACTTGCTTAAACAAAACATTTTAAAATGCACTTGTCAGCCATTCTATTCCTCCTGTAGCTGAACACTTTGTTGTTTTATAATAAATGGTGACATTAGTTCATATCATGTGATTAAAAAGGATTCATCACACATTAGAGCCCATAATCGCAGCCTATAGTCTCATTTTAACATTTCTCACTGGCATATCCTACTTGACCCTGCTTACTGCAGCACTTCTATTATGCTGTCTAAAAGGACAAGAGGACTGAACAGAAACAAAAATGCAGGGGTGAACATTGCTTTCACACTCACAGCTATGTGTTCAGTACTATTATAGCTCTAGATGAATAGAAGAAATCTGGAGTCTGGCCAACACCACTCGACAGAAATCTCCATCTTCCAAAAAAAATGTCCTGATGTGTTTAAAATACACTGAACAACTAAACCAGCGAGCAAGAACCTTCTTTCCCAGAAATACAGGACACCCTTCAAGACAACCTGATCTAACACAGTATCAGCTTCATACTTTACACACTGTCACTGTTTAGTGGTGTTTATGTTCTTTCTTGGCATGCTGGTAATATATGATGAGGATAAATATCAAAAGGTTGAAGGCTACCAATTAGATCTTTCTGTCTAGGTTTGTAATAGGTAATGCAGTGCTGACATATTGCTTAGGAAAGAAACGAAGCTGTAATGAAGCAAAAGTGCACCTTTATGGTTCAGCTTCGTTGATAACATCTGGAACATAGTTTTCATGTCTCTATTGAGTGACACAACCAACCAAACCAGATCTTTCCTGGTTTAGTTCTTTCTTTTTTCCTCTGTTTCTTTTAAGAGATCTGCATATCAAAACAACGTGAAAACATAAGGTAGCGAGGTGCTGCCTGAAGCTGAGCAAAACAAGCTTTGCTAGAGCTGAACTGCTGGCAGGTTTGTGCCATGGGCTCCCAGGGCCGGCGGAGGGGCAGGGAGGCTGCTGCCTAGCTTGGGGTGCTGGGGGGCGGGAGGGGGGCAGGCAGCCCTGCTGCAGGCGAGGGAAGGGGGCTTCGCCGCCAGCCTGTGGGGATCTGGCACCGTGTGCTGGTGCCACAGCCTGTTCGTCTTGTGTTTTGCCCCAAAAGCTTTCAGGTGGAGATATGGTAAGGAAGCCCAAGCTCCAAAGAAACCTCAGCCTGAGGTTTATCACAGATATTTCTGTTTCTCTGCTACTCACACTTAGTTATCAGTACTCATCATTACTCATTTAACTCCTAATCAGTCTTAACATTTGCACCTATCAGTTTTCTTCACTGTTGCCTTCTTTTACTCACTAAAAAAAGCCTATCTAGGAGCCTGCATTACCCTTTTCACATTGCCATCGTTTATGCTTGCTTTTCCCCTTGTGGCCTGTCTGATGGGTGTCACCTCCTGACAGAACTGAAGTGGCAGACTGTGACTGTGAGGGCCAGCATCTGATGTCCATGCTGCTTCCTTCCAGGCTCTGCCACCCACCTGTCCATTGCAGACCTGCTTGAGCCAGGGCTGGCTCGGAGCACGGCGGGTGCTGTCTGCCTGGTGCCTCAAGGCTGGGGATTTGGTCTGGGCTTTATTTTATTTACCAGTTTTAGAATCGCCATAGAGAGTAGCAGGTCTGAATTAAAGCTGTTGGGCAGGTGCATGGTGTGGTTGCGGTGAGGCAGTAAATGTCCCTCTGTCCTTGTAACCCTGCTTCTGGGCCCCAAGCGTGGCCACCTGCAAGCTGCCATGTGACACCTTTGGCTGAGGCAATGATCTAATTCATCTTGTGAACCAAATCTTCTCCAGCTTTGCTGAAATCCAGGTGCTCAATAACGGCCTGTGTCTACCTAAGAGCAGTTCCCCTTCCTGAGGAAAAAAATCCTGATCCATCTGAATCACAAGACCTCAGTTTCTTCATTTTAAAACCCTACTCTACAGGGCTTATCGCTCCTCTCTCAGTTGCTCATGTTTTCTTCTGGGATGAGGAGACAATCTGTTCCAGTGGCCTCTTTTTACTTTGTAAAATCAAGCTAGACTCAGGCTTTAACCAAGCCTCTCATAGTCTTCAAAAACTGATGTGTACAAACTCTGCGCACAGAAGAACCACGAGACATTCCAACATATTTTACACCTCCCCTGGGGGACTTTGCTTAGGTTTTCAAAATTAAACAAAATCTTCCCTGCTAATTTTGAAGAAGGTAGTTATTCTGGCTGGGACTTTTTTCACATTAACGTATTTTTTGTTATATCTTCAAAAGTCGAGGTTCCAGGGCTGCCTTACAGTGGATCTCTTTTATTTGTCCAGTGTGGCTGATGATATCCTTACCTTTCCATAGCTTTCACAGTTCTGTTGCATCATGGCTCTCTTCCTACCTGGCTCCAGCCCCATGGGCATCAGTCAGCCACCATCCCTTTTGGTTTGCACTTAATCCACAGAGCTTTAACATGTGAAGAGACTGGTGTGGGAATCAGTGTGACCATTCCTGCAGCTGTCGGAGGCTTCCTCCCCACAGAAAGGGAGCCCTTTCTCATCTCCTGCCCACCAAACCCAGATCCTTGTGCTGGCTATCACAAAGATCTTCCATTTCTTCCAGAATCCATACCCTGCTGGTGTAATTTTACCATTGCATCAGCATTTATTCAGTAGAAGTGATAGTTAAACGATCATTTCAAGCAGTATCTAAGTACTTATGTGATGGTAGTCATGGCAGCATCCAACCTCCTCCTACTCTGTAGCACCCAGGCAAGGAAGGGAAACTTCAGTCCTTTGGTTTTCCAGGGGGGTTTCTTTGTTTGTTTGCTCATAGCCATACAGAAAAGCCATAGTGCAGCCAGCTCAGGACACCCACGTTCACATGGTCTATGAAAACACCAGATGTGATATGGCTATTAACACGGAAATATTCCTCTAACACCCCTCCACAACAGCTTCTTGATTTTGACAGGTCAGAATATTACATATTTACATCTATTACCTTTAGAAAAAGAAGTAGAGAAGATAAAAGAAATAGAGACCCTGAGAATTATTTGGGTCATTTAAACACATTTGTGATGGGATTCAGCTTGTCTGCGAGGAGAAACAGGCACTTCTGCAGTGTGATTCATCTGATTTGCTTCAGCTGTCTGCACTGGGATTTGCAAAAGAGAGCGCTGTGCCCCAAAACTGCCTGTCCTCTTACTGAATTTGGAGGGAGCCAAGGGGGTGAGCTGTGATGGAGACCCCAGCATCGCAGGAGGGGACTTCTCTCCTCACAGCCCTTAATCACTGCTCTGTTAATGGAGCGTGGTGGTGATATAAAACACTGACTGATGTTCAACCTCTCTCATTCCAAGAGCCATCACCGTGCTGCGTTCTGGTCTGAAAAGCCACAATGTTTTTTCTGTGTATCTTCAAGTCACGAAAGGTATCTGTTATCCAAGTATCCCCCATCTGAGCCTGCAGAGAGCCTAGAGCAGGTCAGGCTGAACCCATGAGGTGGCTGCCAGCAGGCAGCAGAGCACTGGCTTTCAGAGTGATTTTTTCCTTTCATTCCTTTAGAATGATTTTCTTTAGATTTGGTTCTTCAGCTTTCTGCTTCAGTCACCAGTGTCACGAGCGCTGGATAGGCACCCCCAGCCTGAGACCCCATTCCCTCCCCAGCCTCCCCCACATCCTTTTCCCCAGTCAGTGGTTTGGGTGGCTCCAGACCACACTATTCCTTACTGCTGCTGTCCTGAGTCACCTGGGTCTCTCATCTTCGGTTAGGAGTTATACATTCCATTATAACTTCTTCCTGCACCTTTGCCTGAAAGACCCTGTTCCTCAGTTGTGATGGGTGTCTGTGGGGCTTGAGCAGAGACAACTGAAGGCCACAAACACAACGCTGCTCCAACAGTGATCCCAGAAGTGTGCACCTTCTTTTTATTGTGATAAAGTTCCTCTTCCCTGATGAAAAGCATTCCCAGCCAAGACATGCTCTCCATAAAACACAGAAGGAAACGTGGCTAAGGCTTCCTCTGGCCTGCAGACTCTACCTGCTCTGGGCTCCAGGGCCATGAGCATGGCCAGTCTAGGCCAGCAATTTCTCTTTGCAAGAGTACAATCGCCTTGCATGCAAGGGAGGAGGTGGTGATGCTGAGTGCGAGTCATCCCAATTCACCTCTGAACATTTCCCAAAACCGCCACAGACAAAAACTGCAATCACCATCCAAACCTGTTCACAGCGTTGTGCTCCCATATATGCTCCTGTGTGCATGTTGCTCCAACGTGTGGTGCGTGGTCCTCAGCGTGGTGCTCCTGTGTACAGGGTGCATGGTCCTCAGCATGGTGCTCGGGTGTACATGGCGCATAGTCCTTAGTGTGGTGCTCTTGTGTAAGCTGTCCATTGTCCTTATCATGGTGCCTCTGCAGTGTGGTCATGGCCCCTGGTGCAGCGCTCCTGTATCCGTGGCACATGGTCCTCAGCCTGGTGCTGCTGGGCCTCTGCACGTGGAGGGAGCTCGGCCCCTGTGTGGCTGCTCACAAAGGAAGGGTTGGGAAAACTGCGCTAACTTTCACACGAGATGGCAGAGCATTCCCATCAGGCTGGAACCTTTCCTATCTCAGACCCAGCCACCTCTCCCAGGCCACCAGGACTTGGTGCTGTCTCCCAGCACCTCTACTTCCATGCCGAGGGAGTCAGATGTCAAATCATCATTGCCCAGGTCATTCTCCTCCAGGCCAGGTGCCCCCATGGCCCATGGCTGGGGGGGGTGCTGCAGGTCTCCTGCAGGACTCCTTTGCTTTGCTTCACTTCTTCCTAGTCTGTCAAATATGAAAGAAAAATGTGCAGTGTAAAATTCCCACCACCCTTGCCCCAACTGCTTTTTAATTGTACATTTTTGTTTGAATTCGTCTGGTCAACACGGGCTGTGTCTTGTCCCGCTTTACTGTAGCACAACTGTATGCCTGGAAAACAGCAGCACTGCAACAGAAGTTCAGGAAAAGAAGGGAGCTGAAATTAGATTACTGTTTTCTCGCTCATTCTTAAATCAAATTGATTTTTTGAGATCTTTTGGTTGTTAACAGTACTATGTAATTAGTGTATCTCATTTCACTTTAATATGAAACCCTCTGAGAACTGCATTGTTCATGTTCCTGAGTTTTCACGGAGTTAACAAAAATGTGGTTACATCAAGCTTTCATTGTGTGTGGTGTCGACTATGCACCGCGGGCTTTGTTAGGCACTGGCTGTGCGTGCACCCACGTGACCATCTCAGACACTTCACACAATGGCATAAAAAGGCTCTCGTCTTGTCAGCAACACCAAATTTGTTGAAAAAAAAGAAAGAAAAAGATTTCAAACAATTGCCTCCTGTTGCAAGAGCATATACTTTAGTAGATAGCTCTGATGCATCATTTATCTTTTAATGCAATTGACACAGTATCATTTTAGGTGCTGACAGCATCACATATTATTTAAGAAACTGATTTTCATTACCTAAATTCATATATGAAAATAAAATCATCACCAACTGCCACGGACTTGTGTAATTCTGAAATTTTCCCAATCTGTTCTTGATCATGCTTGTCTGCCTCGCTGAGAAACGCATGATGGCCACACTGTGGTCTGCCTTCCCTTGTACATCACAACCTATTTTGCCTGGCACTGCCAGTGAGATTCCTGTTTAGCAAAAATCTCTTTTAAAACACTTGGAAGATTGAACAGCTGAAAATTATGTTAACAATGAGGAGAAATTACGAGTAGCATTATATGTAAGGTACTTGCCTGCTGACACACACTGTTTCTTCTGTGAAGATGACTGTTGAACTTCTTCTGACCTAAGTCAAATCTGGCAGAGACTGCAGCAACATATAGTAAACAGAGTTAATGTTCCCATAATACAGAAAAAATCTAACTGATTTAAGTCTCACTGTAACCAAGAAACATAATGACCATAATATGACCACTGAGCTATGTCCAAAGCTCATGGAAACCAATGTTACTGCTTTCCTTTCCTACAATCACCACTGGATCAGGACCTCCTGGCAGCAGGCAATGCAGCTGCTATGAGATGAGCTTCTTACAAAGGTTAAAAGACGTGTAGTATTTTTGTATTAAAGAAGTACAGTTTGATACTGGAGAGAAATATAATTATTTTGCCAAATGCTCAGTACTAAAAGAACATTTTCTGTTAAAAGAAAAAGTCTATTTGTCTCAGGTGTGTTATAGTTGCTGAGAGATTGCTAATGAACATGATCCTGGTGGGAGAATCACAGAATCATTGAATAGTTGGAGACCTTTAAAGATCATCTAGTCCAAACCCCCCTGCAATGAGCAGGGACATCTTCAACTACATCCTGTCCAACCTGACCTTGACAATTTCCAGGGATGGGGCACCTACCACCTCTCTGGGCAACCTGTTCCAGTGATCATTTCTGTGGCCCTCCTCTGGGCTTACTCCAACAGGTTAATGTCCTTCTTATGCTCAGGGATCCAGGGCTGAATGCAATACTCCAGGTGGAGTCTCACAAGAGTGTAGTAGAGGAGCAGAATCACATCTCTTGACCTGCTGGCCACACTTCTTTTAATACAGCCCAGGACACGGTTGGCTTTCTGGGCTCCAAGCACACATTGCCTGGTCACGTCCAGCTTTTCATCCACCGGTACCCCCAGGTCCTTCTCTGCAGAGCTGCTCTCAAGCCCTTCATCCCCAGCCTGTGTTGATACCAGGGGTTGACCCAGCCCAGGACCCTGCACTTGGCCTGGTTGAACTTCATGAGGTTCACATGGGCCCACTTCTTGAGCTTGTGCAGGTCCCTCTAGATGACACCCCATTCCTCAGGTGTCTCAACTGCACCACTCAGCTTGGTGTTGTCTGCAGGCTTGCTGTGGGTGCACTCGATCCCACTGTCTATGTCACTGATGAAGATATTAAACAGTACTGGTCCCAATATGGACCCCTGAGGGACACCACTTCTCACCGATGTCCATCCAGATGTCAAGCTGTAGACCACTACCCTCTGGATGGGACTGTCCAACCAATTCCTCATCCACCGAACAGTCCATCCATCAAATCTGTATCGCTCCAAATTGGAGAGAAGGATGTTGTGGGGAACAGTGTCCAAGGCCTCACAGAAGCCCAAACAGATGACATCCATAGCTCTTCCATTGTCTACTGCTGCAGTCACTCCATCGTAGAAGGTCATGAAGTTGGTCAGGCAGGGTTTGTCCTTGGTGAAACCATGCTGGCTGTCTTGAATCACCTCCCTGTCCTCCATGTGCCTCAGCATAGCTTCTAGGGGGATCTGATCCATGATCTTCCCACGCACAGAGGCGAGGCTGACAGGTCAGTAGTTCCCAGGGTCCTACTCTACCCTTTATAAAGATGACTGCAATGTTTTCCCTTTTCCCATTGCCAGGGGCTTCACCTGACTGCTGTGAATTTTCAAGTATTACGGAGAGCGGCTTGGCAACTACATCAGCCAGTTCCCTCAGGACTCTGGGATGCATCTCATCAGGTCCTATAGACTTAAGTATGCTCAGGTTCCTCAGGTGGTCATGAACCTGATCTTCTCTTACAGTGGGAAAGACTTTGCTCCCCTGATCCCCATCTTGTGGTCAATCCACTTAAGAGGTGTGGGAAGAGAGATTGCCAGTGAAGACTAAAGCAAAAAAAGTTGTTGACTACCTCAGCCTTCTCCTCCTCCATTGTTACCAGTTTGCCAGTCTTGCTGATTAGAGGCATACGCTTTCCCTGACCTTTTCTGGCTGACACACCTGTAGAAGCCCTTACTATTCTTTGCATCCCTTGCCAAATTCAGCTCCAGCTGTACCTTGCCCTTCCGGACTCCATCCCTACACAACTAGGCAATGTCCCTATACTCTTCCCAGGATACCCATCCCTGCTTCCACTGCCTGCGTGTTTCCTTCTCGCCCTTTAGTTTGACCAGTTGGTCTTGACCCAGCCATGCTGGTCTCTTGCCTTCCTCGTGTGGCAGTTTCCCACTGTGCCGTTCTCTGGTTTCACATGGTCAATCACCACCAGGCTCTCTCGCAACCAGCAAACAGGCGATGCTGTGGCAGGTACAGACCTCTGTTCCCCCTGGCTTGGAAATACTTCCTAGCTTGCCAAAGAGTGCTGGTTTTGGCTGGGATAGAGCCAGTTGTCTTCATAGTAGCTAGTATGGGTCTACGTTTTGGATTTGTGCTGGGAACAGTGTTGATAATGCAGAAATGTTTTTGTTACTGCTGAGCAGCACTTACACTGAGCCAAGGCTTCTTCTGCCTCTCACACTACCCCACCAGCGAGTGGGCTGGGGGGGCACAAGGCATAGGGAGGGGACCCAGCTGGGACAGCTGACCCCAACTGACCAAAGGGGTGTTCCATACCACGTGACATCGTGCTCAGCATATGAAGCTGAGGGAAGAAGGAAGGGGGAATGTTTGGAATGATGGCATTTGTCTTCTCAAGTAACCATTAGGCATTACCCAAGTAATGGAGCCCTGCTTTCCTGGGGATGGCTGAGCACCGGCCTGCTGATGGGAAGTGGTGAATGAATTCTTTGTTCTGCTTTGCTTGGGCATATGGCTTTTGCTTTACCTATTAAACTGTCTTTATCTCAACCCGAGAGCTCTCACTTCCACCCTTCTGATTCTCTCCCCCATCCCACCGGGGGAGGTGAGAAAGTAGCTCCGTGGGGCTTCGTTGCCAGCTGGGGTTAAACCACAACACAAAGAAGCAAAGGCAATTTGAGGAATTTGCACTGCAGTTCAAGTAAAAGCTCCCTGCCTCTCCCTTGTGAAACGCCTTCTTTTATCAGGTTTCCAGTGCTTGTATCATGCATCTGGTAACTAGCAGAAGGAATGGACCTGTTTTGTATTCCCAGTGTTCATGGGTCTCACTATCAGGGCCAAAGGAGGGTTGTCTCACTATATTCCCACTAGCAGAGGGGAGTATTAGCTCTTAGAAACCCACAGTGATGAAGGTGGGAGGTGGGTGGGTGACACAGGGGTTGGCCCCAGGAGCAGCTGTTTGGTGGTGGCCTGTGCTTGTATCAACACGGTGAGAGTAACATGGCAACTCCCAAAATCCCTGACTTGGTGCAGAAAGGTTTGTGGTTTGATGAGTGGGTTTGGCGGGTTGCTCTAGGCAAGTTTAGAGGAATTTCATATGCCTGGAAGAACACATGAAAAGAAACCAGAGCAGCCCTGCAAACGGTCAGGCAGTTGTGAAAAGGGAGACTATTTGGGAAAATAGTTTTGCTAGCAGTCACTTCACAGACTCCTTTTCTCCATGAGCTCAGGGTGAGCTCTTGGGAGTAGAGAAAATATGCTGAGGTCCCTGCTCTGTGGCAGCCAGAAAACGCCTCTGTAAAAAGGTGCTGACAAGTTTCTGTCCTCCCTCCCTTCCACTTTGGCCACCCAGGCTTATACCATACAGTAAAGCTGGTGGCAAAAAATGCTGATGCACCAGTCAGCAACTAGTCTAGTCCTAAAGGGCACGTCCAGGTGCACCTCGGCTTGGTTGGTAGTCACCAGCCAGTCAATTTTCTTTCAGGCCACATGGGTCTACAGCAAGGATGGACCTTCTCCGATTGATGGGGCTCCACCCAGTCTGTCAGAGCAGTCATGTTTTGGCATAGCGCAGGCAAAGTCTCTAGGACAGATAAAGTGTAAAATGAGCACAGCTGGGGGTCATAGCATGAAAATAAAGGAAAGGAAACCTGTGCTTTCTTCCCTATCATGGCCACCACTTACGTGTTGTATTCAGTAACAGTTTCACATACAAATTCCATAAGCCTTAAATCAGTTGTGTAATAATTTAGAAAAATTTAGGTATTTCTTTTGTTTGTTGGCTATTGGGTCCACACCACTGATAAGTCATGTAGATGCCTTCTCACAGAGAAGCTCAGTTCCAAGGAGTGATGTAAACTACCATGGGAACAACTCCGAGATGAGATTCCTCACTTGATGAAGGATGCACTTGTACTTCCCTCTGAGCATCAAACATCAAGCAGCCCAGGTAGCATTTCCTCTTTTTCTATGATACTGCAAATTACCTGCGGGGTGGGGGGTGCAGGGTAGGGGAGTGGGTGGGCAGGAAATGAAAAAGGGTAAAGAAAAAAAAAAATAGAGTTCCTCTTTCAAGATCAGCATTCCTTAGCCAGGCTTTTTTTCCCATTCACATAAGACATACCTCAGTTTGGGGTAAGCATAAAGGGCTGCCTTCTAAAAACATCATAAATATGATTATTTTTTTAACCAACGCCACATACCAGCTGAAGAAATCTGCTGCCTCTTATCCCTGTTAGAGGTACAGTTTAGGATGAATTGCTGCAAGACAGCAGCACTTCTGGTATTTCTATTGAAAATGAGGAGGTGGGGAGTCTGGGTTGCCTGGTGGGCAGCAGAACATCTCCAGAAGTGTGCAGGGGGCAAAATAGCAATCATGACTTCGTTCAACAAGTTTGACACTCGAGGCAAACAAAACAGCCCAAGTTCTCCATCTCAAAGATCTGCTGTGTGCTGGCCAGAAAAATACCAAGAGCCATAACTGTTTCTGACATTGCCTCCTGTCACATATTCCTTGCCCTGACCACAGAAGTTTCCTTCTGAGAAAATATATCTTAGTGAAACTGATAGCAAACATGCATGCTACATGTGTCTGCCATTGGGTGACACTTGCCCTCACAATGATATTTATCACCTGGTACGTCCATAGGAAATCAGCTTTTACTTGGGAATTCTGTATGACCAAACCCAGTTGCTCGTGCATGGAAAATGATTCATGAAAAGATGAGGTTCCTGTGCTTGATCTCCCCTCCTGTACCAAAGAGAGATTTTTCTCAGAAGTTAAAACATTGTGATGACAACATTGGGGTTTCTTGAATCGGACCAAATTAGTCTGGTACCTTGCTGGGCATTCTGGGATAAACCCTCCCTTTTGACTCTGGCAATATTGCCTTTCTTAACCACAGACAAACGGACCATTTATAGAGTCCAAGCCATGACTTGGTATAGTCATGATCTCAATTTGCAAAGCACTAAAGCCGTTTTGAAGGCCTTCACTACTGTGTTAGTTCCCTTTCTGAAACAAGAAGCTTGGATCTATTGATTCCTCTAGCAATAATTGAGCAAAATGACTGTCATGAACTAGAAACAACGGACTACAAATGCTCATCTTCAAAATGCCCTTAAAGGATTCCTAGCACTCTCCTTGGTACCTGTGTTTTCTGTAAGATACAGTTTGGGAAGCTGAATGCCAATTTCCCCCAGAAGTTGAGAATCACACAATCCCAGGCTGTGGCAGAGCTTTCAGAGCTGCATTCGAATGACCCAGCTCATGCCAAATTCCTTATCCCTCACAGGCACTCCTGAGGTCTGCCAGGGGCACTGCCGTTAGGGCAGGCTTCTCTGGGAGATGTAAAAAAAGACTAGAAGAGAGGTTCTCAGGCACGGCTGGTGCATGTGGCTACCCACTGCCAGAGACACCCATAAACACATTTTGCTTTTAGTATTTTGCTCTTTTTAACATTACGACACAACTCTAACAGGCACCATGATGCAAGTGAGAAATCACAGCAGGTTCTGGATGGATATAACCTTCAGGCTCTGCTGGCACAAAACATCAAAACCCTGCCAGGACCAGTATGCCCCAGGACTGCAATGTTAAGGCAGATCACCTCCTGCAAATGATATATAGGAGAGCAACACATCGACACTACAGCTCGCTGTCTTCAGCTCCCACCCTGAAATCCATTAACATCTGGGGCATCTTGAGATGAATCTGGACTAATGCCCAAATCTACCCTGGAGATTTTGGAAGGAGGTCTCACACCATTCACCCTCCTGGCCTTGCAGGCTCATGTGATTCCTACCACAAGCCCTGCAAGATCTGTGATGTCCCAAGTCTCCTGATGGCTGCTTCCACCACTGGAAGCCTGTAGGCAGGGTACACTGGTCACCCTGTGGCACCAGCGTGGAGCTGTCACTGCTTTGCCCCTTGTGAGTGGGAATCTCTTCCAGCAGGACATGGGAATTACTCCATTAGTGAGAAGGAACTAATGGACAGGAGCAGCCAAACACAAGAGAACACAACAGTGGGCTGGAGAGGCACTTTCCAGGATGGGCACCTGCAATCCTGCCGGCCAGCAGCATGGTGCTGCAGCTCCCAGCCTCTTCCACCAGCCCAAATGCAGCCCCTGTCAGTGCACCTCTAGTCCATGGTGGCAGTGAGGATGCCGATGGCACCAAGGAATCTTTTTCCTCCTAGTAACTCTCATCTTGGAAGACTACAGCAGCGCGAGACAGCTCCCCTTTGATGCAGGAACCTCCTTCCCTGTGCTGGGAATGGCTGAGCCCTTGGGAAGGCAGAGCATCAAACAACTCAATAGATGGTCTGGCTCCTCTGAGACCCTTTTGCACACCTGTTTCTCTCTGCACTACAGAAATCTGTCCCAGGGTGCTGCTGGAGGAGTAGAAGGAGCCGAGTTACTTGCTTAAAAAAGAAAACAACCATGGGCGTGCATTTAAAAAATACATAGTGATAAAAAACTACATTGTTTCTGTGATTTTTCTCCTGATGCAAAAAAACTATCCACCCTTACCTACAAGACTTAGCACTGCTCCCCTCCAGGGATCACATCCCAATGGATTTCTGTGGAGTAGCAAAACATGCTGTGAAGGGGGGGATTGCTTTTTTCTTGTTAATTTTGAATTCTTTCACTTCAACAGTTGTAGTAACACCCTTGTAACTCATTTCCTCCCTACTGAGCTTAAACAGTCTAAATTGCTCAGTCTTTCTTCCAGAAAATCCTTTTCACATCTTTGCTAGGCTCTGATCCTTAGAAAGTTCAATAACTGCAGCACAAAGGCCAATCTCTTGTTAAGCTGACTGCAGAGCTACCAAGGAATTTTATAGGATTCTCTCTTACTCTGGCAACGTACTGAAACTTAACTCACCTAACTATTGCCTGTGGTTCTTGGGATTTAGTTGATGTGAGGAGTTACGTGCTGATTGGAACCTCCTCCTCTCTTCCTTTGTGGGACTCTCCAGTTGAAGCTGAAGGAGAAATCACATTATTTCATGATGAGACACCAATGACACAGACATGAATGTCCACGCCTGGGGATGAGCAAACCTTTTTTTTTTTAAGCATGTAAAAATAAACGTTGGGCTTCACCTAAGAAGTACTTTTTGCCTGATGGTCAGCAGAGATTACTGCTTCAGCGTAATAGGGTCATCTTTCTGAATGAACAGTCATACATATATGAATACCTAGTGCAATCTATAGGTATTTAAGTATATCACTTCAAGTACATTGTCTACAGGAGCTGTCCCAGATACAAGAACATGCGTATGAACAAGCCTGTACATTGCAAAAGATACCTGGGCTCCCGTCCTCCAGCCAACCTGAACTCAATGGACACGCTGGTGGAAATTCAGATTATTTCCTTTTCAGTTCCTGCAGCCGACGTGAAGCCCATCAAAGACTGCCCTTCTTCCTGTTCTCTTTCAAAACTTGTCTTTTTTCATTTATTATTTTTTAAAACCTCCAACTTCAATCCCGATAAGATCACTGATACAGCCAGTACTCATCAGGAAGTTTTATTTCTTAAGTTAATGAATAATCAGACTGTAAATCTTTTGATACTTATTCTTTTGATTACCACCATAGAGTTGTTACATATTAATGTGGATGTCATGTCTGGGGCTAAAGAAAAAGACAAAAAGAACATGTTTTTAGATGTAATGAGGAGGGAAGACTTCTGGGATCTTTTTTTTTTTTTTTTTCCCCAGAGATACAAAGGCTGATGATTTTGCAATAATGGTGGGCCCCTTCTTCTGCCTTAGTCAAACCGCTTTATCCTAAGCTGAAAAGCTTTCTCTTCACTTCCAGGTAGGGTATTCAAAACAGTATGAATTAAAGATTAGAAATGCAAATACTACACTTATATTGCCTTGCATAATACCTGCTGAAAGCAGAAATCATTCTTTGTGACTGGAGGAAGCATACCACTTAATCAGAAAACATACTAAGAAATAAATAACATTTCATATTTTAAACCAGTAAAGCACTTTTAGTGGTTTGGCACAAATGAAATGTCAGCAATTTAAATTACACAGATGACAAGGATGTTCCTGTTCATTTCCCAAAAAGGACACAGAGGTTGCATGTTTTACGAACCAGAGCTTTAGTGTAAAACCAAAATATAGAACTTACAAGTATGTAGGTGGATTGTATGTGACACAACCCACTAATGCTCTGACCACTTCCCACCCCCCACGCCCACCCCACTGACTGTGAACCAGGAATGATTATTTAAATAAATACATACATACAGAAATAGAGGAAGAAGATGCTAATACATGTAACTCTCCTCGTACTGGAGAGAAGACCTATCCTTGAGTTCTTCTGAGAGGAATCTAAACAGCCTGCTTGTGTTTGGGAAGAACTAGCCATCAAAGCATTTTTTTTATGATTTTTTTTTAAGTGTACAAACTCAAACTCCGCAAACAACCGCAGCTCAAGAAAGGAGCTAGTTTAATGCTAGGTTTTGTTCTTTCCAGACCTCTCAAGCCCAAGGTGCTGGCTCCCCTGCTCAGCACCAGCAGGCCTGAATGTCCAAAGCTTTCACCCCCGCACAGCTGTAAGCACTGGGAAACAGAGGGACACACGTTTGCAAGTATCTCCCCTTTTGTCAAATTCTCACCATTTTGGGTCAAAGCAGGTAAAAACAGTACAATAAAGATTTAAACTTGGGAAGCAATTCTGGGACGCTTTCAGCACTTGTGTCAGGAAGGCAGACTGCAGCTTTGCTGCTGCCTTGAGATCACCCCCTGCCCCAAGGCACAGTGGTAGCCAGAAATGGCCCTCACCAAGTGCCACATGCCACTCCTCCAAGAAACACCACATCGCAGAGAGAGAAAAACTCAGGTCATGTTCAAGTCCCATTCATATTCACATGCTTGGAGGTTGAAAAATTATTTGAACAAGGAATCGAAATTGAGCTTGATCTTCCAATTTTCTTTATTTGCTTTTTGTGAACATCTGCAGAAATTGTTCTGCGTAACAGTGTTTCCAGGACTGCCACCAGCACTGGTTTGCCTGGGTAAACCCACACGTCATGAGGGAGCAAGAGAGTCCATGCAGCTCTTCCCAGCCATGACAAACAGGAGGGCTACCCTGTGGCTCCTTGCCCGTAGCCAGCTCTCACATCCTCCTGCGAGCAACAGAGGAAACAACCGATGGCGTCCTTGAAGGATTTTTCCAAGGACTCTGCTACCTTCAGAAATTTTCTTTCATTTCACAAAAAAAAAAAGAAGAAAAGAAAAGAAAAAAAAAAGGACACTGGAGATAGAAAAACATTTGATTGAACAACTTGTTGAAGTGCTGTGATGCCCAGCAGTATTGGTACCTGGGACGCAATACAGTGATTTAACTGTACCCTTCCCTACCTGAATTATACACTTGCAAATGTGCCATGACTGCTGCATCGGTGGCTTTGCTCCATAAAGACAACTAGTTCTTGGGTAAGGAAATAAAAATATTTCCCAGATATATGTGTTTAGAAACACCAACATATAGATATCCTGAAAATACAACTAGCCAGGCTAAGCCCTTTTAAATATATACCGCATCTCCATGTCCACTGACAGCATACAGCAGCCACCGAGTGAAATTCTTCAAGCCAGGCTACACGGCAAAAGTTGGAACAGGTGACAGAAGCTCAAAAGGCACCATCAGTGTGTGAATTAAACCTGCACTTCTAAACCTCATTATTGTTCAAAATGGATACAATCAATCTTTTCTGTTCCTTCCCGCATATGTGCTTACTCCCCCTGCCCACCAACATTCCTCACCACCACAGGTCTCTCCCCTTCCTCCCCACCCCAAGCTCTTCACCATACTAGCATCTCACTCAAATCTTTTCTGTTGTTTTTTTTTGTTGTTTTTATATTTATTTATTTTTTTGCCTGGGAGAAGGGAGGTTTTTGTAAAGGTAACATTAAGGTGCAATTATGCCTTACTAAGGGATAAGGAAGAGGTGAAATTGTCACTTCAGCTCCTTCCAAGTCCAAGACTCCTTTCGCACCCACTCACAAACTCTGCTCACGTTGCAGACACACATTTTCCATCACAGACCAACATCTAGAAACTCCGAAGCGCCCAGGAGCTCCCTGGCAGCACAGGGCAGAGCAGGGGAGACAGCAGCAGGCGCGGCGTGGGTCCTGCCCTGCCTGCGGGCAGCAGAGGGGCAGCGCTGCCCACCGGTGCCCGGGGCCCTGCCAGGGCTCAGCCGCTTGCCAGGGGCTGCTGGCTCCCACCGGGGCAGCACAACGAGCAGGCACTAATCCCCGCGTCATCTCTGCGCATCTGCAAGATGCCTGCTCTGTGCTCACGGGTGTCCAAAGAGATGGCTAATTAGCGTTGCAGGCGCTAACGCCAGCTTAAGCTTTGAAGCACATTCCCCATTACACGCTGGTTTCAAGCATCCATGCCATGGCTTTTCAGGTTTCAACATTTCAAATTTAAAAGCTGCCAGAGGAAATATTTTTTTGTCACCCAAGAAACTGGAAATGGCCACACTTCACCAAGCCCCTGGGGACAGCGTGTCCTGCCCTGCGGCCACACTCACAGCCCTCAGGAGACACAGACAAACCCTACGCCGTAACGCAAACGTTAATGGTTCCAAAACGTCGTTCGCGTTTGCTGTTACAGCCCAGAGACTCTTGTTTCACATACGATGACAGAACAGCCTCTTAAATCTTGATGACTTCTTGGACTTAGAAGCTTTCAATTTCAGTTTCATTGGAAGCCCCCCCAGTCCTCGGTGCAAGAGAAACCAAGAAGCTCCCACTCTGCATCATGCTCAGTCCTACACGTAACACATACCACATGATGCACAGCAGGAGTGTAACGAACTGAGAAGTGAATGTTTTCAGAACTGGAAATGAAAATATTTAACTGCAATTCCTAACAGTAACAGACAAAAATGGGAAAGCGTAAAAGAAAAACCCCAAGCTTCTATACAATAAACAAGGTCAGCAAAAATGGAAATGGGCTGAGTGCCCACCACCACTCATGCTTTTTCTCTTCCACTCCACACACCACCTCCTTTTGGGACCACAAGGTTTATGGGCCACCCGTTTTCCCCACCTATTCACACAGCCTCTCACAGCAGAGTCACACATACTAGGATTTTTTTTGCTTCATTATAGTCACACTGTGAGCATTTTAAAGATAATTGATACTGCAGCACTCTGAACTACTCCACAACCACCACCTTTTGTTGAATAAAATTTAACTGCCATAATTTATGCTTAGTTTAATAATTACAAAAAGCAGCACTTTCCTCAGTGACTGTACATAATTATTTATAGAAAAAAAAAAGATGACTAACAAAGCAAATTTATTTCCTGACAATGGCACGGATTTTCCACGATTTCTCACACTGAACTATATTTTCTATGTAATTTGCCTGCTGCTGCCACCTGATTTCCTTCGCGTCTTAAGGCTACCATTTCACCTGTGAACCGCTCAGTATTGTATCACAAACTGAAGGGACACAGAGCACATGCTGGCATGATTTGAGAAGTTTGGGAACTCCTGCCTGGACTGGACTGCACCGCCAGCACCACCTGCAGGGCTCTGTGCGGACACAGCAGCACGGTCCCCGTGCCACGTTTTTCAGGTGAGCCCTGCCAGAGCTGACAGGAATGGCCCAAACTGCCAGGATGCCACTTCACACCCTCCGAAGGCTGAAAGCAAGGCCAGGTTCCCGACACGTATATACTACCTTGGAAGCTCTGTGTAGAAACACGGGGCATCACGTTTCCCTGCACAGTAACCTGCAGGTAACTCCTTGATACCAACCTGAATCTAGACCAGCTGCTGACAGTTTTACAAAGAAAATGTATTTGCCCTGAACTCTTACTATAAAATTGCATGTCTTTGCTTTTTCAGAACTAAGGCCTTCTACTGCTTTTTGCATCACCATTCAAATTTAGGAACAAGATGCATACAGTGAACCATGATGCATTCTTGACTGTAATACCTCCACAGTTTACAACATCCCATCTAAATGCACCAACTGCTTGAAAAACATTATTGCTGATGATGGAATAGCTCCATCTTCTGGGATAGAAGTTATTTTCTTGACAACCACCTTCGTATTTCCAACACAGATATATATGCAAAACTTTCCCTTTCAAAACCTAACAAATATTGTTACTGATGGAAGGTGGAATCTTGGGTAGAAAATGGGAGGAATTTAGGATAATAATGTGATTTCTGATAAACTTTGGGAAGCATTATTTTCTAACGACATTCAAAACACATGTTCATCGTTCAACCTGCCATATTAAAAACTGACATTACTTAAGAATAGCTGTAATCTGATTATGAGAACAAGAATTCAACTCAATGTTTAAGACAAAACACTCAACACACTTTAGTTTTGATTTAGCGTGCTTTAAAGCTTCACATTAAAAGTTTGTAGTTTTACAAAAGTGTGTTTGTGGTTAAACATGGTCATGATCAGGGAATGACTGACACCCTGCTGAAGTACTCGAACTCCAAGCTACAGGGAAGGGGGTGCAAGTGATCCTTATTGCTATTTATCAAAACACTTAAACATGTGTTTAAATAAAATATTTCAAGTTAAGGACACTATGTGTTTCAGGCAGGTAATCAGTAACAATGATTCCCATATGTAAAATTTAACTTATGGTCAAGTCAGGTGTTCAAGTGGACAGACCAGAACAAAACTATGATTACAATTCCTGATTTCATACTTTTATGTATTATGGGCACATTCTGTGGCTGTTGCTTGAAAAAAAGCAAGTGTTAATGAAGTTAGTTTTGTGTTTTCACTCCCAAAGGGAAAAGGGCATTGAAACCATTAGTGATCTGCTCACTGCTGCTGTGCAGTATTTCTTGTTTTCACAGGAAGGGTAGAGCCACCAGAAAAAAAATGAAAAATTAAACATATACATCTCAATCTACTTTTGGAATAGTGGTATATCTAAAGTTAATACACACTCACGGACACATAAGATTAGCAGAAATTTAAATAAAATTGCTTAACCAAACAAAGCAACTGAAGCTTTATTTCTCTATATAGAAAGATGCATCCCTATGTGTGTTCTTTTAAGCTAAGGAAAATGAAAAAGCCATGCAGCCCTTGCAAGAAATAAATCCTCAGGTGGTAATATATATACATAGAAAGTTTCCCCTTTAGTAGATGATTCCTCTCAACAGATGCTTAATGCCATTTAGGAGAGCCAAACTTATGACTACTTTAGAGTGGAATATTCTACTACATTTTTTTCAGTACAACAGCAAACCATTGCATGAACCACCATACTGCTCGCATCAGTTAAACCAGACCAAGTAACAAAACTTAAGCAGCTAAACGTGTATCCGGAAATCAGACTCCTTATGCAAAGTAAGCACAATGAAAGGATATAGAACAAATGAAAGGACTTTTCTTCAAAAAAAATCATCTTTCCATTTTCTGCAACTTCACATCTCATATGGCTTTTGAACGGAGGCATTGGGTAAAAGAATTTTCCCACCCATAGTCAAGTACTGACTGTATTTACATATAACAATGCAAGGACAAACAACAAAAGTTAAAAATTTAGCATACTGTATTACTTTACATAATACAGCATAAAATCCCTTCTAAGGCTACAAAGGACAGATTTACAGTAATATGAGGTACTGGTATTTATGGTCAGAAAAGTAAAGATGGAAAAGAATTATGTAGCATTGTCATCAGACATTTCTTTTTCTTTTTTTTTTTTTCTTTTGGTTTTTTTGAAGGGTTTTTGGTTTTGTTTTTCTTTTTTACAAAATACATGTCTTGATGACCACATGCTTTAAGCTTATATTCATTTATTTTTTTATATATATATATGTTTATTTATTATTTGTAGGGGCAATTGAGAGAGAGTCACAAATAAGGAAAGGACACTAAGGTTTTAATAAGGGCAACAAAAAAAAAAAAAATGTTTTCACCAGAATAGATTCACATTACAGTACACCAATATCAACAGCATTCTCTTTTGTCTATTTTTGGTACATAAGATGGAATCTCTCTACATAACCTTATAAGGCTTCAGTAACTAAAAAGTAAAAAACCTATTAGTTTACAATTCATTTAAAAATTCTGAAAGACACAGCAAGTTCTAAACTTTAGTAGTGCTACCCATACACAACCATCCGGTTTAAGAACCCATTAAAAGAGCCTCCTTTCAAGGGAGCTTCCAACAGCAGATCTGTGCAATATGAATGTCTCTTACTACAAGGGAAAAAAAAAAAAAAAGACATGGAACATTCTCATTCATATTTTGCAATGTAAAAAGTTACAAACATATCTAATCAAATAAATAATAAAAAAAAGAATCTGAAATGTGTTTGTTATGTATCCTAAAACCACTATGCAGAATAATGGAAACTTTCACTCACGGACTATTTACATGGTAATACCCAGCTGAGGGTACACACTGCTACAAAACTCATAAAACAAAGGGTAAACTTGAAATATTTTCCATAGTAAAGGTCTAGCAGCATGACTATATCTAATGCTGTTTGTTTTCTTGATGGTTTTTGGAAGTTTGTTTTAATCTATGTCTTCATCCAGTTCATAATTGTCTTTATCATAAATATCTTTTACTAAAAGAACCCGTACAAGCATATTTTCCAAAGTGTTGCGGTCCAGTGAAGTCGCAGTGTACCAGATGGGACTCTCTGCAGAGACAGAGCACTCTGGCTGCAGATAGAACATGTCTGTCCTCTGATTCAGATTCTGTGGGCTACAAGGGGGAAAATACAGGGGGTTAGAAAAACACCCTCACAAGATAAAACAGTATTAGCAGTTTCAATATCCTGCAAAACCAAAACTCTTAACTGTACCTCAGCAAGTTACCAAAAAAAATTAACATGGAGAAATGTGGTCTCGTCCATAGAAGGAGCCCTGCTGGGTCTGGCCCAAGCCCAGCCAGTCCCACCTCCTCAGAGCAGCCAAAAGCAGGTGCCTGGGACTTAACAAGCACACAGGAGACCACAGACTCTTCCAGCTTTCAAAAATTTGCAGATCCAGGACTCGCTAAACCAGACAGTACTTGCTATCTATGCAAGAACCACTGATCGACATATTTTGATATCAGTAATTACTTGCACCACTGCCTGATATGGCTATCTCTGCATGTGGAGCCTGGGGTTCCCTCGAAAATCAAGGGCAGCAGTTCTGCACAAAAACACAAGAAGGTGGTAAAATCCATCCTTTTATTTTCCTTGAAAGGCTGGTCATTTTAAGTCTTAAAATCCCTTAATTCCTGATGCACTATACTTCCAGTTTGATCCAGCTCAGACACATAATCTAACCCACTACACAAGACTCCTTTAAGGAAATTCTAGTATTTTGTCCATTTAGGCAAGTTTCAGAAAATAATTTGGAACCCTGCCTGTGGAAGTGTTCATTCATGCTCCCTCCTTCATAAATACTGCAAACGTCAGGAGTCAACTCCATTTCATGTGTCTTTGGTAAAATTTTTACCAGCTCATCTTCCCAAACTGGCTGGTAAGGTATCGGGTGCTCTTCTTCACCTGCTAGGGAAAGTGTTGGCTTGTTCTGTTCCCACGTAAATCAGATTAAGAATCAGGTAAGAAGCAAAATATGACTGTTCAAAATATTCTAATAATTCAAATATTTTAACCTCCTTCCTACATTTTTGACAAGCCAGTATTTTTGTAGGAACAAGCAATGATACAGTCTCGATAGCTGTGAATGAGAGGATCTGGAAATCTCAGCTGCAGCTGTCCACTAGTTGCCAAGTATATGTCAAACAGCTAGCATTACCTTAAATTTTACAATAGCTTTACAGTATTACCTTAAATTACAACATCAGTTTAAATTTTGCAATAGCTTTTAAATTGTAAAATATTAAAATTATTTCATGAAAGGTGGGAGGTGTATGTTATTAGTAGTGGAACCAGGAAAAGCAGTCTGCTGCTCTAGTTAGCAATGGTGACCAATATCTGTAAGACAGCAGGACTTGAAACCGCTCCATAAACGATACTGCAAGTGAGCTTAAGTGCCTTCTTCTCCCCAATGTTGAGATGTTTCTAAAAATAAAAAAAAAATATTTGTTCTCTCCCCACTACTGGCTGTGTAAGTCAGTTCAAAAATCCAGCTTCAACTTTTTAACGATATACCCTCTCTGAACCATGACCTTTTGTGTGAAGGCAAAAAACCCCTCCCTGCAACAGTCAGAACTGAGTTTATGAAAAGCAGGTCCTTGCATTAACGGACCACAAGCTTCTCTTTAATTGCTTCTTTCTATAACATCACATGCTTGCACTTCTACCTACACTGTGTGCAACTTCTTCACCTTTAAGAGTAAGATGCTGTTTCCTAACACACATTGGGTCACACTTCATTTGATTTCCTGTGTTGTATACACAATGTGATTTTATTCCTTTGGTATCACTTGCCTGTATTTATGTAACTTAGAGTTACATAAAATCTACATTAAAATCAGTCGCTTGAATGGCTGTTCTAATTAAAGAAAAGTATTTCCCCTGAAATCCTGTTTTCAAACACTACTGAATTATTGGTTTTAAGAGTTGCCAAAGCTTTTCTTTTTAATGTATTAATTTCTGTGCAGATTGGAAAGTAACAAGCCATTCTAAATGCTGGGCTACTGTCAGTAGTATTTTTTCTACTACAAAATATTTTTAGCATGCTTTCAAGCTCGGTATCTCAAAAGCATCTAAATTTCAGATTCCTGATGACTTAAAATGAAGCAAATGCATTGTCTCAATCCAATTTTTACTGAAGAGACAAGGACCTCACAAATGTAACCCTCAGCAGTAAAACCTACCAGATCCCTTGCTGGTAATGCTCTGCAGAGACACTTGGTGTTTCCGGGTAAGAAAACTGAATGATACTATCACTGCCAGATGAAGTCCTTGACAACTTACACTGAAGTACTCTGCTGCTTCCACACCTTCTGCATGCCTTGTCCAGATACAGAACAGGAGATTTCAATGCTTTCATTTAGGTATTTTTCAGAAGATTTCAATCCATTCCCTTTACTTGGGCATCTTTCATGTTGCATAAAAATATTTGCCTTTTGTACCCAGGTCTCCCCCAGACCACTTGCACATCACCCTGTAGCATGCTTACCTTTTAGACAGATAGCACTCAAACATTTTCACAGGGCATCTAGCTGGATCAGACGTGTTTTCAATTTGTTCAAATACTGGTTCATCATCTTCGTGTTTCCTTTTTCCAGTAGTAATTTTATCTTTAAGAAGAAAATCAAGATCTAAGCTATAACTTGAAGTTACTTTACATTTTCAGTAAACTTCCCAGAGTGGGCAGCCCACCAAGTATATCGCAATGCGGTTGCCACAACTATGCATATCTGCACACTGGAAATGCAACCCACCGCCACAACAAAGTCACAGTATTTAGCATGGAGACCAGTGGGCTCAGGGGGATCATTTAACAGAGACCCTGCTGTCTCCATGGACCACGCACTCTGATTATAAAGATCGGGGAGCTGAGCTGCTCAACTTTACGCAAAGGCAGACCTCTGGCTCCTGGCAAGGTGCTCAGGTGTCCCTCACAGGAGCACAACGTGGATGCTCCTGCAATACTAATTTTCAACTGCCATAGTACCTTCACTATCAGCTCTGCACAGGGAAGACACTTGGTATCGAAGACAAGCTTTGCTTTCCATTGTTAGAGGATTTTTTTTCCACTGTCTAAAAACAGTGCCAAAAGAAAGTCTTAAGTGCTGCTCCACTGTCTTCAGGCCAAAGTATTTAGTGTTAAAGTAGAACAGAGTATTCAGAAGAGCAACTGGTGAATGTGATCCTAGCTGTTTAATCCTCCAAAGGTAATCTTCTTCAACTCGAGAGAATATCGATCCTTTAAAAAAAGAATATTAGAGAGAATACAATGGATTAGCACACCAACTGTCCAGGTGCAAGAGAATCAAGTTTCTGTTTACCATAATATTTAACAGAAGGATCATGAAAAGCCTCTAATAAGCATATTTAATTGTATGTTCACAGCCCCAAAACCACCTCTTAAAGACAGACACTCACTGTTTCAGTAAGAGACAGGTAATGGGAAATACGAGTATAGGCCATTTCACACGGAACGTATTTCTGTTTAATTACAACAGCATCGCTTACATGCAGCTCCATCATGTTACTACATAAAACCAAATGTTCAAGGGGCTAATCTTAAGCCCTTCATAAACAGCATATTTTTTAGTTCATTTTATTCTGCTCAGGCAAGGTGTTTGAATAGCTATACCTTCTTTCTTACTACTAATGGATATTTCACTTGGAAAGCGCTTCTGGACCATATCAGGGTATAGGGAGGACCCTATACAAAGGCGCTCTAGAGCTATACAGAGAAAAGACAGTGCCAAGGAGAGAGAGGAAAGGGGCTGTTAAGGACATGCCCTGAAAAGAGAATTGTGAGAAAGATGGAAGAACAGTGGATCCTGCAGTTCAGCACCAACACTGATCTGCTGGGGAAAATTCCTGTTTTCTCCATGAACTAATGATCCTTCTGAGCAGAAGCTCCATAGAAGAGAGTCCTCCCAACCAGCTAAGAAAGGCTAAAATACACAACTCGTTAGCCCTACCCACACACAGCCCAGCACCTGCCTGCCTACCTGCTTCCCATTTGGGAAAGGAATTGGAAAAAAAGTAAATTCTGCTCAGGTTTGAAGTACAGGTCAAAGAGCAGCTGTTTATCCTAACTTTCTTTCCTAAAAATAGATAGCCAATTTAAGCTTAACAGGTGGTGGCAGACTCAACTCTTGCAGTATGGATTACCAAGAAACAGGACAGTAAGAACATGTGCAGTCTTAAATGAACTCTTAGATGGTATCTTTATGATTTTTAATCAAATACTATTGCAATGCATAAAATGTTTGTATGTATCTACATGCTTAAGAATACAGAACTATTAAGAGATGAAAAACATACATGACCAAAAAGAAAATTACCATCTGGAAGTATGCTTGGTTGCCAACTTCTAAGGATTTTATTTAATTCCTGTTCAAACGTCTGGTAGATTGGATCAATAAATATGTTGTCTTTTCGATTACTTCCATATAAATACTACAGAAAAGAGAGAGACACAATATTTACACTTCCAGATTAAAACAGTTCCTGTGCTATAAGGTTCTTCTTCAGTGCAATGCTTGCACTTTTGTAAAAAAACCACACACAGTTAGCTATAAAAATAAAGCAATGACATTTTTCCAATATTTAGCAGTTAAAAGTTACCTCCAATATATGTTGTAAATTTCTGACTGAATACAAATAAAAAATTAATTACAACTTGACCATTGTTCTCTAAAATTTCCTAAGTGCAACACTGAGTCAGTGAATAGGGAGTTATTAAAAAAAAAAAAACAAACAACAAAAGAACCAACCAAAACCCACAAACCCCAAATCCATAACTATTTTATCTTTTCCTCCACCTAGATCTTCAATGAAAAAAACCCAACCATTTAGCAACAATCTGCCACTTTAAACGGGAACTCTGGACACTGACAAAAGCACCTTCAACACACAAGTGAAAGCAAAAAACCACCCGTGTATTTGTGGTAATGATATACAGCAGTGCAAGAAAAATGATAGGATGGTGCAAGGCACCCGCCTATTCTACAATCAAATTATCCTAACCCGCTTGATCTTACAGAAACTCTTTTGAACCTTTACCAAGAATTAATGGCTGAGGGATACACTAGTATTTGATGCTATCCTCTCTGGAGACATTTGTAAGAAACTGAGGATTGGCTCCTTAAATTTTCCACTTCCGTGTTATCTGTGCATGAACAAGCCTGTTAGTGAATACAATAAAAATGACAGACAAAAAATGTACTCACTTCTGGAAATGGCATCTATTTCTGTACATGTACTTGAAGAAACATTAAACACAGCACTTGTTTATACTAGGCTGCTCAGCATACCTTGACTTTCTTATCTTTGCATTTAGTTTTATAATAAGGAAAAACGAGTAAATACACTTTCCTACAAGTCTCTAACACATCTTCATTTAGATAAATATATATAATAAGTTTAACTAACTCTTCAAAGCGCAATATTCCCCAAGATGTGCTTGCCTCTACATACCTCAGTTTTGATTTTCATAAAGCAATTCTAAACCAGACAATACAACTCACTAAAAGCTTCACTAGGTTTGCCTCTCTGTTACCTGGCACATTTTTCCTCTATGAATTTTCTTTTTCTCTGGTTTGCATTAAAGACACTGAATGCTGGCAGTGAAACTGAAATTAAGACTGAAATTTGGTTCAAAAGTAATTCCCACACAAGCTTGTGAGAACTCAACTAAAAATATTTCCGTTTCCTGGTTCAGAATAAGTGTTTGGCTAAACCTCAACATCCCCAGCAGAAACCTGTGAAGCATCCTGGACCATTAGCACTGCAGAATCTACAAAAGAACGATGGCATGTTGCAGTCTTCCCTGGTACACAACACCTGACATGCATCCACAAACCTTCTTTACCACACCATAACGTTGTGCTCTGCTCTCTACAGACACTAGCGGACCCAGGATCAGCCTTAGTTGTTGCCACCTGAGATGAGTTCTGTGGAAACCGCAGACACCTTCAGGCAAACATCTGCCAAGCTCCATCAGCCTGAATTTTGCCCAGACAACCCCATTATTATGGGTGGGTGGGGGTGGGTGGGAACAGGGAACGAACAAAAAACCAAAAACCACCAAAGCCTCCCAATCTGTACTGGGATAAAGAACGAAGGCCACGATGCAGCAGGGGAGCAAGGCAGGCTAACGCCTTCTGCCAGAGGAATCCTCTCCACTAGATGCCCACCTGACCATGCAACAACCTTTTTCATTTTAAGTGTGCTGTTTTTTCAGGATCAGTACTTCAAAGTTACCAAAACCATTACTGAACCATTTCTGGCCGGAAGCAGAACAATTTCAGCTGCAAACGAACCTGAACTGAGAAAATGTATCATTTGAGTCAGGGACCAGTTTGCTGGAATAGATTTTCCAAGTGCTTCCCTTAAGAAAAAGTTATTTTACGAAGTCAAAAAGCCAACTGGAGATTTAAGACTCCTGAGCACCTCCCCTGCGCTCAAACCGTATTACTGCCATGAGGAAAAGCTCCAGCCTGAGCCTGTACTGGGCCACAGCAAGTGCAGTAATTCTGGCGGAGAGGGAAAGTGCTCTTTTTCTAAGGGCTTCCGCATTCTCTTCCTTCAAAGAGAAACTTACTCTAAGTCAGCAAAATATTGATGAACTTTGGCACAACTTTAACCTTAAATGGCATCACTTAAACTCCTCTGAGCCCCTTTGAGTTAAACAGAGCCAGTACCTTTTATGCAGTAGCAGACAATTTATTCTCTTTCAGGAGAGTACCCACGTCAGGGTTGTCAAGATGGAAAGAAGTACTAAGAAAATACCAGAAGGCAATGGACTTTTGTTGCACACTGCAACAACTGTGTTGCATTTAGTGTACCATTAACTGGTTTAAACCTGTTTCTTTGAGAAGGGTAACGCATAGGCATATACATCATACAATTTGCCATTCACACACAGATGTTGGCTGCAACCCTTGACAGCTCACATGCTTGCACGTTTCTGTCCCTCCCTCACTGCCTGCCCTTGTGAAATGCAAACTCCTCAGAACAGGGCACATCTTCCTACCAGTCTGAATAGCAGTGGCACAACTGGGCTGAATAAATGGGGCTGTTAACATCGCCTGAATTAAATACTGGACACTAAGAATAAGCATAAATTACAGTGAAACAACTGCAAGTTATTCCTCTAATGTTCCAGTGTTGTGTATGTGTATTACGGCACATGAATATTGTGTTGTGCTACAGGAACTTTGGTTCTGATGCGCTAGAAAAAAACAAAAGTTGTAAAAATAACTAGCTTTCACAGTAGACAAAACAGACTATGTCAAAGGCACAAAGAGAAAGGTGAAAAAAGAGAAAATACTAATTTAATTCCATTTTATAAACATGTACCTCACACTGTGTATTGTTTATCAGCTTAATAAGAGTATTTCCAATTCGACAGAAAGATACAGAGACACAGTTTGTCATGCAAGTGCAGAAGCAGAAAGCTAGTTGAATTTGAAACATGCCTTGTAGCAATATTGACTAAAATGCCAAACAATTGGTCGCTGCTCAAATTTCAATCATGAGGTAAAGGTATCAAGTAATTCCCTAATTTTGGATACTCGGGATATGGAAAAATTAGTATAGGTACTATTTATTTTAAAAATATTTTGATTAAAAAAAATTGTTATTTGATTCAAGTTCTCTGCCTTAAGTATGAAGCACTTTAAGCAGGACTGCAAAGCCTGTGAGCAGCTTGCTTTCCACATCATATGCAATTTTTAATGCCTTTTAACATGAATGAAATGTTGTGTTCTCAGTCCTGAACACTGCTTATTTTATCTATGATTTGCCTTACGTACCAAAAATTAAAGACACACTCTGCTTAAAAGATAAGTTGCAGAATAGCTTTTCTAATTATCTAGTGATATGTTATTGCCTTCACAAATGATAACTCTAAATTGACTCCCTTTATCTTTGAAATACAATGTAATTACAATTTGCGGGCAGGGTGTATGTCTAAGACAGTCAATGTAGCAGAGTCTCCTGCACTCTACAAAGTAAAGCCTGACTGCCCACAATCTGCAATATTCAGTACATTACTCTGCCAAAAAGACACTTCAAATAGCTCATTTCCACTATGTGCTAAGTATCTGAATTAGTAAAACATTTACAGATCATGCCTTGTTTCATTCTGTTTTTACGTTAAGCCATCTTTAGCAACCAAAATGAAGCACAGTATTCAGAAAACCTGTCATTTTAAACTGCAAATTCCTTGCTTTAACCCAGCAAGAAGCTTAAAATTATTACAGCATACCAGTTTGCATTTGAGTTTTCAGGATGGGTCTGCAATCCCATTCTCTATACAGACAGCTTTCTACAATGTGATTTACACAGCAGCCTCTCTGTGTTCCAGATCATAGCCATTATATTAAGAATAGCTCCTAGCCAATAAATCCACATTATCTCCATTCTTCCACTGAAATGGGTTAGTCAAATCAGTAGGTCTGCTTCCCAGCCTCTACTAACCTCCTGAATCCCAAGACACAGATAATAGATGCTGTCAGGTGCATAGTTCTCTCCATTTGGCCTTCGAATTTCATTGACAAAATGTGTCAAACCATAGTTTAACTCAGCTGAAGTATGTGATAATAGATCTTCCTTTAATTTCACAGACTTTACTGTAAAATAGAGAAAAAATGCTACATTACACAACAGAATGATTACATGGTGAGGGTAGGATGGGGTATTTTTGGACTGGAAAGTGGGAAACTGGCTTGTTGTCCTCTCCACTAACCAATGGACAAGTCTAAGAGCACCAAGTACTTGAAGCACTAGGTCTGTATTAAAATAAACAAGGCTACCAGAGTAAAGTCTAGTTAACCAAATGCAGTTATCACCCACTGACGAACGCACTGTCATGCTGACATGCACTTCTCTGAAAAAGCTGAGTGCAGAAGTGGCCCAAGACTCCGAAGCGAAGACAGTGCTGTAGAGGGAGACCTTCAGGGGAAATGGCAGTTTCCAAAGATCCAACAGTGTAATGCAAAGGTTCTAAGACGCATGTGGGAGCTGAAGAACAGCAGGAGTAGCAGCAATCCAGCAATCCCCTTTTCCCTCACGGTGCCAATGTACACACAGAGGAGCACTGCAGAAAGAGCAGCGAAGCTCCACAGGAGCAAAGGCCACCTCGTGCCAGAGCTCCACAGCCAGATAATGCCAGCCTCAGATGCTCTCTTTCCAGCACAAAGAACAGAAGAATAGGATGCCCCTCCCTTGCAATTCAGAAGTCCAGAAAAGCTGTGAACTCCAAGGCAAGTTAAAATATGAGGAAAAACAGGATACAAACAAACAAAATAATCAAAACGGTCCTAGAAAGTCAGAAGAGGCAGAAAGGTGCTGTCCTGGCTTGCATGAGAAGCATGAGACCCAGCACACTGAACCAAGTAGGGAATAGTAGTTAAACAACATAAAAACCCCAGACAAACCGAAACGAAACAAAACAAAGAGTTTGGCAACTCTGTGATAAAATAATCCCAGTCACTGTGGGAACATTAGGCACATGTGAAAACTTACATTAGAAATTCCAGCTGAAAATCAGACGAGTACAACAATTCTCCCTACCAAGTAAGAATTGGGATGCCAGATTTTTGGGAATACTTACTTGATTTCAGTTCCTCTAATTCTGGAAGCTCTTCATCTAAATACCGAGACTTTACCCAGTGCTTCCATGCATTTACACCATAGGCATATTTGAATGGAAAACTACACTCCGAGTTTTCAGAGCTGTCATCGTGAGACTGGTATTCTGACACTGCTTTCCTCTTCACCCCCTGCCATGGAAACACAGCGGTTAACACCACTGGCAGCAATAACACAGAAGCCGGGCAGAATAAGCAAGCTGCATGCAAAATTACAAAATGTTCAGTGCAAAGAAACACATGCTTCATTCTGTAGGTAGTTTCTGTGTTGAACATACTTCCAAGGACAGTGTTTACTTAAGCTGACAAATGTTTCTAATTCACCTTTAACACTGGTTCCTAATGCAGACAGAATAATTTTTGATAATGGAGCTGCTGCATTGGTTAGATCATATTAAGCAACAACCACATGATGCACCAAATAATTCAGTGTATTTATAGGATTTCATTGTGTTAATGTGCAGGAAGATAAAAGTGCTACAAATCTGTGTCAGAAAGTCAACATTTAGGTTCAACTGAAGCCATCAATGTAAAACCCAGCACTGGTCCCAAGTTAAAAGTATGTCCAGGAGTGGACATGTGGATAATGTCCAGTGGATAATACCAACAGTTTAGACTCCAAGTTTAAAACCAGAAAGATATATTTTTTTCTTAGAAGTTGGATGGGTCTTTTTTTAAAGCTGTGATACCCGCTGTAGTTACTGCAACAAAACTGTTTCTACTTTGTGCCAGGCACCAGAAACTTTATTTCTTGTTAGTTTCCTTCTAAATAAAAGAGTACGGCTTATTTATTTGCAGTATCTAAAATAAGTTTTTTGACTGAAAATAGTATCTGGGAAAATCACAAGCAACTAAAAAAGTGGGGGGTTTAAACTAATTTATACAGGAGATGCTACAGTTCCCATTATAAGCCATGGTAATGCAAACATTCTTCCATTTTACTATCAAATTAAACCAAGACTGTTTTGTTCAAACCAGAAGAGAGAAATGCATTACTAAGAATACAGAAATTATATACACACTAGCACATCACGTCAACAGTTCTACAATGTGAAGCAAAAATGGGATCACAATTTAGAAATGACACTCCTATTTAATCAAACAGTTAACTGCAACAGACAGGACTGAAATAACTTTATTATCTGAAACGTATCAACTTATATCATAAAGATAGGGTATCAGGTATGAATAGGCAGTAACACATTTTAGATCAGTATGAGAACTAAAAACCGAAACCCCAGCATATTATTGCCCTCTTAAATTTTGTGGGGTTTTTAAATTTTTTTATTAGCATGACAAAATTACCTTCTTTTTAGACCGAGGCCTTGGCTGTTCCTCATATTCTTCCCCAAAAACGGGAGGTAACAAAAACTCATTTTCTGTATCAAGCTCCTCAGTTGCTGAAAATACATTAACAGAAACTTATTTCTAAACATCTTTTGAATAATATTGGTTTGGAAAAAAAACCCCAATGAACTATATCAGTGTTCATTAACATAAGGGGTCCACAAAAGCACATCTGTAAACATCACCAAAGATCGGATTTCAGTAAGAGGAAACAAACCTATTCTTCTTTTGAAAGTAAGGCAAAGCTATCAAAATGTTTACTTCTAAACAAACTGTAAAGGACACAATGCTCAACATTTCCAAGCACTATCTCAAGTCTTGATGGCAGCATTTCTTACTACGGACTTTAAACAATTTTTCCTGCCTAGGCAGTCTTCAGTATTAAGAAGTTGAAGTTGTAGTGAGAATGAACTATTATAGAGAGAAATAAGTGGAAAAAATACACATTAACTTTTACTACAGGCACTTTTGTTCATTTCTTTCCATAATTTCTACTCATGTTTTGTATTTTATATAGCACTTTATACTTGGTTAAAAACTTTCAGGCAACACAGTGGAATGAGACAACACATGAATGGATTTAATGTTGCAAGTTTCACCTTTATTTACTTTACTCAAGATGGTTCATCCCTCATTTAGCCATCAAACAATGTCTTCATTCAAAACTGAATGCTCTTCTAACTGGCTGACTTCACTACCTTACTAAAGACACCATTCAAACCGGCCCAGAGGAAATAAACAGCACTCGCGTGCAAAGTTTTGAGAAATCCGCCCCAGACTAAACACCAGTCCTTCTCCTGCTACCACAAAGAATCGTATCTTGGAAGCACTTCAGTGCAATTAATATCTATTACAAACTGCTATTATTTAGTATTCAACTTTTTTTTTTCTTCCATGGCTTTTTTTTTCCTCATGTATTGAGCCTCACTTATATAGAAAGTTAAAAGTCTAGTATACATCTGGCTAATAAACTCCCTAAGACTAAGGTCAGACTAAGTCCTAGACTTGGCCTTTAAATTAGACATACAGCAAACTGGGAAACCCAGTCTGGGCATCTAGTGCAGATATCCACAGCACAAGGCAAAAGGAGCCTTTCAACATCAGCTAGAGAAGCTATCCAGGGGAGGTATGAGAGATACATGTCCAAGAGAAGCTATGTTGACGGAGACACGAGCTGCAGCCAGGAGCTTTCTCAGATCTTGGATTGATTAGAACATGGTATAAGGAAACAGTCACTGTTGCCTGCATTCGATAGAGTGGTAGAAATTGTAATACATAAACCCAAGACCTTCTTTCAAGAAAGATCTCAAAGTATTGATGTTCCTGCTAATTCAAATAAGGCTACCTTTTTCAAATACAGGTACAAATGTTAACAAGATACTAAAAGGCGACACCAATGATGTGCAGCACACCAGCTCACAATTTTCTACCAAACTTGAGTGGGAAATTTGCCCTTTCGCCATTTCTGCTCTAAAACACCACTTTCCATGGAAATACCTAGTGACCGAAGAATGCATTCGTTACTGTTACATGCCATCCGAGTCTTTGAGCCTTCAAAATAGCTTTGTTAAATCCACGTCCAAAACCAAGTGGTGCAGTCAAGTTCATCTGTGAAAGGTTAACTCCCCTTTTTCTTTGAATTCTGTTTCAAATACTGTATTTTAAATGATGGAGGAACTAATTCAGGAGTCTCCAGTCTTGCAAAGACATTGCAAAGCTTTACTTAACAGTCAGGTGGATCTTGCAATCAAATAAAGCTCCTCTGAAAGGATGATGAAACAAGGTACAATAGTTACCCACAATGTCTACTTCACAATATTTATTAAAATGACAGAAAAAATACCTCTTGGAAAGTCTATTTCAATATCAAGGTCTGGCTCATATGGAACATCAGGCAAGCTTGTCCGTGCCTCTGCTTCTGAGTTCAGAAGATCCGACTCTACTATTACACCTGTTTAAAACAAAACAAAAAAAAAACCACCACAAAACTCTTGTTATTTTAACCAACACATGCAATCCATGTGTTGGTTATTTTTCTACATGATTCTGCCTGCAACAGGACAGACTTTCAAGTCTGTGAAAGAGATCCTACAAAAGTAAACAAGGCAGGCAGAGGGAATCAAAAGCTTGACCTCTTTCCAACATCTGGCAAAGACAGATTTCTCCAAATTCAGTTCCCTGCAAATGAGCAAGCTCTGATCCCATAAATCTACTCATTTAGCTAGCTTGTACTTAACCAAAAGAGAACAAGGAACTGCTAATGGCAACCTTGTAACACTACCAGAAAAGCCCAGCTTTAGTGGGGGAATGGCAACAGTGTGGAAGAGGATGTGGCTCCTGGAACTGCAGCACCACTAGCCTCCTATACACCAGGCTCAAAGTGTAAGTTCATGTCATTTATCAGCATCCTTTGACACACATTTAGAAAGAGCTTAAAATAAACAAAAAAAAAGAACAACCCACCATACATCAAAATTTCCCCTGAGTCAAGCAAAAATCTTAAAATCTAGTTTTTGGAAGAGAAGGCAAATTCTCCTGGGAAGATACAGAAGAGACTTGAGGATTTTGGCAGGCAGAGACGGGGAAGAGAGGCAGAGGTACGTGCACTGCAAAAACAGCATTACAGATGTGCAGGATTTTTTGATATTCAGCTGTAAAGTTGTCTCAGACAGTTCTGTCCTTTTAGGTGACCTGGTTGGATGACAAGCCATTTCAGCATCACAACTCAAATGATGTATCAGCTGAAGCATTGCTATCGAGAAAGAGATGATCCTTGCAGGTCAGGATCAATCAAGAGCAAAAGCTTCACCAGGTCACCTGGTTTTGTTGATCACAGTTCCACTTGTGCAATTTATGTTTCTCTTAGTTTTAACAGTCCATGCTTCCCCATACCTAACAAAAAACGTGCCTAGTAATGTATTACTACAAAGGGGCGAGACCTCTGTACAGAGAAGTTGGGTTCACACCTGTAAGCCACAGCTACAGAGATCACTTTCCCTAAACTTCTGAGTTGAGTTTTTCTGGGAGGATAAACACAGTGGTTTTGGTTTGTTTTGAGTTATGCTGGGAAGAAAAATGTGTTTGTGATCCTGGATAAGTGCCTGTCATCAGCCATGGAGCTGGCCCAAGCAAAGGGAATGCCTGTGTTTTTAAAGACAAAGGTCTGGTACAGCACACCAAAGCCACACAACATACTTCGGAGAGTTTTCTGTATTTCAAATGCGCTAAAATTATCTTTTACAATATTTAAATAATTAAGATTTCCACTTAATATAACAACTCAATTAGGGCACAGTAACAATCAGAATCTTTCAGTAAAATAAAAAAAAACCCAGCTCCTCTCTTGATTCACACCCACACATACACCTCAATGCTCCAAAAAATCAAGAACTCAGCAGGAAACTCACTGGTCACATCAGAAGCTTCAGTTTTTCCATCATGTTCAGGTGCCATCTCTGACAAGTTCAGTAGCTCAGTTTCCAGAGGATTTGGGGGCACTTTTCCCCTCAGCTCTTCTATTGCTGCAAGGATTTGCTCACTGCTATCCAGAGTAGTGGGTAAAAAAACTGGAACTGGCACCTATGCAGACAGGGAAGAAGAGATTAATTCAAAAAGAAAAAAATGCGGCAGCAAAGCATCAACAGCAGTCAACAAACTCTACATCCCTCTTCTAAAAGACACTGTTAATACAGAGAACCATATTTCTTCAGTGTGGGCTAACAAAAGAATGTTCACAGGTTAAAAAATTCAATATGAATTATTGATAACACAAGTGAAAGCAGGAAAGGATAAAGTTAAGCATGACAAAATACAGTGGGTCAAAATAAGAACAGAAGGGACTTTGGAAATTCAAACCTGCCTGACTATAACTTCAGACTAACAGTTTGGACAAGTCAACATCCTATTTTAGTGGCTTGCTGGTAGAACACAGAATTTTAGGAATTCAAGGTTTTTTCCACCATGTGGATGAGATTTGGCACTTAAGTGCTAACAAATTTAATTTACTTTCTTTTGCTGGCACAAGTTTCTTTTTTTTACTTTTCTTCCTTCTGTTTATCCCCCTCTACCATCCCTTCCCAAGACAATCTTTCAGTTTCCCCTTTACCAGAACAAATCTTGCTATTTAATGCTTATTGAGCAAACTCAAAAGCATCACTCAGAATTGTTCCTAAAAATCTCAGCAGCACAAGATTTTCACACTGAAAGCAGGCAGATTATTTCCTCAATTTTAGTACTTAAGTGCCACTGTCACACTTCTAATGCCTTCCCACTGAACAGTGCTGCAGCACCCTGCAATCCTTTAGATGGAACAGAATGAGAACAGTCAAGAATACAAAGTGGTCCCACACAAGCATGTGGATGGATGCCGATCTAAACATGAAGCTGAAGTCTCACTTACAGGAACAGGAAGCGTCGTAGGAACAGGAACATTTTGACTATACATATTCATAGGCACCGGAACATAGACAGGTACAGGAATAGGCACTGGGACATACTCTTTTTTCCAATCATCTTCTATTAAAAGAAAAAAGAAAAAGGCAAACACTGCCAGGTACTTAAATATATTTTACACCTGCAGTTTAGGGAAAAAAAATTAGAATATTTGCCGTGTGTTCCAAGACAGTGACAGTTAAAAAATAAAAATCTGCAATGAAGAAATTAGTAGTTCCAGTACAGTTCAAGAGTTACCTGTCTGACAAGACTTCGTCTGCATATGAGGTTTACAGTATGTGGCTTTCGTCATTGTCAAAGGCTTGCAGAGAACTGCCTTGTTCTTCATTTCTCTGTTAGGTGTTGGAGAAGGTGGTGGTGCTGAGCCCTACAGACAAGCAAATAAGACAATGTGCTGCTGCACTACACTGATTCCAACACAACGTTCTTGATTTAATGTATCAGTTGATACTTTTCATATGAGATACTGAAGAGGAAGCTCACAACAGCATGAAACACCAGCACCAACTATTATTATTTAATTGCAAGCTACTCTACATTTCTAGTAACGAGCTGTAGCTACCAGGAATGTAACATAGCTGTATCTTGCTGTCAGGCCTAGCACTTTGACAACTTCTGGCTCATTTTCTTTTTTTTTTTTTTTTTTTTTAAAGTTTAAGATATTATTTTTTTATATTCTTGTTTAAATGGAATTGCAATTTAAGCTGTTTTATAACTTCAAATTTCATTTTAGCTGTAAAAAGAATTCACTATAAGTAGCATAACAAATTCCTGGCTCAAAGACTAACCTCCTTGAACTATGCTATAATCCAAAGATTGCATTTTTTTTTTTAAAAAAAAAGCGTTTCTGAAAATAGGTCCGATTTTTTAATCCTGAAGTATGAGCTTCGAGCTCCCCCTGCTGGCTCTACAATAGTGACAACAAATACTTGGGAATATCCCATAATGCTCAAACTGCATCCTTACAGTCAACTAGTAAAAAAACCCACATCTCGGTCCAGACATGTTTTTTGTCACCTAGCACCTGTTTTAGAACCTGATTTACGCAGCACGACTGTCACTTATTTGGTCATATGCAGTAAGACTAGCCCCACATATCCTTTTAAACACAGAAGGGAAGTCAAGTCACAAGAACAGCAGCAGGCTTTATTTAACAGGCGTACATTTTCTAAAATAAAAAAAAAATTACTGTATCACACATAGCTTTTATATGATCTTTAAAAATTTAGGGAATGAATTAACATCATTAAATACTATATGTTTGTAACAAGACAAGTTTAGCTTGTCTCATGTCTCTAGTTACCTAAGCAATCTTGTTTTGTCTTTCATTAATCTGTTTTATAATGCCATCAAAATACTTCCACTTAAATCTAAAATTCAGCTTATAGCAGCCTATCTGCATTAAAGAAACTAGTCCATTTTTTCATGGAAATACAGGCAGTTCCAAGATCTTCCATCTGATAAACTGAGTTTCAAACAAAATACACTAAACTAACTGAAAAAAATTATTAGTAGTAATACTTCCGACAAGCTGATAAAAACTGAAACGCAAAAACGAAGGCCGCTGCTCCACTGATGATTCCCACCCTCCCAGACAGTGATCCTGCAAAAGGTTATGCTTCCCTACTCTATCACCTGCAGCAAAGTCAATCAGACCTTGAGCACCAATTATTCTGCTCTTGGGAATTGTAATTTAAGATCTGAAGCTTTATTTTCAGCCTTTCATAGCTGAGATACAACCTTAATATTCTAACTGACCAGTGAAACTCTATTCCCTTTCCACACTCCATATTCACATATTTAGACTGATTAGGTGTGTTTAAGATACGCATAGTCGTGAATCAAGTTTTAAGCAACACTTCCATGCACTACAGATGTAAAATACATGGCTGATATTTTGGTTTTCCAAAGTGTCCAGAAGACACTGACAAGACAAAATATGAATATTTAAAAATGTAATTTCAACTAGTGATGTGAAAAAGACTAAAAGCCTCCATAAATTTAGCTTAGTATCATTCAAATATAATAACTTTTTTTTAATAGCATCGTTTAAGCCATCAGGATCTCACATTTTAAATACATCTGATTGTATTATATATATGTTAAATATATGTACTTACTGTTATTTTTGTTCGGGGGGTTTGACAGCCCTGATCTAAAAATATAAGAAAACATTTTTAGAAAATTTTTCCCCTTTTTCAGAATCAAAGTAAATTTCAGTTAAGCAACTCAGACAACTTCTATCATCAGGATAACATCAAATTAACAGCAGTGATTAGTACTGTATCACAGGCAAGAGCTGCATGGGAGACTTCTCATTCACAGGCACCTCACCACTACACAAAGACAAATGCTCATCAGTGCTCCATCCAGATGTGAATACAGCCTCATTCAAAAAAGTAAACACCGAAATGTTCAAATATGAAAATGGCTGTAGAAAGAAGTTGCATTGCTACAATTGCATTAATTAAAAAGCTGATTTATTTGAACTTTGCCTCACTTGCCATTTAAACCACGTAAACATGCATTCAGCCCCATCAGCAAATTTACATGGTACCTATTGCCAACAAAAATAAAGCAATGTATTCCTCTTATATAGATAATTTAATTCCATTCCCATTTAGTTCCATTTCATTTATTTCCTCTTAATTCAATTTATTTCTTTTTTCATTCCTGGTGCATTTGTATGCTCTCTGTGATCAAAACACATTTTGAAAATAAGTGCTTCCACAGAGCAAGTAATGACAAACCAGAGCACGACGAGAGGAAAACATTTTCTGTCCCCATGATAATACAACAGTAAAATTACACTTAACCTAAAAAGATGCTTCTTAAAAAGCGATTACAAAACTGTTTGATTACCTGACAACGTTTCAGTTCTTGAAAAAGCAATAAAATAAAGAGCTAAGATAAAAAATAGCAAGCAGCTCAATGATGCCTCTGATGCTAAAATAAAAAAGGGTAATCTCTAACACAGTTTATTACAACAAATAAATAATTCATACAGCTTTAAATTTTTCATTTAAAGGAAGCATCTTGTTTGCCATTTAGCATCCATAAAGCAGCACATACCATAGTGTAAGTTCTCGGGTCCTTTTTGGGTTGCCAGATTTGGTTCGTTTTGTTGACAGTAGAAACGGAGCAAGCAGTGCTGGTCACAAAAGTGTTTCATTTCACCACGCCACTGCACTTTCTCTTTGAGAGTTCCTTGAGACTTACAACAGTCACATCGTGCAGCCTTAATGCAAAGGAAGATTTTGACATTTTTAAACAAGCCTCCAAAAAAATTATTTCTACATTTTAAAAGGTTTTGTTTTTAAGAATACTGAAGAATCATTACTGCCACACAGTCAAGTTCCGCTCAAGCAAGCTCTATGATAGTTACACTACCTTCTAACCGGTGTACACAGGCACATCTGCCACTTTATTTTCAATTGTTTGCTGGGGGTTAACACCCAGAATGAATCATTAAATCTTAAAAAATTGCTCACCTCTAGACAGTCAGCCAAAAGTGAATTTTATGCATCAATTTTAATTAATTCTACTTAAGCATTCTCCAAAACAAGAGCAGAAAGTGACTGAGACTCCTTAATGGCTCTCTTGAACGGACAAGTAGAACTGGGTTTTATCCCCCCGAAGTCTGGTGGTTTCTTTGTTTTAAGTGGCAAACAGAATCACTTCTCTGGGTATCAAATTGAAGCACTTTCATGTAAGTAACTTTTATATTTTCATTCTTTTAATAGTTTGGCAACATGTAGATTCCAATTATTTAGTTCATCACAGTTTCTCTATGATTTATAAACAATAGCTTTCACACTGAAGAGGTTTCCACAAAAATCGTTAGCACATAACTTGAAACTCAAAACTTTGTTCATATGTATCCCTAGCTAAACATTTAAATAAAATATCTTTCACCAGCCTACACGATAATTTCATGACGCATCACTCAGACATTGCTTTTCTCCAAAATAGATTCCACTGAATTTTATCAGCCATGCTGTAAGTAATTATCTGAACAGCAGTAGCCCCAGTTTCAGACCTTCAAGTAAGCAAAGAATTGTTTGAACTACTGCTCCCCCTGATATTGCCTGCAACCTCCATCCTAAAGCAGTCCTTAAAAAAAATCCAAAAAGCTTTACGGAATCTCAGGAATCTAAAATAAGTCAACCTAATAATATAGCCAGGAGAGAAAGAGGGAAGTTATGATAATATGCAACATAAAACATTCATACGTAAAAGCATACACAACATTGCAGTTATGCACAAGGCTCTGATGGCTAAAAAAAGCCACGAAGTTCCAACTGTAGTTCTCATTACTCCAAAAAAGTACGAACAGGCCAATTAGTTCCAATTTAAAAGGTAATTAAGTGTTGAGTTCCTTCTCAACCTGATCAGTCTGGCACCATGCTCTGGCAACGCAGAAAATTCAGCTCTCAGTTGTAATCTTCCAATACTTAAGACGATACACCGAGAGACTTGATTCTAACAGTACAACCAGTTCTAAATTGGGAGCAACTGAAGCTGTAACTTCAGGATCAACTCACACTAAGTGCCAGGTGCCCCTGGAAGGGCAGGTATTTCTTCCCCGCTCCTCCGTGCAGGTGTCAGCAGTAGTGCTTATGCACCTGTAGGTTACACAAGGGCAGGGACCTTCCAGCACGGCATTTCCCTCATCCTCCCTCAATTTTTATTACATTTGTCACTGTGACTTTCTGCTGATGCTGACCCACAGTTCATTTTGCAGCAGAGATATTCTCAGTGGGATAAAAGAGCAAGTAGGTTGTATTCTTGGAAGGGAGCGGGGAAGAAGATGAAGTGTAAAGTGTTGCCAAAATAGCCTAGATTATCAGTTCAGGGAAACTGTGAATTCACACCTTTAATGCAAATGCATCTTTCAAAGCCACCAAAAGGCTGAAATACCAGTAGAAAAAAAAGATAATGTATAATTCACTCTAACTTTAAATCTCAAGCCCACCTAACCCTGATTAAGAATGACAGCTGACCTGTGTAGAGAAAAGCCCACATATTCTAACCTGCTACGCGCTGCTTGACTATCAAAGCACCACTATCTGCTCAACTTTCTCATTCAAAGAAAAAAAAAGGTGACAAATTTTGTCAAATGCAGCAACTACAGCCCTCCTGCAATTCTTTTCTCCCTCTCCTGTTCTGCTTTTTTGTTTAGATATTTGAATAAGTATTACTGTCTCTCCTAGGCTGCTACTAAGGTATTTATGTGAAAAATATTTTTGTTTGCTTCCACACAGAAATTACTCTTCCTTAGCAAGACCAAGATTCTTTTATAAGGATGCTTCACTTCGCATCCCTGCACCTGCTACACTGGAGTTCTACCACTTCCATAATCATGCTAGCAGTCAATACCATACATCCTTCCATGCAATGAACCTTCCTACAATCTGCCTGCTCTCCCCAATTTCCCTGACCATGAAAGTTAACTGAAAGCAGAAGTGTGAATTCATGATCTTTCTGCTTTTTCCTTCCTTCCTTCCCCTTTCCCTCTGGGTAACTAGCACTACATGTTAATTGAATCTCCAAAATACCTGCCTTCAGGTATTTTGCTCTATTTCTGTGTTGCCAGAAGTCCACCCATACTCTCTGTGATTCAATTACACATAATTTCTTTGCCACTCATGACTGCTTTTTAGCCCAAGACTTTTCCCCAGTCCAACTTCAACACATTCAAATGGGCATGGTGTTTAGTATAAATCACTAATGTTTTCCCCAAACTTGGTTTAAAAACAAGTTTTTCACATGTGGGGCTTTTATTGACATTTTTAATCCCCCCCTGACCTGTTCCTAAATGTTCTCCAATGGTTTGGATGGCTACTAATTTGACCTAATCTTAGCTGTCTACAGTAAATAAGCAGCAGGAGATGTTTCCAGAGAGTGACTGACTATAGAAGAAGGGAGATCAGCTGTACCGAAACAGTGCCTACTTGAAATTGAGATGCCTAGATATACAATGCCTAAACTTGGACAAGGTAAATTCCACAAGGTTGTCTTGCTACCTTTACCATTTAGATCAATGCTGGCTCCACAGTTTCAAATTGTACCCCTGCTGACAATCACTGCCATCTGAGCTCACCAGCCACAATGATTTTTCTATGCCTCAGACTAATTCCCCACCTCCTACTTGGTCTTTGCTGAAGACACCTGACCTCTGCTGGATACACAGTCATTGCTGCACATGCTCAGTCCAATCAATACTCCACTGTAGCCTGGAATGACCTGTAAGCGCACTTCAGCTGTGCTATTTTCAGCAATGTTTCACAATGTATATTTAAAGAAACATGTTTCTGCACTGATCTCGGAACTGTATACTTTTTCAAGTTACTTTCAATGCTCTAGTATAAGTAACATCAAATGATTGAAATTCTCATCAAACATGAGGCTACTAAAATATTTATATAGACATTTCCTAGACATTTTTCAGATTAACATCCAAACCATGGCATGCAATTGAAGTTTACAGGAGGAGCTCCAATAACTTGGGGAACTAACCTCAAGACACCAAAAATGTTACCTCTTGTTTTAAAAGATGCATGGACACCATACAGCAGAAACTTCCTTAGAACTTGGCACCAACTGATAACTGTAGCTGCCACCCAACAGACGATTAGGACTAAGCTATTCTTTTACATTTCAATCCCTCAAATTAGGTTTGGAGAACACTTCTAGGTAAGTTTGATATACTTATAAATAACCGTCTTCTACCACTGCTACCTTCTTCTGGCTTTTTGAGAATAGAATTTTGGCATTCAGGGATGTTCTCCCATAATACTTAATTATTTTTAAAAGTTAAGATGTTTTCCAGATACTATTACATGAGAAAGATGTGCCCATAAAAAAAGAGAGTAGACAAGGAAGATGAAGAAAACACTTGCTTAATGAACACAATGATGGTGTTAAAACATTACTACAGTATTGCTACTTATTTCTCTTCATGTATACATTCATTGGAACTCCAGAGTAACACTGGACATAGTATAGATTAGACAAAGCTCATACATATGTAATTTTATTCTTTTAAAAAGCTCACAGACAAAACAGCAAATGAAGTACAAGTTCAGGGAGTGGTTCGTATCTGTTCTGTCTTCCTATACTTTGATCATTATCTATTTATAGCTAGATAAGAACACCAGTTAACAATGCACTACCAAACCTAAGGTATATGGAGTGTCTTATAGAAGAGGGAGAAGTTACCAGCAAGGATGTGGAGGGGAAAAAAAGACAATTTTAGCAAAACATGCAACTTCCCAAAACCTATTACATGCCTTCCCCATGTAATAAATCCCAAACTTTTATAACCAGAACTGAATTAGGCAAAGGCCTTAAGAAGTATTTGAAAAAAAAATACTATCAAGAATTCATCATCACGTAACACTAGTCCCTCTAGCAAGTACAAGATTAAAGAAGTAAAAATACCTAACACTTCAGTATCATCAAAAGTATCAAAAGTCGTTACTCATCAGCACATCTCTTCAGATTAAACTGCCATCTCATAGCATCATGTCTAACTTTCCTCTACCACAGTACCAACAGCAGTACCTTAAGCAGACTTAATGGGCCAATTATGTTATTGCTTTATCCCACAGATCAGAGGGATAACCTGAAGTCAAGAGTTTTCAAGTGGTTCTCAAATCTGAATCAGAAATCAAAGCTTCCACAGAAGTTTATGTACATGAAACTAGTTTGGTAGGCACACTTCCAGACTGTATTAGATTTCTAAAGCACACCAACGCGTTATTCAGTTCCCTATCAGAAGGCACTTTTTAACCACACCCCAAATTTTAAGACATATAGATTAAATATTATTATATGAAGTTAACATTTTAGTAGGTTTAAGAACTTTGCAGCCAAGCTTTATCACCCTATTTTCACATGACACAGGAGAAACACATTCTGGTCTTCAGTAGTTTTCTTTCAGGAATGTCTAACAGGACCCTACATGTTATTCAAAATGAAGACTTTATAATGTTTGGCTGTAGCATTTCCAGAACCAGCCATTCTAAAATAACAGTATGTCTTCAGATTCTCTTCTTTTATGGTAGGCAAATCATCTTGAATTACAGGACTTCTATCCAGCCCTCTAACACTGCAACCTTCCAAGCTGTCTACAGAGTTTTAGTAAGATGATTAATTTTGTACTGCATTTTTTGCAATTGCATCCACAAGTGTAGTTCTTGTTTTAATATTAGTGTAGCTTTCAGGGATGTTCACACCAGAGATCAAATATTTTATCCATGACACTAATCGCAGGTTAAACCCAGTTCAATTTCACCCTTATTTCTTTCAAAAAATAAACCCAAAAAACCTCTTAACATGAACTCTTTGCTGGTTGAGCTTCACAAGGTAGTTAAGTTTCCAGAGGTTTAGAAATACCTGCCATCTGTTTGATTTAAACTTTTATTAGAAATCCATTTGGTCTTGCTTTTCCCTTTGGCATCCTTTCCACTGGGAAATACTGAACAATCAAAGCCTCTGCACTTCAAACTGAGAGAAGGGAAAAGGCAAAAAAGGAGGCAAAAACAGGAACAAGAAAAACTAACCTAGTTTATCGTCAGTCAACTCAAGGTATCATCCAGCTCCTATTAACAGTGTTTTCAACATTCTGAATACACATTTAAGAAGGTCTGACAAGAAAACTATGGTATCATTTGAGAAGAAAAAATTGGAATTGTAAAGAAACAAATATACATAGTAGTTTCTTGGTTTTCTGTAACTCAAGACTTCCTTGCCAAACGAATTAATAAAATCAGATGATAGAAACGCTGCTCTAAGATTTAAGAAAACTCAAGCCATGAAATTAATACATTTGCTTATTGTATAGCAAATGCTTTGCTGAAGTAATCCATTTGCTGCACAGTTCTTGAGATATCCTCATATGTGCTTTTTTTTTTTAACTGCAGAGCTCTCATCAAAAATTCTGAGTTACTTGCCTTGTAGTACCAGTCCTGAAATTTTTTACAGCACTCTTCACTGCAGAAATCTCTCACTACACCATCAAGTTCCTTAGTTGCTCCCTTTTTGCACAGCTGTGAGCAGTAATTACAAGAAACACATCTCAGTCCTAACCGTCTTGCAAAGTCTTGTTTATATAGCAGCTTGCAGCCTGGAAACAGATTTTAAATATTAGGAACAAAGGAATTTTTACAGAGAGATATCACAGTTAAGAATTAAAAATATTGAAAAGTAAATGAATACAACAACAGCTAACAATTGGGGCTTCAGACAAATTCAGGTTGCATAACACACTGTATTTCAAGACATTTTTACCTGAATACCTTTCCTGCACAAATCTATGGTTTCATGTGGCGTCCATATCTTTTTCAAAACACTACGCTTGAATCTGTGCTTATCAAACCCCAAATAAACAGTCAGAAAAAATACATACTTTTCTTTTCATGTAGATCCATGCAAAAGCATTGACTTGGAATTACATTGCTCAGTTACACATTCTCAGAATGCTAGATATCCAGAAAATGACAAGCAGAAATTTTAAGCCAAACACCACCATCCACTAAAACAATACCCTATCTTCAAGGACCAACTTATTTCTATTACTACTTTCATTCATATCAATACAACAAACCACTTAAGACCACTTCATTTTTAAGAACGCTAATAGGTACAAGATGACCTAAGAACCGAGGCATTTATTAAAAATTAGAACTATAAAGTAAGCAATGATCAGTACTGAGAATAATTATGCAATCACGGGATTTTACATATTAAATTTGTTTAGGATTTCTATGCAATTAATGTCTTATATTTTCTTTTCACATCAGGTGTTTGGTTTTGGCTTTTTGGTTTGGGTTGGTTTTTTTGGGGGGTTGGTTTTTTGTTTTGTTCTGGTTTAGATTTTGCATTTGCTATGCAATCATAATTTTATGGTTGCCATAATGAGAGCCATATTCTTCAATAATGTGATCCTCCCTCAAACAAATTAGAAAAGATATTCTAAGATATTAAATGCACTGAAAGATGAATACTGTAGCTATTGCATAGGCAATTTTGAGAATATAATGTATTTAAACTACCTCAAATCTAGCGTCTATTCAGCTGACGCCTGTATCATCCACTCTGTATCTCTTTAATTGTGCTAATTTTACAGAAGAAAACAGTATGAGAAGATGAAATAGCTGTTTATATTAAACACTGGAGGGATGAGAAAACATCTACACAGACCTCCAACCTAAGTACTGCACCTTTTTTTATGATCTCTCAAATACCACAGTACCACCAAAGACCAGAACTCAAGTCTTCCAAGTGCCCATTCTGCTATGGCATATCATCTAACACATGCAGACTTCTCTACTTCTGTTATGAAACTCAATATGTAACATACATGCTGCACCTCCTCTGGCATACAGAATATAAAAATACTATTTTTACAATGTATTCAGTAATTTCAAAGAAATTACTTGTACCGTTGCCTATTAGGATAGAATTGCCTATGTGTGCAACTGAGATACAATTTTTAAAATCACTAAAAGCACAAGAAAACAAATGGAAGCTGCAGCAGGCAGTTATCTTCCAAAAACAGGTTACTAAGGAATTTTAACTTGCAATGCTAAAAACTTTACTAACAAATTAGATTTGCTAGCAATGTCAGAACAACTATAGAATATCGTACAAATAAGACACTATAGGTAATAAGTATGTTATAAACTGGTGGGGTTTTTTTAGTTATGTATCTGATTCTTTAACAACAATATAAACACACAAAACAGGCAGTGCAGATTTCAAGTGCCAAATCAAGCAATCATCCTCACAGTGCAACAAATTTGGATGTTAAATGCGCCATTCTGAAGGAAATAATAATCCTGAAGATAGTAGTGTATGCAAACTATGAAAAGCACCCCTTAAAGCACTGAAAATTTCTTGCCAGTATTTTTTTCTGATAGCTGTATCCCTCATTATTGTACGGGGCACCAGATTCTTTTCAGTTCTCTACAGTTCGAGATAGCTCAGCACGGCAATGTACCCTCCTCTTCAGCTTTGTCTTAGAAGAGCCATTCAGTGCTGCACCAACCTTTCAAGACTATAGATTCGTAGTACTCTACCATCAATGAGGTGAGCTATGTGCACCCGGCTAAATAGTCTACAAAAAGGAATTGACCTTTTTCTTGGCCGCTAGACCACAGGGAATAAAACTGAAGATGATACCACTGTTAGATTAAAAGAAAAAAAGAAAAAGCAACAGGTAAGAAATTTTCCATCTGAGAGTCAAATATCTTCCACATCTCCATGACTCATGGAAAATAATGAGCAGTGAATATTAAATAAGGGGAAACAAAATGTCCAGAATTCCAGCCCTTAAGACTAAATGCCTGAAAGCCATGGGGCTCTTTATAGACTGGTGACTGCAGGGCTTCTTGCTGAAGGAAGCCTCTACAGAAGACAGAAAATCCATCTTCAAAAAACTTCATGTTGACAGAAGATTGTTACAACCCTGAAGACCTCCAAATTGGGTACAGGCCTTTCCTTCTGCGACATCATGAGCAAAATTCTTCATATTTGTCTGATATTATTTTATTTCTTTGTAATAGGTAACTTAATCCACCTGATCACAGAACATTTGGTTGCTTCAAAATCTTGCCACTTCAGACAAAGGGAAAACAAAATGCCTTTATTTTTATAGCATGTACTTTAATTAGGTCCTTGGTGCTCTGTGCATACCTAGGATGTAACTTTTTACTATAATGCTATGGTTTTGATTAGAATAGTAAGACGTTCTTTGAAGTATGGAAAAAGGTATCCATCTTTGGCAAAACAGATTCTAAGCTTAAACAACTTGGTCTTCATGGTACACAATGTAAATCCTGAATTAACAGAGCAGCAACATCCATGCTGCCTTTGCAGATGTGACCAAGAAGTGGGCTTTGGCTGATAGTAAGTTGAGGACGAGCAATATCAAAAGCACCAGTTTTCTGACCTTGCCAATATCAACACCAAAATCCTGAGGGTTTGGTGAGCCTAACCCCCCTGGTGACTTGAGTTTTGTGAGTATAAACACTGCCTAAGACAAACAGGTCACAGCCCCAACATTTTGAACAAAAAGAAGTAAAAGCCTAAGTTCCTCAGGATTTCTGCTATAACACCAGACACAAGTTACAGTGTGACCACATGGAAATCTCTAGTGCTTTACAGTGACACTAGGAGAAAACAGCTCTTATCTGGAACAAAAATGTAACTGCAGGTCATTTCATTCAAGCTACACAGGTAATCAATTATGTTCTTTAGCAACATTCTAACAGACCACCACCCTGCAGGTCAATTGTCTCAGACAGAACAATAAGGAGCATTTTCAGATAAAGTATTTCCAACTCAAATCTGAACAAAAAACCAAGCAGCTGAGTACCTGCTAAATCAACATAACACATCCTTAATTGTGCTATTAGAATTCTGCCTTCCAAGCAAAACTCACCTCAAAACCTACCCCTTCCAACAGCCCTGAACTTTGGCTCCCCACATCAGCTCTAGAGAGAGGGTAAGGACTGGAGCACATGCAACAGAAGCTTACTGACAGGACAACACACGAGAAGTTCCTCCAAACCTTTTCTTCAAGTGTGTTCCAGGTCAAGAGAGCATCCCTTCTCTTGGCAGACCCAAGAACTGTCAGGTCCAGTCCTGCAGAGCTACCCACAGTAGGAAACCTGCTTCACTTGACTGTCTGCAGACTCAGAGCAAACAAGCTACTAACAACCTGACCCTACTCTACCAGCAGCAACTACCTGGATGAGGGAAGTTCTGTACATTCACACATCAAACAGCTGTGAAAAAGGAATGCTGAACTAAAAACATCTCCCGAGTCCTCAACACCAGTTTCTTTTTAGAAGATGTTCTTCTCTGTACTATAGAAAGCAACTGTTCCATCCTAAAAGCAATTAATTTTTTACCTTGGAAAGGCTGTACTACCAGACTCCCTTCTTCTCCTTCAAGCGACATACAAGACTTGCTGCTCTCTCATCTTGGAATAACTTCAACTGTTACCCTTTAGCAACTTCATCTAGAGAAGAATAACAACAGGCCTGTTGTATGCCAAACCACCTGTAGTATCAAGCAGCCTGTAGCATCACAGGCTAGGTCTGGAAGATTTCCGGAGCTATGTTCCATCCACATCTTTATGCTGCCTCCATCTGCATTGATTTGAATGCAATAGCCCCCTCTTCCATACCCACATTCCTATCACCTGCTGTCTGTGGCTTCATGATAAACATCACTATCCTTAGGAAAACAGATGCAGTGCCACCAATTTCAGGTCCTGCTTGGTTTACCGTTAAAAGAGACTCCATCTTCTCTGAATAACAGAAAGGCCGTGTATCCCACTTCCTTCCTCGTCTTCTGCTTAAGAATATTACTTTATTGTTCAACTCAACTTTTATACATCCTCAGTTTATCCTACTATTTTCTGATGTTAGATACTAGCTCCTTCCTTTCTCCTCCCTCCTACTCCCCTCCAGTTAATGAGTTTTTGCTTGTTCCTAAGTCTTTTCAAGTTGATTATCCTTTCAGGTTAATAAGAAATATCTTTATAAGCTTTCTTCTTCGTGTGCTTATAATCTCAGCACCTTAAAATGCCATCAGTCCTTATCTGCAATATTGCATATTCTCTTAAGTAACTGTCTCAAACCTCTTCAAAGACTTAGTGGAGTTGACACTGAAGAACACCAATATAACAAGAACTCCTGCAGTCAAACAATGCACAGGATTTCACTTTATATTCTTTACCATGTTAGAAATTAGCTCTCCATCTCAAGATTCAGCACAGCTTGTACTCAAAATTTAGGTGACATGACATTAACAGTATCAACATTCTCCCTCTACAGACAGAGGCAAGATAAACAATCTCTTCCTCAGCATAGTTCTGCCTTTTGACTTTTTAAACCACAAGAATGCTGTCAAAAGTATCAAAATCCAGGTTAACAAGTTAAAATTTTCAAGTAATTCCAGAAGATATGCATCCAACAAGCACTCATTGGAAACTACATCCACACAATCAGACTCTTCCGTAAGTGAAACACCACAAGAACCAGCTCTTTCACATGTGCTTGTCTGGAAGGTGTAGACCTCTGCTCCCCTTCAGCACAGCCAAGGGCCTTCACTTGGTGCTTCTGCAGCAAGGGAGCCTGTTAAATGTTTCATAAAGGACTCTTCCCATTTGAATATGCTGTCTTTTTTTGTTGGTTTTTTTTTTTTTTCTTCAGTAACTCATTTTCATCAGCAGAAAAGTAACTTTGAGCTTTTACAGTAACACAATTTGTTCAGAATAGTCACCTGCAGCTCAACAAATTAATACCAGGCTACTAAGACTACATGGCCTGAACAATGCACTGTGCGAGAGCTCTCCAACAAAAACTGCCGCAGCTCAAACAGAAGTCAGAGATTTCCTGTTGTAACTGTTGTCCATAGCAGACAAAGGAGATCACAGTCTCTCAGAATAACTCAAGAACCTCAAAATCCTTCCAAAGTTGACTCCCACTTATCTACTAACCTGATTTGTGGGAAAGGAATACCCTCCCTCAGTAACAACAAGACTCCTGCAGTTGTGAAGAGCATTTTTATGGATCATACATTTTACAGTATTTAACATGTTTTGCTTTTCACTTGTCTCCTTTTGCCAGGATATTCCAACTCAGCAACAAATAAACCTTCAAAAGAAAGCCACAAGGAAGCTGATACTTCAGGTTAGAATTTATCTCAAGAGGGACACCGCCAAAGAACGCGGTCAGCAGCAGAATAAAACTGCCCAACACAGGAGGCTACAGTTGAAAAGGCACCACAGCAAGCACAGGAGTTTTTTAACATGGTAGGCCAAGATCAGAGCTGCAGAGAGGTAGGTAATAACAGGTCTGTGAAGCACAAACCCAAGAGCTTGTAACAGAAGATTTTCATTATGTAAAACACTTAACTGTGATATGAAATTTTACATATACTAAATAGAATTTCTTTTCCCTCTAACTACATTCTATACTATTTATCAAACCTCAATCGCTTTATGAGGTCCTATTACAAAGTAGCATGCAGTTAGGGAGTAGTAATTACGCCATAAGATTTTTCATAAAAATGGATGCTTTACTACAGTCTTCAGAAAGTTCTAACTTCAGAAAGTATGCTAACCCAAATTCTGCACATTTTACTTTTATAAGGTTTGTCAGTGTCTCTAAAAAGAGGTAAGTTGATAATGTAAACTACAAAAAAAGCTGTGTTTAAACAATTTCTGTTGCTCTCACATTTAACAATAACTAAACCAAGAAACAGGAATTAAGAGGTTCAAGCAGGCTTGATGGCAACCCCTTCACGCAGGGGAACGCAGGAGCTCAGCACAGCCCAGCATATCAACTTTTCCTCAGTGCTGTTGTTTCTCCACCTACTGGAGAAGCCCAGCAACCAAGTTTTAACAACACTTCATATCACACATCAGTTTTGAAACCAGTTTGTTTATGTTTCTAGAGACAGCAGGAACTGCTATAAATTTCAGGTTATTTCTTAACTGGTTATGAAACATGACCCATAAGCATCTGTATAAAATTTAATGTGCTTGTGTTTAGGCTCTTTCCAGTATCTGTAGTGTTTTCATATACATCCAACAATTAAAACCTAAAAATTTAATAGCATACTTTACCAAACAACCCACTGTGTAGCCATGGTTGGAAAAACGCCACTGAAATCTACACTGCTTTAACTATATATACACCTTTCCTAGACATACTCATTTCTGAAGTCACTTAATTTCCTAGATTTCTTTTTCTGCTTGTCAGCTCTACAGTGTTTCAAAAGGGATTATCTCTAATTAGATGAAACATCGGAATAGTCTACATTGAGTTTCACTTGCAGAATCCCTAATTCTATACTACCAAGATGACAGTACAGTGCTAGTTTCATAGCTGCCTTATCTGTATTATCCATTTGAAAGGAACTCCCAAGGATCAGATAACCGAGTTACTCCATAGCTCACTGCCTTCAAGCAGCAGACTACTGGATATAGTGTTATTAAAATTCACATTATAAAATTATTACAAAGCCTGTGTTATTTAAATCATAATACTTAGTTCTATTCAAAAGACTGACGAAATGCAAAATCAGTCTACAAAAAAGTTATGGTGATACTCACCATGAAATAGTTGCATTGCTGGACTGCCAAAGACTGACCTATTCTAGAGCCTAGACCCTCAGAAGGGATATATATTAAAAAAAACCAACACTCAGTAACTTTAAGAATTCCCCAGGATTAAAAAGTTGCAGAGCCAGTCCTCAACTGTCACTCATGCACCTATACGTACATACATAAAAACCCACAAGCAACTTTATCTTCTTGCTTTAGCATATACAACATACACCTTATTTATTTAGATACTGGTATTTTGGAATGAGGCATTCTAGTGGCAAAACACCAGGGCAGTTTAACTTCCAAAGCCTCAGCACCAGGGGAACAGATTGAACTCTTTCACCTATTCCATTCAGGTTATTCTACCTCCATGTAGCATCTCAGTTTTGGACAGAAAAAGCATAGTTTACCCCACTGAAGAATTAATAATCCTCTTCAGTACAAATGACAGGTCAGTTCTAATTACACCTCACTGCAATGGAAGTTTCAGCTGGTCACTGCACATGTTTTTAAATATCTGAAGAGAAACATATAAAGAAACGGAGTTGAAATGAAACTGCACAGAAACACTGACCCCAGAGACTTTAATGTGGGTGCCAGGGGTTTTGTGTAAATATATACATATTTGCATGTGTAAAAAAAACCCAGGTATGAAGAATGCGAGCAGAGGAATAATGACATCTTCCGTACCCCAGCTAGTCCAGCTAGGGAATCATAAGCAGTCAAGGGGTCTTTGTGGCTGATCTTAATACGCTTCCCCATCAATCTGCTTGGAGACCAACAAATAAGCACTCTTACAGAAACTTCCAACACCTGTTTAACTTCTGTGGATTTCATCTAGGAGCCTTCTTCTAAAAACACATACCTGAAATTTTCCAGTATTTTCCCTTTAGAGTCCAATTTCTTCCAAAAAATGCCAACAACTTTTGTGACTAAACACAAGATTATTTCTTCTCCAATTGTAATATTTTTGTCTTCTGGGGTGAAGAATAATTCCATGCTCAACAAAATAATCTATGTTGGTAAAGTTTCTTAAACACTTCACAATTATCAAAACCAGCATGGCTTCCATATCCAACAAGTTTATTTGTTACGTCTACTAGTTTTTCTACTTTACACAGTTGTATATATTTTTGGAAAAAGGTTATGACATCAAGGAAGAACAGTGGTATTTGGGTGCCTGGAAAAAGGGGAAGAGAAATTTATCACCTCTGATGATGGAACTTCTATTTGTTGACATCCACTCAGTCCACCTAAAGACCTGGCCCTCTCCTCCCCACATCAGATCTAAACACTGTTACCTCTTGGATCCCACTATTTCTGCAGCAATCAATGACAGCTCTTGGTTTTCCCTTAAAATACAGGGCCTAGGCTGTTTGTACAGAGTTTCTGTCCAGGTCAGCAGTTTACCTTCCTTGGATAACACAGCAAACTTTTTTTTCATATGCATCATAAAAAAGTAGACCTAAGCTACAGCTAGCAGATGTGTGCCGTATTTATTCAAGTTACATTCTATTTCATGGTGCTTTTGACTACCTTCTCTCTACTATTCAGTGGTTCAGATCATCACAGTAAGCTGATAAAACTTTGTTTTAATGGTAACATTTGGTGTATTCATCCTCACAGAGACCATCTCTGCTCTCAAGGTGGCAATCCAACAGATGCAAACTCAGGATTTGCACTAAGACATCCAGCAACAGATTCCTCCATTTAGTAAATGTATTTACGCAGGAGAGAGTGTTTTTATTTCTTTCCTTCCTCAAATCTTTGAATAGGAAATACAAGTCCTCACTTATTTCTAGTCTCCTCATACAAAAATATATCTATGGAAGTAGCAATATGGCATAGCTCACATTATGAATCTTACTGATTTCACAGCCTCCAGGCTTTAAAACAAAGGAGTTACAAGTATTCACACTCATACTGGCATATACTTGTAATCTCCAGACCAAAAAGGTTTGCTCTTGTCATATAATATATTCTGTGAAATTGTTTTATTCATAGAAACAATTTCTAGCTAGATGCTACTGAGCACTGCAATGATAGACTGTAAAACCAGAAGACCTGGCTTTGTCCTTTCTTCCTCTCCAGATCTCACTTTGCAGTCCATAACGCAAGAAGAAAGTAATGATGGCAAGAAAACTAAGCCACCACACTCCATTGAACAGAAATACAAGACTGCAGAATCCATCGCTATACGGAGAAGGCACAGAGGGAAGGCTACCTCCAGCCCTGCATCCTACCTCTCCAGTTTAACAGGATCCTGCTACAAGTAAATTGGCACATGCAGCATTTAATCTGCTTGAAAGCAGAGATCTTCAGCAAGGTTTATCAAATGATAGTGAAAGCACTGTTATTATAACTAAAGAAAAAAAATATTCACTATTATCCTCCAGAGATAGGTCATCCAAACTTGCAGGTAAACTTCTAAGATCAGGATTAAATACCATTATTTAAAGACAGCTCATCAGAAGTGGAAAAGATAGGTTCTTGTCAAGACTGTATTTTGCTGTTTCTATTAACACAACATTTTAATGCAACTTAATAGAATCTTATGCCCATATACCTCCTTTTTAGTTTGGTTTCTCTTTAAAAATCCAAATCATTAGTCAGGAAAATTATAACAACAGTAACCAACATACACCAACAGGCATCACTGGAGTTATTGCTTAAATAACCATTCTAAGCCACACAGAATTTCCACTGTTGTATCAGATTTTGAAAATACTAATCAAAGAAAAAGCTTGGCATTCCTCAATGCATTTAGTGTTGGTATAGCTCCTGCATAAATTTCAAAAAAAGAATTTCTGTATAATTTTTTTGTGCATATTTATATATGCATGTACACACACGCACTTAAAAGTCTTGCCCACTCTTCCTTAACCTGGAGTAAGTGGTGAAAAACTCAACAAAAGACCACAGAAGCAGATCAGATAAATTAATGGGAACATGCACACCACTAGTAATAATGAAGAAATTTCTGCTTCAACCTCAAGTACAACAGAGTTTTTTACCTTGAATTTTAACGTTAAATATTAACATAGTAAGTCAACTGCAATAAAGCTACAATGACCAATACCTTAGAAAAAAAAATACATACATACCTTCGCTACAAAAGGGCCTTTTAATGCCAGAGAAATTCACCGTCTCATGCAGCGTTTTCTCTTCTTGACAGTATTCACAGTATGTAACTATGCAGTGCAGTTTCTTATAATCATCACAACATGCTCTGCTGCAGAACTGATATACTTTGTTCTAAATGCAAAGTTGCAAAGCATCACAAATAGGGTTAATGATAAAATCTTAAGGTCTGGATAGTGCAACTCTAAATCATTAAGACATGACTTGAACAAGCAAAGTAAACAGAAGTGCAACCACACAATTAGGGTATGATTTCTAATGCTAAAAATTAACAGCTCTCACTCAAGCTGGCAGCGAGTGCTTCAAATACTTACCATTCCATATGAAAATTCTCAACAGAAAATATGCCAATCTTAGCATATCCTCTTCAGATACTTCTCTCAGTTCATGGAGAAGTGTAACAATGGTCTATTATATCTACAGTCATACAATAACTGAAGATGAAAGCAGATTCCAAACTTATAGCTGATCTGAGAAATTACATTCTTCTTTAAATTCCACAGATGCATTTTTATTTTTTATTTATGAACAAAGACTTCTGCTTTTATCCATACTGAAGTTAAGTGGTATTCTACAGAACCAGGTAGATTTTATTAAGTTAACTTTTTAAGCTTCAATAACTTATAAAATAGCTATCTAGAGAAACTGTATTTGAGTTAAAGGTTTAAACTTTTAAACACTTCATCATTCTAAAAACACCAAAAGCCCCCTTACCTCCCATTCCAGTACTTCTGGCTTTGAACAAAAAGAACTTTTGCAATAATTACATTTCAACTGAATATCAGTGGGAGAAACAAACTGACCATTTGTTGAAGACTGCACACTGAGAGTCTGAAAGACATAAATATATATACACATCACTAAAAAAGTTACTTTTAAAATGTGTTTTTTCAATGAAGCCTATAGCGTTTGAGAATTTGACAGGTTATAAATAAATTTGGAAGCGTTTCTGGCAAAAGCCCAGCAGGTTAGTCTTCTCCCTTGTCATCTTAGGTTTTCCAAGCTCGAATCTTTACCCTTGCTTCCACCATAATTACTTTAGGTCTTCCTTCTTCTACCTTACTTTTCTAATGGCTGTTATTTAAGGGTAATGACAAACAACAAATGCCAAAAAAAGTCTCCCAAAACTGAACACTTGTTAATCACAAAACATGTATTTGCAGATAAATGCATTTCACTTGCCTTGTTTTGGTCACAGAAGTTCAAAGACCAACAAACAAGTATTTTCTAATCCAAACTTCACCAAGGTAGATCATCTACACCTTACTTAAGCATATCACTTAAAAATACAAATGCCAAAGTAAAATGCCTTCAGTGAGAAACCCTGCATTTACTCAGATTAAGAGAAAACTAGCTCACAGTCCTAGCTGATCTCAATCACTAAGGCAGGAAGATGCAATCATTAAAGAGCCAGCCCCTACAAGATTAAGGGTTTTCAGACTGAGAAAAATACTATAGATTGCATTTGTAGTAGGCATAAGAATTTAATTCTGGACCTAATTCACTTATGTATTTTTGAGGCAATCGGTAGATAGAGAACTCAGTTTTACAGTATCTGTAGCCTTCCTGTAGGTCTTACGTGCCTATAGAACATTGTCTTTTGGACATTCCTTAAATCAAGCAACAACTATTGGTGTATCACACATACAATGTTCAAGACAAAATCTGAATCACTAGTTATCACAGTCACTTCAAGCATCTAGAGGACAAATTTCTTACATTCGCCATCTCAACAAACTTTCCCACATCATTTGCAACAAGACAAATATATTTAAAGACAAGTTCTCTTCAGACAAGATTTGTTACCACCTCTCCAACTCGTAACAGTGAAAATGTACAACACTCCTGTTACAGGATACTTTTCTTCAGACTCTCATGTTACTAAGGGTTCACCTACACTAAAGAAAAAAACAGTATTGCGATAGCACTGATTACTCACACAAACCCTCATGTAAGTGGGCCGGTACAGCTAAGTGCTAGCTAGCAGTGCGGAGTACCATTTTATGCAGATGCACTAATTCTGTACCAGGGGGTTGCAGGTATTAAGCAGGCATGCACATTTCCCAATCACAGACAGGACCCGAGAACAAAATGCCATATACAGCAGAAAAGATGCCACCTTTATCCCAACAGCCCATTGTCCCATAATAACTTTAACACAGTCTGATGCCCACATACAGTATTGCCATATTTTCCCCACGATAACCAGCAAATGTCCCTGTGTTTGAGAGAGGTTTGCTAGACTCTGGCTGCTCTAAACAGGCAGCTGAAAACTTGTACTAACAGGGGAGCCACAAAGGCATTTTAAGTTCAAGGTCCAACCTGATTTTTGCAAGGTTCTTCCCAGAGCAAGCACCATGCTCAACACGTGCTGCCATGTGGGTTATGAAAGCACAATGTGAGTCCTAGGAGTTCTGGCTGAAAACAAGAAGAAATCAAGAAGCAAGTATACCCACCACCCCCAGTTCAGGAATGATTAAAGAACTAGCAGATGTGACAACTTGTACAAAACACTGAAGACAGAGGGAGGAACAAAGACTAAATGCATCAAATGCTCATCAACTGAGGAGCAACCATATTTTCTGACGTCTGTAACCACCTTTAAATATGGGACAAAAACAGCCTATTGTGAGGGCTAGAAGTTAAAAGCTACATGTGGTTTTTTTTGTTGTTTTCTGATATATGACACTGTTGGCTGCTTTTATTTCTTTTCCCAACTGTTTGCTGTGGTAGCATTTCAGCCCTTATGTAGTTTGGGGGTTAGTAACTGAACAATAACTAAAGCTAGTGATGAGAGAACAACAGGACTTGAGACTGTTTAAAACTTGTTTTGAAGAATATTTACATCTAAAGTAGACCCAGAAAATCTCAACAATTAAGCATTACTATTTCTAAAACAAAACCATTTTATCATAAACTCCTAAGCTCAACTAAATATTTTCCCACAGAAATTAGTAAAGAACTGAATTCATATTACTGAAATCTCTAAACCAAGTAAAAGACGGCTGTAAAACCTAGTTAATCACAAGATGATTCTGTATACCTCCTTAAAGTTCCATTATACTGCTTACAATTCAGAACTGCTTCTGTATAGTATTTTAATGAGTCAAAATGACATGCACACTATTTTCATCATCTTTGCCTCTAACTTACAAGGTGCTTAAAGAGTATCTCTAGGAATTATTTGGGAGCATTACTACACACAGTAACACAGCAAGAACATCATAAATTCATAAAAATATTTCACAGGTCACCCCACACAGCAAGGTTTTATCAATGTTGTGCTTTATCAAAAATATCTGTGAAATATATGTATGTGTGTGTACATGTGTCTTTTGTGTATCTTAAATTCAATCAAAAACCAGTTGTTTAATCTGACTTTTTGAGTCTGCCCTGAACAAGAGCATGGGAAGTGCCAAGCAAAGGGAAAAATTGTAAAGCCCTTTTCAGCCTTTAATACAACCACCTCAAACTGCTCTCGGCTGCCAAATTACTAATGAACAGTAGGCAGGCACAGCCTAGGACTCGGCTGAGAAAGCCAGTGTAGCAGCACGGCTTCTGGCCTGCCCCTGTCCCCACAGCACAAGCGACTGAGGGGCTATCCTTGCTCACAGCAACACAAAATCAAATTGTGGAAACATTTCTGTACATAAATGTATACGTGGGTAGTAGGTAACCAGTCTGGTTTGGTTATTTCTAGTTGAGAAAAAATAACTTTGAAAGAATAAAGTAATTCTTAGTGTAAAAAGAGAAGCAACTACATACAAGGTATTTTTACACGTGGTGATCCGCTATGACTGTTCCACAGGCAAAATCAAGGGCACTAAATTAAGCAGGGAAGGAACCAAACACTTCCCCTAATGCGTTCACACACAGAGACCACCTTCCAGCCTCAGTGTGGGAGCCTCCATTATTTTTATTATGATCAAATTTGGAAAAGTATTTCTGTGACAAGAACGACAAGCTTCCTCCATGCTCCCTGCTGCAAGATACTCCTTTTTTAAAATACATGTATGTGTGTGTGCAAGAAAGATAGAAGGTATGTAACAAAGAACACTTACAGATACCATAATGATGGTGAAAGATAACACAATATTAGTGAATAACTAGAGTGAGTAACTTGTTAAAACCCGCTGTACTTAAAATTCTTACACATATTGGTCCTACAACACTCTAGATACACCCATAAATTGAAGGGGGATGGGGGTGGGAATCAAATCTTTAGCACACGTTATCTGAAAAATTTTGCATAGACTTGTGTTTTGCAAGATAGCTTGACTTTTAAGACATTTACACAGTTGCCAACTTTGGGAAGACACTCGTAGTACAGCCTCCATGTTTACAATAAAAAAGTGAGTAGTTTATTTTTTCTTAAGAGACAAGTTCAGAGCAAGATCTTCAACTAACCCAGTAAAGGTACTGATGCTGGCTTAAAACAATACAACTTTGGAACAGTTCTGTCCTTAACTCTGCTATATCATCCCCCAATACAAAGCATGAAAGACAAGAAGATAGTCACACTATTCTACCACCAACTACCAAAGAAAAACCACATCAAGCAGGCTATTCTCCCTATTTTACCCTTCTTTCTTACAAGGATGAATGCTCTTGCAAGCTGTCCACACAAAGGAGAATATAGGTATGGATGCAAGTTGCACAACAAGCAGTTCAACTGAATCTTTCAAACATTTTAGTACGTTAAAACAACAGTTAGCTAGAAACAGAAAAGGTTTTTCCTAAGATAAAATGACAATCAACCCTAAAGTATTGCGAACAAATTGGGAATTTAAACATTCCAACTCATTTGTAAACCAAAAGGACTAAAATTTTTGCAGAAGGGAAGAGACAGACCTAAAATAGCAGTTACTCTGTTCTGAGAAGGTAATCCCTAACAAAAAGAATTGTCATTCATAACATATAGGAAGAACAGGCCCAGAAAGAAAAAAGGATTAATATAATGCCATAAAATTAAAACAAAAGTTACCTGCATTAGTAAACAGTGAAAAATATGGAGCACCACAGCAAATCAGCCATTCCTCAAAAGACCATTACAGAAAGCATTGCAATTGACCAAATGGATTAAACCATTTTCTCAATTTAGGTTCAATCTCTTAACATGTCACTTAAGATATAAAAAAAGCCTCAAGGAAACACTTACAGTCCAATGCTCACATTGTGGTATACTGTCCTTTCCACCTAAATACTAAATGAACGGAACAAAGAAGCTGTTGTCATACAATCAATTCTTATCTAATTGTTAATACATTTTATTCTTCTAGACAGTGAATATATGAAAACTATCAAAAGTTAGAATCTGGTAGAATCGTTTGAGCAAACTAAGCAAGCAAGCGACCACCCCATCCATTCTTGGTCTTTACTGAGAACTCACAGACTGTATGGCTGCTCTAATTAAACTCCACTACAACACGGAAGAGACAGATCTACATGTAGCACTGAAACCGCAACAGAAGCATCAGAAAGGTCTCAGTAAGATCAGAAATCCATGATCAGCACCAACTGATCTAGCAGTTATATTCAAAAGTGTTGTTTATCTGCAAATCCAAGAAGAGCCAGGCTGTATTTGTCACTCATTAGCTTTATTTTTCTCACTCAATTAACAGAAAGGTTTTGTTCTGAGAGTTCTCAGGGCTGCAATCAATAGTAAAACCACGTGGAATAAAATAAACGCTGAATGAGTTTGCAAGAAGTATTACAGATTTTTCATTACATACCAACAATCTCCATCCATTTTTATAATCAGATGCACTGACAGACATCTAGTCAATTACTTAGGATGGAAACAGGGAACAGGGCTACATGCTGGACATCCTATCCAGAGTATATTAAAAAGAAGTGATTAAGAGATTGCTTTGCTTTCCAGTTAAGAGAAAACAGTGAAGTTTAACGACAAATGGGAAAACCCTGTGTGGGTGTAACTGTTCCTCAACAACACGTGAGGTAATCACCAATTACATAGTGCACATCTGGGAAAACTGTTTTTACATACAAAAACTGAAACATTTTCTTTAAAAATGTTCTTTGAGCACCTAATCACTGTAATACATGTTACATGTGTTTTGACCTTAAGTCATATTAAAAATATGACATCTTCAAGAAGCATAGTAGCCTCCTCCATTGTGCCTATCATCAGGCTTACAATGCTCTGGTTTCTGGATGTACTTTAAAGGGCTAGCTTCACCCACAAATGTTCTAATAGCTTAGGCTGTAACTTCTTATTTTGGATACAGTCACTATTCCGCACGACACACCTTTGTTAGTGTAATGTTCAACATGAGAATGTTATTGTGTTCAGTGTAGAAGAGATTGAATTTGTTCATTTTCAATGCAAACCAGCAAGGCTCATCTCCATAGGGAGGCAGGGGAGGTAAAAATAAGATGAGCAGTGATATTGCTTTATGTTTACTTATGATATCAAGGAGAAATGGACTGTTATTATCCAATTTTATAAGTTTAAGACAGCAGCTAATATTATTATGAAACAGGACTTTGATCAAAGAAACTGTTATGAGCCAGAAGCATTTATGTTAATTGTAGCTCATAGACATGTATATACAAACAAGTTAGTTTAATATTCAAATACTTAACACAAACACAGGTACACAAATATTTAGGGAGGAAAAGATTTAACACAACAGCTAACCTGAAATTTAGCTACACAACTGGAACTGCAAAAGTTGTACAGTTTTCCATCAGGCACTGTGGCTTGATATTGAGGTAAAGAGTTTCGATTACAAAAGTGGCAAATAATTCCCATACCTAAAAGAAAAATGTAGTTTACAAACAAAATAAACACAAAATAGTAGCAAAAAAAAAAGGGGGGGAAATATGAAATTGCACCTTCATCTATAAAATTCACTAGAGCATGTTCAACTTTAAGTTTGTTGAACTGATCTATGCCTGCTTTGTATATTGAAGAACACACGTTTTGAGTTATATACCAGATCCTTTCACCCAGATTAAAAATTTTACCTAGAGAATATCATATACGTTGTAACTACCTCTATCCTCGCACAATTTTTGCTTGAGGAGACAAAATGGGGCAGGTTTGGAGCACAGACAAGAGAATATTAATCCATATGCATGAAAATTGCACTACCATTCTGTGACACATCACAGCACATTATGTCTCAATATTTTTTCCTAGGGTGCCTTAAGACAGTCGAAAACTGCTTCTGACATCAAGCAAAAAAGCCAGTGGTTAAAGTGACCCCCTACGGGGCCATTTACTAGTGCTGAATAAAAGATGATATTTTTTTTTTAAGTAAGTTTAAAAACCCTATGAAGTGACACCTGCATAGATGAATTCTAAAACAAAACCACCCCTCCCCCAGTGTTCAAACTTCAAAAAAGTCTACTCTTGTTGATGATGAAAAGCCATCATCCTTTTCACTTACTTTGTGGTTTTGCATATTTTGATTTGTGTGTGTTCATGCATACAGTTGAGCAGTATGGCTCCATATATCCATTAGGTCCTATGCACTGAGTCATGTCAAAAAACCTGCACTGAGCTCTGCAGCCAGTACAAGATGTTAATTTGCCATATTTCTAAAACATAAAACAAAGCAAAACAATCAGTTAAAACTATATTTGGCTTTTGGTTTTAAATTATGGCATAACGAACACAGAGGAAGATGTGCTTATTTACTTCTGCAATTTGCTCCCCCAACAGAAACTTCCTACACCTCCCTCCCTCCCCAACTAACCTTCATGATCATCTTCTGAAGAGTATTCAGCACTATGGTGGGGTCTCTTACTCCTGAGGGGAAGCTGGCTAAACCTGAACTTCCACGTAAAGACAAAAAACAAATACACACACCCCCAAAAAAATACCCAGCCAACCAACCAACCAGAAAACCCATACCAAACCACCATATGCAAACTCTGAACTGTGGTACGAGTACACAGCGAGTTGTGCTGAGCTGCAGAGTTTGAAACAAGTCTGCCTTTCTCCTTGTTGATGGGACAATGGTTGTAAGAAACGGAACAGGGAATCTGGCACAGCAAAGTTGAAGAATAAATAGCAGTGCTAAACTTTTTTAAAAAAGGGTACTCTCTAAATGATACCATCTTTAATATTATCAAGTATGAGTCAGACATAGCAGTTTCTTGCTAACAGCACTGTTGGGAGAACCTCTAACTTCTCAACTCTCCTAGTTCCAGTCCTCCAGGCAGGAGGAATGCTGAAGAGTTCCTATGCTCCTCATCAGATCCAATGAGGAACTGTGATTCCATGAACCCAGTAACACACTCAATTTTGACATCTCTCAATACAGCTGTCAGTCAACCAACAGTTCTCCACAGGAGGGAACAAGTGTTCTATAAAAAGCACAGAAAAGCTGCATCAAACAAATACCAATACCACAGTCGACACACAAAATCAATAGCTCAGATTTCCTATTTGTATTACATACTTCAGTGTTAAGGAAGTATATCATGCACCACAAAGCAAGGGGAGGGTGGATAAAAATAAAAATGCCTATGTGCCTTCCCTTCCCATAGAAATAGTATCATGGTTTTGACAGTGATCACACAGAATTCCTCATTTGAACAGTGATGAGTGTCCTGTCAGACAGACTCTCCTCCTATGGAGTATTAAAAAATAACCTGTTGAGACTTAGGCACTTAAGATTTCTTCCCTTCTGTTGAGGAATGATTTTGGCACTACCTCTCCTTCTTTCCCTTTTCTCAAGGGCTGAAAGAAGAAAGAAAGTTAAAGCATGTTTCATAGGTGCTTTACTTTGTTCAGAGTAACAGAAGCTTCAGTGGTTATCTTTGCTCTTCCTATTTTTAGCCACTTACATTTCAGAACCAGCTACACCCACAGTCTTACAGCCAGCCAGAGAAGAAACTTAGGGTTCTATAACATGGATCATCTTCCCTATATTAAAAACATGTATATAAAAACATAGAAATACACATGTCCCTGCCACAAATTGGGTGTAGCACCTTACAGAGACCAGCAAAATTTGAAAATACCACACAACTTCACAATTTTCACATGGTGCTTTGAGGAAACCTTTTCTGTGGAGTTCCTCCAAAAAGGAGTATCTGGCAACTTAACAAGCTCCTACCTAGAGAAAGGCATTGTATACAACTCCAAGATCCTTCCTTCCCATCTTACTTCATTTTTTATGTTTGCCTTTAAAAATGTTACCCCCAGCACCTAATAATCCTCCTAATCAGCCACAATATTGACAAAATTCACGCTAAGTTCCAGGACCAAAACGCAGCAATTACACTGTTCTGTGACCTGGAGCTATTCTACCACTAAACATTCATCTCCTCTGTCAGGCTAATAGACAAAAGCAGGAACCAAGATTACTTCAAATTATATTACCAGTGAGAATACAGAAGCTCACAATTTACAAAGGACTTGACTTCTTGGAACAAGCTCAATGGACAACAAACACCAAAAAAAATCTCTGTGCACAAATAGCCCTAGTACCTCTAGAATAAACTAAATGTAAATCTAGAAGCCCTGATGCAAATATGCTGACAAACAGCTTAACAAAGAGCATTCAGGGATAAAATCAAAAACAATGCACAGGTAAGTGAAGCTTTCACAAGCTCTATGTCTAGAAGAAAAAGCAAACCGAGGCCATGATGACTTTGAGAGACTGCAAGATGAAAATACAGGCTAGAAGAGATTAATTAATAATACACTGATCAGAACATAATTGGAAAAGATTCACTGTGTCAACAGACTACATGTTTTGAAAAAAATCCCTTGAAAGCAGGAACAGCTTTTGCTAACCAGCATCTCAAGTATCTCATTATTTAACTGATGGCCAGAAAGGACCATGCACACAAAGTACAGCACAGAAGCACGCTCATCACTTCTGAATTTCAAATATCCTTACAATACTGGACTTGTTCACCGATTTCACCCTAGATCTTTCAGACTCACAAGCAACACGAAGAACCTTTATTAATATCTAGTAATAATCTAGCAAACTTAGACCTAAGTTATCAAGACTACAAAGCACATGAATTTCAAAAAAAAAAAAACCATCATCAAGGATACAGAAGATTCTGTGGGTAGAAACAAAAGCAACAGCAAAGTTCTCACTTTACTCTTGTTACAGCAACTGACAAGTTTGAGCATTTCTGCATTATTAGAAGTTGCACAAATGAAGGAGCTAGGATGCCAGTGAATGAAAAGCCAACAAATTAGAAGGCCCAAAACCTCTTCAAACTTATTACTGCTCCCAAAACCTCATAATCATTATCTTCAAGCTGAACTGTCTTCCTGCATTTTTATTACTCTTGCCAGCCCTCCGCAATCTTACAAGTTTGAATATTAAAACCATTCAAAAAGTGAGTACAAGACTATTTTTAAAAAAAGATTAGTCCATACCTGAAAGTTTTCATCAATCAGCATCATACAGGTGTCTCAAATATTTATTTTTTTAATAGTCTAACTCAAAGGCTTCCTCCATTGACAACATCAGAGAACTTTGTACTGTACCATTCCGTATGTTTTTAGATAGCCACAATGCAAACCAAGAATTTTCTCTTGTTCTAAAGTGTCAAATTTCCAGATGAATCTCTCTCTTCTCAAGATTCTCGGGTAACTTACATTTCTACTCTCACATTCATCACAACATGTTACCTTTCATCTCTAAGAATCTGCAGTATTAATTTCATTCCGTAGAAAAACTAACATTTGAGAATCCTTTCCCTAGAAGTACCCTTCTAGCTGCAATAAACAAAACTGAAGAGTCACTAAAACTAAGGAGAAGTACAGTAATACATGGGGTCAAAGAGCATTCTTATGAGGCAGAGGGGGGTTGGCCTGGAAACAAGATGGTTTAAGAGGGTAAGGACAGAACCAAAAATGGCATAACACAGGGCACTATGGAACGATTGTTCATTGCCTTTTCTAGTATTAACAGCTATGGGAAATCACATGATTATCAACAGAAGACATTTCAAAAGAAGTAACAGGAGGCAGCTCTTCACATAACAGAGCAGGTCAGCAGAACTTCTTACCAAAGAGCATCATGGATGGAAAAAACGCTTCTATGTGTTCACAAGGAGATTGGGCAAGCACTTTTAAAGAGATTTGCTGAACGTAGCATACAGGAACACTGTGTAAAGTTCAAGACATCTCATAATCTCTACAGACTCTTAAGCTAAAAGAATGCTCAGGGGGAAATATCTTAAGTACCTGCCCTGTTGTTACTCTGCCCTGCATGCCCACTGACTTACACTGCAGGAGTCTCAAACTCTGCTTGGAACCAGATCAGCTGAGGCATGTTCTTACTACAGAAACCCTCAAGGAAAAGCAGGTGTTCAGAAAAGAAATTAAGGAAAACATAAAGATCTATCGACATTGTTGGTATTTCATGGCAGGAGACAAAAGAAAAGAACTTCATTGGTAGAGATAAGCAAAACAGAGAGTACCAAAATCTCCTTTCTGGTTAAGTAAAAAGGGAACAACAATCCCT